>NC_139458.1:388400000-389005312 GCF_057233095.1 Heloderma suspectum
AAAGACGGGCATGATAAAGGACAAAGAAGGCAGGGACCTAACAGAAGCAGATGAGATTAAGAAGAGGTGGAAAGAATACACAGAAGAACTATACAGGAAAGATCTGAATGTCCCTGATAGCCATGATAGTGCGGTCACTGAACTTGAGCCGGACATCCTCGAGAGTGAAGTCAAGTGGGCCTTAGGAAGCATTAGTAACAACAAAGCTAGCGGAGATGACAGTATTCCAGCTGAGCTATTTAAAATCCTAAAAGATGATGCTGTTAAAGTGCTGCATTCAATATGCCAACAAATGTGGAACACTCAACAGTGGCCACAAGACTGGAAAAGGTCAGTTTACATTCCAATTCCAAAGAAGGGCAACGCCAAAGAGTGTTCAAACTACCGCACCATTGCGCTCATTTCACATGCCAGCAAGGTGATGCTCAAAATCCTACAAGCTAGGCTTCAGCAGTATGCGAACCGAGAACTACCGGAAGTACAAGCTGGGTTTAGAAGAGGTAGAGGAACTAGAGATCAAATCGCCAACATTCGCTGCATCATGGAGAAAGCAAGAGAATTCCAGAAAAACGTCTATTTCTGCTTCATTGACTACGCTAAAGCCTTTGATTGTGTGGATCACAACAAACTGTGGCAAATTCTTAAAGTGATGGGAGTACCAGACCACCTTACCTGTCTCCTGAGAAACCTGTACGAGGATCAAGAAGCAACAGTAAGAACCAGACATGGAACAACCGATTGGTTCAAAATTGGGAAAGGAGTACGACAAGGCTGCATATTGTCACCCTGCTTATTTAACTTATATGCAGAGTACATCATGAGAAATGCTGGGTTGGATGAATCACAGGTCGGAATTAAGATTGCTGGGAGAATTATCAACAACCTCCGATATGCAGACGATACCACCCTAATGGCAGAAAGCGAAGAGGATCTCAAGAGCCTCTTGTTGAGGGTGAAAGAGGAGAGTGCAAAAGCTGGTTTGAAACTCAACATTAAAAAAACTAAGATCATGGCATCTGGCCCCATCACTTCCTGGCATATAGAAGGGGAAGAAATGGAAGCAGTGACAGATTTTACTTTCTTGGGCTCCAAGATCACTGCAGACGGTGACTGTAGCCATGAAATTAAAAGACGCTTGCTCCTTGGGAGGAAAGCTATGGCCAACCTAGACAGCATAGTAAGAAGCAGAGACATCACCTTGCTGACAAAGGTCCGTCTAATCAAAGCTATGGTTTTCCCAGTAGTAATGTATGGCTGTGAGAGCTGGACTATAAGGAAGGCTGAGCGCCGAAGAATTGATGCTTTCGAACTGTGGTGCTGGAGAAGACTCTTACGAGTCCCCTGGACTGCAAGGAGGTCAAATCAGTCCATCCTAAAGGAAATCAACCCTGACTGCTCATTGGAAGGACAGATAATGAAGCTGAAGCTCCAATATTTTGGCCACCTAATGCGAAGAGAAAACTCCCTGGAAAAGACCCTGATGCTGGGAAAGACTGAAGGCAAAAGGAGAAGGGGACGGCAGAGGATGAGATGGCTAGATAGCATCACGGATGCAATGAATATGAACTTGAGCACGCTCCGGGAGAGAGCGCAGGACAGGAAGGCCTGGCGTGCTATGGTCCATGGGGTCACGAAGAGTCGGACACGACTGAACGACTGAACAACAAATATTGTATGTATTAATTATTATAAGCCACCTTACGGAAGTTATGTCCTAAAACAGCCTTCCCCAACCTGGTGCCCTCCAGATGTTCTGGACTACAACTCCCAGCATTCATTACCATTGGCCATGCTGGCTGGGGCTGATGGGAGTTGAAGTTCAAAACATCTGGAAGGCACCAGGTTGGAGAAGACTACACTAGTCATTCACACAAGTGCTTTCCTCCCTGGTTCTTAGCATCTCAATCATGTGGGTCAAACTGTAGAGGGTTAAACCATAGTTCAGGCTGCCAGGTGGATTGGGAGGCATGATAAGTGCAAACAAAATGCCCTTATAAAAAGCTAAATGTCCATACAAGAAGACAGAACAAACCAAACTGTGATCTTCTTTTCTGACAGAGGCTTTGTGCCTTTAACAACTGTATGGTAGGCAGGAATGCAAGTGGTACAATTTTCCACATAACTGTATTTAACACAGTACTAAGAATTGTCCTCCCCTGCTGAATTTCTGCCTGTCCTGCAGGAGTTCAAGGTACACAGCCTCTGTCAGGAGCAAAAAGGAACAATCATATTGGTTGCTGTTACCACAAAGTTAGGTCATTGGATGTCAGACTGGAGTTCTCCAGGAAACACTTCAGTTGAAACAAATCAGGAAGTTCTCAAACATGCCAAGCGTGAATCCAAATATTTATCAGGGGATTACAGAGAGCACTCTTTGTTTCATCTCTTACTAATAAAAGAATAAGTGACACCTGTTAATAACCAACAATATTTAGTGTTTCTTTTCGTATGTCTTCAGACTCTCAAATGACTCTGCAGACATTGCTTAAGTTGGACAACAGTGAAACAAACAGCTGCTGCACTCCTCTTTGGCGCCCTTGTATTTATTCCCAACTCCATAAGACTAGCTTTATGTTTTTTATAGTGAAACTCTAGTTTTTGAGCCTTTGCTACATACTAAGGGCTAGCATCAGCTTTGGGAGAAGGGGCAGACTTTTAGAATCCCATAACTCTCTAGGACTTAGGTCTCCCATGTGGTGCCCATGGGGCACCAATGTATCCACAGGCACTTCTCTTGATGTCCACCAGGTCTTTGAAAACAAAATGCATGATCACAGAAGCAGTGCATCTCTGACTGCAGGGAACAATCATCTTCCCATACATAGACAACTGGCCGTTCATCACCCCCTCATTCAGCCTTCTCCTGGACAACGTCAAGGCTACCTTAGATCTGCCTCATTCCCTTTCAAACCCAACTGTTCATAGGGGTCTTCTGGACTCCAAGCAGGCTGGCACCTACTTACCACAAACAGAGCACATACACTAAGACCCTTGGCACACACTATCAGCTCCTGTCCCTGATCCCGAGCAGATGCTATCCAACGCCTTGTCAGCCTTATGGCTCTGATCCCTCTGGCCAGTCTTTGCATATGGCTGCTACAAGCCTGGTTCCTCAGAGTCTTCGACCCAGAGTGAGATTCCTTGACATGCCTCTTATATCTTCCTTTCCAAATTGGAAGGTCTCTAGGCTGGCGGACCATCCCATCAAATATCTTGGCAGGGATTGGCTTCAAACACCCTGCCCCTCCGTAACTGTCACCACAGATGCTTCACTCTCTGGCTGGGGGCCCCATTGTGTCCCACTCAAAGTATGAGGCCATTGGTCACGCTGGAAACAAAATATTGCAGTCAAGAAGACTTTCAAGTCAACCATTTTGGGGCTTTCGAGTCAACCATTACAAGGCATACAATTCAGATTGCTACAGACAGCATTACTGTAGTTTTCTACATCAACAAACAAGGAGGTACAAAGTCTCTCTCTCTCTCTCCTGCTTCTCACATTTACCTTCTGGCACTGGTGTGTAGCCCATCACCCCATCACCCCATTCACCTCACTGGTACTATGAACATGATTGTGAATTCTCTCAGTTGGTCCTGAACCACCACTCATCAGTGGGAACTGTCCCAAGTTGTTACACTGACTCTATTTGTCCTGTCTCAGCCTGTGTTTTCAAAACAAGCAGGTTACAACTCTCCCTGTGAGCAGAGTAGCTAACTAAGATAGCTGCTTCAAGGCCATTTGTACTCACAGATGCTGATAAGATGCAAGACCGAAAGCAGTTTGTCAGGCAGTCCAAAATCCATGCAAGACAGAATTCTGAGTACAATATCCAAACAACGGTGAAGCAAAAGTGAAGTCAGGATCAATCCAAAGTCATACATGAAATCTAATTCAAAGCCAGGAGTTCAGGATCAAGAAACATGCATGAATACCAAGAGCAAATAGGGACGTTGTTTCCAACAGCTTGCTCTGCCTGGCAGCCCTTTATATAGCCCCAACTGGGACATGCCCAACTCCCAGGTGCAACTCATTAAAGAGCTTTCCAGTGAAGCCAACTATATAAGGAAGGCCTCACAGAGCTGAATTCCTTGACTGCAGCCTGACGCTTCTCCTAAGAGGCTGGGACAGTTCTCTGCACTTCATATGTCGTCACTCATGAGGTTGCATCATGGCTCAGAGTCCAATCTGTTCTGGGAAAGAGGAGGCAGTGGAGGGACGCCCCTACTGGGTATTCCAGAGGGGCCTGCCTCCTCTTCAGCTGCACATCCAACCTCTTCCTATGACGCTGCCTCTGGATCATTCTCAGGGGAAGAAGCGTCCTTAAGCTCAGGTAAGCCAAGTTCCTCTTCAGAGGAGGACTCCTCAAGGGGGAAGGGGGGGGATGACATTATTCAAGATTTGGGGTGCTCCTGGAGTGGACCTTTTTGTCAAGAAAGCAGATGCAAAATGCTGGACATTTTGCAGTAGAATGGGACTCCCTCAGTGACGCCTTTCTCCTTGACTGGGGAGACACTCTGAACAATACTTTCCCCCTCTTCCACTAATCATTTGAGTCACGAACAAGAGTGAGGACGACAACACTGCCTGGTTTCTGATAACCCTATGATGGCCATTCCAACTGTGGTTTGCAACTCTGCTCCTTCTCTCCAGCTGCACCTTCCTTCACCTTCCATGGCTTCTCTATCTCCTCACAATGGATTGGAGAAAGGTCAGACACCCATATCTTGAGACCCTTTGGGAAGGAAAGTCAAGAACTTTGGGGCCCAGATAGTTTCCTCATCCATCCTTCCAGTAGTTAGAAGAGGCATAGAAAGGGAAAGAAAAATACTCCAGGTGAATGACTGGCTACAAAGATGGTGCCTGTGTGAGAGATTTGGATTCTGGGACCACGGGCTATACTTTCTGGAAGATGGGCTGTTGGCAAGGGATGGGTTGCACCTCACAAAGGATGGGAAGAATGTGTTTGGCCACAGCATGAAGAACTTCATCAGGAGGGCTTTAAACTGAACTCTATGGGGAAGGGAGATGTAAAGTTGGGGGTAACAATGGACGAAGGCTCATGTACCGCAACGGAGAGAACAGCTCTGATAGCGCCCAATAATAGTCTTCAGAGACATGTAGAAAGAAAGCCAGACTATGAAGCACATGGTCTTCGATGTCTATATACTGACACCCAGAGTATGGGAAACAAACAGAACGAACTTGAACTCTTAATACAAGAGGGAAATTATGACTTGATAGGTGTAACTGAGACTTGGTGGGATGACTCTCATGACTGGAATTGAAGGATATAACTTGTTCAAAAAGAACAGGAGGAACAGAAAGGAAGGTGGGGTTGCACCATATGTGAAAAATACATATCTCTGCACAGAAATACAGGCGGATGAGCTTGGCAGCCCCATCAAGAGCATCTGAATCAAAATAAATGGAGCAAAGAAGAAAAAGAACTTGGTGGTCAGAATCTACTACCAGCCACCCAATCAGGGAGAAGACGAGGATGAAACTTTAGAAAAGCAAATAGCCAATGTTTCAAGGAAGCATGATGTAGTAGTAATGGGGGACTTCAATTTCCCCGATATTTGTTGGGAGACAAATTCTGCAAAACATGGTCCTCCAGGAAATTCCTGACTTGTGTGGCAGATAACTTCCTCCTACAGAAAGTAGAGGAAGGAACTAGAGGATTGGCTATCCTTGACTTGATCCTAACCAACAGAGATGACTTAGTGGACAAAGTAGCAGTTACAGGAACTCTGCGGGAAAGCGACCATGTTATACTTGAGTTCTTGGTTCTAAGGGAAGCAAAAGCTGAGTGTAGTCAAACGCGTACCCTGGATTTTATGAAAGCCAGTTTTAATAAACTCAGAACAATGATAAGTGACGTCCCATGGCAAGTGACTAACGAGAAACGGAGTCCAAGATGGGTGGGAGCTTTTAAAAAAGGAAATTCTCAAGGCACAATTACAAACAGTTCCAACAAGAAGAAAAGGTGGAAGACAACAGCAGAAGCCAATGTGGCTTCACAAAAAGCTTAGGGATGACCTGAAAACAAAAAAAGGACACATATAGGAAGTGGAAAGAAGGCCAAGCAACAAAGGAAGAGTACAGGCAGGTAGCACAGAATTGCAGGGTTGGCATCTGGAAGGCTAAAGCTGAGAACGAGCTGAGGTAAGCGAGGGATGCTAAAAGCAACAAAAAGACTTTCTTCAGATACATGCATAGTAAAAGACAGAGGAAAGAAATGGTTGTTCAGCTATTAAATAAGGATGGCAAAATGATAACAGATGACAAAGAAAAGGCAGAAGTGCTCAATTCCTACTTTAGCTTAGTCTTCTCCCAAAAGAGGGTCTATGACCCCCCTGGCAAAGGCGAAGTACAGGCTGAAGGGGCAGGATTGCAGCTTGAGATCAATAGGCATATGGTCAAGGAAAACCTAATGACTTTGAATGAGTTCAGATCTCCAGGGCCAGATGAACTGCATCCTAGAGTAATAAAAGAACTGGCAGAAGAACTCTCAGAACCACTGTCTATTATCTTTGAGAAATCATGGAGGACAGGTGAAGTGCCAGATGACTGGAGGAGGGCTAATGTTGTCCCTATCTTCAAAAAGGGTAAAAAGGAAGAACCTGGGAACTACAGACCAGTCAGTCTGACATCAATCCCTGGGAAAATTCTGGAGCAGATTCTAAAGCAATCCATCTGTAAACACCTTGGAAACAATGCAGTGATTACTCAAAGCCAACATGGATTTGTCAAGAAAAAATCCTTCCAGATGAATGAATCTGATCGCATGTTTTGATCAAGTAACCTCCCTTGTGGCTGTGGGAATGCTGTAGACATCATATACCTCGACTTCAGCAAAGCTTTCGACAAAGTGCCCCATGATATCCTGATGAGCAAACTAGCTCAAGGTGGGCTAAATGAAACAATGATCCGGTGGATCCACAGTTGGCTACAGAATCGGACTCAAAGAGTGCTTATCAATGGGATCTTCTCTAACTGGGGAGAGGTAACGAGTGGGGTACCGCAGGGCTCAGTCCTGCCCAGTGTTCTTCAACATTTTTATTAACGACTTGGAAGAGGAGGTGCAGGGAATGCTGATCAGATTTGCAGATGACACAAAATTGGGTGGGATAGCTAATACTATGGAAGACAGAAACAAAATTCAAAGTGATCTTGATAGACTGGAGCACTGGGCAGAAAACAACAGAATGACATTTAATAGGGATAAATGCCAAGTCCTGCACCTCGGAAAAAGAAACCAAAGGCACAGTTACAAGATGGGGGATACGTGGCTCAACAACGCTATAAGCGAGAAGGATCTTGGAATTGTTTGAGCCAACAATGTGATGTGGCTGCAAAAAAGGCAAATCCTATTTTGGGCTGCATTAATAGAAGCATAGCTTCCAAATCCCAGGAAGTACTAGTTCCCCTCTACTCAGCACTGATTAGGCCTCATCTGGAGTACTGTGTCCAGTTCTGGGCACCACATTTTAACAAGGATGCAGACCAACTGGAGAGGGTTCAGAGGAGGGCAACAAAGATGATCAGGGGACTGGAAACAAAGCCCTATGAAGGGAGACTGAAAGAACTGGGCATGTTGAGCCTTGAGAAGAGAAGACTGAGGGGAGATATGATAGCACTCTTCAAGTACTTGAAAGGTTGTCACAGAGAGGAAGGCCAGGATCTCTTCTCGATCATCCCAGAGCGCAGGACATAGAATAATGGGCTCAAGTTACAGGAAGCCAGACTCTGGCTGAATATCAGGAAAAGCTTCCTGACTGTTAGAGCAATACAACAATGGAACGAATTACCTAGGGAGGTGGTGGGCTCTCCCACACTGGAGGCGTTCAAGACGAGGCTGGACAGCCATCTGTCAGGGTTGCTCTGACTTGGATTCCTGCATTGAGCAGGGGGTTGGACTTGGTGGTCTTGTAGGCCTCTTCCAACCCTACTATTCTGTGATTCTATGATTCTAGATGTTTTTTCACTGTACTCCGGGCAGATGCTAAATGTTTCCTCAAGGGCCTTGCCAGCATCTACCCTTCAAGGGCCTTCCCTGTCCCGGCATAGTTTTGATAGTTTTTACACAGCTCACAGCTGAATCCTTAGAGCCTCTGGCCACAGATAGCCCCAGTCACCTCACTATGAAGGTGGTCTTTCTTACTGCCATCACTTCGGCACATAGAGTGGGAGAGCTATGTGCTGTATGCCACTACCAACCTTATTTGACTTTCCACAAGGACAAGGTTGTCCTCAAACCAGACTTCTCCTTCCTTCTGAAGGTGGTGTCACAGCTTCACATGTCTCAAGACATAGTGTTGCCAAGATTCCTCCCTCAACCTACCTCTCCATTGCAGGTGAAACTTCACTCTGTTGATGTCTGGAGGGCTCTCTCCTTTTACTTTCAGTGCACAGCTGCATTCTGAGCTACTCCTCATTTATTTGTGTGTCACTCAAGCCCAAGAAAGGGACACCCTGTGTCCGCACAACGCTTGGCTAAGTGGGTCATCTCTACGATACTCCTAGCTTAACAACCCATTCTCCTCCCAGCTCCTGAGAATGTCCGCAGCCACTCAACTAGACCCATGGCTTCATCTACTACCCTCCTCAAGTGTATGCCATTTCCTCAGCTCTGTAGTGCCACAACCTGGGCTCAGCTGTCAACATTCATTAAGCACTACCACCTGAATGCAAGAGTGCATGCAGATGCAGCTTTTGGCAGGGTGGTCCTCTCTTCAGTCTTGGTATGACATCAGCCTGCCTCTGGTGAACGTTTGCTTTTCAATCACCCATATGTGTGAGTGACAGAGACCATGAAGAAGAAGGGCAGGTTGCTTACCTGTAACTGTAAGTTCTTCAAGTGGTCATCTGTGAACTCACACAACCCATCCCCCTCCTTGCTATATGTCTTGCTCTCAATATTTTCCTCCATTGTGGTGGACCCGGAACTGAGCAGGAGACGGGAGCCACACCAGGAGCATGTGCAGGGGACAGTGGGTGGAGCTGCTGCCTAAAGCTCTGCTCAGCTCTAGATGGTTCCAAAGGAATGTTCTGTGCAGGAACATAAGCCGTATGTGTGAGTTCACAGATGACCACTCGAAGAATTACAGTTACAGGTAACCCACCTGTTCCTCTCCAGGGTTGCAAACAAGAGTCATTCCCAACCTTAAGGGAAAGCTTTGGCTATTGGGCAGTATAGAAATGTAATAAACAAAACAAACAAACAAACGTTATTTGGAGATTCCAGGGACTGAACCTAGAACTTTTGACATGTTCTATGTCCACCTCCCCACCTCCCTCTCTCTCTGAGCTATGGGCCTCATGTAGATAATACATGTACATCTCCAATCTTTCTCCACAAACATAATAAGAGCTAAAAATATGCTTAAAAAACAACAACACTGAGATTATCATATTCTGTGCTACATTTGTGCATCATATCCTCAAATATGCAGAGATCAAACAGCCATGGACATAGGGGGTCCTGTCTATTTGTAGGGCAGGGGGGCTTCCAACCTTATTAGTCTGTGTTCATGTTCTCTTCATACTGCTGACAGGGGCAGGCAATATTGCTGTCAATCTCCATTGTTCAGTCAGGACAAAAATACAGAACATGTCTGCAAGCCAAGCTGTACTTTCTTTTTTTATATAGCATTTGTGGCTTTTGTATGCCTTGGGGCTACATTGCGCTACCACTTCTCACAATGAGTAATAACTTATTTCATAAATAGTGCCACTGAAATCAATAAGCATAGTAAGGCAGGAAATTAATGGCAGGAGAATCTGACCATTAGCACTCAGGCCCTTAATTTATTGTTGACTTCACCACAATGCGAAACAGGGTTTATGGCATGCATTGCTTCACGAAAAGGCAAGGCTAACTTTTGTAGGGAGCGAGTAAGTGGTAAAAGAGTGGGGAAAAGTCAAATTACAGGAGAATATTTCTAACAGATTACTGTTACACTCACATGCCGTCCCTGAGTGGAAGTTCCAAGAATGCAGCGCTTACCCGGGTTTAGTTTCCTCTGAAAGGAAACTGGAGACTTATTGTCAGTTTGTAATATTGGCCTTGATGTACAAATATCCAGGTTCGGCAAAGATGGATGCACAAATTAAACACTCCAACACAGCAAAGTCCACTGCTCCATCATCAGATTTCTAGGGAGACAGCCAATATCCCAAAACATTGTTAGCTTACAGGGTCAAAAACTCAGATCTCAGTGTCTTTCTCAGTCCCATAAACAGCGGTCTTGTCCTTTGATGCTTTTCACACTGAGACCTAACTTGCTCCCTCCTCCTGGCTGGGGAGAGGGAATAAGAATAAGTCATCACTTCTGACCATTCCTTAACAGTCTTGGACCATCTTAGCTCCAATGGAGACATATCACTTGAATATTAGGGGCTATCAATATTCTTTTGTCAAATCCAAGTGTTGCCTCAGGGCAACCTACACTGATAGCTCTTCTCATAGAAATCTGACAGGAAACTCATACCGGTACTGCTCTTGTGAACCCCAGAATACATCCTGAGGGATGAATCAGCATTTATTTATTTTATTTAAATTGATGGCAATTTCCAAGTCATGTATGTTACAGTGATTGATTTTCAGGTCCATTTAACACTAATGAGAAAATATCCTTAGGTTTTTAGTTACAGTGTGCAGATTGGGGGGAGCTCGACCTTCGGTGATTGATTTTATTAGAACAATAAATAAAGAGGAAGCAGAAAGTCATTCTCTTTCAGTAATGTCCTTTTTTTGAGATGAGGGCATGGTAGATTACAGGCAGAGTACATCATGAGAAACGCCGGGTTGGATGAATCACAGGTCGGAATTAAGATTGCCGGGAGAATTATCAACAACCTCAGATACGCAGACGACACCACCCTAATGGCAGAAAGCAAAGAGGATCTAAAGAGCCTCTTGTTGAGGGTGAAAGTGGAGAGTGCAAAAGCTGGTTTGAAACTCAACATTAAAAAAACTAAGATCATGGCATCTGGCCCCATCACTTCCTGGCATATAGAAGGGGAAGAAATGGAAGCAGTGACAGATCACCGCAGACGGTGACTGTAGCCATGAAATTAAAAGACGCTTGCTCCTTGGGAGGAAAGCTATGGCAAACCTAGACAGTATAGTAAGAAGCAGAGACATCGCCTTGCCGACAAAGATTCGTATAATCAAAGCTATGGTTTTCCCAGTAGCAACGTATGGCTGTGAGAGCTGGACTATAAGGAAGGCTGAGCGCCGAAGAATTGATGCCTTCGAACTGTGGTGCTGGAGAAGACTCTTATGAGTCCCCTGGACTGCAAGGAGGTCAGATCAGTCAATCCTAAAGGAAATCAACCCTGACTGCTCATTGGAAGGACAGATCCTGAAGCTGAAGCTTAAATATTTTGGCCACCTAATGCGAAGAGAAAACTCCCTGGAAAAGACCCTGATGCTGGGAAAGAATGAAGGCAAAAGGAGAAGGGGACAGCAGAGGATGAGATGGCTAGATAGCATCACCGATGCAATGAATATGAATTTGAGCACACTCCGGGAGAGCGCGCAGGACAGGAAGGCCTGGCGTGCTATGGTCCATGGGGTCACGAAGAGTCGGACATGACTTAACAACTGAACAACAACAACAGATTACAAGCATGTGGTGCAGCAAAATAGAGGCAGCAGATTTTCATATGGTAAATTCCTAAATGTAATCAGTCAACTTGGTGCACTGGAAGGATGGGACTGCGGAGGCTGCTAATAAGCAGAGGGCATACTTACTTAGAAACAAAATCTGTTAAAATCCCAATTAAATGTATTAAGTTCAAGGTGACAGACAATGAAGATATGCAGAAAAGCTACCTCTTCCTGATATCAGAATTAGGTCCTGCACTTTAGATCCACAGGGCTCAAGGACAAAGTTGGTGGCTCTTCTTCTTGAGCAAAACTCAGATGCCCTGCCCATCTTGATTTGGCAAGATTGAGATCTCCTTCAGATGCTGGCTTCCAGCTGTAAAGCAATATTTCCCAAAGTTTTGATACCTGTGGTACAGTGTGTGTGTGTGTGTGTGTGTGTGTGTGTCTATATATTCTTGTATCGAACAGAGGCATGCTTTGCTGTACAGTGAAAGATGTCTAGCTCCATAGTTTCTTTGTTTTTATTATGGATCTCTATTTCAATTTTAATTATTGTTTTAATGGACTCTGTACACCACCCTCGAATTTGTTAATTTGAGGGTGGTATATAAATCCTTTATACAAAATCTTTTATATTTCTATAAAATATAATATTTAGTAGTAGTAGTGGTAGTAGTAATACAACACATATATAGTCTTATAGCTGCTAAATGAATATTCTTTGTTAGGTAGTTTGCTGGTTAATTACTCAGAATCAATGGTTAGTTTATGTTTCATTGATGGAAGGTAATGATTAGGAGAAGGTAGTGGTGGTATCTGTGTTCTTTGTTTTTTCATTTGATACCCATCAGAACTTGGGGATAGTCGGTCCCAGTTCACATGTAATGAGAAGCCACCATGAGTGAATTATCTCATGGGTTTTTTTGTTGCAGCAGCGGCCATCATTCTGAATATTCAGGGTGGGTCCAGGCAGGGGCATGCCATAGCTTCTCATTATGTGTGAATCTGGCAAGGGTGGGTTGTTGGGGTAGTTGACAAGCTACCCGCAACCCTAAAACAGCCCATGGGTTCTGGATGGCTTGTCAACCACCCCAACAACCCACCCTTGCTGGGTTCAAATGTAACAAGAAGCTACGGTCCCCCCCCCATGCTCTGAATATTCAAAATGGCAGCCGCCACCACAAAAAGAAGCCCCATGGGGAAATTCACCCACAGTGGCTTCTCATAACATGTGAACCAGGTCAGAATGTGTGTATATGTGTAAATGAGAGAAAGAGGGAAGAAGGGATAGCAAGAGAAAGCAAAGAGTCCCTAGCTGCAGTTAGCTGAAACTGGAGGTGCAGTCTGGTCAAAGTTGCTCTCTCTGGGAATCTTCTGCCTTGTAAGACCACCTGATTGCCTCTAATGACGGTCCCTTTGAATATTTGTACCTAAGATAAATATTACCAAAAATGCCATACATTTCCAGTGTTCTCTCACCTGAGGGAAACTATACCTGGATTCTGCTCCTGGAACTTCTCACTGCTGAAGGAAAATATGCATTTTCCTGATCAACTCCCAGAATAAGGGTGAAGCATCCTCTTTGCCACTGAGAGATAACTCAAAACTTCATCTTGCCTCTCAGTGTCCCACCTACCGCTTTACCTAGTCAACCAGGATTTGAGGGTAGGGGGTGCCATGGATTCTGGGCAATGGTAATGCTTCTGAGATTCCTGCGCATCTGTCAGTTGTAGTATGGGCTGCATCAGGAAAGCCCAGTGCACCCTTACGCCTTTGCTTGGAATGATGTTGTTGCCCATGGATGGTTGGGAGAATGGAATGATTGACTTCAAGGGTATAGTGTGGTGGATGCATCCAGCGTGGTGGCTTAATTTTTCCAGGCTCTTGACAGCAGGCTTGAATACTCAGATGCCAGTGGAGGGCCTGGAGCAGAGGTCAGTACTAGAGGGCGCTAGTGGACCACTGGGGCCCAAGAAGCTGCTCTGGGATGGCAGGTGCTGGTGCCAGATCTGAGTGCGACAGACAGCACAGAATGACCAAAGGGCTGCTGCTTAAGTCTCTGGCTCTATTGCAGGAGGGGAGAGGAGCTGGGGCATTTCAGATTCCAACTATGCCCGAAGTAGTATCACGTACTTCAGGATCATCGTTAATGTATAAACATCAAGATAAAATAATCAATCAAATATCAAAAGTTTGTACTGTTGCCACCTAGCTGGTTTTTGAAATTTCCAGGCAGTGGTATTATGCCACCTGATTTTTGTTAAAGTTGTCTCCAAAGCCACACAGTGAAAGTTCCATCCTTGAGAAAATCCAAAATTTAGGGCTTGCCCAGTGAAATGGTCAAAACCAACTTAATTCTTGCTATTATTTTTTGTTGGCCGCGGTGAGCCTAAGATCAGGTTAAAATAAAGGCAGACAAACAAAACAGTTTTCTTCCAGCCTTCTTGTGACTCCATTTTTACTTCTACCTCTCCCAGTCCTTTCAGAATATTTCCTATAGCTCCTTGTTACTCTTTCCCATAAGGTTACCAACTTTTTTTTTTTTTTTTTACTGACCATGCCCCTATGCCTTTAAGTAACAGCCTGGTACACAGAAATTAAGCGAGTGAAGTTTTCCCTATCATTTTTTTCTCCATACCAGAAAATGCTTTTCCTATTAATTTCAGTGTGTCAGGATGCTGCTAAATGTACAGGAGTAGGGCAAGTAGAAAAGCTGGCAATCTACTTTTTATGGACATATACAATACTATATAATTCACAGAATAGTAACTAAGCAACCCTGGTGATATAAAAAGCTGCCCTATACTGAGTCGGACAATCTGTCAGTCTAACCCAATATTGGCAACACTGACTGGTAGCAGCTCTCCAGGATTTCAGGCAGAATTTTTTTCAGCCCTACCTGGAGATAGCAGGGACTGAGCCGGGGGCTTACTGCATGCAAAGCATGTGTTCTACCACTGGGTTATGGTCCTTCCTCCTAATTGAACCCCTATTGACTCTGATGACAAAGCTACCCAATGATCAGGTGGAAATAATATTAACACTGGTGGAATTATACTTCTGCTAAGCTCCCTTTGTTCTTATAAATGCTGCCACTGCTGTAACCTGAGCAACGAAACATCCACATCCCGGCATCTTCCACCCACAAAGAGCAACAAAGAGTCCTCTCTGTTAAAGGCTAACAAATATAATGAGGCATAAAATGTTGACTGAAACGCACTGATGCTGCAATCCTATATACCCTTACCTGGAAGTAAATTCTACTGAGTTCAGTGAAACTAACTTCTGAGTAGACATGCATAGGGTTGTACTGTTAGTTATACAAAAAAAAAAAACCCAAAACAAAGGCAGCCCTGTTGGATATAAAGGGCGGCGGGGGGACGGACGGACGGACGGACACACAACCAAAATCCATATTTATTAAGCGAGCCCAACATTTCAGAAAATATTGTGCAAGATCTTGAATCGTGTTTCTATCTACAGTTGGCACATATACAACTAGACATGGGTACAGCAAAATAAAGTTTCTGAACAGAATGGCTAACAGGCCATAAAGTGCAAAGGGCTTTAGTTTGGGTGGCCAGGTGTCCTACTTTACAGAGGACAGTCCTATATTATTGGACAGCTGGCAGAGGACAGTCCTCTATTTGAAGGTGTCATCTATTTGAAGGGCTGCCCAGTCCAAGCCTGGTTTAAAGTCAAAGAACCATAAGGAGGGAGAGCAGCAGGGGCCTTGAAGTTGCTCATCAAAAGTTAGCCCCTGGACAGCTGAGCTGGCACACAGGTCACCTGGTCACAGTCTGCCCCACTATGGTGAAATGTATTGTATTTCTATTTAAATTCTAGTAATTATTTCTAAATTTGCACCAATACATATACATTTGCATATGCAAACGTAATGCAAATTGGTGTCCTCCCTTTTTGGTGACGCATTTCCTCGTTTTTGGCAATGCATAAGTGGCCACCCTAGTATCTGTACCCTTCATCAAGAAAGAGGGGACTTCTGATCTTGCCTAATTAGCAATACAACATGGGGTAGAATTTGAGCACTTAACTGCAGTTCAGTAACAAATACCATTTGACAATTGTGACCAGTGAATATGCATGTATTGTTTCATGTAAACAGTACACTGGGGGGGGGGGGGGAGAGCAACTAACATCAAGTTATAACAATGTCTCCCACACTTGGTTTGGTATATGGCCTCTCTCCATCTTCCAGCTCGTTATTTCTTTCTGCTTCACTGCAGCCCTTCTTTGCCTTTGCATCTTTTCCAGCCTCCTTCTGCTTGGCGTTCTGCCTCACAGCTTAATAAATGCATTTGTCTCATTCAATGGAGTTATGAATACTTTGCGACTGTGAAAATCAGCCCCAGCCCCCCAGCCCGGTTGCCCAACATAAATGTTCCAGAAAAGGAGAAATGCCATACTCAAGACAACCATTTCAGAAAAATATTGAGGACAACATTTGCTGAGGACAAGAGAAGCAACCACCAAGGCTGGGAAAGAGGCCTGCTGGAAAATGGGGAATTGACGCAGGATACTAGCAAACCAGATTTTTGACTAATAGAGATCATTTAATATAGCCAGTTATTTTGTTCTAAGGGCAAGTTGTACCTTCAGTACAATGCATGCTCATAAGAATAACAGCTGGTTTGTATAAACAGCAAATCACATGACGAAACAATCCTTGGGGTTAGGCTGTAGCTCAGTGGTGGAGCACATGCCTTTCTGGTCACTGCCGTTTTAAAAAAAAGGTTAGTGATGGTGACTGGAAAGGTTCCAACGCCCATCATTTTTTTTTTTAAAAAAGATTACCATTATAATGTCATGGTGTTGTAACACTCTTTAAGTGGCATTTCACAAACATTTTAATATTTTAAAAAATTATAGCCGGAAGAGTGTTTTAGCACTAATTAAAATTCGATTTAAAAAATAAACAGGTTAATTAAATGGTGCTTACCACAAAGGTTATAGTGAAAGTTTGCTGAGCTTCAAATGGCCACCCAGGTGAATTGGACCTCCCCTTCCCCACATACACAATGGCTACGTCACACCCACTAGTGTGAATGGAATACAGCAGGATGAGTATACAGAGAAAGTGCAATATATCCAACAGCGCGAAGAGCCAACTGCAATTCCATTAGTATCTTACAGCCGAAGACAGAAGATTCTTTATGCTAGGAGTCACCTGCCTGGAAGCAGCCCTCATCCAGACTTTTGCCTGGCATTTGCAGCTCCCCACCCCAAGGAAGAGTCTTCAGACATGCAGCCACCCTCCTGCAGTCTGAAATGGTGGCCACTTAAACATTGTCAAAAAAGAGGAAATGCATTACCAATTATGTTTGGTAACAAAACATTAGAGGACATAAGAGGACATAGATTTGCATTAAATGTGCATGTTCTAATTTATTTGTATAGATGCAAATTCAGAAATAATTACTAGAATTTAAATAGATATATAATACATGTCACCACAGTGGGAAAGATTGTGACCAGGTGACCTGTGTGCCTGCTCAGTCTGCTGACCACATGCTAACTGTTGATGGACAGCTTTAAGGCCCTTGCTGTTTTCCCTTCTAGTAGTTCTTCATATTCAAACTGGACTTGGACTGGACAGTCCTTCAAAACAAAGAATACTTTCAAACAGAGGTCCTCTGACAGTTCTTCAAATAGAGGCCTGCTTCTGTCAAGTAGGACACATGGCCAACCATGTAGCGTACACTAGGCCTTCATGTTTAGCATCGAAAGAGTGGCAAGAAGATGGATTTCCAAGAGTGATATTTCAGTTCATACACAATCGAGTCAGCTTATGGTACGGAATTCTGTTTACCATTCATATTCCAACACCTAAAGGTAGAAACAGAGAAGTGTTTGTATATAATTGGGTCCACTGGTTTATTAAATAAAATCTGCTAAATGCAGTTTGGCACTGTATTCAACAGAGAAAAAGCCAAGATATTGAGAGATTTTTGTTTCAGTGTCATCATCCAAACAGACAGTAAAGAATGTAGTGTGCTTTTGGAGATCACTTCTAGGTGATCTTCTAGGAACAAACCATTGATTTTACTCAGTGGTATGGCTACGTATCAACAGCAAAGACCTGTACTCACAAGAAGCCAACATTCTCCAGAGCTTGGTCTGGCAGGACTTTCTTCTTAACCCACATTTGAAATTGGAACAAGGAACTTTTGTTATTATTTTCCATGAGCGCTGAAAAGCATGCTGCAAAAAATGAAAGGGAAAAGTTAAGTTTGCTACCTACTTTAATAGGAAGACACATGTATTTCAGTGAAACTGGAATCTGCACACCCATGAAAGCCAGCTATATTTCTCCTTTTCATCTCATCTGTGTGCAGTCCACAGCGTTTGAAGGAAGATGGATACTGGCTGAAGGTATGAGCCACTTCTCCCAACACACCTATGTAGGGAAGTGGCTAGTAAATGTGAATCTTTGATATCAGGAACAGAGATGTACATCTAAGAATGTGTGTGCTACCCCTATGTTGTGCCTTCTTTCTTGGGCAGGTAAACTGAACCATTAACAGAGTGATTCTGTCTTTGAGTCATACCTGTGGGTTGAGACAGAATCATTCCTGGGTACGGGAATGGGGTACGGCTACCCTTGAAAGACCAGGTCCGCAGCCTGGGGGTCATTTTGGACTCCCAGCTGTCCATGGAGGCTCAGGTATCAGCTGTGACCCGGACAGCGCTGTATCAACTCCATCTGATACGGTGGCTGCGCCCCTTCCTTCCCGACCATCTGCTCCCATCGGTAGTACATGCCCTGGTCTCCTCTCGTTTAGACTACTGTAATGCGCTCTACGTGGGGTTACCCTTGAAGACGGTTCGGAAGCTGCAGCTGGTACAGAACGCGGCGGCTCGCCTGATTAAAGGCAGCCGCCGGCGAGATCACATCACTCCAGTGCTGAAGGAGTTGCACTGGTTACCAGTTGTTTTCCGGGCCAAATTCAAGGTGTTGGTTTTGACCTTTAAAACCCTATATGGTTCCGGCCCAGCCTATCTTAAGGAGCGCCTCCAGCAGCACCAGACAGGCCGCTTAACAAGATCAGCCTCGGATGGACTTCCCTCTGTCCCATCAGCCAGGACAGCTAGACTGGTGGGGACGAGGGAGAGGGCCTTTTCTGTGGTGGCCCCCACTCTGTGGAACTCCCTCCCTAGGGAACTCCGTCATGCTCCGTCTTTAATGAGCTTCCGTCATGCATTAAAAACGTGGTTGTTCAGGCAGGCATTTGGGGTGGGTTAGGGTATTTTAGAAAATGTTTTTATTGTAGAATTTTATTGTTTTAAACTGTTTTATTGTATGTTGTACATCGCCCAGAGTGGCTGGGTGACCAGCCAGATGGGCGATTAATAAATTTAATAATAAATAAATAATAAATAAATTCCTAAGAGCCCCTGCACTGGTGGAACACAGCACTATGCTGGTGGGAAAAAATGATTGTTGTTGTTGTTCAGTCGTTAAGTCGTTAAGTCGTGTCCGACTCGTGACCCCATGGACCATAGCACGCCAGGCCTTCCTGTCCTCCACTCTCTCCCGGAGTGTGCTCAAGTATTCATTGCATCAGTGATGCTATCTAGCCATCTCATCCTCTGCCATCCCCTTCTCCTTTTGCCTTCAATCTTTCCCAGCATCAGGGTCTTTTCCAGTGACTTTTCTCTTCGCATTAGGTGGCCAAAATATTTGAGCTTCAGCTTCAGGATCTGTCCTTCCAATGAGCACTCAGGGTTGATTTCCTTTAGGATTGACTGATTTGACCTCCTTGCAGTCCAGGGGACTCGTAAGAGTCTTCTCCAGCACAGTTCGAAAGCATCAATTCTTCGGCGCTCAGCCTTCCTTATAGTCCAGCTCTCACAGCCATACATTACTACTGGGAAAACCATAGCTTTGATTAGACGGACCTTTGTCGGCAAGGTGATGTCTCTGCTTCTTACTATGCTGTCTAGGTTTGCCATAGCTTTCCTCCCAAGGAGCAAGCGTCTTTTAATTTCATGGCTACAGTCACCGTCTGCGGTGATCTTGGAGCCCAAGAAAATAAAATCTGTCACTGCTTCCATTTCTTCCCCTTCCATATGCCAGGAGGGAAAAAATGATGTTGACATAGTAATATCCTTGAGGAACGGAACGTAGGAAAAATCTTTTATTTTTATTACAATGTTTAAATTATTATTTGTATTATAACACTTATAAAATACTTACATTCGCATCAAACATTGTTGTTGTTCAGTCGTTCAGTCGTGTCCGACTCTTCGTGACCCCATGGACCATAGCACGCCAGGCCTTCCTGTCCTGCGCTCTAGTTCAAATAAAATATACTAAGATAGGATAAACAAAAAAAGGCTGAACCAAATAAATTGCACAGTAAGCCAAACATAAATGATAAAGTCTAATATTTAAGTGTTGAAAAAGTCATATGCTTACTCAGCGCTCATTCCTGGCCTTGGGATTGTATAACACTAAGCCTGCCAAAACACAGCCATTAACCAATGCATACATAGCTCCAGAATGGTCCCCATTTCTGTTCAATGTTAACCCAGAGGTTCTTCTGCCAACGCCTTAGACCTAGGAAGCCAACTACGCCCTTTTGGTTTCTTCAATCTGCTTGGACTATCTGGGATTCAGTTTCCACCAAGCGTTCCATACTTTTTTCTTATGGGATAACCCCAACTTGAGAAAATTGACTTGTTGGAACTATAGTTGACCTAGTATACACTAGTATCAACCATCCTTCCTCACAAATGTTCATGGCATGGTGCTGAGAAAGGGGACCTGCAGCTCAGGAAGCAGAAGTTAACAGCAGCATTCAAGTTAGGGTGTGTTGTACCACAATAACCAACCCACACTTCATCAGATAACTGAAGCAAAGCTAGTAAGATTACATAATTTTGATTTTAGCATGTCATTTGACTGCCCTTCCCTTTCCTGAATCTCTCCCTCACCCAGCTATGCTGATTAGGTGACATTGGAGCCAGTTCTTCTGGTATTGCCTCCATCACTAGATGGCTACACTGTGGGTCCTACTATTTCTTGAAGACTTACAATATTACCAAAAGATAATGTCAGAATGATGGAAGCTAGGATAGGCCGACCCCAAGGAGGCTCAACCTCTGTTTTACCATTTTACTGTGTAATGAAATCTGAAGTTAAATTGGAGGAAGACGTGTAATTCTGGGACAAAAGACAATGTAGGTAAATCGCCAGGAACCTAGGGTGGCCCAGTGGGTCACATGTTGGACTTGGACCCAACTTTAAAAAGTGAACTCATTGGATGGTCTTGGGTCACATTTCTCCCTGTCTCAGTTCTTCATCTTTAAATAATACACTCCTAGTTTACAGGGCTGTTGTGTGGACAAAGAAGATTATTATAAAGCTTATAATATTAATGTGTTATGGAAAATGGTTAAATAAGCAAACAAGTAAAAACAGTACACTGGTGCTACCTTTCCCGAGCGTCCTCATACAATATTTCCTGACTTGATCCTAGGGCTGTTATATTGTTACACAGGAAGCCACTTGTGTTCTTCCATCTCTCCAATAATTATGTTTCCCCCTGAAGATTCAAGACTAAATAGGAGCATAATCAGATGGAATCAAATTAATTTATTTTCTTGGACCTAGATAAATGACTCCTTTATTTTCTTACTCAGGCAAGCACTTATCTTCAGAAGCAGCTTTCTTTGACACAGGATATTACATTAATGTTCAACACTTTGCAATCCCCTCATTTACTGATGTTTGCATCATGGCTAATGTATCATAATCAGCTACCAAATAAAAGACTAAAATGATCTTTATTTTTTTTCTAGCCTCTTTAAATTCAGCAATGCATTACAGATGGACGAATTGGTCAATTGTGGTTTCTCTCACGTTCTCTTTTTTCCATTCTTAAGTTTGGGTTGGCCCAAACCTTTTCTTGTTTAAGCTTGTATGAACATTTGCACACATTTTTGTGTGCATTTTTTGCAATTTTAACTCATATACACATTTTTGTAAGTATTTTTCCTAATATAATGCATTTTAATGTCATTTTCACTAATATATACATTTTTGTGTCCACTTTCCCCTAATATATACATTTTTGTATGCATTATTTAATTTGAGAACTTGATTACAAAATTTGGAAGAGAGTTAATTTTGAAGGTTAACTGTGTTTCAGTTTGAATATTGGTTTGAAAGTGCAAAATTAAGTAAGTTCACATTAACAAAAGAACTTAACAAATTTCTCTCCCATCCCTACAATACATAAGACTTGGGAGACAAGGTTAAGATCCCTATTCAGCTGTGAAACTCACTGGGTGACCTTGGGCCAGTTATACCTTCTTACTGAAGCCTACCTACCTCACAGGGTTGTTGTGAAGATAAAATGGGGTGGGGGGAGAACCATGTATACTGCCATGGAAGGAAGAGAGGATAAAATAAGTGAACGATGTGTAGTATCCTATTGTGCCCATGTGCTCATGGGACCCACTGCTTGCACAACAGTCTTTTGGTGCTTCTAAAAGTACCCCAAAAGAAGCATTTTGGAATGGGACAGGTCCACGGTATTCGCAGAAGCGATGGGTCCTGCAAGTGCAATGGAACCAGTGGAATGTGGAGTGGTCCCATTGAATAATGCCCATGAATAAGAACATATCATACGGAGATACCAAGTGTGTTTTGACCATTTTCAACATACCCAACATACCCTAGCCTAACTCCACAGGTCTTACCCAATTTTCTCAGTGGTTTTCAACTGGTTTTCTTGAGGGAGCCCTTCTAACATCAGAATTATCATGGCAATTCTGGGTGTTCCACAAGATTCTGGTGTATATTCGACAGTGCCTACTCAGGTCACTCAGTGCGCCTCACCATTTCTTTGTGTGTTATTTCTATTATTCCCATCATGCCTTTCAATAAGACAGCTTCTAAGAAAGCTAACAACTAAAAATTCAAAATAAAAATATAACAACTAAAACAACTCTAAATGGCAGAGGGAGCAATCCTATGTCCCTTGGACAATGTCTCGGAGACATTGGATTTTTCAGATTCCTGCCTCCGCACTCGAAGACAGGGCTCTGAGCTTGGAGCCAAGAAACTGTGCTCCCCTTCCCCCTCGTAGCCAGCATGGAGAGAAATGTGCCAGCTGTCTCTCCACACTCGGTAAACAGAGTGCAGAGACAGGGGAAAGGAGGTGTTTCTGGGGGCAGGGAGGGAAAGATGCTGGGGTGGCTGGCTTATGCCTTTTCCTATCACTGCCCCAGCCTCCTTCCCTCCCCCTCCCCGAAACCTCCTCTAGACAGGCAAAATCACCTGTCTAGTTAAAGCGCAGTGTGGGAGGTGTGAGGTGCCTCTCTCTGCATAGGATACTCATAAGCCTCTGACTTCAGGGCCTTACAAGTACCTAGGACATAATCCATAAGATTGCACCCTAAAACAGCAGTAAGCCAGGGCCAACAAGAAAAGTAGCAGCAAGAAACCAGCAACAACATGATAAAAATAGCATTAAAATGTCCAATAAAAGCTTGGGAGAATAAAATATTTATACTGTTTATCACTCATCCAACAATTGTTGATCTCTGGTGATGTAAATAGTAATAATAAACCAATTAAAAATCCCAAAGCCAAACAAGAACACAATTCTATAAAAAAGTTCTGAAACAATCATTATGAAACAAAGAGAATAGCTAAAAACTCAGACCAAGCAGCAGTAATACAAACCTAAAAGATTTCCAGCGAATAAAAGAGCCACACGAAAACAGAGCATAATACAGAGTTAAAAGTATAAGATTTTAAAAGCCTGCTCAGTGCTCATCTCTCTCTGCTTTGTTGGGGAGGAGGTTGCCTGCATCTGAATGGACAGGTTCATGTGGGAGGTCTTGTCCTACATGAACTGAGAGGACGCTCTAGAATACACCCAATATCCCACTGTGCCAGTATGCTGCCAGGGAAGATCAGTATTTATGAGCAAGTTGTCTTTTGGAGAAGTGTGCCTGTCATTACTAATCTTCTTACTGAAGAACCCCTATTAAACTCCTGAGGAACCTCAGGATTCTCCAGAACACAGTTTGAAAAGCACAACTAAGATACTGAGGAGAATTCTTCAGCTTTAAATAAGAAATCACCCCAAAAATCTTCATGATGTTGCATATTATTTGGAGAAATTCTGTTCCTAAGGGTCCAGGTTGCGAAGTTATAGGAGAATCAGGATGCCCAGTCATAAAGATGCTTTTGACAGAATACTGATCATTCAGATTTCTTGCTGTTGACATCAGTAGGTTTGGCTTTTTTCCTGGAGAGTGGTGATTTTGGGCAAAAAAAGAGGCCTGTAAATAAGATCAAACAGCTTAATGATGTGGATAAAATTAGATACCTTTGAGTCTTTTTATGAATGCCACCTGTGCCTGCGCTTAGCAGATGAAAAGGTACCTGATATCATGCTGTTTATATGTGCTACTAATGGGAAGCATACAAATCTGGAACAGATTTCTGTTCAGAGATAGAAAAAGGCATACACACAGCTGGTCAAAACAGCTCTCAATAACTTACTGTAATGATTCATAGGCTGTAGCCATATCTGCACTATAACCCCACTATTACAATTCCATATCCAGCCTGCACAATCACAAATGTGTTTATGTGGCTGAGATTACTTTCTTGCTCTGACTCTCCCGAAGATTCACCTGGCGGGGTTTCTTGTGGTGTGTTTTTTACCATAATAAATCTTTATCCAATTTTCATCTCCAACATGTTTATGAAGTAGGTTTGGCTCAGATGTTGGGGCTTGCCCAAAGTTATGTAGTAAGTAGCTTTGGGAATCATCATGGTCACTTGGATAGAGAAGATAGAGCTAGAAACACTAGGTACAAAGCCCATCTCAAAGCCCAAAGTCTGTGTTGGGCACCACATGACTTCACAGCCTCAGTTTCCCTATCTATAATATGGGAATAACAGTGATAGGACAGAGGCTAAATAAGGTACGCTAAGGAAGCAGTCCTATACGTTTAGACAGAAACAAGTCCAACAACTCCCAGCATGACCCAGCCAGCTGGGGCATGCTGGCTGGGCATGCTGCTGGGGCATGCTGGGAGTTGTAGGGCTTGTTTCTGTCTAAACATGTATAGAATTGTGCCATAAATGATTTTACATATTAAAAGAGTTATAGAAATGATAGATAGTAGTAGCAGCTGAGTAGGGATTTAATTTACATTCTATGTCCACACCCAGTGATTTAGTACTCTACTGCACTGACTACCTACAAACCTCTGCACTGGCTGTGGCAGATGGGTGACTTTGCCATGTGGCACAGTGCAGGACTGGTGTATTCGTGCAGTTAATCTGTCTCCTCATGATAACCTGCAGCTTTAACTTTGGAGGATTGGGCAGACTGTGTTTATTTAGTACTAGCCAAGTACCTATCAATCTGAAGAGCTTCATCAGGGAGACTAAGCTGCCAGGGACAGGGTATTCTCTGCTCCTTCCCTCCCACACACACTGTTGAAACTTGGCTGTACCTCAGTGAACCTGTCTTTCTTGCTTCCCTTACAGCACCAGCAAGAGCACCACTGAGAAGAACACTGGGACAGGAGGAAGCCATTCCCTTTGGCCTTTGTAGCTTCCCTGTCAGCTGTACTTCTGCCACCACTGAGGGAAAGGCTGAATATATTTGCAGTGGGGAGCAATCCTCAGGAGGATTGGTCAACTGTGCCTTATCCTCTGCCCAAAGACCATTCAAAATCTATCCCTTCATTTCTGAAATGAAACTAATAGGCGTCAAGGCTGCTTGGAAATTTCTGACCAACTGGGAACTGGTTGCTGTTATTAGTGCTTGGAATGGCGAAGAGGTACTGCAATTTAGAGCTGTTCAGCCCAGGCTTCTCCCTTGAGACCCTCTGTGGATTTTCAGGGCCAGTTCCAGGCTTGAGGGAGCCCTCAGAATGGCAGCTTCTGATTGGCCCATGCTGGTGGCCTCAGACAGTTTCCTCTTCCATTAGTACCCAGCAGGCTGCCATGTTATATTTCCCACCATGCCTCTGAGCAACACTATGTTGGGCACTCCCAGGCACTGTAGGAAATTAAAAATGGTAGCTCAGCCCAGAGCGGGTGTCAGTACCACTGGGGTGCTGAGTGCTGATGCTGATCCCAGATTTCTTCTAGGAGCATCAGTGCCAGTTTGTTGTCCTTATCCCTGGATAAAATGATGTTGAGGGTGCAGAGAGTCCTAGCATGAACCATTCTAGCATTATTCCCAGATGTGTAATTAAGATAATTCTTCAGAGATTAGAAGGCAAACACTGAAACACTACAAAACCCTGCAAATCCCGTTTAACCAGAGAACAAAGCAGAAGAGGGAAAAAATGGACATGTGTACTGAAGGCAAAGATAGAGAAGGAAGATAAAGGTTTTCCCCCACCCTTCTTTCTGTCATACCTAGAACTTGGGGTCACCCAATTAAGTTGATTGGCAGTAGTTTCAGAAGAGACAGAAGTACTTCTTCACACAGCACATAATTATCTAGTGGAATTCACTACCATAGGATGTGATGCCTTTATATTTGTCTTCATATCTTAAATGGGTTCAGTGATCCACACTCTATCAAATCATGCCTTTACTAAATTACCTATTCATTTTACCTTTTAATTGGATTTCATTAATTACAGTAATTTTTATTGCTTTGCAGAATGAACAGGAAAGAATACTCTGTGATTAACTGCATATCAAAACTAGACTGGAGAAATCTTAATGTATTTCCTTCATTTATCAACAAGCTGATTATTATGCTAGTTATGTGTATATTGCCAAACAATAGAAAGAATTATTACCTTTCCAGAACATTGCAATATATTTTTCCTTTATAAGAGGGGTTTGGGAAATGACGCCCTGCCTGTGTCGTATTTTAATGGCATATAATATACAGTACCTTGGTGGGGTTAGGAGAGATTTATTGATCAGTACAGTTTCTATCCCCTTCATGGATCACTGCCTTGTTGTGGCAAAGGGGCTTGCATAACTCAGTGAAGCCATAAGCTATGCCGTGCAGGACCACCCAAGACGGACAGGTCATGGCAGAGAGTTCTGACAAAATGTGGTCCACTGGAGAAGGAAATGGCAACCCACTCCAGTATTCTTGCCAAGAAAACCTAGGGATGGCGGAGAATTTCTCCACGAATCTCGGGTAGGCCGAATGCCAACGCATTCGGCCCCCCGAAATTGGCAGTGAAATTCTCCGCCCCCCGCCCCCCCCGGGATGGGACTTACCTCCCTCGATTGTCCCTCTTGGCGGCGGGTCCCGGCAGTGGTTCGGTGGTGGTTCGGCGGAGGCGGGGGCCAGTCTTCCGACCGGCTGCTGCTGCCACCATTACAAAGTGAATTTAAAAAAAAAACAAACACACCCGTGATAGGCTATGTAAATCGTTACGTAGCCTATCACGGCTAGATTTCCAAAGTCAGCCGTGATAGGCTACGTAAATTGTTACGTAGCCTATCACGGGTGACTTTGGGAAGAAAAAAAAAAGCGCATATGCAAATGGCGGCGCCCATGGGCACCGCCATTTGCGTTCCTTATTTGGGCCCGGGTAGTCTACGTAAAGATTTATGTAGACTACGGCAAAAATAAGGGCAACGCAAATAGCTTTACGTAGACTACCCGGGCCCAAATCTTTACGTAGACTACCCGGGCCCAAATCTTTACATAGACTACCCGGGCCCAAATAAGGAACGCAAATGGCGGCGCCCATGGGCGCCGCCATTTGCATACGCGCTTTTTTTTTTTTTCAAACTCACCCGTGATAAGCTACGTAACGATTTATGTTAGATTTGGAAATCTAGCCATGATAGGCTACGAAAATCGTTACGTAGCCTATCACAGGTGTGTGTTTGTTTGTTTTTTAAATTCACTTTTTTATTTTGTGGCCGGGGAGACGGGGCGCTTCTCCCCGGCCTGAATTTCGGCCGGGCAAGGCGGGGTGCCTCCCCTCCTGGCCTGAACTTCGGGGGGAGAACCGAAGCGCCACCCCCCCACCGCGAAGCAAGCTGCGGGACCAGGTAAGTGACTTTCGTACATCCCTAAGAAAACCCCATGGAACGTATCACAAGGCTAAAAGATATGACACTGGAAGATGAGCCCCTCAGGTCGGAAGGTGTCCAATATACTACTGGGGAAGAGCAGAGGGTATTTCCAAGTAGCACCAGAAAGAGTGAAGTGGCTGGGCCAAAGCCGAAAGGACACTCAGCTGTGGATGTGTCTGGTGGTGAAAAGAAAATCCGATGCTGTAAAGAACAATATTGTTTAGGAACCTGGAATGTCAGATCAATGAATCAAGGTAAGCTGGAGGTGGTCAAACATGAGATAGCAAGACTGAACATCGACATCTTGGGAATCAGCGAACTAAAATGGACAGGCACGGGCGAATTTAATTCAGGTGACCATCATATCTACTACTGTGGGCAAGAATCCCTTCGAAGAAATGGAGTAGCACTCATAGTCAACAAAAGGGTGGGAAAAGCAGTACTGGGGTACAATCTCAAAAACGATAGAATGATCTCAGGACGAATCCAAGGCAAACCATTCAACATCACAGTAATTCAAGTCTATGCCCCAACCACTGAGGCCGAAGAAGCTGAGGTTGATCGGTTCTATGAAGACCTACAACACCTTCTAGAACTAACACCAAAAAAAGATGTCCTCTTCATCATAGGGGATTGGAATGCTAAAGTAGGAAGTCAAGAAATCACCAGGATAACAGGCAGGCATGGCCTTGGTGTACAAAATGAAGCAGGCCAAAAGCTAATAGAGTTTAGCCAAGAGAACACGCTGATCATAGCAAACACTCTTTTCCAACAGCACAAGAGGTGACTCTACACATGGACATCACCAGATGGTCAATATCGAAATCAGATTGATTATGTCCTTTGCAGCCAAAGATGGAGAAGCTCTATACAGTCAGGAAAAACAAGACCTGGAGCTGACTGTGGCTCAGATCATGAGCTTCTTATCGCAAAATTTCAGCTTAAATTGAAGAACGTAGGGAAAACCACTAAACCGTTCAGGTATGACCTAAATCATATCCCTGATGAATACACAGTGGAGGTGAGAAGTAGATTTAAGGGATTAGACTTGATAGACAGAGTGCCTGAGGAACTATGGACGGAGGTCCGTAACATTGTTCAGGAGGCAGCAACTCAATCCATCCCAAATAAAAAGAAATGCAAGAAAGCCAAGTGGCTGTCTGATGAGGCTTTACAAGTAGTTGACGAAAGAAGGGAAGCGAAAAGCAAGGGAGAAAGGGGAAGATATATCCAACTGAGGGGCCACAGTGACTTAGTGGTTAAAGATGCTGAACTGCAGACTGGAAGGTTGGCAGGTCAGCAGTTCGAGACCCGAGTGCTGCTTTATGGAGTGAGCTCCTGTCTTCAGTCCCAGCTTCTGCCAACCTAGCAGTTCGAGAGCAAGAAATTGCAAGTAAATAGGTACCGCCTCGGTGGGAAAGGTAACAGCGTTCCGTGCACCTCGGTGTTCAGTCATGCCGGCCACATGACCACGGAAGCGTCTTCGGACAGCGCTGGCTCTTTGGCTTAGAAACGGGGATGAGCACCGCACCCTAGAGTCGGACACGACTGGTTGGGGACACCTTTACCTTTACCTTTTTATATCCAACTGAATGCAGAGTTCCAGAGAATAGTAAGGAGAGACAAGAAGGCCTTCTTAAATGAACAATGCAAAGAAATCGAGGAAAACAACAGAATGGGAAAGACTAGAGATCTCTTCAAGAAAATCAGAGATCTCAAGGGAACGTTTTGTGCAAAGACAGGCATGATAAAGGACAAAGAAGGCAGGGACCTAACAGAAGCAGATGAGATTAAGAAGAGGTGGAAAGAATACACAGAAGAACTATACAGGAAAGGTCCCTGATAGCCATGATAGTGCGGTCACTGAACTTGAGCCGGACATCCTCGAGAGTGAAGTCAAGTGGGCCTTAGGAAGCATTAGTAACAACAAAGGTAGCGGAGATGACAGTATTCCTGCTGAGCTATTTAAGATCCTAAAAGATGATGCTGTTAAAGTGCTGCATTCAATATGCCAACAAATTTGGAACACTCAACAATGGCTGCAAGACTGGAAAAGGTCAGTTTACATTCCAATTCCAAAGAAGGGCAACGCCAAAGAGTGTTCAAACTACCGCACAATTGCGCTCATGCGAACCGAGAACTACCGGAAGTACAAGCTGGGTTTTGAAGAGGCAGAGGAACTAGAGATCAAATCGCCAACATTCGCTGGATCATGGAGAAAGTAAGAGAATTCCAGAAAAATGTCTATTTCTGCTTCATTGACTATGCTAAAGCCTTTGATTGTGTGGATCACAACAAACTGTGGCAAATTCTTAAAGTGATGGGAATACCAGACCACCTTACCTGTCTCCTGAGAAACCTGTACGAGGGTCAAGAAGCAACAGTAAGAACCAGACATGGAACAACCGATTGGTTCAAAATTGGGAAAGGAGTACGACAAGGCTGCATATTCTCGCCCTGCTTATTTAACTTATATGCAGAGTACATCATGAGAAACGCCGGGTTGGATGAATCACAGTTTGGAATTAAGATTGCTGGGAGAATTATCCAGAACCTCTGATATGCAGACGATACCACCCTAATGGCAGAAAGCGAAGAGGATCTAAAGAGCCTCTTGTTGAGGGTGAAAGAGGAGAGTGCAAAAGCTGGTTTGAAACTCAACATTAAAAAAACTAAGATCATGGCATCTAGTCCCATCACTTCCTGGCATATAGAAGGGGAAGAAATGGAAGCTGTGACAGATTTTATTTTCTTGGGCTCCAAGATCACCGCAGATGGTGACTGTAGCCATGAAATTAAAAGACGCTTGCTCCTTGGGAGGAAAGCTATGGCAAACCTAGACAGCATAGTAAGAAGCAGAGACATCACCTTGCCGACAAAGGTCCATCTAATCAAAGCTATGGTTTTCCCAGTAGTAATGCATGGCTGTGAGAACTGGACTATAAGGAAGGCTGAGCGCCGAAGAATTGATGCTTTCGAACTGTGGTGCTGGAGAAGACTTTTACGAGTCCCCTGGACTGCAAGGAGGTCAAATCAGTCCATCCTAAAGGAAATCAACCCTGAGTGCTCATTGGAAGGACAGATCCTGAAGCTGAAGCTCAAATATTTTGGCCACCTAATGCGAAGAGAAAACTCCCTGGAAAAGACCCTGATGCTGGGAAAGACTGAAGGCAAAAGGAGAAGGGGACAGCAGAGGATGAGATGGCTAGATAGCATCACTGATGCAATGAATATGAACTTGAGCACGCTCCGGGAGAGAGCGCAGGACAGGAAGGCCTGGCGTGCTATGGTCCATGGGGTCACGAAGAGTCGGACATGACTGGACGACTGAACAACAACAACAGTTTCTATAAACAACTTCCCCCCAAATCAAACATTTGCAGAAAATTTCACTCCGTTATATAATAGGCAGTGGTGTCGTGGTAAATTTTGACGCTCAGGCACTCATCGTGACAGTCCCCGTAGCTATACCCAGAAGGAGAGTCCAGAATTTCAGGCAGCTCTGTTGATTCACATCAACAAGCCAGTTCTAGGAGTTTTTATCTGCTAGAAGTAGTTTTTTGTAAAGCTAATGGGTCTTAACTGGCCATTCAAGACCAAGCCATCCCAAAATACTGTAACTGCAGAAAGGAACAATACCTTGTTGCTGGGAAAATTCATTTCCCTCCAGATACTGTGAGCATTGCAGCTAAGCCCAGAGGGAACAGGGAGGTCTGAGGGGGCTGGCAGATGACATCAGCATCCCTGCTAATAAAAAATGTCTCAGTGTTGCATCCCCGTGAGCCCTAGCTCCACTACACCACTGAGTCTTTTAATAGGGTTTTCCCAACCAAATATGTAAGAGTTAAATTAGAACCCTTTAGACATTATGGTTATGTTCAGATCTGCCAAAAGGCAAAAATTATGACAATTATAGATCTGGCTGCACACTTCCATAGGCAGAGATTTTTAAAATACTGGAATCATTTTAAAACGAATGAATGTCCAAAACTAATGAATTGTCCAAAACAGAAAATGCCTTCCATATGAAAAGAACCTGAAATAATGATGAGTCTGTAGAACAGGGATGGGCAGAAAGTAGATCAGGATGTACTGCTAGATCTCTGGGTGATGAGAAGTAAAATGGCAAAGACTCACAATTGTTAAAAGAATAGTGGCAACACTATCCTGCCCCCCCCCCCCGAATGAAGAAAGCTGTTGCAGGGGGCAGGGTGTAACCAAGAGTGTTTTTTTCTGTGGAGGTACTGTGAGCTGCATTCAGTTCTGATACTCAAAACAAATTTCTGAGCTCCGGATTTTCTGTCTTTTGCACCTGGTTCTGGTTGGTGGATCTCAGGGTTCTAGTAAAAAAACCCAAATCTCACAAGCCTGAAGTTAGCCCACCGCTGCTGTAGACTATGGATCTAAGGGTGTATGACAGAAGTAGTACTAATTATCATTGCTATAATTATTGTCTCCGCCATACACCCTTAGTTCTATAAAGTAATTATTGTAATTATTGCACTTCAGATGTATTACACTGTACAGGTTAGTCAGGCTTCCTTTCAGGTTTATAAGCGGAAATCATGAATGGATAGAAAAGAAAAGGGAAGTGTTTTTCCTGTTTTACATAAAAGGAAAATGAAAGGATGTCCAATTAAATTAAACACAAAGAAAATGTGAAATAACAAAGTATTGTTATTAATTCACACAGAACACCTCTGTTCATGGCAATTAATTAACAAATGATATGTTAATGGTCAAAATGTAGTTAAATTCCAAAAAGAAAAGAAAAGAAAAAATAGTGAGACAAAGTACTATTAGGGTGCAATCCTATGTAGATAGGCAGCTGCCTCCGAACTCGGAGGCAACTGCCTATCTGAAGCAGGGCAGGAGAACGAAGCAGGGCTTTTCCTGCCCTGCATTTTCAGCTGGACAGCGGATTGTGGCTGTCTAGCCGCGGGAGGACGGAGTGGGGAAGGAGGCTGCTGTATAACAGGGTGTGTCATACAGATATTTCTGCCCTCCCTGCCCCGGAACGCTCTTTTTGGCTGCTCCGTGCTCCTCTTGTAAGCGTGGAAGATAGGGCATACTTGACATTGGGTATGCCTCTATTCAGTGTGGCAGATGGTCTACTAAAACCAAAATATACTTTAATCGACACACCAGAGGGAGTTCTATAAAGTCAACCTGAATATTGGAAGGGACGTAAGCTTGGCCTACACCTTCCTTGGGGCTGTTTTCTCAATACCTTCTTATTAATCTTTTTACAAATTAGACATCTTTCACACATTTGTTTGGCCACTGTGTACATTCCTACAGACCCATATTTTCTAAGCACTAGATCACACATTGCTTGAACCCCCCAATGACTTCTCTGATGTAAAATAGCCATAATTTCCCTCATAATTGGTTTGTTGACCATCTCTTTGCCATCTGGAAGTATCCACTTCCCTTCTTCTACCTCCACTGCTCCTAATTCTTGTAGTTTTAACATTTCCTTCGCTGTCTATACCAGTTTCTCAGGTATTTGTGGCAACCTGTGGGTTATGGTGCACATCCTCACAATTTCTTCTCCTACTGCAGCTTCTCGTTCTGCCCTATCCACCCGTGCATTTCCCCATGCTTCAAATGATGTACCTTTCTGGTGTCTGCTAACGTGGACTACAGCTATTTCTCTAGGTAAGAGTAAGCTTTTGAACACCTGTTGTACAAGTTCGCTATGTGCTAATTCCTTCCCTCTACTATTTATTAAACCTCTTTAATGCCATATTTTCCCAAATGTGTGAACCACCCCCATACGCATTGTTCTGTCCTGTTTCTTTAGCAGCTGGAGGGCCTGGTTTAAAGCATATAGTTCACATGTCTGGGCTGACCAATTATTAGGTAGCCTTCCTGACTCTACTCTCTCTGTGGTGATGCCATCCTTTTGAATCAGTAGATCCCATCTTTTTCTCCACAACCTGGTCTATTGTGTTGACCATCATCTTGACGGTTTGTTTTTGCTTCTCCTCTTTCTTAACATAAACCTTCTGTGCCTCTCTCAACAATTCTTCTATGGTTTTATCACTCCAGTTTTCTAACTTTTCTAGCTTCTTTTTAATATCTGGCCATGATTTTGTTACAAAATTAACCTTCAATAGTGACTGACTTACTGGATCTTTAATATTCATGCCAGAATACTTTCTCATCTGATCCTTTAGTCATTGGAGGAAATCAGATGGTGGTTCCTCCTTGCCTTGCTGAATTTCAAAGGCTTTGGTCAAGTTCTGGGACCTGGGTACTGCGAGTTTGATTCCCTTGATTATCGACACCCTAAGGCCTTGCATATTAATCTGGTGTTGGTCTTCTTGGTGGTTTCAGCCCGGATCTCGGTTAGGATATTTTTGATCAGCCGGGACCACTCCCTGCCCATGGGGATGTTCTTTTTCTCATTCAGCCACTGCTGTCCTCCTAACCATGGCCCTGTCTTCTCCCGAGAACAGGATGGCTAGAATAGACATTAATTCTCCCCATGTATATATATTAGGTCCCAGAAATTGATCAAATTGCTCCCCCAATCCTACGGGGTCTTCCATTAAAGGCTTCATCTCCTTCTTAAAGTTTCGTATTTCTGAACTATTGAGTGGGGCATTTACAAATCCCACTTGTCCCTGTCTTACTGGGACTTCCCGTAAGGGGTACATCTTTGCTCCCTCAAGTGTCACATTTGGTGAGGGATATTCTTGGTTTACCTCAGAATCACTTTCAGTTCCTTTTGGTGTACTACTGACCTTTCTTCGGGCCCCCTGAGGGATAGGGAAATTCACTACATCTCTCTTTAATTGGGCTAATTCTCTTCCCAATCCCCCATACATTTCACTGGGCCTTGATGATGTCGTTGTCTGAGTCCCCTGTCCTCTTTCCCTGTCTTCTTCTTCCTCCACCAAAGGAGGAATATTTGGCTCTTGTGCCATAGGAACATAAGGGGGTGGGAGGTGGGACAGGGGATCCCATGACTCTGGGTTATTCTCAGGGGGATTTTCTTCCTTCCTACTTTTCCCTGTCTTCTGGGGACACAGTGTCACTACTTCATTCCCCATCCAACATCTAGCATAATCGGACTCCTCTTGTGAAATTGGTCTTTTAGAATTCACATAGAGATTTAAAGTCTGACACAACCATACTTCCTCCGCTCCAAATTTGGGCCAGAAAATAGCAGGTGGTTTGATACTTCCCCGAGTCCAAACAAAACAACAAAATTTAATCATCTTTTTCTTGTCCTTTGTTCTGGTACATGGAATGTCCTTCCAAAATTTTAACATCCGCCCTAAGGGACTATTTGGCGGAATGTTGTCCTTTTCCCTAGGCACTTTTTCTTCCTGGGTCTTTCCTGACCCACCCTTGGAACCATTGTTCCCCATCGAGACCTCTCAATCTTCCCCTTTATCATTTCGGCTGGCTCTGGCCGTACTCCTCGCGGATGTAATGGAACTGCAGATTAGGACTCCACACTCACTTTGTGTCCCTTGACACATCTCACACACTCCACAATCAGTCTCGATACCCAACCACCAAGGCAGTACAGTCCAGTTTTCCTACCTTGGTCCGTGCACAGAGTTGCCTGGTTGCCGCCGTTAGTCAGTGCCTACAATCACCCTGTCTGCTTCACCATGTCATGCTTCAGGATCCTTCTGACTGCACGTCAGGGAAGCCCCTGAAGACGAGCCCTAGAGCCGTTAAATTCAACGGGACGCGTCTCCCCTGTGTTCGGCATCAGTGGCCACGAAGCAATGAGCCTGGATCCCGGACGAGCCCCCAAATTTGTTAGAAACTCATTTGTCCAACCATGACCTGTAAAAAAACTTCGTGACACACGTTCAAGCAGTACTCTATGTTTATTAAGCACATTTGCAATGGTGGGTGTCCTAGTTGAGTAGGCACACCTGACAATCAAAGCATACAGTTTTTATTCTCTTTCCCCGGCTGCTGAGTCCCTCCCTTGTTTCCCCATTGGCTAGGTACTCCAAGGTTCACAACTTTCCGATCCGCCTATTCACATTACCTCTTTGATATGTTCCCCCTCCCTTTACATACATCACATGTACATTATAATGACCTTATTAGCTATGCAGGGTGTGTAACATAATATTCATGAGCTCTTTAAGCACGCACAGTTCTATAATAATCATGTGTCCTAACTCAGGGTTCTTTTAATCTAATTTTCTAATGTGGTTTCTACTTTGCTTAGCTAACCACACTTCTAACTTCATTTTAAGTTTCTTACCAAAGAGTACCTTAGACACCTGTTTCCACATTCTGTCTCAGCTCAGTCACTGCTCAAAAGCATTTGCAAAAGCAACATTTTAACCCTTTCCTACACTGTGGCCATCTAGCCACTGTCTAGTGGCCATAGGATTGCTCCCTCCATAACCATTATCTAACGGTGCAATCTTCTCTATGTTTAGACAGAAAAAAATTCCCCAGCCAGCGTGTTATGAATTGTAGGACTTTGTGTGTGTGTGTGGTCTAAACAGGTATAAACAGGTACAGGATTGCGTCCTAAAAGGGTTAGGGTGGGCTTGCTGGATGGGTACACAAGTATTAGACTACTGGAAATGATTGAAGCAAGTTGGTGGATTCCATTAACGCCCTGTGCCACTTTAACCTTTTCCATAAGTTCTGGGCTATCATCAGATACTTGATTAGATTAAATTAGATGCTGGCTAACTTGTAAGGCTGCTGTTTTAAAAACTTCTGTTGAAATGAAATTCTGACTAATTATTTAAAAAAATATTATTGAAAATTACAGCATATCCCACTGCCTCTTTTTCGGAGTGAGACTGAGAGAAAGGTTACTTTATTATTTATTTGAACCTCTGTTGGGAAAGAGTTTTTGCTACAGAGGCAGGAGCTCCCAGAAAATATGGAACAATTGTGCTGCAGCATGGCTGGCCCTCCCATTAGGCAGAGTAAGGTGGCTTCTTTGGGCAGCAGGTGCTGGGGGGTGGGGAGGGAGTGGCAGAAGGTGTTGGAGGACCGGCCTTTGTATGCCATGTGGCCTGCCCTGTATCCCCAAAGCTAATCTTCTTCCCTCAGGTGTAGTGGTGGATGATGTTCCATCTCCAGTGCTGAAGGAAGATTTAACTACCATTCCAATTGATTTATGTACATGGAATGGGGAGGAGGGACACCATCTTGTCCTTTGCCTCAGGCAGCAAAGTGTTTCAGGCCAACCCTGTCCTGTAGAGATATTGATTGACACTGTGTAGTAATCAGAGAAGGTATATCAGGATCTACTGGTAGATCTCTAGGCGATTTGCAGTAGTTCTGAAAGGGTTTCTGACTCCCAATTGTTTAACAACAGTAATTACACCAGCATGTGTCCTCCCCATGTTGTGTACTACCTCTTTAAGAGGCAAGCCAAGAAGGCCTCAGTGTTAGCAGGCCATGTGAGAGGGATAGAAGGAATGCTTTTCCTTTGGGACAGAAGTCACTAGGAAGCGGTTGAGCCTGTGTAATCTCCCGAGAGACCAGGAGAATCCTGGGCCTGCATGACTGTACCAGTTTCCAAGGACAATTATTTACTAAAGTTGTTTATGCACCTTTTACACGTCAAAGAAGGTTGCTCTGTGTTTCTGTAAGTTATAATAAAGAGTTGTTGAGTCTGAAGACATCTGGTTTGTGTTGCTGTTTTCTACATACAAAACTATGTTAAGATGTTGAAATCGAGAGCTTGGGGGAAATCAGGAGTGGATTTTTGATTTGAATATTTTTGTCTTTATTAATTTGTATAAACAGTACACCAATTAACACATTGGGAAGTGCATATATTGTCTGCATATACAGTAGATACCACTTCAGACATTACATTTTGTATTTTCCTGTGTCTAGTTGGCTTAAAAGGTCTCTCCAAAGAGTTACTGTAGTTAACTCCAATGGATGTACATTACTCTTTGGAGTTAATGTAGTTAACTCCAAACTGTTAACTCCAATGTAGTTATTGTGACTGGCATACTTGATAAAGCTAGGTGATATATTGTAAAAAAAAAAAAAATGTCCATATTGGATTGCTTTATTAATACACATACTTGTTAACTTTTCCACACGAGTGGACTTTTGTGTGAAAGAAATGTGAGCTCAGTTTTAATAATGAAAACAAATTCTTGGGTTGCTTCCAGATGGATGCCTTCTCATAGATGTAGGTAAGTTCCATTTTTTTAAAAAAAAAATGCAGAATTGCAATGTATTTTTCAGAGATGGCATCTCGTTATTTTCCTGTGTTATCCTGCCCTGTCTAATTCACACGTAGGTGGAACAAGATGGGGGGCAGAGAGAGCTGGCTTTTTGTCTCCCCCACTGCCTCTTTCCTCTATCAGCAGTTTCCTCTTCCCACTATTTTATTTAGCGGCCATGTGCTCAAGTGACCTTATTCACCTGTGTGAGCACCTGTAAAAAAATTAAAATTATATACCATAAGTGTGCAATAAAGATAGGCTGGAATTGTTCTCCTCACCCACAAATGGAGCTATGTTCTTTATTCCTTTTACAGAGTGTGCTTCCAAACTAGAGGCTGAAATCCCACATCATTACTGGGGCTTTCTGCTTCCAGATTCTTTTCAGGATTAAGCTTGGTTCCTTTACGCAGGCAGGCAGGTGCTTTGAATTGAGGACTTTCTTTCGCTGCAAGTTCTATATGTTTCATTTTACAGCCACTAGATGGCACTGTGATTATAGCACAACACTGTCATTAGTCTAATCTATCAGCTGTGTGTATTGTCCCTTATCATATTATCTCTGATCTTTTAAAAAGTGGAATAAAGGCCATAAACTGTGGGAGAGGCCCTGGAGGTTGACAACGTTGTGTAAAGGACCCACAAACTTTGGTGAGCAACCAATCTTGATCACACGATGTAAGGTCCATGTGGAGAAACCCTAGGTTTTTATTACGCAATTGTCCTGCCTCTTTCACAGAACTGTATGGATGGTGGTGGTGCAGTCAATGTATTTCATTTTTCTTTCCACAAAGACAGAACAGCTTCACAATGCCCTTTTGACTGGTAGTGCTAGGAACTGTCCCTCTGGAAGCACCTTGAAAGTACACAGATGTAACACCCAGCCACAATAAATTTCTTTGTGTTGCACTGTTCCCAGAGGGAAAATGGGAGCATTTTATTTGAATACATGACATAACTAATTGAAATTTGAAATGATGGGATGGTTACAGTTCACCATGCAAGTATAGAGTTGTGCAAGTGTGCCTTTAAAAAGACATAATGAGAAAAGGCACTCCCATGTGGAAAAGTTACAATTATAGCCAAAGCAGGAGATATCAAAGCAGTTATCTTATATTTTTTATGCCCCACAAATCCTGATGGCTCTGTGAAAGCATGCTGCAATTTGGGATGCGTAATCAGCTTTTAGAACTCTTGAAGTGTGGATACTGGAAACAAACAGCACAGCTTTGGAGAAACCCTCCCACAGTGTGTTCTCAGAAAACACCCCTCAGTAACATCACAGTAACAACCACACCCCCAGCAAAATGCCAGAAAGTTATGATACCGAACATCCAGAACTGTGGATGTGAAAAATTAACAGATTTTCTGTGTAATGAGAAAAGATGGAATAAGTGAGAGGAAAGCACGGGAAGGAGGATGATGACATTGCATGGACCCCCTGTAAAATCCTATAGGCAAGGCAGTAGTACTTTACAAGCCTTGTCTGGAAGTACTCTTGGTCTGAGCCATTTGCTCAGACATAACCTGTTCCTTAATTCTACTAGGTGTATGTCTGTCCTGACCCACTATTTTGTACCTGACCAGTTGGTAAACCTTAAGATTCTAGCAAAAACAAAGTAGTTGCCTGAAGTTTGCATACCTGTAGTATAGCTGATCTACCCCAGAGTAGCCTTGCAAGCAGGGCTTTAAGCATGCAGAAGTATTGATGGCATTGTGTTTTACCTGAAAAGCAGCTGACTCAAGTTATTAGGAAACTGTATATGCTGTTTGTTAATGGAGCAAGAGTTCCACATTTATTTTGGAATAATGGTATTGGGGCTTGCTTACTCCTTATTTAATGGTAGGTGTTCTGAGTCTTTAGCCTGACCCTAATTGTGTCTGAACTGTTCTTGGTTCTGCCACCCGCTATCTCAAATGCACTAGATTCACCCATAAGAACAAAACAGAAGCACCTAAAACAGCTTGCTGTGTTATGATTGGTGAGATGGACAGTGAACCTAGAACTGGCAAGCAAAAGAGCACACTCGGTGTAGCTGAGGTTCTCTAGTAACAACACACATCCTAGCATGTGTTAATTGTGATCAAAGTTCCAATTAGCTAAAGAATCAACAGTTGTAACATGCCCTCTGTTTCCTCCAATCCATCAGATAGGAATGAACACTTAATAGAAGAATGGCTGAACCTGCAGTGTCGATACAGTGAGAAGACAGTGCCATCAGAAGCCGAGGGATTGGGTGGGTTAGCAGCCTGCACTCCTTCAGGGACCTCTGAGTTATTTGGAATGGAGGCCCCCGAGAATTATTATTCTCCCCTGTCTCAGCTTCTTAACATTTTAATTCCAACATCATATCGGCTCCTGCCTAAAGCATTTTAATATGAGGAAGAAAAGGCCCATTATGTCAGAGGGTTGGGTGATTTAAAAACAACAACACACATTTGTAATATGCTCAGTTTTGTATGCAGTAGAAAAGAAGGCATTAGCTGTGTAATCCTCTTTTTCTCTTTGTCTTCACTAAAATCTAGACTTTGTATGAAGCTCTGCCCTAGGAAAGCCATGACTAAGCATGGAATAATTTGAATTTCTTTGTTAGCTTTTCAATAGCCCATTTCCATGCAATGCTCCCCCCCCCCCGCTTTCTCTTTGATTCTAAACAACATAATGAAATCCATCTGTGTGGGTACTTTTCACTGCCCAAGGCTTTCCTATGGAGATTTACTGCAATATTATAATAGTTCTTAATTGTATTATTGATAAAAACTATAATACCAGCAGGAACATAGTCTGTGTCTACTTCTGATGACATGCTATAGGGTTTTTAATGCAATAAAATATTTTGGTACAAAGTGTACAATCCAGCCAAAGTCAAGCACTTGGAGTCCCATTGAAATCAATAGTGTTTACTTCTAAATAAACACACAGTGCAATCCTATGCATCTCTCATCAGAAGTCTCACTGAGATCCCAGGAAAGTGTATGTAGGATCAAGTGTGCATCAGCAAAGCACCATAAATCCCACTGGTTTTCATGGAAAAGTGAACCTCATGCTTGAAACTCTCTCACTGAAATCAATGGGACTTAAAGTTTCAATTTTGCTGCATTATGCCAAAAAGATTTCAGCCCCAGGTACAGCAAGACAAATGGCTTTCTAACATAAGAAGATGCCTTATACCAACCAAGGGGGTGTTTCCAGAACAACAGGAGGAGAAATGAATGGAGGAGCACTGGATTTTTTTAAAAAGGAATCAGCTTTGCTGCATTTTAGTCCATGCAGGGCTCCATGAGCAAGTGCTCTGCACCAGTAAAAATTGCTTCATAGAACATACTTCTAAGTTGGGGGTGGGAGTGGAGTGAACGTCATCTGACTGGCAGGGGCTGCTCAACCAATAAGAGAGGGTTTTATACCATCCCCCCCCCCTTTCTCTTTTCCCCTGAAGCTCCAGATGCACCTGCATTTCAGGAGCAAGCCTCATTGACCACAATGGGAATTACTTCTGAGTATACACATATGCTTGTGCTGGGAAAGACAGGGGGACACAGGGATGGGAAACCAGCCCCCTTTTTAACCTAGTGCTACACAGGATCCCTATAACGAAAGCGTGAAGTAGTTACTTCCTAAGGCAATAAACCAAACAATGGAGAATCAGAGCCTCCAGATCACGCTTTACAACTTTTAGGGAATTTATGCTTTAAACTGTGCCATTTCAACTGAGGGGGATCTCTATAAATTCTGATGTGGGCTTTCAGGGGACAAGCTTCACTGAGCACAATGGGAGTTACTTCTGAGTAGACACTAATTGAATTGTGCTGGGAAACACAGAGACAGGAAACATCCCTTGACTGGGGTCACGGTGAAAAGCACACCCCTGGGCAGGGCTAGCATACCCAAGGTAAATGCTGGGGGTTGGGGCACAGAACAACTATACCACAGAGAACCTGACTTAAGGAAAAAAAGCGGACTTTAAGCAGTCTCAGGAAATCTGGTTTTTCCCTGATAAGCTCTGGGGTGGCTGGCTGCTGGATGGCCACGACGTCATGTATCCCTAATGACCTCCAAACCCAGCCAGCTCAGAGTAAATGGCTCATGGAGACACCCCCCAAGTAAGAACATTGGTCTATCTTGCTTAGTATCATCTACACCAGGGGTGGGCAACTGCTTTGCTCCTGTGGGTCATGTGGGGCAATGGGGTAGTGGGTCAGGGGCCACAGCTACATTCACACACACTCATGCATATACCCACCACACACACATACTCCCCCCCCCATGCATACACATGCCTGCACAAGCACTCCCCCTCCCTCCCATCACAGTGGGTAAGGATGGAGAGGTTTAAACCTCCCTTCCCTGCATGCTGAGATTGTGCCACCTCCTCTCTTGATGCTCCTGTGAAGCAAAATGTGCAGGGATGGATCTCCTTGTGGCTGTGCTCTCTTTCCCAGGAGAATCAGGTTCCTGCCAGCATTCATGGACTGGCAGGGGCCCAATTCTGCTAGGAAACAGGGCATGTGGGGAGAATCATCTCCCTGCACCCTGCTTCTCAACAGAATGGTTGATTCTGCTGGGAAACTGGGCATATGGGGATGACTCTCCTTGCATACCCTGGGTGGTGGTGGCAGCAGCTGAGTGTGTTCATGAGAATTGTGGGGTGGGGCAGGGCACCTGTGATGGGCTGCATAGGCAGCCTCTGAGGGCCTTATGTGTGCCACAGGTTGCCCACCCCAGTCTATATTGTCTGAACACACACACCCCTCAGACACAGTAACTATGTATGTATGTATGCATGTATGTATGTATTTACAACATTTGTATACCGCTTCACATCCAAAACAGATTCTGGAGCAGTGAACACAAGAAGTACAACAGTAAAAAAAGATAAAAGATTAAAACACCATATTAAAATTATTAAAATCAGAATGCCAATAAAAACTATGGGTGGTCATTTACTTTAACCTCACACCTGCACAACAGGGGCAAAATAGGGACATAGGATGCTGCCTTATTCTGAGTTAGACCATTGGTCCATCTAGCCCAGTATTGTCAACACCAACTGGCAGCAGCTCTCCAGGGTTTCAGGCAGGAGCTTTTTTCCTGCCATACCTGGGGGATCGAACCGGGGACCTTGTGCATGCAAAACATATGCTCAGTGCCCCCAATGGCAAAATAGCAACAGTGATTTAGCAGGAACAGATGGTAGAAAATATTTTTTTCTGGTAAATAGGAACAGTTGAAGCATGTGGAACTACCATTACATCTGCCTCATGGAAGTAGTTTGAAGTAAAATAATCTATCAGGATGTTCACTTTCAACATTATTCATATCCTGCCCCACAACAGCATTGTTCTTCTGTTTCTCTCTCTGCAATTTGTTAAGTAATCAAATTTCACACTCTCTGTTGACTGCCGTTTCAGATGTGTGATCAAAATGAGCTGCCAGCTTGTAGACCCACAGGAGTTCCTGCTGAAGACATATTCTTAAAATGTTAAATTTGGGCTAATTGGAGGTGCCACCCTTTAATTTAGCAGACTGGAGCTACTAATACAGTTGATGAGATAAAACATGGCATTAGAGAAGATGAATCCTGAGCCCCTAAGTGATATCATAACTTATAATTATGCAAGTTCTGCTAATACTGAATAATTAAAATCTTAAGAGATTTTTGTAGTCTAGGGGGCCATAGCTATTTCCAATTTACATTGCTGTTGCTAGGTTTCATTGGCTCCCTAGTGTTGCAGGAGGAAATAAATGTGCAAAGTTAACAGACAGGATTCAAAATACCGAATGTAGATGAAATACTGGCCAAGGAAAACACCACAAATACCAGACCATTGACTGTTGAGATGACTGAAAGTGCCTCTTCCTTGATAATAAACATAAGTTATCTACTTTATTGGTACTGGGCAGTTTCTCTTCCTTATTTTTTTAAAGTAATTGTTCAAGGTAAGCTCAGCAGCTACCCCTTTTTAAATGAAGAGGCAAGTGCTTATTAATACAAAATCAGGCAAGGCTGCACTGTAAGTGTTCTATGCTTAACCCTCCAGTACCGAAAACGCACCAGTAGACCATATATCTTCCTTATGACTGTCATTTTCTTCCACCCCAGGGCTGGTCCAAGAAATTTTGCTGCCTGAGTCAAAGGACAGGATGGCACCCTCTTCCATTTCACATACAGAAGCTGAATGGACTGTCAGTTCAATTTTGCTTTAGCACTGGCAATGTGAATGTGTCCTCTACCACATGTATTTAGGGGGTGCAGGACAGGCTTGCATCCCCAAGAGAGGAGAATGCCCAAGAGGGCTCAGGAGAAATGGCTTGGGGGGCTGTCACTATGGCCCCCCAGAATCTGCTGCCTAAGGTGGTTGCCTCACTCTGCTTAATGGTAGGGCCAGCCCAGATGCACCCACTGCTACTAATGCCACTGGTTCTAGACAGACATAGGTTCCCTTCACGTGAGCCTGCAGCAATGTGGGAGAAGGTTCCCAGTGCTGTAGGATTCCACCACAGAGGAGCCTGTGTGACCAAGCCTATGGTGTAATACAACTCTTCAAATATATTTCAACAGGCTCCAAAATTGCTATCTAGGAAAGCACAATGGCCCTGGGGAGCCTTCTATGCCCATTGTTTCTTCAAACAGAAGTGGGACCTGCAACAAAATGTTGCAGTGTGGTATGTTCCTTTTCAGGGTTCCAGCCAGTCATTCCCCTTCTAGGGTACTCCATTCCATTCCCCCCTCCCCCCTGGTTTTCTGTTTTTTCTCTCCATCAGTCAGTCAGTATTCTATGCTTTCTGAGCATACTCAGGCCTCATTGGGCTGTTTTAGGAGCCCCCACCCACCCCAGATTGTTTCCTGAAAAATGTATACTTCTGCAGAGCCTGCTGACACAGATGGTGCTGTTTTACATACATAAAATTCCATGCTCAGGATTAGTATAGGAATACACATCCAACCAGAGTGGTATGTGTGTAGCTAAGTACTGACAGTTAAATAACATCCCTGTCTTGATGGTTACTCCTTTCCTGCCCCATTTGCAATTAAGAAAACATTTGGAGGGGCCAGTTTTAGAACTAACATCCCCATTGACTGGTCCCAAATTTACAAGTGACACAAGTCCCTGACTTGCAAGGACTTAAGTGGCCAATACTCCTCAAGCAAAATTCTACCTGCAAAAGCATCCTTTGAGAAGGTTACCCCCGCCCCCCCCCCCCAGGAGCAAGTCACAACTTACCCAGAACTGCTGTTTGGCATATTGTATACAAAGATGTTAGTGTGCTGTTTTTAGCCTAGCTACGTTTTTAGGGTAAGTTCAGCAAATTTCCAACAAGGCAGAGCCAGAGAAGTTACAACCATTATTTCTTTTGGTTTCTTTTATGAATTACATGTATAGTTGGTGCTTTTATCTCTCAGCATTTATCAATAAAAATACCCATTTGGGTGTAAATGCTCTGCAAGTTCAATAGACGCTTGAGTAACTTCACTCGTTTGAAGAGGTGAGTGTTTGGTGAGGTTGGGAAGGCTCTGCTCTCAGAGAATGTGTGTGGTTAGATCACAAACATACAACATGTTTCCAAAGGGGATACCCTCTTTGGAGTAGAGATAATCCATAGGGGCCAGATGCAAATCTGTGATATGCCCACAGAGGGAGAGACTTTTGCCAGGCCTCACAAGACCTTGAGTGCTTCCAGATGAGGCTTATTTCAATCATTCACAGAATTTTACTGAGAATCCAGATTACGTTGTCTTCAGTTTGTAACCCTCGAGAGTTTTCCCACCACTGCTTCCCGTTCTTTTCTTTCGGCACAAAAATCCATTAAGGAAGAAAAGACAGAATTCTGTAACTGCACAAGGTCTTTTGCCTGGTAGTGCTAGGAGCTGGAAGCCCCCTGTGTATAAATAAAAAGCATGATGGTTAATTTGCCATAGGTGAGCAGGTTCATGATAATGGCAGCCACGCTAGCTGAGTTGAGTTGATGGGATCAGGGCGGGTGTCAAGGGTAGGCATGGTTGGGCACCTGCTGAAGGCCCACACCCCAGCAGGGGTCCACTGACAAGAGCCCCTGGACTTGCTCCTTCTCTTCACCATTGCAACCTGCTTGTTCACCTGCCTCTCACTCTGGCCCAGAAAATGGTAGTGTGAGGAGGAGGAGCAAGAGATGCCACTGCCTGCTTGCTCACTGGCTCTCTACCTGTCAAGCAAGCAGGTGTAAGCAATGATGAAAAAAAGAATGAGGACCAATCACAGCTGGTGACAATGGCAGTGAGAAGGTAGACTCAGAAAAGGAGGGGACCCACTGAGGGTGTCTTGCCCAAGGGAGCTGGTACTGTATGGATCTTTCACATGCAATCTTTGCCCAGCTGGGAGGGCGAGAGGACAATGATTAGCTAAAAGAGACCAACACAAGTTATCCTGCCTACAAGATTACTTGATTTTCACATTTACTCTTCAGGGTTGTTGTATCACAGCATGAGAGCTTCTTCCCAATGGTGTGATCCTACATAAATGCAAGCTATACTGGGATTTGATTCTGTCAGTCCTTGCATTGATTTCTGCTAGTACAGCTGGAATGGGACTAAAACACCCATGGAAGGCACTGTTCTAAGCAGGGGCAATAACACCTATGATAATTACTAGTTCTAGTCCTCTGGCTTCCCGCTGAAATCTTCAGCTCTGGCCAGAGAGTGTTCCTGAACTGAACTGAGGTTGGAAGGGGTGTCTTCTCTTGATCACTAGGATAATGTTGCAGGATGCTTTGCCCTGTGCTTTTCACTGGTTTTAAGTTTGATAGGTTTTTGTTTCATAACTGTTTTTAGTGGCTGTATCATAAGATTTTATTGTATATTGTTTTGTATAGCGCATATTAAGTTTTATTGTGAGCCTCTCCAAGGGATTTTGGCTAAGAAGCAGGATAAAAATTGAATGAATGAATGAATGAAGGCTGGGGTGGGAGAAACTGCTGTGGATTCCGCCTCATTTCAGTTGTGTGTAAGAAAGGGAGAGACTGCTATCATGTTACAAATGAAAGGAAGGACTTCTTCACACAGCGCATAGTCAGACTATGGAATTCACTTCCACAGGATATAGTGATGGCCACCACTTTCAATGGTTTTAAAAGGGGATTGGACAAATTCGTGGACAATAAGGCTAGCAATGGCCACTAGTCCTGATGGCTAGATGCTATCTACAGTATCAGAGGCAGTGTGCCTGTGTACCTCAGTTGCTGGGGAACATGGGCGGGAGGGTGCTGTTGCATTCATGTCCTGCTTGTGGGTTTCCAGTGGGCAGCTGGTTGGCCACTGTGTGAACAGAATGCTGGATCCTTAGTCTGATCCAGTATGGCTATTCTTATGTTCTTTGCCTTCTTAAAAACCTTGGAAACTGGCCGTTCCAGGCTTGAAGCATGGCTGCCTCTTACTTGTGTGCAAGCAAGCAAGGAGGTGCTCAGCAGGTGGCTATTTTCCACCCTTCCTTACCTACCATTCCAGCATGTGTGAAAAGTAGCCATGGTTATTAAAATATCTGCATGATTTCAAGGGGCTCCTAGTAAAATTGCACTGCAGTAGCCTTCAGTGGGAGATGAAGGAGGGAGGTATGCCTAATCCTCCAGAGGTTTTTCTCTCCATGCAAAGGAGCTTGTCCAGAAAAGAGAAATTGACCTTGGTAAATAGGGACTGCAGTAGGTCCTTCCCACTTGGCCTGATTTTGGGGTGGGGTGGGGTATATGGCCTGTTTAGATGGCCACAAGACAGGCCATTATCCTGTTTCTCCTTTATTGGCCCTTATGCTATCATAGATATTTACACTCTTTCTACAGGTAAGAGTGTAGTATTTGTTGTGCAGTATTTTTGCAGTTCCGAGTCCTGGGACTACACAACTTGGTTGTGGGGAGAGGGAAAGTGCAGTCCTATGGGATAAGACTCTTTGAGGAAGACAGCTTCCTAAAGGAGCTGTGGCTCAGTGGTAGGAAGGGGCTTACAGGGAAAGGGCTGTAGCTCAGTGGTAGAGCACATGCTTTGCAGGCGGAAGGTCCCAGGTTCAATCCCTGGCATCTCCAACAAAGTAGGGCTGGAAAAGCTCCTGCCTGCAACCTTGGAGACTGTGGACAATACTGGTCTAGATGGACTCATGGTTTGACACATTATAAGGCAGCTTTCTGTGTTCCCACCTGGTATTAAAATGAGAGTATATTTGTCAATGCCAAATATTAATTGTCTGTAGAGACAGATGTTAGACTGCACCTGGTAGAATACAGATTATTCTGAAGTATATCAGGTTTTTTTTATTGCAGCAGTTTCAGATGCAAGGTCACTTAGCAATCTTGTTTATGCCAAGAAGCTGCCAATTCCAAACATTTCCATCTCTGCCTCTTGTATGCCAAGAGGCAAGCTGGTACAACTCCTCATGTAATGGACTTTGGAACCATATGTATTCTACCAGGTGTAGCCCATTATCTGTCTAACTTCCTATCCCCAGAAGTGCACTGCGTGTGGTTTTTTTAATCAAGAGACCTTGAACTTTGTAATTTTGTATGCTGTAAATGCCCACTTGCATGAGGAACTAAAATAATGATAGCAGTGCATGATCAAATCCCCTGAGTTAAAGAACACAAAACTGATGTCCAAAATGTGTTAGCATTCCATCACACCTCTGCAAGAGTCAAGTTATTTAATTTGTTGCTTTCATGTTCAGCATTCAAAATTCCTTTTGGTTATTTTTCAAAGTGTACTTTAAATTTTAAAGTTTATGGAGACATAACACTTCTGTCAGAATTAAAAACCAAAACATATTAGTTTTCATGTAAAAAAAAATTAGATAATAGTGTCACCTATTTTATTCCAATGATTCATCTCCTTTATCCACATTCACCCCTTACCCCTCTTTTTGTGTGTTTCGTTTCAATTGTTGAATCTTAATGAACTCCTTAATGTGGGCTATAAAAGAATAAAAAGACTGTGATCTTCAGGTTCCACAGCCTGGGGCATTGTCACCTGCATACTAATTGATGCTCACATTTGTTTTTGGGCAAAATCATTTTCTTTATATTTTATGAATATATATATGCATTTTGTTCTCCTTTAGTGTGAATCTTCCATACTGATCCTAGACATGGAAGATGTTCCACTGATTTTCACGTAGATGTGCTTAGGATCCACATGCGAATTGAGAACCTAAGAACAGCCATGCTGGATCAGACCAACGTCCACCTAGTCCAGCATTCTGTTCACACAGTGGGGATCTCTACACCTCAAATTTATTGCGCATTCATGGTTGCTGACTCACTGAATTGTGCAGGTCCACTACATGACGTCGTTATCCAGTCATTATTCCGCTATTTCCTCCCACCTATCCCGTATTTTCCTCAAATGGAAAAATGGGGTATTTTTCCAGAGATGCGCAAATGGAGCACCATGTCCTCCTGATGTATTTCTCCCTAGCGTGAATGAAGCGCCGAGTGTGGTTGTTGGGGGTGTAGTCATGATGCCGAAGGTGGTGATGAAGGTCTGATGGGCGTTCAGCCTTCCTGCCCCTGAGCCATTTTGGCTCCTCGCCATTTTCAGCCTGCCTGTTCAAAATAGAGCAGCAGAGCAGCAGTGCATGGTGGCGGTGGGGGGGTGGGGGCGGCAGAGCGGAGGCGCAGCTGAGAGGCTGAGCAGCAGGTACTGGCCAAAAGCATGGAAGAGGGAGGCGGGGCCTGGGGAGATCAGTGGGGGGGGGGCTGTCCATGTGTCAGTCCCCATCCACCACTAATGTGCAAGGGGAGGGAAAGGGGCAGGAATCCAGGAGCAATCGCTGAACCTGGAGCGTGTGTAATGCCTCTTTACGGAAACATAACGCTATGGGAATGGCTATCTACAGAGAAGGAAGCACGTGTAAAAGGAATAGGGTTGGCGGAGAATTTCTCCCCGAAACTTCAGGGGGCCGAGCGCCAACGTGTTCGGCCCCCCGAACACGTTTCGGGGAGAAATCCTCCGAACCCCCCCTGCCCCCCGCACCCCCCCGGGACGGGACTTACCTTCGCCGAATGTCCCTCGCGGCGGGTCCGGCTGGCGGTTCGGCGGGTGTTCGAGCGGGGCGGGAGCGGCAGCCGGTCTTTCGACCGGCTGCCGCCGCCGCCATTGCAATAAAAGAAAAAAAAAACGCCCCCTGATAGGCTACGTGACGATTAACGTAGCCTATCACGGCTAGATTTGCAAAGTCAGCCGTGATAGGCTACGTCAATCATCACGTAGCCTATCACGGGTGACTTTAAAAAAAAAAAAGTGTGTACGGATAATGGCGGCCCCCATAGGGAGCCGCCATTCCCGTTCCTTATTTGGTCGCTGTAGTCTACGTAAAGATTTACGTAGACTACGGCGAAAATAAGGGCAACGCTATTTGCGTTGCCCTTATTTTCGCCGTAGTCTACGTAAACATTTACGTAGACTACAGTGACTAAATAAGGAACGCGAATGGCGGCTCCCTATGGGGGCCGCCATTAGCGTACGCGCTTTTTTTTTTTAAAGTCACCTGTGATAGGCTACGTGACGATTGACGTAGCCTATCACGGCTGACTTTGCAGATCTAGCCATGATAGGCTATGTGAATCGTCACGTAGCCTATCAGGGGGCGTTTTTTTTTTTTTTAAACTTTCGCGTTCGCGGCCGGGCGAGGCGGGAAGCCTCCTCCCCGGCCTGAATTTCGGCCGGGGCGAGGCGGGAAGCCTCCCCCCCGGCCTGAATTTCGGCCGGGGTGAGGCGGGAAGCCTCCCCCCCTGACCTGAACTTCGCGGGGGGAGCAGCGAAGCGCCTCCCCCCCACCGCGAACGTCCTTCGAGGACAGGTAAGGGACTTTCGTCCACCCCTAAAAAGGAATCAGTTGTGATCCTGCATTTAAAACAGAAGTGGAAAACCCCATTTTAAATGCAGGATTTTAGGCTGGTGTAGAAATTAGGCTGGTGTAGAAATACTTCAAAAACTGAAGTACTTTGTCCAAATAATGAGAAGACAGGATACCCTGGAGAACATGCTAATGCTAGGGAAAGTGGAGGGCAAAAGGAAGAGGGGCTGACCAAGGGCAAGATGGATGGATGATATTCTGGAGGTGATGCACTCGACCTTGGGGGAGCTGGGGGTGGCGACGGCCGACAGAAAGCTCTGGCGTGGGCTGGTCCATGAAGTCACGAAGAGTCGGAAGTGACTGACCGAATATACAACAACAACAGAAATCCCCAGTGGCCAGCCAGCTGCCTGTGGCACATCTACAAGTAGGACATGCATAGCCATGTGACAGGTGATGCTCAAATGGAAACATCCTTATTTTACAGGCAAATAAGACAAACTCTGCTGGCTGACCAAATTATTGCATGCATAATTTTTGATCGGGGTTCCCTGTTATTAGAAGAGCTGTATATACTGAGCTTTACATTCTAATCTGTAAAGGGTAAAATTTAGCATGGCTCAGAATAGTTTGGTTCAATCTACTAACTGAAAGTCTGCTCACACAGCCATCCGGCTGACTGTAATGAGAGCACAAATAGTTCCCACAAACCAAAGAACTTGCTGTATTGGTGCATAAGGAGTCAGTCCATTGTGCTGTGCAGCATTGCAGGTGCAAGCGCTCCCCTGACTCCCTCAGCCCCAGCAAATGTCAGCCATACCACACCTGGTGCCCTCCAGTTGTTTTGGACAACAGCTCCCAGCATTCCTGATTACTGGCCATGTTGGCTGGGGCTGATGGGAAATGTGGTCCAAAACATCTGGAGGGTACCAGGTGGCCTACCTCTCCCATAGAGAACTTGTAGATACTTAAAATTTATAATCACCTTATGAATACTTCAAACAAATGATAACGAACACAAGGAATGGGCATACAGTTAGACAGCAAAGGAAAATAGGGCTGTTCTGCCTAATAGTTGTACAGAAGGGGGAACTTTGGGAGGTACAGCTTATCCAGTAGGGGTGAGAAAAGCTGTGCTCCCCATCTACCCAATTATTACAAGCACAGAAGCCCCATCCTCCTGGTCATCTTCCAAATGGACAGCTCTGAGCACAACTGATCAAAAGAAGATATTGTGGAGCTACTCTGTCTTTCCCTCTTTTGTGGATTTTCTGTGGTAAGAAAAAGGAAAGAAGCTGTGGGAAAACAAAGGAGAGCTACAAATGGAAGACATTGTCTGGACGAACACACACACAGGGTTAAATTCCGTGGAGGGGAGATTGTACAATAAAAGCCTTGTTGGAAGCACCTTTGGGCATCCTACTTGTTGTATAGCACCAAAGTTCAGTCTAATGTCAAAAATGGCTATGCTGTATATGAAGTAGCAGGGGAACTAGAATGATCTGGTCTAAGCAGTAATATGGAACCTTCGTTTTGACCAATGGGAAACTAGGCTTAAAGGAAGGAGAAAGAATGCTGGGGAATTTTCAGAAGAAGGGAAAAGGAATGGTTCAGGGCAGAGCTAGGAAGCCAAGATGCAGAGAGAATGGAGAAGAGGGAGGAGGAAAAGCAGAAACAGCTGGAAAAATGGTTAGGTGGCCAATTCATTCAGCAGCACTTACAGCATGAGAAACCTTAAGAACTAGTGAAACATTGATCACTATGACCAGATATATTTTTGTGCAGCAACAGGTCAAATATATAATGGGGAATGTTGAGGAAGCCCCTGTGGGATCCCAGTCCTTTTCAGTAGAAGCTGACCTGGGGAGGTGGGGGAAACAATTTTACTGGCATCTTAACAGTGCTGCCATACCTGGGACAAAGTAAACCAACGATCTCAGGAACACCTTTTCCTGGCACACCTTGTGCTCGCTCCCCCATCCTTCCTGTCTTCACATAGCCCAGCTGCTTGGTTCATTATACCAGCAGTAAATCAGGGAGGGGAGGCAGGAGGATATATTGGGAGGTACCCCCCACCCCACCCCCACTGCTGGTATTCCAGGGGCAAAGCCACAAGCACAGTATAGAACCTCACCCTGGCAGCATGGTAATCCATCATGTCCCATAATAAAACCATCAGGGATAATCAGAATCCCAGCTTTGAGACATGGTCCATCCCCCACCTTTGCAAGCTGTCAGGGTCCCGGCCAACCAATACCCTGCAGAAACCTCTTCAGAAGTCTTGGGACTACAGAGAAACTGAAGACCAGGAAGAACCTGCAGTAGCCCAAAGGCAGCCTGAAGATCCTCATCTAAGAGATGCCTCACCTGAGCCCCCAATAATTCCTCTTATCCTATCCCAAGCCCTACCTTGATCCTCAATTCTTCTCTTTTGCTCCCTGGCCCTCAAGAGTGAAGGTAGCAGCGGACCCAGTGGGAAGTCCAGAGTTGCCATAGGAGCAGCATCCATTTGGCTGCCAGAAGCATCTATTGCCAAAGATCTATTCAGGAGGAGGGGTCTACTCAGGAGGAGGGAGTAGTTCCAGTGGAAAGCAATGACCCAGCTAAGAACCAGGAAGAGGAGGGACTGGCAATAAGGCTCTCAGTCTCCTCTGGTACAGAAGCTCCTTTTGAACCATTACTTCTAGCTCCTTGCTGATGGACAGAAGATGCCTAGGCTTTATGGCCTCAGTCATAGCAGTGGAGTTCAGATTATTGGTGGAAGCTTGTATCTAGATCCTAAAACAGAGTACCTATAAAGAGTTGTAAGAAAGCAATGGTTATTCATTTGTCCATGTTCTCTTCTCTACCCACCTTTCCTGTTAGGTTTTGTTGTTTTTACAAAGCGCTCCCTCTTTCAGCAAAGTTCCCTATTACCGAGTTCCTACTCTTATATTCCTTGCTTTAATGGGGTCAGAATGAAATACCCCATGCTGCACATCTTGATATCTGAGCTGTGTTCCTCTGCAGGGGCTTATATGCTCCTGGTACAGTGTGGTGATTCACTGCTGAGTTTGTTGGTGTGGTATCTTCTGAAGTGGATGGGGGAGGCATGCAGACTGGGGCTGAGCGGCAGCTATCCTGGCCTGGGCTCTCCAACTCTGAGTGTGTGCATTTACCTATTACAGTTATTTTGCTGCTATAACTTCATGCTGGTGGAGAAAGTGGAATCTAGCATAGGGCAAGGGACTGGATTCTAACCAAATTGCCTCCCCTCTTCCTCTATCACACCCTAACTCTGCCCCTTTATGACATCATAGTTATGTCAACATAGTACTTCAACTGACTTACAGATAGGTATAATCCTAGGCATGTTTATTCTGAGGTAAGTCCCACTGGGTCCAATGAGTCTTCCCTCCAGGTAAGTGTATATAGGATTGTAGCCTTAACCTTACAATGGCATAACTTTACATCTGTTTAACTTGGAGTTGCTGTGACACAGAGGATTTAGTTGCAATCCTAACTTTGTCCAGTTGGTGTAACTCAATCACTCTCATTTTTTATCTTGATTTCTCCTTACCATACCATTCAATTCTGTTCATTACACAACTAACCAGCAGCACTATATTTTGGGGGGCTAAAGGCTAATTCAGATATGCAACCCTGGGTAAAAACTACAAGAAATTATGAATGTGGATGCAGAACCTTATCAAGAACAACTGGTGTGAATCCTGCAGAGACAGCCAGCTGTCATTTCCATTGATCTGCACAAATAGGAACTGGTTCAGTTGTTTCTGTGCCACTTGATTCACAAGAGCATTTCTCCATACTATCATGAAACTGTATCAGACTGCATGTGTGAACGGGCCCTTTCAGCCCTTATTTACAATCAGTGTGTGTGAACGGTTTTGAACTTAGGTGCATTCTAGTTCAAAATACAGCTCTAAGAATTCACAAGGTCACTGTGAATGCAAAGATGTCTCAAGCTGGAAGTATAGTAGATTCCACATTATGCTGGACAATGTCTTTATAGGGGTCATAAAAAGGTCTATGTATCACTTTTTATCAGGGGATGTTGAAATGGGTATTATTCTTTCCCTTACAAATAAACATACAAAAGTGTCACTGACAGGGCAATTGGTCCTGCTAAATTATGGCATAGCTTTGTTGAGGTCCTTATTCTCATCCAGCAGCCCTGGCAATACCACTACAATACCACTTGAAACAAAAGCCAATGTAGCAATACAAACAGTTATGCCTACAGCATATCTGGTAATCCTTCTGTCACACTAACCACACAAGTGCAGGAACAGTCAGAAGACAGGCTCATAATAAGGCTATTGTTGCCTCTCAGGGGCCCAGCCTATGACATGTGCTCATTAGGACAATAAACACATAGGAGGCTTCTGTTTGTGCTGCAGTTTCTGTTTATCTGATCCATGTGCCCTAGGTTTGATCTTGCAAGGAAAAATGAGTCAATAATGTTTGGTAACAGTGACAGGCTAGGTCTTCCATACCCCTGGTAGTGTGGTTCAATCTTATCATCCACAAACCAGTCCACTACAGCTGTCCATTGTTTTCACCTCTTTTGCAGGGGTCAAGAAAAAACCTTGAGCAAGTGTAAGATTCCTCCTATGTTTCTCCCCTGCTTTACCCACATTTTACCTTTTCTCCAGGCAGTGCTCCACCAGTGGGTTCTACCAAAGATATAGCATGTTGCCTGTGCAAGTCTATCACTTTGTCTGCATAAATATTTTCCACGGGTGTAACATTGTGTTCCACCAACCCAGGCAGAGTTACCAACAAATGTATGTATGTTTTCACCTCTGTATCTAAGAGCAGATGGGGGAAGGAGGAATTTGTATCAGGATGCCCTGGTCCAATCACATGCACCCGAGTGGCTATTTTTAATAAAAGAAAAAGATGCTGAGATTTGGGGCAAGCCAGACACATCTGCAGAAGAGCTCTGCTTCCTCCCATAGGGGAAATAGCTGTGGTGGGGGTGGGGAGGAAAGAGATTCAGATCTGGAAAAGGGTGTGGCAGAAAAGGGTTAATTAAAAAAACTCTCCCCCAGCACTACAGCCCTCACAGCTGTATCTGATCATAAATCTTACTGTTTCATAGATATTACTGTTTCATCTAGTTGTACCCTTAAGAGCAATCCCATCTCGCCCAGCAGGCTTAACTTGAGGCTTGGCTCACTTTGTGAAATCTTAAAGAGAATTTAGCTGCCTAATGTCACCAAGCCTGTCACACAGCAAATCTATGAGCAAACCCCAGAGATTCCAAATCCCTTGTAACCTGTTCTAATCATTCAGCACTTTTATTTGATGTTGTTAGAATATGGAGTTTGAAAAAGGAATCGCTCACTAGGATTGCCAGATTCCTCTTATTTGGAGGGAGGTATGTTCCTTGTTACACATTTCAATACCGGCAGAACATTTTTCCCCCAGATAAAACTCTCCAGAGCACATAGTCTTTTTAACACTTCCTTAAACATGAAAAGGGATCTTCTCTCCCACCCTAGTCCTTGTTGCATTAGAGAAGAGGGCAACTGAACATATGCAGAATGCTATTCCCTTAGTAAAAGAGAAATCACAACCAGGAGTTTTGCGGGTCTTGAAAATAGGAGAGAGGGCTTCAGAGTGAGGAGTGGCATCTATATAAAAAGGTAAAGGTGTCCCCAACCAGCCGTGTCCGACTCTAGGGTGCGGTGCTCATCCCCGTTTCTAAGCCGAAGAGCCAGCGCTGTCCGAAGACGCTTCCGTGGTCATGTGGCTGGCATGACTAAACACCAAGTTGCACGGAACACTGTTACCTTTCCCGCCAAGGCGGTACCTATCTACTTGCAATTTCTTGCTTTCGAACTGCTAGGTTGGCAGGAGCTGGGACTGAAGATGGGAGCTCACTCCGTCACGCAGCACTCGGGTCTCGAACTGCTGTCCTGCCGACCTTCTGGTCTGCCGTTCAGCATCTTAACCACTAAGCCACCGCGGCCCCTCGGCATCTATATAGGCTTGAGTAAAAAGAGTGCTTTCCACTTTACTCGTTAAGCATTAAAGTTATCAACTTTTCAATGTCTGGCATTTTGAGTTGCGTATCTGTTAAGTATGCGCAGAGTATGTACCTTTCCCGAGGTAATATCCCCTCCTCATCTGTAATAAAAAATATAGATTGCCTGTCGATCTAATCCTGCCCTTGGTCTGATCCAGCACGGCTCTTATGTTCTTATGCCAGTTCCATCTGAATGGAAGGCGTTTTTCAGAGGCAGGAAAGAGTGCCTGTGATTCTGTTCAAAGTACTCTCCCTCTCAAAACGCTGTCTCTTGTTTTTGAACAAATAGTACTTATAGAAATCAGAATATAATATACACGCAGAGTACACAACATCTCTTCCTCCTCTTTTTTTGATAACAGTCTGGTCAAAGACAACTGTGATCACTAGGCAACCCTAAGTAAAACTGTGGATGAAAACCAACGTCTGAAAACAACGTGGGGCTTTGCTTTTCAGCGGGGTGGGTGCAGAAAAAAAAAAAAGTGCGCTATCCAGCGCAAGAGCTGGTGAGTGCGGAGAGAAGCCAGCGTAAAGCTCCGGCTCCGCATTTAAGCACTAGGCCCCAGATCCCGGTTACCAGGATACACAAGCAGGGAAAGGGAAGAAAGGAAGGCGGGCTGAAGCGCGTGCGCGCCCACGTGAACGCGTGGCGTGCAGCGAGGCTCGAGCCCATTGCGCTTGCGCACTCCTCCCTGGGCGAGGAGGGGGTTTGACGGCGCTCCAGCCTCTCTGAGCCGAACCCGATACTCCCGCGCAGTTGTTGAAGTAAAAGCAACAGCGGCAAGAGGCGCGGGAGGGAGGATTGTGGAAAGAACGCGGGGCGCATGCGCGGCGAAGCCTAAGGCAGGCAAGAGGGTGGGGAGAAGGAGGAGGATTGGCGGTCTTCGGTTTCGTCGCTTTCTCGTCCCCCCCTCCCTGTTTAGTGGAGCCGGGGAAGGAGAGAGTAGAGGGAGACCCCGCTGGGCTGGGCGCTTTCGGGTGCCGCGCTCGGGCGAGTCATAGCCGCCGGCGGGAGGGCCCTTGAAGGGAGCTGTTGCTGCCCCAGCCGCCGCCTTCTCTGCCTCCTCCTCGGCGAAGCTCCCTCTCTCCGTCCCCGCCCGGGACTGAGTCCACTGGCTACAAAATGGCGGACGGGGAGCTGAATGTGGATAGTCTTATCACCAGGCTGCTGGAAGGTGAGTGTGTGTCCGCGGCGAGTGCGGGTGGAATGCAGATGTCTGACTAGGAGGCATTTCTCTGACGCGCGCTGCATAAAGTTCTCCCCTTTGTTCCGCTCCCTCGGTAGTGGAAGCGAGACGGTGTCTTCCTACAGCTCCTGCGAAGGGAGGTTCAGTGTTGCAAACGCGGGGTGGGGGTGGGGGGCTTATGCGACTGCGCCAACACATTCTTCTCTGCCTTCGGGGGAGGTGTCTTAGGAGGGTGTCTGGTGTCCTTTTTAGTCTTGGGAATTCTGTGCCATAAGAACAGCCCCTCCCCCCCCCCAGACCCACATGACTAATACGCTCAGATGTAAGCTCATCTAAGCATTCGCTCTCCTGGCCCTAATGTGGGTGTGAAAGGAGTGGTGGCGATCTTGGGTACTTTGACTAAAGTTGTGAGCCTTTTATCTCTGTTATCCTCCGCTTAAGGAATGGGGTATGTAGGTAGTGTTTCAAAATATGCAAAACCCTCACGCTAGGTTTTCTGTAGCCTTCGCTCCCTCCCCCCGTTCCATTTACTACAACGGCGAGTGAGGTAGAAAAGCGTAGGTAGAAGTAGGAGGTTCCTTTTTTTCTCTTCATCTGTCTGTTTCCTCCGTTCACCCCGCATCAGGTTAGTCGCTGTCGATCTTTTGTATTATTCCGACGTTCTAGAGGTATCCCTGTACTACAGAATGACATTCGACTTATAAACTATCAGCTTACACAGAAGGAATGCCCGGAATTGGTTTCTTTCTCAGATACCTTTTTGTTGTTAAATGTAACCGCTTTTTAGCTTTGGCGGGTTAGCTAATGTGCTGTGCATCCATCCAGTGTGGTATGATGACTTCAGATCTTGGTATTAAGTTGAATTTTTTTCATGCTTAGCATTTTCCTATAATGAAGGCTTGTACTCTTTTTATTCTTGCAACTGTTGAGATATATTTGGGAATGAAATCCATGTGTCCCTTCCACTTCTCTATATTATATATTCACATGTACACACGCTCCATTTAGTTTTGTTTTTCTGGAATCTGCTTTCATATTTCATAATGTGTCTTGTAGTTCTAAAAATGTGTATGGGACTTTGTTTTTACATTGGGTAAAATACAAGCAACGTATAGTTAAAAAAAAAAAAACATGGACAACTCAATTGAATGTTGATAAGGTATCTAAAGTTATTTCTATAGTAGAAGTTACAGTTTAGTTTTAGTAGAGATAAGTTCACACTATATTTTAAGTGCTAATATTACTCATATGTCAAAACTGTAGACGGTACAGTGCCGCTGTAGAATGAATGTGACTTCTGGCCAGTCATTCTAGTCTCTCATCCAGTGATGTTGACCAGCATGTGAATCATAGAATAGTAGGATTGGAAGGGGCCTATAAGACCATAGAGTCCAACGTGTGGAAAAGAGAGTTCCATATGTAGATCCGTTGTAATGGAAGTATAATAGGTTACTGAGCAAAGGCAAAATCTCTGGATTCTGCAACTGATCTATTTTATTTATTTATTTATTTAATTTCATTTCTATACTGCCCAATAGCCGAAGCTCTCTGGGCGGTTCACAAAAACCACATATTTGGTATGTGGGGGGGGCCAGCACCGATGGCACCACCCATATTGTATTAGTACTGTAAGAGGTTTCACTTAAAAGCCCATCACAGTTGTTCTGTGGAGTGCAAAAAGGGACAAGGCAGCACCTCCTATCTGTTGAGGTGAAACACCCTCTCAACACTGATACGAGTTGGGTGGTGGGTAGACGGAGGGGACTAGAATTTCTATTGAGTTGAAGCATTTTACTCTTGCCTGAGAACTCATTGGGGCTACAAAAGGCTTCAGCTCTGAAAAATGTGAATGTAGCAGTAGGCATGCAACATTCTGAGACACTTGAAATTTTCTGGATTGCGGTACCAGCCATGGTTTTCAGATGAACTGTGTCCGTATTGGGTTTACTTGTAAATTATTATTGTTAACCAGAAATAGTTGCAGCCAGTACATGATAGCATAGCTACTGCAATGCCAAGCTTTGTTTCGATGAGGAATTCTATTTTGGGGATTTCAAAACAGTGGATATGATTCTTTTTCTCAGTATATATGTTGTTTACTTTTCACATATTGTTATTATTATTATTATTATTATTACATTTATTAATCGCCCATCTGGCTGGTCACCCAGCCACTCTGGGCGATGTACAACATACAATAAAAGAGTTTAAAACAATAAAATTCTACAATAAAAACATTTTCTAAAATACCCTAACCCACCCCAAATGCCACATATCCCACATATCACTTCCTACCTTACTGATATACCATACAGTGTAGATTAGCCTGAACCCTGAGGATTTTTTTTAGCTTCAAGGATTCGCTTTATGTAATGAAGGCTGATGATAGCAGCCTAATTCATGTTTGATAATGCTGTTATGGTAAAATGAGCCTGAAGTAAAAATATTCTCTGATTATTAGAAGGAAATATTTTTTTAGTATATCTAAACCATGTATTATGGTACAGTTTATAGTTCTGCTTGATATCTTGGAAAGAATATCATAGAGCAGGAAAGGGGAAACCTAAATGTTTGGGAGATTGCAGCACCATCCCCATGAGAAATAGCTAAAGTATTTGAAGGTTTTTTAGTTTTGAAAAAAGTCAACTAAGTGGGGATGTGATAGAAACTTATACAATTATGGATGGTATGGAGAAAGTGCATAGGGAGAATATTCTCATAACTCTGGAAATCAGACACCCCATGAAATTGCCTGGCAATAGATTCTGGACAGACAAAGGAAGCTCTTCACACTATGCATATTTAATTTATGGAGTTCATTGCCACAGTATGTGATAATGGCCACTAGTTTAGTTGGCTTTAAAAGATGGATCTCTGGTTTGGTCCTCTTATGTAATGCCAAGTGGGACCCACAACAAAGTATTGCAGTGTATCACCACGCTCTAAAGCAGAGATAGCTCACTTGGTACCTCCCAGATGCTTTAGGCTACAACTCCCATCAGCCCTAGCCAATGGCTAAGGAGTAGGGAATTGTAGTCCAAAACATCTGGAGGGTGCCAGTTTGCATACCTCTGCTCTAAATAAATGCTTTGTTCCAGGGCTCCAATCATCCTGAAACAGGAGCCTTGTAGTCCTGTTCAGGCCGCATGAGAGGGAGGGCTTTAGGAGGAGGAATGCCCCATCTTCTCCTGCTATGCTATATAGCAGGGGTTCCCAATGCAGCACCCAAGGGCACCAGTGTGCCCCACAGGGACCCCCAGTGGTGCCCTTGAAGCTCTCCACTTCCTGTCCCCTTCAAAAATTTATTTTTAATGAAAAACTTGAATGTTCTCCTTCCTGTTCCTGAACCTGCCACTGATTAGCTGTTCAGTGAGCAGGAAGAAAAGGACGGAGTTGCTGCCTGGCCCCACCCAATCATTTTTCATTCACACAGACCTTTCCCCTTTGTGCATGCTTGTTCTCCCTCTCTCCAAGGCTCTAGCGGCACCATTCTTCTCCCCACAGCTCCTTTCCTTGCTACTACCCCTTTGTCTTGCTATTTCCCCCTCCCTCCCAGCCTCTGATGTTGCTATTTCTCTCCCTGCACCTCTTTATTTCACTGTTTCTCCCCCTCTTTGCCTCTTGCCTTGCTTTTTCTCTCCCCTTTATCTCATTGTTTCTTCCTCCTCGCAGCCCCTACCTTGCTTTTTTTCTCTCCCTTCCCAGCCACTTCTTTCCTTCTTTGTACACATACACAGCAATTTCCCAGGCAGGGGCTCTGATGGCGGAGGAGGAGGTAGGAATGTCAGGTGGGGAAGGAAGTTGCAAAGCCTGGGGTAGAGGTAGGAAAAACACTTTTGTGGCTGGGGACATTTTCCCTTCCTTTGGAAGGGAAAAGGTGTATCTGTGTCTTGATAGAATGAGCAGAGCACTCCTATTTAGGTCTACTCAGAAGTTATTCCCATTGAGTTCCATGTATACATGCATAAGATTGCAATCTTAAATGAGTATTTTGTTCAGCTTCTGTGGGATATGTGGATTGGCCTTGACTTCAGACCCTTCCTCTGTTTGTACTCAGTTTCTTGGGTGAATTACTTGTCTTTTGACTAGTCAGGCTGCCATAGCAGCCATTAAGTGACTAGCCACATCGTCCATGGGATCCTCTTTGTGGTGGTGCCCACAGCAGTTTCTCAAATTCCTAATTGTGCCCATGGGTCCAACAAGATTGCTATATAGGGTTTGATGGCTCAAGTTTGGGATTGGTTGCCATATCTGAAACTGAATATTTTATTGCTACATAGTTGTTTAAGAAGATAAAATTATGTTTAGATACTGTGCATCAATAAATTGATGAATTCTTTTCAGTTACTATCGTGAGTCTGTTCTCTTACACTGGTCATGCTTTACCCTCTGACCCACTGGGTTGTAAAGATGCAAAGTCGAACTCTGATTAGACCACTGAATTTACCAGTGTGTGTTGGTTTGCTTCTGGAGAGTGAAAAAAGGGAAATTGCTATACGTCCATGGGTGCTGACCGGGCAGCCCTTGAACTGCATTTTGGCTTTTTAGTTGGTGTGAATGACAACACAAAACTTGAAAGTATAAGGCAGAAGCTGCTTGTCTATATCATAGTAGTGCCTTTAAAAAATATCTTGACTTTGTTCTTTCGGAAGTCCACTTCAAGATCTTGATGAGTCAGCAGATAGTTGAAAACCCTGCCATGGGACAAATTAATTGTGCTAGATTCTAAAGTCCGTAGCAGAGATAAAGGATGTAACTTAGTAAACCACTACTGTAACTTGAACTATTATTGAAGTAATTGCCTTTTTATTAAAATCTTGCTGTTAAGACATGTGAAGTGACTGAAAACAATTGTTGACAAACTTGATTTATTGAACTGTTTTCAAGCAACTTTGCTTGCTTGCCTTCCTATGTGAGAGTTGTTAGCCTTAAAAGGTTGCATCAGGTTGACTCAATAAAAGGTATTTCCTTGCCGATATGCACTTCAACAATTGTGTCCTCTGCAGCCAGAAATATTGTAAATCTCTACATGCTGAATAAAAACAGAAATCTGATTTTATTAATGAACTTTGTAATCAGTGACAGAACTCCTGAAGGCAAAAACAACTGTTGGATTTTGGCCTATAAAAGCTTTTCTAGAAGAGTTTTATGACTTCAAAGAACCCTTTCCTAGTGGTCTTATTCTATGAAATACTGAAGTAACTTTATTTTTCTCCCACCATGTGGGAGATAGTACATGGATAGTACATGGTGGGGATAGCAGGGATTTACACCTGAAAGTTAGTGTAAATAGTGGCTAGCACTAAGCTGTGAACTAGGAAGTCCCCAGTTCAAATTTTGCCTCTCCTATAAACTCACATGGTTACCCTTAGGTAAGTCACTATTTCTTTGCTCAACCCATCTACAGTACCAGCTTTAATAGATTAGAAGGTTCTTGAAAGAATTACTGAGATAATATATATGAAATACCCTTGAAATGCAAGTATTGCCCTAATAGATGCTATAATGCTAGCAGATACACATGACCAGTTATTGTGCATTAAATTCCTCATAACATACTGACATGCTAATCAGAGCTTTGCTGAGATATTTATGCTGCGTTTCCGCTGTCACCTGTGCAAGCTAGTCAGTATCTTATCCTCAAAACTGGCTAATTTCCATCCTATCCTTCATTGTGGGTGGTCCCTTTACACTGGTGTTTGGCTAGGATTCTCTTTGTTTGCTGTGTACTCCTGATAAGTTTGCTTATTATTTTCCCCACAAATGCTTGATGTCTTGGCATGGGAAAAGCTTGTGTCCTGGCCTGGGGGGAGATGTCTGTGGGGGAATGTTAGGAAGTATTTGTATTCCTGCCAAATATGAGGTAGAGGCGTGTGTACTGCTTGTCTTATACATTGGCACTAGTCTTGTGTTTTGTGCTGCCAGTCTTGAACAGTAGCCTTACAAGGAATACCGCAAGGTGGGATCTCAATACTGCATAACAGTGAGTCTTGCATGTTCTTCCCATTAGGGTTCTGTGCAAGTTCTGATGTTGCATGGGTGCAGTTGGGATGCCTAAATTCTTTTTTTTCTGATGTAGCAGGATGGGACTTCTGGATGTATTAAGAGGAAGATTAGCTTAAGGACATTTATGTTTAATTTAATTTAATTTAAATGTATATGAATTGCTTTGATGCCCCCAAAAGACCCCCAAGGTGATATGCAGCTTTTAAAACAATCTCATGTCAAAACAATTAAATTTAAAAAAAGGTAATACCCTTTTAAAATGTTGAGAGAGTAGAATAAAACTATTTAAAACCCATCAAAAGTTAGCCTAGACAAAACAGTATTTGGCCTGCCTAGAACTAGGCAAAGATGGGGGTCAATCTGATGTCCTTGGAGAGGGAGTTCCTATCCTGTTAAGCCACTCTTTGCCCTTGGGTAGGGTTGGGGCTTTACCGTCTTCAAGAATGTGGTTAAGGCAGTCCTTTAAAAAACAAAAAACAAAAACCTGTTTCAGTGCATGTTTAGATCATTTATTGTTAGGAGGAGAAGAGATAATTCTGGAATAACAGAGTATGTTCTTGTGCATGTGCCCTAAACAAGGTTAGGTTGCTATACTGCTAGCACAGTATGTATTGGGAATGAAAAACAAAGTATGCCATACCTGCCCTGCATTGTAATAATGACATAGCTTTCATGAGGAGCATGTGATTATATCTGCTGGCTTTCTGCTGAGCTGTGTTTTGTTCTGTTGAACTGTGTATTAGCATTGCTTGTTTGGTTGTTGTTGCTTTAATAAAAGTGGATAGTGGATTGACTTGGTCATAAGACAGGAAGGCTGGGTATAACTGTTTTAAGTACCTAAAATATGAAGTACCATCTAGTCCAAATTGTCTGTCCTTATTCAATTATGAAATATCTGTCCTGTGAATCAGCAGCTACACTTGATTCAAAATGTGTGGGCATTTCTGTAAAGCTGTAGTTGTTGCGACTATCTCATCTGACTCAGCTCTGGGAAAATCCAGAATCTTGAGGCTAGGCAATGAACTATTTAAGAACTGCGAACTGCTTTGAGTGATCAATATTTGGTTATAATGGAAAAACCATTGGGTTTTGTGTTGCAGATCAGAAATCTGACCACTTCTATAGGCCTTCATTTATCCCATTGTAACTATTTTTGGATCTAGAAGAGGAAAAATCTTAACCAAAGCCAGTATGTAAGGTGCAGAGATGTGTGTTAAAGTATTGCTTTTAGCACATTGGGCAGTATCCAACAATGCCATTAGACTAATGCAAATTACATTGTGCTTTCATAAGGGCCATCTACCACATTGCCAGTAGTGTTAGTTTGTATGACAGGTTTCCTGGGGAATCCCATCATGCAAGCTAATACTATTGGAATTGTGATAGAGGTACCTTACGCTGCCTAGCACAACATAATTTGGGTTATCAGAATGACATAGTTGGGTACTGCCCATTTTTAACTAATTTCCAGCCTCTGAGGTGAATGGAAGTGACCTGCTGAGCTCTGCCATAGAGGAGAGAGAAGCTGCAGCTGCCCCTGGTTCTGCTTCATCAGAGCCTGAAGAATGCAAAAGCAATATTGGTGCTATCCTGTCTCTATAGCCATCGAACTGCTCAAAGGCAAGCTTCCTTCTCAGGGTTGATTGATTTTTAAATCAAGCCACCAAGAAAAGGGTTGATTTAAATCACTGATCCACATTAAGTTTCCCATCAAACTTCTTAATATATATCTTGAACAATGCTGCAAACCTGATGGTAAAACCGTATCAAGTTACAACCAAAGTATTATTTCCACTGTTTCATTCTTACAAGCAGCCTTTTCAAAGGAAAGTGGAAGTGGTGAGCGGGAGGGAAGCAGTGCTCACTCGCTCCTGCACAGCCCTGCCAATTCATGGGTTGTTTAATGCATGAAATGGTGTTACATGCGAACCAGTCCTGTCTTAATAAAAATCAGCCAGAACTGTGCCTTTTGGCCCTGGAAGATGAAGCTCAAGTGGCATCAGACATTGTCAAACTCTTTGACAGAGTGGTTTAAGGTTGAATTAGTAAGCTTGCAGAGAGACATATTTTCCACTTAGGCTACCAGAGAGAACTGAAGGCAGAGATGTGACTGCTTTCTTGGGTAAAATCCTTTGGGAGAGCCTAGACCTACCTGAGAATTACAAGATATAAATTGATCAGTCCTTTAAGGCTCTGGAAACAAGACGCTGAAAAAATGCCTCCCTAGAGCCATAATCTTTGAGCTCCTCAGATTCCCTATAAAAGAGGACTTGTGACATGCCTGTGCATGCTCTTGAAATGGGACCTTGACAAGTGCCCCATATTTCATATTTCTTTCCAAGATTTCTCTAAGTTGTAGACCAGTGTCGAAAATTCCGAAGAGTAAAATGCCTTGGCCAGAGAGAAATCTGGAATATCACTGTAAATGCCCAGCAATTAAATGCATCTTAGGGAATAATCAGCTACCCTGTGTTAAAACAGTGAAAGCTGCTGAAGATTTTCAGTCTCATTCTTCTGCTAAGAATGAGGCTGCATGTTTAAACGTTCTTATTTCATGAACATTTTGTAAAGCCAGAAGGATTGCTTTGCCTTTTCCCTTGAAAGGGAAAGGAAGACTCAGCTCTGTCTACCACTGTTCCAGGTCACCTGTTTCCTCCTGTTGCTTCTCCCAACCAGATGTGCAGGCATCAATCTCTTTTCCTTTCTTAGGACAGGGCTCTGGCATTAAGTAGGTGGTATACCTTGCTATTCTGCTGGACATGAAGGGGACTGGAAGTTGTTCTACCAGAGGCAGTAGGCATCTCAGTGAAGACATGGGATGGATTAAAAGATTCCTCTTGCTTCTTATTTACTGACTTCATTGTCCATATCCCCACCATAGCAGTGATAAAGAAAACTGTATTTAATAGACATGAGGTGAAAAATATCCAGGTATATAGTTTATATTTTATACATTATATACAAATAAAATGTTTTATTTATACATTATATAAAATACATTTTATATAATGTATTTTAATGGTTTTAATTTTTGTGAACCGCCCAGAGAGCTTCGGCTATGGGATGGTATAGAAATGTAATATAAATATAAGAAATGAAATGAAATATTCTTCTTAGAACTGTGTTTGAAACCAAATATACTGTTTAGCTGCTTTGGTATTGTATCTGTGCAGTTGAGTTGCCTTCATTTGTTGGGTTAATTTATTTGTTTTTATGCTATGCTGGACAAGCAAGTATTGTACACAGAACTGTCATTTAAATTATAAAGCTGTCATTTAAAGGTCTAAACGCTAGACTTTTTGTCCTGCAGACGTCTTAAACTCTGACCTAAAAAACAACCATGACTGCTCAGGGATGTGGTTTTTGCCCATATAACCTTTTCTGGTCCAAGAGTGCTGGTGATAAAGAGCCTCTACTATTCAAACACTCATCACCAACATGTGTTCTTTATTGCGAGGAAGGGGAATAATAATCTGTTTCCCTTATAATTTAACCCCTTGTGCTTAATAACATCCTGTCTTTTGCTTAATTTAGAAGCAGTTGCAAGAGAAGGAGGTTACTGTCCCCTTCCCCTGAAATCATACCTTTTTGCAGATTGATCGCAGCCTAACTGAAACTTTCTCCCTGTGTTATCTGGTATTCCCTCTTTAGGGTAGTTTCAAGATAGTTTCATAGAGTTAGAAATAGATGTTCTTGCTGTAGCCTTCAATCTTTGTACAAGGTTTTAGTTTGAATCCTGAAGACCAAAACAGTTTGTACAGGTTCTTCTTTCCTAAAATGGACCACACCCCCTCTGTTCTCTTCATCTGTGCTGCAAGTTCAAATTACGTTAGTGTCTGTTGAACAATTGTGGATTTCATTTACCTTGTAAACTTGTCAAAGTCAAGAATGTAGCCGTCTTCCAGAAGCATTATAGGACTCGTGGTGTTGAAGCATAGCGTAAGGTTAGCTGGGACTGACTTGTTTATCTGAATATGTTATAGACAATTTTATTCATGCTTGCTTTTTTAGTAGTCGTAATTTGCATGGTGCCCTTTTGAGTAAGAAATCCAAAATGAATTATTTCAAAAAGAATTATTTTCCATATTTTGGAGAAATCCAAAATAAAATATTTTTCACATTTAAATGAGCTGAAATGTGATTTCTTTAGTGCACATTAGGACAGTGTACCCTGTAACCACAGAGTTAGATTTCACTTTCCTTTTATCCTGGATGGATTGATTTAAATAAAGTGTCCTACTTAGAAATTAATATGTTTCCTGAAGAAGCATTCAGTGCAACCTAATTGTTATAATAAGGTAGGGCTGGTAATTGGACAAAATACTGTTTCCCAATGGGATGGAAAATAAATACCCATGATATGTACTTAGGACTTGTAAATATAATTTGAGAACTGAAAACATTGGAGAGATCAGGTAGTTGTAGGACCATATGAGTTCCCTAAATGACCCTGATTGTACACAAAATAACATCTCCTGGATCGTAGCATTAGTCTTGGGATCTCCTTGGCAATCCAGCATATTATTGTCATGTATAATGCTTTACTTCCCCCATATTCATTATTTGGTCTGTATTCATTCATTCATTTATTTATTTATTTATCGTATCGCACATTTACATCACATTACAATAAAAACATAGAGCATAATAAATATGAAATGTAAAATATAAAATATAGACAGGAATATTACAAACGTATGTCTAGGTAACAGATATAGATTTTTACTTCTGTTGTCACAGCCAGGAAATCAGCAAAGTCTCCATTGTAGGCTCGGTTTTGGCGCTCACGACTGAACGACTGAACAACAACAACACTATATTTGGTCATTATTTAGTTTTAAGAGAAATGTTTTTAAAAGGACACTTGTTAGAATTGAAATTGTTTTTAATAACCTTTTTGAAATCATTGAGTTTTATCTTTGCTGCTAGATAGGGTCTAGGAAATTATACTTCTCAGATTTTCCATAGTAAAAAGCTGCAATTTTAATATTTCCATGAAATATTTGTTTGATTTTTCAGGTTTTTTCTAAGAATAGTGAAGAATGCTGGAGGTTAATAAGATTGTTCAGGTGTTGGCTGCTATCCTGCTCTACTCCCCTATGTGCTTAAAACTCTTCTTCCATGCTCTTCTGCTACTCTCCCCTTCTGACTGAAGCTGCTTCTTTGGAGATATTTCTGGTACTTCTGTGGAGCTAGTAGAGAACACTGTACATAGCCTTTATACTGCTGTATAATTTAATATAGCTTTGCTTCCGAAGCTGTGGCTCACTTTTTTTCTGTCCTTACTAGCTAGTAGCTCAGGCTTAAAGGAAAATGAAAGATCCTTTATGCTGTCTTAAAACAAAGCAGTGTTAGAGCCATGTCTGCTGCTACCATAGCAGTCAGATGAGTACTAAATGTACAGATCTAGAATATAAACTAACAATGAAAAGCAAATCAACTTGTGAGATTCCTACTATGATGCATAATAGAATATGAACCAACTGGAAGCTCTTGCTAAGGCATCCATTTCTATAGGTACAGAGGGAGTTTGTATGCCATCTATGTAGGGACTGATGGTAGTTTACCGAAATAGAAGTGTGCTCTGAGGAGTAGAGGCATTTGTTTCTTTTGATCAATGTAGACATTGAACATTTCTATTGATTAGTTATATATGACCTTTAAACTGGATCATTCTTGATGAAGGGCAGTATATGGATTTCTTAAATAAGGCTTCAATCCTATACATACTTAATTAGAAATAAGTCCCACTGAACTCAGGGAGGCTTACTTCTGAGAAGGCATCTATAATTGCACTGTAAATAATTCGTGTTAAAGTTTTATTTTTTCCTCTTCATTTGTTTTGAATGTTGCTGTTTTAGTATTTTGCATTTGTTATGAATATTTTGTTTCTACCCTAGAATCTGATTGGGTGAAGGGTGGTCTAGAAAAATTTTAAAGAAATAAAAATAAAACTTCCTTTGGGGGATTAAATAGTGGCCCTGAGCTGTGTGTTTCTTATAGTACATCAGCTTTCTTTTGGAAATGCAAATTTTAAACCTTTGAACCGATTACATATTTGCAGTGTTACTCCTCTTCACTTTCACAGCAGTGCTATCTTCAGTATGGAATGTTTCTATTCAGTTATGAATGAGGCTACTGATCCAGCTCAGGTAGACATGATAGACTACATAGGTGTCCACACATATGCTTATTGTTTTGACCAGTGCTGTGAGATGGAAAATTTTCTTTCTCCATGGAAAACTTTCAATTTCTAAAAATGCACTACTTTATAAAATTAATTTGTGATACGATTAGGGAGCAATCCTAAGTTCCCCAGGAGGGCTGCTGTGGACATCACTCTCTGTGGCCTAGAGGAAGGTACATGGACAGAGGCCTTCCTTGTGTGGCAGCAGAAAGTGCTGCTGTGACTGACCTGCCTGCAGTGTTCCATAGGCGGTGGAGGTCAGAATGGAGCATGTGCATCGACAGTGCTTTCATTCATTAAATATAAACAATATGTAAGGAAGTGTACGCTATTGAGTTGTCATGTCTTAAAATATTTATATGTATTCCAGTAAAAAACATTCACATCTTTGGATATAATTACATTTAGTAAAGCATACTTGCTGCTTTAATTATGCCGCAAGTATGTTTTAGGGCTCATGAGAAACACCGGTTTGGATTGCCGGGAGAATTATCAACAACCTCAGATACGCATACGATACCACCCTAATGGCAGAAAGCGAAGAGGATCTCAAGAGCCTCTTGTTGAGGGTGAAAGTGGAGAGTGCAAAAGCTGGTTTGAAACTCAACATTAAAAAAACGAAGATCATGGCATCTGGCCCCATCACTTCCTGGCATATAGAAGGGGAAGAAATGGAAGCTGTGACAGATTTTATTTTCTTGGGCTCCAAGTTCACCGCAGACAGTGACTGTAGCCATGAAATTAAAAGATGCTTGCTCCTTGGGAGGAAAGCTATGGCAAACCAGACAGCATAGTAAGAAGCAGAGACATCACCTTGCTGACAAAGGTCCGTCTAATCAAAGCTATGGTTTTCCCAGTAGTAATGTATGGCTGTGAGAGCTGGACTATAAGGAAGGCTGAGCGCTGAAGAATTGATGCTTTCGAACTGTGGTGCTGGAGAAGACTCCTACGAGTCCCCTGGACTGCAAGGAGGTCAAATCAGTCCATCCTAAAGGAAATCAACCCTGAGTGCTCATTGGAAGGACAGATGCTGAAGCTGAAGCTGAAATATTTTGGCCACCTAATGCGAAGAGGAAACTCCCTGGAAAAGACCCTGATGCTGGGAAAGATTGAAGGCAAAAGGAGACGGGGACGGCAGAGGATGAGATGGCTAGATAACATCACCGATGCAACGAATATGAACTTGAGCACACTCCGGGAGAGAGCGGAGGTCAGGAAGGCCTGGCGTGCTATGGTCCATGGGGTCATGAAGAGTCGGACATGACTTAACGAACAACAAAAGCTGTTAGTTATATAGCGAAGTGAAATTTCATATTAAACTGATATAGCATGAAAGAACATTGGAGTTTACTGTTTAGTAACTGCAGCTTACAGAACTCTTGTTAACTGCAGTTTCAAGTTCTTTTCAATAACCTTATAGCTGAAAAAGGAGAGAATTACTGAAGAACATTCTGTAGTGATGCTGCTTCAAATTTTCTTGAAGCTCAATCTTTGCTGCATTATCTGCATTTTGGGGTGTGTAGAGATATTTGTGGGTGGGGTGGGAATGCTACACTCCATTATCTCATATGTTTTTAATATCTCTTCACATCCACTATTCTCCAGTCTGCTGCTGGGGAGGCAAAGCGAATGCATCACAGTTGTCCAGGCAATTTGGATGAACCTCCTTGTCTTGCTGTGCTGGCAGTTTCATTACCTGATAGTGCTGAGAGGCCAAAGTTTTGCCCTATTCAGCTCTAGTGGTACATAGTTACACATGACTGGATAGGGATGGGGATTTTATGCATCTGCATTGCATTACTATCAATGAGACATACATTTCTAAATTTGTTCTGTCTGTGGTCACTTCCGTGCTCTTTTGAAAAGTGTGTGTGATTTTGGTCGGGTGCGAAAAAACTTACGCAAGAGCTCCCCCGCATTTCTGCTTAAGTCCTTACATGCAGAAAAGCGGTATGACGTTGTAAAACCTAACTAACTTACTGTGTATTGACTTTTTGCAGACTAAAAAGTGTCTGAGGTACCAGAGCAGTATTTTTTTTCTGGATAACTGGCTGAGTTTGCACAACACGCTAACACATGCATCTTAGTTTTTTGCATCTAGTATCTCCAGACTAGATCAAAGATCACCAGAAGAAGATAAGCAGCAGTTCATAAATAACAACGACCCTGTATGCTCTCATGAAGATGTCAATATCCTCTAGGTGAGGAAATGCATCTTGGATTTGTGTGTTGTATATGTCTACTGCAGCCTTGCTCAACAAAGTGCCCTCCAAATGTGTTGGCCTGCAACACCAATAATTCCCAGCCAATCAAGTCTACAGTACATAGTAATTATCATTCTAAAATGCTATAAATTGCCTTACATAAAAATGTTTGCACTGCACATTTTGAGTGAGTAAAACCTTGTCTTATAAAGCATTCCACTTGCTCTAAAAGAAAAAAAAAATACTTTTTTTTTTCAGGGACCCCCAAAACTTTCAAATGTTTCTGGTTTTTTCCCCAGGGCTTCACATCTCTAAACCAAACTAGCTCTGTCCCAGTCACTACCAAGATAATTCCTGCTACATCACCTTAGGAACCCTTTGTCTCCCACAACTTTCTTTATGTACAGTGTTTTAGGCATTCATATAATCCCTCTATTACGTATAGCCCAGGACTGGATTTTTAGAAATACTCAGCACAATAGGGCCACATTGTCTTTGCGGTAATACTAGCCTTTAGTTCTTGTGCTAATTCAGTATTAGTTTGTTCTTTTAGCATGTGTTCCATTCCACTATGATTAACTATTCATATTCCTCCCCTTGATTTGCCCTTAATGTACTTTTCAGACTTTGGAGGATTTACTTTTTTGTAGTTTTGGGGCTGGCCACGTTGGTTGTTACCTCTTTTCTTTGTGTATCCACTTACTGGTTGTGTAGTCTTTTTTTAACTTTGGATTTAATTGTAACATTAAGAGGCCATAAACTTTTGAGCACTAGGGTATTAACGTTTTCGTATTTTTCAATATGCTCAGTGTTGTCATGTTTTATGTAGTCTGTGTCTGTACTACATAGTCTTAGAAATAATATGCTTTGTTCATCACTTTGATTATGATGAAACTTTTATATTATTTTTTCCTCCCTAGTTTATTCACATTGGAGGCAGGGAGAATGGATCTGATTGTAGTTGTATTGGTTTGACTTGTCTCCTTTGTTTTGGATGTCATTTATTTCTACCGGCTAAATGCTGATTTTGTTTGAAAAGTATATATCATTAAATACTTTTTAGCATCATGTACTAGAATTTTGGCTATTTTCTGACTAGATAAAGAATTATTGGCCTGTAAATGAGGCAGTCTTCAGAACACAACATGATTTAGTTATTTCAGTAAAGTTATAATCATATATGGGGTAGTTTATTGGTGTTGCTTGCCAGAGTTGTCAAATACATGAACCAGTTATCAGTAATTTGTCACTTCATTTCACTTCACATGACTGAACTACTGGCCATATTTCAAATGATGAGGACAGGAATCTTGAAGTGTGCCAGTTTCTAAGTGCTTATGACACATAGAAAACTAGAAATTTAAAGCTGACCATCGCTGTTACAAATAGAACATTATGCTTAACACTTGAACTTGCACTTTTTAAGTTAAATTAGCAGTTAAATTAAGTAGAAGACAGACTTCTGGAGCGGAGAGCATCTGATTTCCCCCATGGGAACCTTTTAAATTTTGTCTGGCTTTTTGCTGGGCCAGATCAAAGATGGTGTGCTAGGATTTTAGAAGTTGGATGACTTAAAATCCCTGTTTTGATGGTGGTTCAGAAACTTAATATGGCAAGCAATTTTGATAAGCAGTTTGCTTCCCTTCTCCATCTCCTTCTTTTGGTGTCTTAGAATATGCTGTGGGTGGGTCGGGGGAGCCCACACATTTTGGCTGGCCTTGGTATCTAAGCCAGAATTTGTAGTAGCCTGGATTTTGACCTTCCCCTTCAGTGCAGTCCTGTGCATGTCTACTCAGAAGCAAATTCCACTGTGTTCAGTGGGGCTTTATTCTCTGGTACGTATGTATAGGATTGCAACCTTAGGACACAATCCTATGTACACTTACTTGAGAGTAAGTCCCATTGAACTCGGGGTAGTATCCAGTGATAGTCCTATGTAGAATAGACCTTTTGAAGTTAATGGGACAACTTAGTCATAACTATATGATGAACTTTAGTCTCATTCATTTCAGTGGGTCTACTCTATGTAAGACTAGCATTGGATACTATCCAGTGCAACTTGCTATTTCTACATGGAACTGTAACAGGGGATGAGACTGTTGGTCCCTAATCTCACAGATAACACCTCCCTGGCTCAGTTCCACTCCCAGCTCCAAGTTTGGAGCTGGAGGGGTGGGTGGGATCCCCACAGTTAAGCGGGCATTGAATGGCCTTGGAAGTCCAGCACAAGTTATAAGTGCACTTCTTGCCTTTCTACAGAGTTGTCACTGGGGAAGAGAGCAGGTATATGTTACAAGGCTAGGCACTCCAGGCACTTCTGCTGCCCAGCATTCAAATGGCCAACTTCATCTTTCCAACTTGGGGCTAGAGAGGGGAGTAGGCATTTCCCCTGTAGTTGTGCTGTACCCTCTGAAGCTCAACACAACTGCAGATGACATCTCCACCTCTTCCCTAATTTCAAGCTGGAGGAATGTAGTCACCCTTGCCAGGGTCTGATGGAATGCTCACCAGGGCAAAGGTGGCACATGGTGGCACATTTTGTTAGGTTGACTGTGGGGCCATGTGACTCCATTTTTGTTTCTTTTTTCCTTTTTATTGACCCCTGCTTCACAAGTAAAAGCAAGACCAAGTAAAATCTCAGTCTTCATTTTTTTTTTCTGAACAGTCATCTGCCATCAAGGAACCCACTCACCAACAGGTGAGGAAAACTTTGATCTTGGTGAGCAAGAATGCTCAGGGAGGGAGAATGCATTACAGCAGCTGAACTAAGCTGCCAGAAGAATCTGGAGTAGATCTTTGGGAGAGAGTGTTCTCTAGTACTGAATGGCATCAGCAAGGGTTTTTCCCTTTCCCCACCTTTTCTTTCTGGGAATATTACAGTACAAATTGGTGGGACAGGGGCAGGGAGCTAGCCACACCATTTTCAGTCTCTCTGGTGCTGCTCAGTATTCATTTCTCGCTCTCATGGGCAAAGCTGATTCTCCCACGCAGTCTCTTTTGCTTCCTTCCCCCAACACTATCCTCCTCCTAGAATTGTGGAGGGAATTTGTCAGGGGATGCATGTAGTGGTGAGTGGCCACCCCTCTTCCCTCCGTTCCCCCCACTGGATCATCACCACACTGTGGGGCTGTTCACACAACAGGCTAACCCACACTCAGTGTTTGATTGTGGGGTTTTTGTTGAACCGTGGGTTAGCTTGTTGTCTGAACACAGCCATGGTGGCTTGTTAACCATTTAGTGTGGCTTAATTTTTCGAACAAGCCACCTTGAGAACCCATGGTTTGTTGTTGGGTTGTTCAGGGTGGTTAACAAATCACACTGCATGGTTAACCATGGTTCACCAAAACCCACAGTTCAAAACAACCTACACTCAACCACTGAGTGTTGAGTGAACAGCCTGTGTTTCTCTTTGTCTCTTTCTCAATCCTGAGAAAGAAACTGGGGTGATGATTATCTTAGGAGAAACAATGTTTGCTTTCTTTCTCTCTCCCCCCCCCCCTTGTGACACAAACACACATGGAATTCTTTTGAAAGCACACTTTCGTAAGCATACTTTCAAAATGCTCTTCTCTCCCAGGCTGGGAAGGCTTTTGAAATAGCCTAGCTTGTCATGGGTTGCCCACCTCTGTTTTAGTAGGAAGGAAAGGGCACCTTTTCCAGACCATCTTCACCACCCCAGTTAGAAAATGCTCAGATTTTAGGGCTGGCAGCCTCATACCATCTAGTCTGCCATTATCTACTCCACCCTTCCCCAATCTGGTCCCCTTCAGAACTGTTGGACTATGACACCTCTCACGATGGGAGTTGTTTTCCAATGTATTTGGAGGGCACCAGGTTGGAGAAGGCTGATCTACTGGTTGTGGTTTTCCAGGGTCTCAGCAGGTGTGTTAAGATCCCCGTCTGCCTACCTGATCCTTTTTAGTAGGGGAGGGATTTGGGTGTCCTTTTTTTTCCTCCTTTCCTTCTAACTCCCTCCACCCCCACCTCACTCCAAGCAAAAACTGAACAGCACTACAAGTCTTCTTTTTCCAGGCTGGCTGGAGTTCTAGAAAGGAGCACTCTTTTTAGGAAATGGTGATACAGTGCAACATTTTGCTGTGGGTTCCATCTGTAGTACACTAGTTCTAAATACACTTTGTAGTAAATGCTATTCATTTAAGTGGAATTTCCAAGTGAGCGTGCTTAAGATTGCATGCAACTTTAGATTCCATTTACCTATCATAGAAAACCTGTGATGTTAAGATCACATTTCTAGAGATTTCACAGCTATGTGAAAATATTTTCCAATCATTTTGGGGTGCATATGTGTGAAATATATAGAGTTTAGAACTATTACTTTTAAGAGCTTGAACATTATTATGTAGAAATTAACATTGTATTGTTTAGTATTTATGAAATGTAAAAGTATAAATTGCATTTGTTTTATTATAATGATTAATATATACAGTATTAGAGATGGAGTTGCGAGCTACAATAGCCTAAGCTACCTAAAAGTATATCTTAGATTTTGCCACTTCAGAAAATAGAAAAACAGTAGGGCTGCCTTTAATTAAGAAATCCTTTTTAGTCAGTTTAGGGCCCAATCCTATGTGGATAGGCAGCTGCCTCCGAACTCAGTGCTTTAGCTACCCTGCATTTGTGGCTAGACAGCCGATTTTGGCTGTGTAGCTGTGGGAAGGCAGAGTGGGGGAAGTGGCTGCTGGATGTTGGATGTGTCGTACGGGCATTTCCGCCTTCCCCGCCCTGGAATGCCCTAAGGACGCTCCTCTTCCGAGTGTGGAGCCGTTCCAAGCTGCTTGCGAGGCAGCGGGGCGGGGGGGTCAGTTCTCAGGGAACTGACGTATCCTATGGCCATCTAGCTGCTGACTAGCGGCCGTAGGATTGCTCCCTTAATTACGTTAAAAACTTAATTGACTAAAGGCATTCCTGATTAGCCAACTTATTTTTATTATAAGTATTGATATAGTGCAGGTGGCAAGTACTGTCTTAGAAGGGGAATGTTCCCATTCTTTTCCCTTGGGTGAGAATATGCATCTAAGATGGTGCCTGCTGCAGTATATGGATGCATAATCTAAAAAAGGAAGCTGAAGCTTTTTCTTCAAAACTGTTCTCTTATGCAAATGTATATAAATTTAATTGATTAAAACTTTGACTACAGTTTCTTTAATTGGGTGGGCCCCCAGGAAAAAAAAAAAGTTAAATGTAGGAACTGCTAGCAACATTATAGTAAGCAAGGGGATTTTTAATATCTTAGTTTAGAAAGGGTATGTAGATCTCTGCATTATTATGCAGAATTATACCAGGCATGATGACCAATACAGATATGTCCATTACCTGCCAGTATTTATTTAGCACATTTATAAACTACTTTCTGCCAAAGATATTGAAGGTGGTTTATAGTTTGTAATAATGGGTTCTAATCTAAGAGATAAGATATGGGAGTGAAGAGAAAAATAAGGAAATTCAGGTTTCAACTCTTCCATATTCTTGCATAATGAAGCTTCATAATGATAGAGTTGCTGTTGATGAATGCAGTACTGGAAGGGGAGGAGCCAAATAACAGTTGGTCCCAGCCAAAATGATCAAAGGGCCTTGCAATCTGCCCTCTCCTTCAAATGCAACCATTTGGAATGGCTGCTGTTGGGTACCTCTATTTGTGTTGTACCTACATGGCACTGAGCCTAGGTTCTACACCAGACCAAAAGGTTTTGAGTCTGGATTTGCGGACAAGGTAATGGAACAATTAATTAAAAACATTTCTACTCATTTTGTGTGTGTGTGTGTGTGTGTTTATACCCCTCCTTTCCATACAAAAATGCCCAAGGTAGCTAAGAACAATAAAATAAAAAAATAGGAAATAACTAATTCACATAACAATAATCACACAATGGAACCATATAAATACAGAATGAAAAAGTAAAAATAGTTAAGACATCTAGTTAAAAACAGAATTAAATTAAAAATACAGATTTCTGTCCTGTCTTGCAGGCGATAGGTTCCCCAGGATGAGTTACAAATAAAAACAAGAATTATTTAAATGACACAAAATTCTAGTTTGAAAATATGTCAGCACTTTGCAGCATCAAAATCCTGCCAGAAGAATAATGTTTTTGCAGCTCATTTGGAAGCAATTTTTATAATCCTGAGGGCAGGCCTTGTATTTCTGTTGCAGGGAGGGGGACTGATGTATTGTCTCTCTCAGACAAAATATTTGTCTGAAATATAGGATAAAACTATAAATTAAAATTTGTTAGGGAGCTGCGAGGGCATTCCACAGTCCAGGTGCCACACCTCAAAATGTCCTATGTCTTGTGCCTACCTGCAACTCTTCTCACAGCAGGGCCTCAGTTGTTGATCAGGTTGCAAAGGCAGGTTTGCACAGGTAGAGATGACCATTCAGATAATTGGGTCCTGGATCATTTTAGGGCTTTAAGAAAGCTTTGTTAATAAGCCCACAAAGATTAAGAACGTAAGAAGTGTGCTGGATCAGACCAAATGCCTATCTGCTCTCACAGTGCCCAACTAGATGCCTCTGGGAAGTCCACAAACAGGACATAAGTGTAGTAGCAGCCTCCCACTCATGTTCCCTAACATCTGGTATTGAGCAGCATATTGCCTCTGATACTGGAGGCAGTATGTAGTCATCATGACTAGTAGCCACTGATAGCCTTGTCCTCCATGAAGAACATAGGAAGTTGCCTTATGCCAGATCTGACTAGCTTTCCTAATAACTGTTCATCTAGCTCAGTATTGTGTTCTCTGACTGGTAGTGGCTTTCCAGGGTCTTAGGCAGAGGTCTTTCACATCACCTGCTACTATCTTTTGGGGGGACAATAGAGGCTTGGTAGTGATATATACACACATTGTCTTAAATTCTAAATGAAAATATTTCATAATCCAAACCTGTTAAATTTTTCAGAAAAAAAATTCCTTGGAAAAAAATGTTTTCCCCTTCCATTTTTTCCCCCTGGGCCTTCACATCTCTAAGTCCCACCCTCCATTTCCCCAGCCTCATTTTTAATCTGGGTCTTTGCTTTGCAGTTGTTTAACATAGATAACCGAACAAACATTTTCCTACCGAGAGATTGGTTCAGTTTCCTCTGTCTCCACACCTTTTGAATTTGAGCTAATCAATCACAAACTTCATTATCCCCTCATTATCTGACCAGAAGAGGGAAGGTGATGGTCATAATTACTGGCGAGTGGCTGTGTTGAAGCCTGAACATAACATCTAGTTAGCAGTTATTAGGAAAGCAAGGGGTTTAGTATTTGAAACACCATTTCCTCCCATTGTTTTCCTTGACATAGTTTCAGAGACTCAAAATTTAAAAGCATTTAATTGTCTTTCAGTGCGAGGATGTCGTCCTGGCAAGATTGTGCAGATGACAGAAGCCGAAGTTCGGGGCTTGTGTATAAAATCAAGAGAAATCTTCCTTAGCCAGCCCATTCTCCTGGAGCTAGAGGCACCACTGAAGATCTGTGGTATGTGCTGATTTATCTAATCATGGTATCTACTAATGAAGAAAAGGATTTGAAATTTGCACAACAAATTTACATAAATAATAAGATGTGAAGAGCATCAACAATATTTAATATAAATCGATGTGGTGCCTGCACAGCTGAAATGTTTTAGTTTTGCACAAATCTTACTATATTGAGCAATGTATATCCTAAATATCCTTGCGAAGTCTTACATTAATTTAGACTCTATCATACAAAGAAAGGTGTTTGTGTTTAATCTGTAATTTCTAATCTTAGGTTTAATATTAATTCCCATTCCATTAAAGCAATTTAAAATATAAGGATAAGTACTAAAATGCTTCACAACTTCTGCATTCCTTCTTAGTCTAGCTTTAAATTGCATTTAATATACAGGTTTAGCAGAATTCTAGTATTTTTGTTAGATGCATTCAAATTCTGATACGTTAAAAACAAGCATTCACGCTCTAATGTGTGCCACTGTATGTATCGCTGGTCTGAAATATTTGAGTTACATTTACTGTAGAGAAGAGTCCTAGAGATTTAAACATGGCTAGAAAAAGACGTCATCATTTAATTTTAAGCCACCAGGATTTTCAAAGCCCCATTCTAAAAAAAAAAATCTGCGTAATATAAAAATCTTCTGTTTTGCAAGAACTGTTGTGTGTGCAAAATGATAAAAATGAGTAGACAGCATGCAAAGATATAGTAACAATAACAGTGGTACACCCAGAGATTGCAAGATTGCATTATTACAGAAAGACAATGCTCTCTCACTGTTGGTGGTGGTATAAAAGTGTATGAGGGATATTCTTATGGAGGCACTAGTGCACCAGTTGGAACTCTTCAAATGCCAAGTGAAATTTAAACTTTTTTTTGCAAAGTAGTTACAACTGGCATATGAAGAATGCAGTATTCCTTGAGGCCAAGAAGGTGGGTTTTAAACCTCTGCCCCAGCTGTGAAATAGCTTCTAAATATTTGATACAATCCACTTGTTGATCATATCCTAGTCTTGCAGATAACAGTAATAAAATACCAGTCTACTAACTCTTGCCCTGTGTGTTGGAGCACCCTGAGGGCAGTGGGTCTGTAAAGCAGGTTACGTGGAAGAGATGTTGACCATATCAGTGCTCTCCCAGGCTCTGTTTGGACAATATTTTGTATCCGGAATTAAGGTAGTGTGTGTGTGTGTGTGGGGGGGGGGGGGGGGGAATAGGATTCTGTGCTTGCAAGCTTGCTTCCTTTCTGTGGTGAGAAATGAACAATTAAGTGGAGAAACCTGCATTTATTTGAATGCAGGCTCTCACTGATCTTGTAGGATAAAAGCAGAGTGGTTTCAAACTTTGATGCGAAGCATCCTCCAAAAAGACCCTCAGTGGCTAACTATAAGACTGGTATGGTTACTGGTCAGATCATGGCACAGTTTGTCATAATTTTATTTCTGTTAGTGATTCTGGACATCAACAGAGTAACTATCTCTTTCCTTCCTTATATACTGCAGAAAAAGTTGTAACACAGCTTTCCCTGTAAATTTTTCTCTCTCTGATTTGAATTGGTGGTCAAAAGTCTCCAGTAGGTGTGATACAATTTTCAAGCTTTACCACTGAATTGCGCTTGTAGGATTTTTTGTTCTGGATAACCATATCGGTTGTCATAGCAAGTGGTATTCCATAATAGCGGTGAGTGCTGATTACTTGCTACAGCATTTTCAGAAGCAGTTAGCATTTTTCAACTCTGGACTAAGTGTTCAAAATAACTTAGTTTTGTAATCATTAGGCAGAATCCAGTGGGGTGCTTCTGCCCCTGCCAATTCCTTCCACAGGTGGTGGTCCCCCCAATTCTTTTGTGCACGTGAGACCCCTGCTTACACAAGGGAGATTTAGTACTTCCTAGAGGAAGCCCTGAAACGAGCAGAAACACTCATTTTTGGAATGAGGCAAGTCAGCGGAGCTCCCGTACGTGAGCTCTGCTGACCTGCCTCCTTCCAGAAACAATAGTTTGTGCTCATTTCAGGTTGCCGTGGAAGTGCTAAATTGGCATTGCACAAGTGGTGGGGCTGCTTGTGCAATGGAACTGGTGGGGCATGAGTGCCCCATTGGATTCTGCCCATTACCTTATAATTCGGCACTTATAGTGATATTTGTTTTCTGAATTTAAATCACTAAGATTCAGACAAACTTTATTTTTCTACCTTTGTAAAATCATGATTTAAGGGAGGCAGGGCTCTCCTATCCCCACCCTTTAATGCTGCCTTTTTGTGGCTGTTTGTAGGTGTTCGTAGCCACTGTTTTCCGCTTTCTGTTGCTTCTTCAGTGCCATTTTTCCTCTGTTCCATTCCATCAAATGATCCCAGCCACTTTGAGATCACTGCTGGATGTGATAATATCACAATGCTATTTACCCAGATTTGGCTATGTGCTGGCACCACTAAGGGAAAATAAGCCTGTTTAGGGTGAGCTCAGTGTTCTCTATACTACCCACATGAGTGGTCCTAGGCAAACAGCGATCAACAGCAATTGAACACTTTCACTGGTCTTTTATAGAGACTTCTGAAAAGTTGTCAGGAGGGGCGGGTCCCCTTTTAGCATTGATGAACTTTTTTGTGGAACATCCCTCTCAACAGATTAACTTCGGCTCAGTCCTATTAATCTCAAATATTGTGGTAGACAAATGACTTGCTTTCTGATTAGCAGAATAGTATAGAAATTAAAATTTTCAAGATGAAAAGTGAATGGGGAAGAATCTTTAGCTCAGCCCTAGAACTTAGTATTTTACCACGGAAACATCTGAGACAGAGAATCTATTTTTAGTTTTTATTACAAATGCTTTAGGATGACTGTAGTCTAATAATAGCTTCGTAGGATGACTAATTAATAATAGTTTCATAAGATGACTGTAGTCTGATAGTTTCATGTTATCTGCACTCTCAATTTTTTAGGTGACATTCACGGCCAATATACAGATTTACTTCGATTGTTTGAGTATGGGGGATTTCCTCCTGAAGCCAACTATCTTTTTCTGGGGGATTATGTGGACAGAGGCAAACAGTCCTTGGAAACCATCTGCTTATTACTTGCATACAAAATCAAATATCCAGAGAATTTTTTCCTCCTGAGAGGAAACCATGAGTGTGCTAGTATTAATCGCATCTATGGATTCTATGATGAATGTAAGTAAAACTTGCTATAAATGATTCCGGGGTTTACCCATTGTATTAAATGTCTGTACTGCTTTGAAACTTGGTAGAAAAATTTGCCTGAATTGCTTGAAATACTATTTATGGTTGTTTCTAAACATATGAAATATCCTCTAAAACAACTTTCTACTTAAGTAATTGCTAGATTTAGGTGATTTATATCACCATATTGAATGGGCATGCTGCAGTGTATAATGTGGGGATGGACATACAAAATGTTTTTCTTCCAATTTTATCAGGTAAACGGCGATTTAATATCAAGCTCTGGAAGACATTTACAGACTGCTTTAATTGTCTGCCAATTGCAGCCATTGTAGATGAAAAGATATTTTGCTGTCATGGAGGTAAGAAAACTTCCCTTTTATATTGGTTATATTACTTTAAGTCCGGAAAAAATTCAACTGAGAATATTCTATCTCTTTCCTCCTAACTAACCTCAAACAGAGTGGATTTGATATACATTATGAACCTGTATTTTTAGAATACTCCTGTTTTTCATGAATCTATCCAAGCAAATCCTGATGAATTGGCAGTTCAGCTCCTTCAAGGGGGAGCCTTAAAGCTTACCAACAGAGTATGGAAGTTTAATTCAACCTCTGAGGAAGGCCAGAGTTTATAGATTTGAAGAGGCCAAGTAGGTATGTTGACCTCTGGGCCTTTTGATTTCTGTTTTTGTTTCATCATTTTCAGTATTGGTTTTTTACTGTTTGTAAAATGTCCCAAAGCACTAGGGAAGACAAAGATTATGGTCATCTTTGGTAGTACTTCTGGGACTAGAGAGCATACCCCGTTCACTTTGGCTTTGCAGAAAGGACACCTGCATAGGAGAGCAGCCTGTTGATCAGTTGAAGGATCTAGAAATTGAAACGCAGCACAACGTTTTTAGTGAACTGGAATTTTCAAATTGCCGAATGCTATCTGAATGACCGCAGCACCTAGGTGACATTTCCAGTTTTGCCAAATGCTCCTGTCTTTCAAGAAGGAACTGCATTTTCTAGTCCAAATCAAGCGTATTGAACTTTAGGGAGCACCGCTATCTGAACTCATGGTCCTTAGACTTTCAGTGATTGTTTTTAGGCGTTGTATTCAATCTCTGACAGAGAGAGATAGTATCCCTATTTGTAGTCCACAAACCACAAGAAAGAACCAGGTTATCAACCAAGAAACCCTTCTCTTGGGTGGAAAGGTAGATCTGTCTGATCCATTCATATTAGGGGCAATCAGGAAGCCAGTTGGTTCAATCAAAGGGAAATGAACTTGGGATAATAGCCATAATACAGTATTTCAGAATGAATGTGAATTAGCTCACCTTCTAAACTGATATCAAAGTTTGACTTTACTTCACCTGACAAAGACTAGTAAGTGTAGGAATGGATACTGAGGTTTAGAGGTGGCCAAGGAGACTCATGCATTTGTTCCATTTACTCTTTAAAACAAGGTACTGGTTTTTTTTAAAGAAAGATGTCATGGTCATAAGACCTGTGAACCATCCATCCCAGATAAAGAAGTAAATATTGGCTGAGAAGTGTTTTGCCAAGCAGGTTCTCATCAATACTATATTTTGTTTTATTTTATTCTCTGGATGGCTCACAAACAGAAAATGATAAAATACAATTAAAATATCATATAGTATAATGCAATATGAAATATTCTATAAATAACATTATCACAAAACAACTTGCAGTCTAAAAATTTCCAGCAGCAAGAAGAATAAAACCAGATGGCTGAACATTTTCAAATATATGAATAGTGGTTTAAGACAGTAAAATTACACACAGCTTTGGGTAGGGGTGTGTATGTGTATGGAAGAAAGTGATTTTCCTTGTATCCTGGTCCCAAGCTCTTACGGGCTTTAAAGGTTAAAACAAGCACTTTGAATTGGGCCCAGAAACGGACTGGGAGCCGGTATGCTAATCATGCAGCACTACTATATTATTTTCAAATTGCCCAGTCTGGTTAGCAGTCTTGCCTTCCTGTTTTGGATAAACTGCCATTTCTGGACTGTTTTCAAACATACTGCACTAATTTAAATGGGAAGTTACCAGAACATGGGTAACTGTGGCCAAGCTGTCTCCATCCAGGTATGGCCACAGCTTATAGTATTAGTTGAAGTTGATAAAAGGCACTCTGAGCGACAGAGCTTCTACTGGCAGTGCTGGATCAATAGGCACCCTCAGACTGTGAGCCTGATCCTTTAGGAGGGGTGCAGCCTCCTGCAGAACGGGCTGAACACCTCTCACCTGGGTTGTGTCAGCATAGAGATGAGCCATTGGTTAACTTGGATTTCCTTTATAAATTGTTGGTGAGTTAGTTATGTAAATAACTATTTCTGGGTTAAGTAGCATAATGGAAAATACGCTGTCACTTTCAGATTGAAGAATGGTGGCCGTATTAGTATCCCACTGTGTTGCCATGTGGGGCAGCATAATTGCGTACAATGGTTGCTGTGTTTGCCCACACTCCCCTTGCAGAAGAAAAGTGCTTATCTGCAGGGAGTGGGAGGTCTCAAGGGAAAGCCTACCTTGTCAGACTGTACTAAGTAGTGGTATTTGTGTCTACTATAAGCTGTTGCAGGCCCTAGAGTAAAACTCTTGCGAAGACTTGGAGTTCTGCTTGCGTTATGCTAGGGAGCTGAATGCTGAATGAGTCTAGCTGCTGCGGAGTGAGTCTAGCAGGCAAGTGGTATTTTCAGTGAAGTAAAAGTGCAAGGTATTACTAGTTATAATGTGCCTCTATGCTGTAAGGTAAGTAAGCAATTCTGTAGTGCTAGGAAATCTACACTCAGTCCAATCTTGAAAGAGGTTTACAAACATTCAAATGGCAAATTTAAAAATTATGGCTACCACATGGAGGCTGTCAGAAAGCAATTATTAAAAAATTATTGGTCTATTATAGACCATAAGGAGTAGGCAGCATGGTGCATAGTGCCCTTGGGACTTGCCAAGGTGCCCTACTCCCACTTTTAAAAAATTACCACATTTTCTTACTGGCAGCTGAGATTGCTGTGAAATAGGTTTCTGTTGACACGTAAAACTATGGGTTCTGAGGAGAACTTTAGTGTGTTGTGGCTCAGGCTCCACTTCTGCCTTGTACTCAGTCTTTTGGGCAGGTTACATGCCCTTTGCCATGCCTCCCATGGCAGCCATGTTGTGGTGGTGCCCAGGACAGTTTCTCAAATTGCCAAATGTGCCCACTGCTCAAAAAGGTTGCCTACCGCTGCCATAAAGGCACAGCATCAGCACACCAGTGTGCTCACAACCTAAGATATGGAGGGCTGACATGCACATTCTGCAGTCATATGGGCTACTGCACAGGAGTCTCTTTGGGCTACCTTGTGGAGTACTGACAAGGGAAGCTCCTTCATTGAGTGAAGAAAATGTTGATACGGCCCTTTGGAATTGTCTCACTAACATAAACTAAGGTGTTCTGTTGTTAATTGTTTTCTCTGATGCTTTTGTATGCGGGGGTGGTGTGGTGGTTGTATTGAAGACTTATAACTTTGGAATGAACATAGTCGGTAAAATTCAACAGTATAGATTCACCAGCAAAACACTGTTGACAGTATTGATTTCTTTTCCCTGTGCAGCCCTCCTGTGTCCCCAGATCTGCTCCAGAGGGTTGAGGGGTGTGCAGCGGGGAGGAGAGGGAGGGGAACTCCTGCTGTGCGAGCAGCAGTCCACTTGCGTGATGTTGGATGTTGCCCGGTTGAGCATTAGCTGGAAAGTAAGCAGTCTGCTGAACTGGAGTGCAGACAGAATATGACTTGAAACACCCACCAAATTTGGAGTCATTGCATGGGACCTTTTAAGTCTCGTTGAATTATTTTTCTTAAAATTTCACTTCATATATGTTTTATTTGCTATGTTACGTTGTCAATCCAATATCTATTTTATACTCCAGGTGGTCTGCAATATTTGTTTATGTAGACGTAATACCGTTTTCTTATGGATTCTTATGTTCCCACATAGTGTCAGAACTATGAAGTAAGCATCTTAGTTGTTGAATAGAGAATGCATTGTTCAACTTCAGTTGAACTTGGAGAATGCATTTCACAGCATGGAAATGGAAGATGTAGGACACATCTAAAATGATGAGCATTGCCTTTAAACCTTCTCTGATTACCACTATCTAGCCATGGTGATACCTTGGGTCTGTTTGACAGAACAGACCCAAGTTTCAGTACTGATCTATGGAGCCAGACTATAGGTATAAGGTGGATGCTGTTTTAAAACTATATTGTGCATTTTTGCATAGTTTATTTGGAAAAAAATACTCCAGGGTATTTAGTAAAATCTTTGTAAAGCCATGCAACATAATGTTAAAAACACGCACACCTTAAATAAATAAATATCCCAGTTAGTTTGACTCCAGTGTCTTGCCTTGTTTATCCTTCTAGCTAAATGTTGACTTTCATAACTTGACTCACATGGGTGCACTGACAACCATAGTTCCCAGATGTTAATGATCTTGCTTTCCGAGTGTTTCTGTTGAGTACTCTTGCTTGCATTGAGACAAGTCCCATCGCTTGCCTAAATGCTGTCTTGCTGTTTCACTCACTTCCTCAGCACTTCACTTTATTCTCTCTGTTTAATATGAGCCATGCTTGGAAACAGCTCCATAACTAGTTTCTGTGGATGTTGATGATGAAACATAATTTTTCTGTTCTCTTTGATTGTTAAAGTACTTCCATGACCTGCTTAGTTGTGAAATATTAGTGAATCAAAAACCTGTAGCTGTACATTGACTAACTTTTAAAAAAATCTTAACTGTACTTCACGTTTCTGTGCTGTGGTGTTTTGCCTTTGTGTTATCAAGTACAAATTCATTTTCAATATGTATGTTAGTATTGCATTGTGTACCTGCTTGATTTAGAACTTGCTGTAATTGCCCACATTAGCTGTCTAATTTCAGTGGCTGTTCAAATGCCTAATATAATTCACTCCTCTTAAAGACCTATTACTTACATGGGATGTAGTACTCTTCTTAGAAGAAAATGCCTTATTGCAGGCTTTCCTTTTTTTGCATTTTAGTCAGTTATTATAAAGGCATGCATGTATTTGTTGTTGCTTTGGCTGTATTTAAATTGTGCAATATAAATCTTGTGTCCTGCTGGTGCCTATCTTTTACCCTTTTAGTTTCTAACAGTGCAATCTTATGCATGTCTATTTAAAAGTAAGTCCCATTGAGATCAATGAGATTTACTCCCAGGTAAGTGTGCACAGGATTCCATCCTTAGTATATTTTTCTATTGCAAGTTCTGTCTAGATCCTAACAATGCCCAGTGGCTATTTTACTGATGGCCACGAATGTGGATGCCTTTAAAAGGGGGGGTAAACAAATTCATGGAGGATAAGGCTATCAATTGCTTCTGATGGCTATATGCTACCTCCAGTATCAGAGGCAGTATGCCTATGTACACGAGTTGCTGGGGAACATGGGCGGGAGGATGCTGTTGCATTCATGCCCTGCTTGTGGGTTTCCTGTGGGCAGCTGGTTGGCCGCTGTGTGAACAGAATGCTGGACTAGACGGACCCTTGGTCTGATCCAGCATGGCTCGTCTTATGATCTTAGATACTAATGTCTTACTACTTTATTCTGTATTTGTGCACAGCTTGGCAACCTATTACTGGTGTGCATGTTCTTGTAGCAAAGCTTTTTTTCTTCCTGAACTGTGACTCCCTTGTGCTGCATTGGGTGCAGCTTCTGAAAGTTAGGGCAGGTTGTTTGGTTTACAGACTGTATTTCCAAGGGTGCTGCTGGTTAGTATGCAAGATAAAAAGGCCCATCGAGCTGCATGGATCTTGGGAGGGGCGGTGATGAGAGAGGGATGAGAAAGAGATGGAGAAAGAAAATTGAAAAACATGCTGGTCAAAGTAGAAAGTTTCTTGAGCATAACTTGCACTAGGTGCATGTTCTGGATAGCTCATATAATGCTTCAGGTGCTCCAGATGTTTTCCTAGGAATCTGTATCAGAACTGTATTTCAACGAATACTCTTGGGCCATATCCTTGAATAAATTGCCATAAGTGTTGTAGGAGCCAGATTCGGAAGAAATCCTCAGGGTTGCTGTGCCTGCTCTTCCCACTATAGAAATAATCATTATGTGGAAAAACTGGTATACACAGTCTTTAGTGAAGAACTGCATAAACGTTTGCTTTGCTCACAAGTCAGGAGGTTGCTTCCCAGTACACGTGTGGAACACATGTGTTGCATGCCAAAATACCAGAAGAGGCTTGCAAAAGCAAACACTGATAGGCAGTTTTAATTTGTCTAATTTCTTCCATAACTCTTATATATCAAGTTGTACCAGTTAGACTTTGGTACATCAGTACTAAATGCAGTCCAAATTATTGTTTTTGCCTTTCATAAGTTGGAGAGCCATCCCTCTCTTGCTTAGACACAGTAAAAAAATGTTCAAGGTTTAGTATAGAATAAAAACAATTCTAAAAACCTATATGTAGGACGGAGGCTGTTGTGTATTAAAATTGTCATCTTTGGGTGGTCTTTCATTATGACTGCTGCTTGAATTAGAGATTCTTATTTAGTCAAATATTTTTTCTTGACCTCAGAAGTAAATTATATTGCATCTGTTTAAAAATAAAAACAATTACTAGTAAGGAACATTTATCTTAAATTCAAGCTCCTTAACTATGGGGAATGAGTGTTCCTTGGACATCTTGCACACCTTAAGTGGTTCTGTGTAGCTGTATCAAAGAACACAGCAGTCAAATGGAGAACTTTTTGTGCTTCTAACTAAGCTTGAATGTTTCCATGCAGTCTGTGCCTGAATACTGAGAACACAATTGGATGTCCTCTGTCAGCAGAACTGTATGATAGAGCTTAGTTTTATATCCATTTATAAAATGTTGGAGATAGCCATGTCTCTAGGAGTTCAATTCCTATCACTCATATCTTTTTGTAATGTTTCAAAGGTGGGTGGGTTATATTTAGTAGTATAACATCAGTTGTTGTAGTAGCCGTGAGGTCTTGTTGTTGTTCAGTTGTTAAGTCGTGTTCGACTCTTTGTGACCCCATGGACCATAGCACGCCAGGCCTTCCTGTCCTCCGTTCTCTCCCGGAGTGTGCTCAAATTCATATTCATTGCATCAGTGATGCTATCTAACAGGATATAATTACAAAAAAGAAAATCAAATATGTATGGCTAATTGTACTTCATTACAGTGGAAAATAAAGGAGGTTAGTACTTCTTTTATTGACCATATTCCGCAAACAAAATGAGTTTAATGTCCATTGATGTTGGCAGGACTATCGCCAGATCTCCAATCAATGGAACAGATCAGAAGAATTATGAGACCCACAGATGTTCCTGACACAGGTGAGACCTGCACAAATGGCTGCTCGTCATAAATTATTTTGAAACTGTCTCACAGTCTATAGCAGTAGGAATGTAGAGCCATTTCTCTGCAATTGCAGTTTTAAGTAGCATGTTCAGAGGTCATTAGTCTTCAAGCCCTAAGACATTGGGAACCCCTATAATATGTGTGCTACTGGGAACTAAAAATACTTAAGTTTCACCAGTTGAGGATTGCAGATTGTAAAGTGCCCTGAAGAAGTTTCCTAGTTCTGACCACTATGGTTTGGATCGAGTTGCATTTCTGTCCTGTTGGTTTCAATGGGAACTAAATGAAACCAGCTTGGTCTTAATACTACAACCCTATGCAATACATTTTTTTTTAGATGTGAAAGAAGGTAGAGGGAGACAGGGTGTGTGTGTGTGGGGGGGGGGAGATGGCAGGTGAGGATTCAGTCAAGCAGTGTTGCTTAATCACTTGAACTCTTGGTTATATCTGAATGTAACTAGCTTCTTTAACTATATTACTTTCTAGAACTTGACTTGGAGCAAATAGATTGTAAGGCAGTGCTTACTGACTATAGCCCTGGAAATTATATATAGTAAAATATGTAAGTGTGTGTAGTATATATAAGTGCTTTAGAATATGTTCAAAGTGTCTCACTTAAAAAAGCCCTGCAAGGTAGGTCATGTTACAGGTGTGAAGCTAAGCAATAGTGGCCTCCTTAAGATTATTTACTGAGTTACCGCAGAAGCAGAGTTTCAACAGAAGTACTCCTGACTTGACGTTCAATCTGAGTCACTGTGCTAAGTAATAGAAAGTTGGGCATAAATATGGAGAAAGTTTTACCTTCTATTGCAGCCGTAATGCTACTCCAGCATACACAACTCCTTTTGGGAAGAAGGATTTAAGGAAATAGCACTTCAGGAGAGTGAGACATTGGAGTTGCATCCATCTACATGAGGCACCCATAAGCCAGGACTTGTGATTTATTTTTTGGATCTGTGAAAATTCATTAAATCATAGGCATTCTAAGCCACATATGCTGTTTCCTGTTAGTGGAAAATGAGAGATACTGACCATAGAAAAATGTTGCATTGTCAACTCATATTTGTGTTCACTTAACGGGTGAGACTTTGAGCTTCAGTCCTGCTTTGTTAAAATCAGTAGAGTAGGAGTTCATTCAGGATTGATCATTTTTATGCAATCAAGTGCACGCAAAGCATGCTTACCAAAATTGTAACCTTGCTAGGTAATATATCCTATTAAAGACACACATTTGGACCTAGTTTCTAAGCCAGTGTGCATGCTTTCTCTCTTTCTAAGGCTTGCTCTGTGACCTGCTATGGTCTGATCCAGACAAGGATGTGCAGGGTTGGGGTGAGAATGACCGTGGAGTCTCTTTCACTTTTGGAGCTGATGTGGTCAGCAAATTCTTGAACCGTCATGATTTGGATTTGATTTGTCGAGCTCATCAGGTATGAACCTACCGCTTCTTAAATTCGGGTGTATTTTTTTACCTTCTGTTTTCCAGAGATTTGTCCTCTTGTATTGCCCCAGCCATAGGCATCGAACTCTTAATTTAGAGGTGCCCAGATAGTGATAAATCAGATCCAGGTTTACTTACAAGGAGTACTTTATTGAGTAACTTACAGCACATAGGCGTACCCAACAGTTGGATCAGACAGCTTTTCTGAACCCAGAGCCATGGGGTACAATGGGTTTTATACCATACATGTTAGCAGTAGGGACACCACAGACTCCAATGAGGCTGAATTCCAGGGAATTCAGCTTCCGGAGTCCATGGCGGAACGTTCCCACTCAACTCCGCCTCACGCCAGAATATCGCGGAGCCGAATCCTCCTTGCCGGCGGCTCCATCCCTCAAGTGATACGGCTGCCATTACCGTCCGTATCGCCGCTGCTGAGAAACAAGAAGTGATCCGGATGCAAATGATGTCCACTACGCCATTTGCATCCCTGTTTCTTCTTGCGATAGGCTACGCGTCTGCATTTGCGTAGCTATTTATGTAGCCTATCGCAAGAAAAAACGGGGACATTTTTTCACACTATAGGCTACGTAAATAGCTACATAAATGCAGACGCGTAGCCTATCGCAAGAAGAAACAGATGTAAATGGCATAGCGGACACCATTTGCGGCCGGATCACTTCCTGTTTCTCATCAGCAGCGATACGGCATGGCAGTGGTGGCCGTATCGCTTGCGGAACGGAGCTGGCCGGCGGCTCCGTGGACTCACCATGGAGCAGAGCTGGCCAGCAAGGATTCCGGGGGGGAGGAATGGATCACCTCTCCCCCCCCCCCCCCGCCCCCGCTGATCCCAGGTAAGGGGATTCGTACATCCCTAGTTAGCACTGAGGCAGCATGACAGCAGCAGGCACCCCCTGGCGTTCATTCCCAGCATAGCAGCACAGCCACTTGCAGCTTTAAGACAGACAAACTTCACTTCCCAGGCTGGTCTTGATAAGATCTTCTAGCTTGTTAGTGTGGAATCTATCTGCCTTTGACTCATCTCACATGCTCAGAGGCCTACTAGCAAGGGAATTGCACCAATAATGAACTTAAGCAAAGCATTATACAGGGTGTTTCAAAATGATGGACCCAGTTTCAAAGCAGTATATCTCACGATGACAACATGATACAATTATACCAAAAGTTACAAACGGTTTAATGAGTTATCAAGTTTTACTAACCATTTTATAAATGTTCTATGTGCCCTCCACCTGCTGTACGAACAATATCGAGACGATAGTTGAATTCATCCCGAACGCCTCTCAAAGTGTCTTCTTCCACTGAAGTCACTGCTACCGTGATTCTGTTTTTGAGGTCATCCAGATTAGTCGCTAATGGTGGCACAAAAACATGTTCTTTGATGCATCCTCACAAGAAAAAGTCTTTTTTTTCGTCAGGTGTAATGTCTGGAGATCTTGGGGGCCAAGAGTGTAGCACTCAGTCTTGGGCTCCCGTGCAGCCTATCCAACGTTGAGGCAGTGTCTCATTTAGAAAATGTCGAACCTGCATGTGCCAATGTGGCGGTGCTCCGTCTTGCTAAAATATGAAGTCATCGGAATCTTCATTAAGTTGTGGCAAGAGCCAGTTCTGCAGCATTTCGAGATACGTTTGCCCCGTAACTGCATTTCCCTCGAAAAAGAAAGGGTCATAAACCTTTTTTTTGAGAAACGGCACAAAACATATTCATTTCGGGGAATTACGCTCATTCTCTATTGTTTCGTGTGGATTCCGTAATCCCCATATGCGCACATTGTGACGGTTAACTTACCACTTAGATAAAACGTTGCTTCATCACTAAAAATCAAACCTGGTAAGAAGCTGTCGTCCTCCGTGTTCTGTAACATCGCATCACTAACTTCTACACACTTTTCTTTGTCACCTGCACGTAGAGCCTGCACCAATTGCAGCCGGTATGGCCTCATGATTAAATGTCGCCTTAACACACGCCAGACAGTCGTATGAGAGATCGCAAGTTCTTGGCTGGCACGACGAATGGACTTGCACGGGCTACGCTGAAAACTCTCTTGAATTCTTCTCATGTTTTCCTCTGAAGTGCGTGGTCGCCCTGTGCGCTTCCCCTTACATAAGCAGCCTGTTTCCTCAAATTGTCAGAACCAACGGCGAATGCTCTTTGGCGCTGGCGGATCAATGCCAAAACACTGTTGAAACACACGCTGCACCGCGATTGCGGATTCAGAACGCAATTTAGCCTTGTGTTGTGGGGTCGCCATCTTGTGCATGACTGAGGCTAGGGGCTGTTTGTGCGCTGAGAGAGGCATCTAGCGGTAATTTGAAACTCTATGCCCCACCCTTTCAAGTGGTAGAGTTTCATGGGCGGTTAATGGTTGCAGAGATACAGCAATTTCAAATCGGGTCCATCTTTTTGAAACACCCTGTAGATCTCTGATGCTACAGGTAACTTGGTTACAGGCCTGGGCCAATGCACCTCTACATGCACAAACTAGCCAAAATGTTTACTGCATAGCTTGTAAACTTAGATGACAGAAATATTTTACATTAATCTTGGCTATGTGTTTTCCTCACCGACAGGTGGTTGAAGATGGCTATGAATTCTTTGCTAAACGACAGCTGGTTACCCTATTTTCTGCTCCTAATTACTGTGGAGAGTTTGACAATGCTGGTGGCATGATGAGCGTGGATGAAACTCTGATGTGTTCTTTTCAGGTATGGTAAATTAGGATTTGGTGAGCTGATGTGGAACCAATTAGCTAGGGAGGTGGTGGGCTCTCCCACACTGGAGGCATTCAAGAGGGTGGACAGCCTTCTGTCAGGGATGCTTTGATTTGGATTCCTGCATTGAGCAGGGGGTTGGACTCACTGGCCCTATAGGCCCCTTCCAACCATATGATTCTATGTGTTGCTCTGTACTGACTAAGTTTAATGTGCCTGGTTCATTGAAGCGGCCTTATTCAGAGTCAAATCATTGGTTCATCTCGTCAAGTATTATCTACTCTAACTACTAGTGGCCCTCCAAGGTCTCTGGCAAAAATCATTCCCAGTTCTTTTAACTGGGGAATGGTGGGGATTAAACATGGGACCATCTGTGTAGAAAGCATGTGCTCTGCCACTGAGCTCTGGCCCCTTCCAGATGTAATTAGCAGAATGGGTTACTAGCCTTACGAGCTGTATTGTTGCGATTAGTTGTATTATGAGATTAATTGTGAATGACCCAGAGAGCTTTGGCTATTGGGTGGCATAGAAATATAATTAATTCATGCATGCATGCAATGGCTTTTTTGCACGTTCTTTGCAACTGCATATTTAAAAGCTGTTGGAATGGGAAGCCACTTGATAACATAGGATAGCAACTTAATGCTTTTCAAAAGATTTTTTTTTCTTTCTCTTCAGATTCTGAAACCATCTGAAAAGAAAGCAAAGTACCAATATGGTGGACTGAACTCTGGACGTCCAGTCACTCCACCTCGCACAGCTAATCCTCCGAAGAAGAGGTGAAGAAAGGAACACATAGAAATACCATCAGATCTATTAAGGACAAAACTCCACATATACAGTATATAATAAGTGTGCACTGTAAAACCATCCAGCCATTTGACACCCTTTATGATGTCACATCTTTAACTTAAAGAGACGGGTAAAGGATCTTTAATATTTTCTAGTTGACAGATGTGCAACACTGTATTGTAACAAGTATACTCCAAGTTCTAATAACCAACATAGAGTAAAATCAGATCTAAACAAATTATTTTGGTTGCATATTCACATCACAGTTTTAAAGTTGACCAACATCCCAATTTAGGCTTGCTGTAATAGTTAATTCAGATGAGAGCATGATGTTTCATTTGTGTAATGTGGTCTTACTGTTGCTTGATTGCTTTTATTTCTATTATTTTGTAGCTAGAATGATGGCAAAGTATCTAGTCATGTTCCTTGGCTGAAAATGAATTGTGAAGGTTTTTTGGGGGACAGCTACTACTGTTCTCTCTCTTCCCAATAATCTTGCTGACTAATTGTGTACCCCTCTAATAGGAGTATAGTGACTAAAGACAAACCAAGCTCAAACTAGTGACTTCAGTAATGCTCCTTGTCCAGACAGCCCAGCAGCCAACACTTCTCATGAGAAAGAACTTCTTGCTTTTTATCTTAGATTGCCACAAAATTAATTGTGCACTGCACCATTTTAAACTCACATTACACTCACAATAGCACTTCATTTAATTAAAATAGGGCAAGAATGGTATTATTAGTTGGTAACTTGATTATGTGGTACCTTGCATTAGATTTTATTAGCATGAAACACCTTTTGGCATGCTTAGCTTCCTCGTAATGCCATACTTGCATTAAAGTGCATTTTGCATAGCTCACCAAACATGAAGATCCTTCCCTGACAAGCCTTGAAAAGCTAGCCCTTGTCTCTTCCCTCCACCCCATCCCCTGGCCAGTTCTTCAGGAGGGTTATTTAAATGAATGTTGATAAGTGAGCAGTAGGTTAACTATGGCTAGTGGTGGTTGGACTGTCTAGTATTGCCATGTGAATGTTCTACATGATTGTAAGGCTTATGTCACTAAAGATTATATACTCTGGATTTTCATGATCAAGTTCATATACTATTGTAGAAACTTCTGCTTTGTAGTGTACTCTAGTAGCAATAATTTCTGTACATGATCAAGATTTGATGCAGTAGTTCTTTTCCTGTTTTCCTTTCTTAAAGGTTTCATATTGACAAATGGCAAAGTGTAAAGATATGTGCAAAGTTTGTAAGAGGATAAAAACGGAAAGGCAGAGATTTTGATGGATAAGAATTCAAATTTTTATTGAACATTGTCAAATTTATAAGATTCTTTACAAGGGAAGCTTTCAATTTATACCATTCTAAATGTGCAACAATAAATGTAAAACTCTTTATTGTCTTTGCAAATGTTAAATTGAGGATTCTGTTAACTTGCATTTTATGAAATGGCACGTATTATGCAAGATTTCTGGCAAAGTGAGAATTTCTTTTGAAGTTAAGTCTCTTTTCTAATTCCATTTTGTTTTAAACACATATTAAATGTAGGTTTTTTCATTTAGTAAAGTTGTTTAATTGATTTGAAGTCTTGACTGGTTATTCCAAACTTTGTTCATGAACTCATTTGCCCTTGATGGCATACATTAGGTGCCATATGGACACAAACTTAATCTTAACATGAAGATAAATGCTCATGCGTGGATAGTTTAAAAATATAGTAGCCCTGTGATCCTGTTCTGAAATGATAGAACCCAGTAATGTATTAGAGGGAATGTGCAATGCCAAGCAGCTGACAAAATGTCACCTGCAGATTAATGGCTGATCCTCAGTTGTGGCTCCTGAATAGTATTCTCATCTGACTGCAGAACAGTGAACTTCTTGAGCCATTACTATATGAGAAAAAATGTGCAAATGCCCACATTAGGAATGTCACAAGGTGTATGCAAAGCTTTGCCATAACCAGCATTTTCATGTAAAGTGGGTGATGTTTTGTTTTGTCTTTTTTACACTACAGGAGCGCTCTCATTTCAGAGAATACATGGAAGCCCAAAATGTGTTTAAAGTCAATAGTTTAATGTGTACAACTGGGTTTAAGATTCTTCCAGGAAATTGCTGTTATAACACTACCCATGTAAAGCCGTCTTGAAAGACAGTAACATTTTTACTTATGGTCTGCTGTAATTGGTATTCTTTCTACCAACTCACTTGTCACTTCTTAATCTCTGATAATATATATTGCGATTTTAATATCAGTGAAACCAGTGAATGGCTAAAAACCCCATTTATGATTTTTACATAATATTTCTGGAAGCATATTCTTTGAAACTACTTAAAGACAGTTCATGATCAGTTTTTAGATTTTGTCCATGAATACAAATGCTGGTCTCTGTAGGCATGAAGGTGAACTCTGGCCCTTGCTAACAGATGCCCACAGAGTTCGGTTGAAAAGGTCAAGTGAGATGTGTCATTTTCTTGGCTTTGCAGTTTGCTTTAAATGTTTTGGCCATGGGTATTTATCCCCTCTGTGTAACCAGGATGGAAGTAGTGATGTAGTGAGCATGATTCGAAATATTACTTTACTATCTGTCCTTTTTCCCCTTTTTTCTTTTTGAATAAAAGGAAACAAAACCCTCCTACTGCCTCCCCCAAAGCTTGTGGTGTCACTTTTCGGTAGCATTCTCCCACATTTTACTGGTAAGTGACTTCTGTTTACTGGGGGGAGGCTTTAGTTCCTACCATTGTTCCATCAAAATGTGTCATGTAAGCAATTTGTTTAAAGACAATCTTGTGCAATGAGGATGGTCTGCTGGATTCCTAAATAAAATTATTTCACAGGATAGTTTTTGAACAAATTGTACAAATGACCTGGTTTTTTTTTTCACATGTGTGAATGCACGGAAATCGGTTGAAACCCATATTGTGGATGCAGAACATCACATCTGAGCTGGCTATGTCCTGCCAACTTGGAAGAATATTGAGTTTTAGGAATAAATATTACTAAACCTCTTGATCCTGTATTCAAGTCTTTTATTCTGCACATTTTACTTGTCTCAATATTAGACCAGAACACATTTGGTAGACAATCTCCCCATTGCACGTACCTAAGTCAATTTGCCAGTCTCATGTTTCCAAAATGAAAGTATAGCTTTAAATGCCACTGACTCTATTAGGTCTACTCTGGGACAGGCTAATATCTATTTTAAGTAATGCCTGGGAACCTGAAGGTGAGGTTAGACTAGCCTTCCCCAACCTGGCCATGCTGGCTGGGGATGATGGAAGTTGTAGCCCAACATATGTGAAGGGCACCAGATTGGGGAAGGCTGGGTTAAACAAACATGAGATGAGGATGGCAGGGATAATGTGTCACTATTGAGAAAGGAGGTTGATAAAGCAGAGAGGCTCTTTTAAGACAGTTCAACAGCTTTTTGGCCCCAAGCGGGTCACATCTGGTGTTGGCAGGGGCCCTGGGGGCTGCATGTACATATACATGTATGCATGCACACTCTGCTAGTGGTGTTTGCATGTATCCACTTTCATTGATTATAATTCCATTTAGATATGTACTTTTTAATTGGTATTCCTCCATCTCCACCATTTCTTCCAATTGGGTGATTTCATTTAACTTTACAAGTTAATTAATTTTCTCTTTCCCTCAGACTGCCCATGCCCCTCCACCACAGTGAATTCTTCTAAAAAGTGTGTTGTGCCTCCTGGCAGCAGCAGAGCAAAACAGAGTCATAGAGCCCTCTGACCATGGCGGCCAGATGGTCTTCTAGGAGACAATCTGGCAGCTGCTGTCTGGTTCCTGCCCTCTGATCACGGCGGCCAGATGGTCTTCTAGGAGACAATCTGGCAGCTGCTGTCTGGTTCCTGCCCTCTGACTATGGCTCCTAGAGCATCCTTCCAGATGTGGGAAGATATTTTGCAAGTGAAAGGAGCAGGAGGGAAAACTGAGAAGGGGGGGTTGTGGCAGCTGCTTTCACAGCAGCAGCTGGAAGTCTTGTGGTTGTGCACCCCTAATTGAAAGTGTGCAAATGTAAAGGGCACATTTCTTTAGAAACTTTATCTAAGATAGTGCTGTTGAGAAGATTAAATCTAGAAGTGTTTCTTCCCTGAAGATGGCAACTTTTCTTGGAACAAAAAACCCCACTCGCACATTTAGGAAAATCTAAAAGTACTTTGAAGATTCAATTCCCCTATCTGAATGTTGAGGAAAATCTGAACATTTCCCCTCACTTAAATAAACACAAATTATGGTTGGGTATTCCTCAATAGTACTAAGTGGAGTGTAACTTCAGTGTTCGATCTTCTGAAATAGACTAGATATTTCTGGTAATTTGGGTATATGGTTGTTTCAACATTTATGGAGCATCACCATATATGATCTTGGCAATAATATCCCTGTTCAAAACAGTTGTATTCAGAGCAGTGTGTCAAGGGCCTCTAGAAATTATCCACCGTATTTATAGGCAAAGAAATTGGGAGGACAATTTCACTGAATTTCTTCAGGAGGAGGACAGTTTCTCATAATTAGGGCTCACCATGGGCAGGGGTTGTAGCACCGCTTCTTTTTTCCTAAGAGTTTTTGTGCTGTAGCGACAGCATCCCCTGTGTTAGCAGCCTACTCCCTGCCCCATCATTTTGCATCTTCCACAATGCAGGTGTGAAGGGGAAGTGTGTTCAGCTCTAAGAAAGAGATGGAGCTGGTGCTTTGCCAAAATCTGTCCAATTTCCTGAACGTTTTCTTCCCCATAAAAGAGTTCCATTTATTTCTTGCCTCATTCTCGGGGTGCTTTAAATTGTATTTTGGAGGTTTTTGAGCTAAACTAATAACTGCAATTTGGCCGTGGGTGCTGTGTGTGTGTGTGTTTTCTATTGCACATCTCTCCATTGCTCCACAGCTTCACAGTCTACCTGCACTTCCTGGGAGGAACCCTATGGGAAGAACGACCTCATGATGTCTTTCCCTGGCCAGAACAAAATACTCTTCTCTGCTCAAGTCATGCTGGCTTCAGAATGCTGGGAGCTGTAAGACTTTTTTCCCATCTAAACATGCATCGGATTGTGCCATTGGAGGTACAAATTAGAGAGACAAAAAATGCTCCCAAGGATTATTATACAAGCGCTGTAAAACAGATTAAGATGCTTGGGTTCAAGGCAACCCCCAGCACAAAAATTCTGGAGTGCTGGAACAGCTCTATGTCTCCCACCTCGATAAGCAGTTAGCTCATTCAAAGATAGTTTTGTGAATGCTTTTCCAAAGATGTGCAAACATTTGGTTTGTGGAATAATCCACATGTTGATAGGGTTAAGCACAAAAGATAACAGTGTATATGTAGATAAACTAAATTTAAATCCTTTTTCAAAGGACGCCTAATAGGTGTCTGCTTTTTCACTGGAGAGTCCTCCCACGTTTCATAAGTGGGGTGCTTTGGGGGGAAGGCAGGGGCTACTGTGGGGTGGGAGAACTCTAAAAGTCTCCGCTCGTGCAGAAGCAGTCTCTCATTTCTTCAGGTCTTAGCTGTAGAATTGAATACTCGGATCTTAATGTCTGATGCTATTGCATGACTCTTAATTCTGGACCTGATACATGTGTAAGTGGCCAGTGGAGAGGAGATAGCTCTGAAGGTCTGATGAAATCTTCATGCAGAATAGTACTGTCTACTGCAAATTACAAACATAAAATTTCGTTTTCTCAGGCTTGGGGTTGCTTTAGATATGAATTTCCTACATGGACAGTGCTTCCACTTAATGATAGCTTCCCATGTACAGTGTGTGCACATGCTGAGGAACAGCCTGGTGGGGTAGTCATGTCCTGTTCTACACAGAACCTGTACACTTTTTTCTTTCAATACTAAGGACTATCTCTGTGTAAGTTGTGTTCATGTTTCAAGCAGCTCTCAGCTGACTGCTGATTATAAACATTCAGCTCCTCGCACCCGACCCTGCCTAGGTCAAATACAGCTCTGATGGTTTTGACAGATGTGCCCACAACATATTACAGATGAAGGAATTTAATCTGGCAGACATTAGCTTGCAATCTAGCAAGTCCCTGACTTCACTGAAATATGGCCCTGTGCCCAAGTCACACAATTTTCAGATTACTCTTGGTCCTGTAAGTCAAAACAAGGTTTTCCAACAAAATACAAATGGCTTATACAATTTAAACAAATGCTTCAGCCCTATAAAGTAGGGATGGGGAACATGTGGCCCTCTAGATGTTGGACCTCCAACTCCCATCATCCCTCACCATTGGCTCTGCTGGCTAGGGTTGATGGGAGTTGTAGTCTACCAAGATCTGGAGGGCCACACATTCCCCACCCCTGCTATAAAGATGCATAATGCATATTGCACAAAGGATAAAGGAGGATAAAAGTGTACTAAAGTAGCATTAGACCAGTGCAAGCTAACAGTGCAAACTTGTGTCTTGATGATGATATAACTGGGAGTGGCTTTGCAATATATCTGTGTCATCAACAGATGGTAAGGACACCACAGAAAGAGAAAGAAAGAAAGAAAAGTGCACTTCCATGCTGCTGCAGAGGAGAGAGACAAAGCTGGAACCAACTTTTGGTTAAAGAAAAAAGTGGGTGGGGGGAGATCACCAAATAGGGCAGTGCTGTGGGGGTGGGCAGATATGCCCTGCCATTTCTTACAATGGAAGGACCATCGGTTGGCACTCCCATAGCAAAACTCAGTGGCCCTATTTGCTACAGGTCTGCGGTATGGAGCACAGTTTATATAGCTATTTTCGACCTTGTTTGCTCCTTTTAGGAACTTGGGAAACAGCCTTATACAGAATCAGAGAAATACAATAAGGGCGCAGTCCTATCCAGATAGGCAGCCGCCACCGAACTCTAAGGCAACCGCCTATCCAAAGCAGGGCAAGAGAAGCACGGAGGGGATCATTCCCTCCGCGCTTCTCTTGCCCTGCATTTTCAGCTAGGCAGCCGATTGCGGCTGTTTAGCTGTGGGAGGGCTGAGCGGGGGAGGAGGCTGCTGTACGACACTGGATGTGTCATACAGGCATTTCCACCCGCCTTGGAACACCCCCAGACACGTCCCTTTTCGGCTGTTCTGCGCTCCTCTTGTGAGTGCAGAGGATGGCTGTTCCGCATTGCCTCCAAGTCAGCGCGGAAGTGTGTGGAGATTGGTTCTCCCAGCCATAGGATTGCTCCCTAAGTGTATAAAAAAACACAAGATAGTATGAAAATTATATTCAAAATATAATTCAGCGTATATACGTATAGAACCCTCAGTTCTAGAATAATGCAAATAATAATGGTTCATAAACCAGGGATACATGAAAAAAGAAATACAAAGCATAGTAGTCCAAAAACCAGTGATTCAAGATGACAACAGGTATCTGGTACAGTCCCATTTCACTTATCTTTTTCCAGAAGTATTCTCAGAATCACACCAATGAATTCTGAGGAGTATCCAACTCTCAAATAGTTATTCAAGGTTCTTAATACAATCATTTAACATAATTCAACCAGAATCATTCAAGAATTCCAAATACAAAAGGAACAAACAAATCAGGTGAAACAACCTAAATACTTATACAATTTCCTCACTCAGTGTTTTCTATGTTTGTGGGAAGTCTTCTATCCCTCTGTTTCATGTAAATGTATCTGTATCTAAGAAATACAGCATACATGCATAAAAATAGCTATAATGAGCTGAATACACGCACGCACACACGTAAAACAATTTTTTAAAAAAATACATGCTTTTTACTTACAGAATATAATATGGCTCTCCACAAGCAGCAACAGCTAATTACATTATTATGCTGGCTCTGAAAGGAATAGCCACTCTACCCCCAAATTATAAAAGCCTGTCTAAGAACCTGCAGTTGTCTTAACGAGACAAGGGTCTAGAAATCCTCACAAATTAATAATGCTGGCAATGGAAGGAGACCCTTATATAAAAGAAGAGTCAAATGACTAATTTAAACCATTGGGAACACTTGACTGTAGAGAATAAATTCAATAAGCTTCTCCACTGAGTGAGAAGTATACAGGGATCATGTCCCTTATGCATAGAGATGACAATACTTTCAGTGACAAAAAAACCCAAAATTATCCGGAGAGTGTTTCTTATCCCAAAAATGAGATGTTAAAAGGGCTTCCATATTCTTAATTTTTTAATTTTACTTCTGTGTTGGTTATCCTGGATCTCAAACATCTCCTAGTTATACAGAGTCAGATAATCCTGGATCTCTAATGCAGTTATATCATAGAATCATAGGGTTGGAAGGGGCCTACAAGACCATTGAGTTCAACCCCCTGCTCAGTGCAGGAAGCCTGATTCCCAGGTGGTCTCCTGTTCAAGTACTAACCAGGGCTGGCTGACCCTGCTTAGCTTCCAAGATCCCACGAGATCAGGCACATCCAGCCCTTCTTATACGGAATCCATCTAGCTCAATAGGAGTGTTCCCAGTTCTAGGAGATGCCAGGATTGAATCTGGAACTTTCTTTAGGCAAAGTATGTACTTTACCACTGAACTACAGCCCCTTCCTCTGTTTGTATTTGTTGTTTTATTGTCTGTATTGCTTTAGTTCTGGAGTTTGTTTTTTTATTCATTTTATATTTATATAGTGAACTGCCTTGGAAGCCCTGATATATTTAAATATAAATAATTAATCCAGAAATGCCGTTGGTTTGTTTAGAATAGAATCAGGGCTCTAATATGCTTGTGTTCAGGCCAAACGGGATTAAATTGCAGTCTCTCCTGTATTTGCAGTCACTCTGTGCAAGCCACTGATCTAGCTAGACTAGACTTCAGTTTTGACAGTGATCTACTAGTGCCCCCTGGTGTCCAGCTAACTGTGTAAAGTTGACCTAAGGTATTTTTTATATAGAAAATCTACTGAATCATATGAACAAAACAGCAGCACATTCAATATCTTAGGGTGCAATCCTATCTAGATAGGCGGCCTCCAGACTCGGCGGTGACCACCTATCCAAAGCAGGGCAGGAGAAGCATGGAGGGGATCGTTCCCTCCACACTTCTCCTGCCCTGCTTTTTCGGCTAGACAGCCAATTGCGGCTATCTAGCCACAGGAGCACGGAGCCGGGAAGGAGGCTGCTGTAGGCAGCTACGCTCTCCCCACCCCAGAATGCCCCCAGCCACGCCCCTTTGCAAGCGCGGAGCTGTTCCGCGCTGCCTCAGAGTTGGGGGAGGAAAGTTCTCCAGGAACCGACCCCGGAGCACAGGCTCCGAGGTTGATTCCTGGAAAACAACATATCCTATGGCCGTCTAACCGCTCTCTAGCGGCCATAGGACTGCTCCCTTAATAACTGAGATAGCTAGACACTTGGATCATATTACTCCTGTGGCATATGCTTGGATCATATTACTCCTGTGGCGCATGGTTCAGAGATTCTCTCAAACTGTACTGTCAGTATGTTGGCGACCACTGACCTGTCTAGTGTGTATACAGTCGGATTTCTCTTACAACCAGATACCATCTAGAGTGAGTTACATACTTCACTTTGATATAGGTAATTCAGAATTCTAGTTCTTCAGAAACACTCTCTCAGACAAGATTTGTCTTTTTGTCTTTTACTATAAAGTATTATCACAACAGTACAAGAGCTTAGGCATGCATAAATTCAAACACAAAACATCTAACATCTTTCTTAACAAGGCTTCTAAGCAGAGTCAAATACATTTGCTAGTTCTCAATGATAATTAATATCAAGCTTACCACGTTGATTCTACAGGCAGCACATTAGGGAAAGCTGATCCTAAAGTATAGCTTCCACTGTTGCGTGTTCTGATTCTCCTTTATATACTTTTTGGATGCTATAAAATATGTCCAAACTATTTTTACTACAGTTTATACTTTTTATCCAAGAATTCCAAAGATAACTTTTCCACTCTAAATCTCCATATGTCTAAATAAGAGTATCAAATTTTGACATTTCTTATCGAGATTAATGTGCATATCAACATACTTATCTAAACATTTAAGCTTTCTCTGACATGATACAGGTCAGACATTTTGTGTCAAACACAAAAATATTTACTTGACATCATCCTGTCTTGTGAGCTTGTTTTTCTTACATATTTACAGTCTCCGGTCAGGCCTTTCGGTCACTTGTCTGAAGACCCATCTGACCTAATAACCTTACAAGACTCTACTCAGTGAAAGTTGTAAACCTAAATTTAACATTGACACTTCTTTATCTGGTTTCCTTTCTAAACAGTAAAAGGATTTGATGATCTATTTCTAATGGCCTGGTACAATTGCCTCTCATCTGGCAAATTCCAGAGCTAAGACATTTTAATCACTCTTGGGTGAGAAGACCATACTGGGTGATTAGGCACTGGAGTCCCATTTTAAAATCCAGAATTCTCTTGGAGGCATTTGATTATAGAATTTCCTAATTGAGCAGCAGGGATAAGACCATGCAAATATGAAAGATTTGCTTGATCTGCCACACTCCTATTCTCTATTGTTTCTATTGGCTCCCTGTTAGTTTCTGGGCCCAGTTCAAGCTGCTGGTTTTGGACTTTGAAGCCCTGAATGGCTTGGGACCGTTTTATCTGAAGGACAGCCTACACCTATATGAGACTGTTCAAGCATGAAGATGACCATCTGAGACCCTTCTGTCTGGCCCACCAGCAAGTACCATTAAGGAGTGGTGGGTGCTAGGGATAGAGCTTTCTCAGTGGTGGCCACACACCTTTAGAATGCCCCAAGGAGATATGTATGGCCTCATCACTGCTAGTTTTTAAAAAACATACACCTGAAGGCGCATTTATTCCCGTCTGCATTTGGTGCTTAAAAACTATTAGCTGCTGCTGCTACTGCTGTGCATGTGATTTTTTAAATCAATTTTTATTGTGAATTTTAACTAAACAAAACAAAATATTTTTAAAAAACCCAAAATTTAAAAATATAACAGCATATTCCAAAATCCTCAGTTTCAAATATTACAATATTACAATATACAATGAGAGAAAAAGAGAAAAAAATGGTTATACATAAACTTCAGTAAAAGCAGACCAAATATCTAAATATAAGTCCATTTGCAAGTGATGCCTATATACCACTCTTTCAAATGTTGCTAGTGTTGTTAAGTCTTCAATCCATTGCAATATAGGCGGTGAGCTTTTATCCTTTCAGTATCATAGTATCAGTCTTTCAGCATCCACAAGGACATGAAAGATCCATTTACACTGACCATGTGTCACATTCCAATAAACAGGTAAGTAATTTAAGAGAAATTTACATCAGTAAATATTAAAGAGCTTTCCAATACAAAATGTATCCATATAATAACTTCCTCCCAAAAGGAGGCTACTATTGGGCATTTCCCAAACGTATGAATTAGAGAAGCGTTGACTACATTACACCTTCAACAATTAGCCGAATTTGACAAGCCTTTGTTAAAGAGACATTGTGTCATCCAATAGACCAGAAACAAAAGTTTTTGCCGAATAAGGTGTAACCGAAGAGAAATATTCACTACTGCTGTGTATGTGTGTATGTTTAACTGTAATTTGCATGTTCATGTTATTATAATAACTGTGGGTTAAAAATTGTTTCAATAAAAATAAAAAATAAAATGCACTTTTGTGCATAATGTGTAGTTTGGCCCTTTTTAATATGGTAATGTGCCCTTTTACCCTTTATAAACAAAAAACCCTGTTCTCAACAGAGCCATCTAAATCACATTAATTACATTTGACATGATTAATTTAATTCTTAAAAATTAAAATCTTTGACAGGTGTTTTGCTTTCTGCAACTCCACTAAATATCACACCTCCCAAAAATTATTTGCAAAAAAATGGCATTTCCATTGCTGCCGCTCTGCTTCTCTTATCTTTTGCTCTACCTATGTATTTCTAGATATATGGAGATCTGGGACCTTTTAAGCATATTTTCCATACTGTTGCACGGCAGAAGCTTGCTGACTTGGATTCAAGATATTTTTTTTAAATCAACCAGATACTGTTTTTTGAGAACATCAGCATCAACATTAAGGCTGGCTCCAGAAAGCAGGCTTGGGATTCCTTGGTTTCTATGACAATCATGGGTCTATCCCAGATGATAACTGGCTGAATACAATATGGCAGGTGTTTACATTGGCCTGGAAACAGGTCATCACTGGTTGTCACATTCCTACCTTTTGAAGGCATAGATGTCTCTCTCCACACTATGAAGAAAATGGACTGGATACATTGGCCCAGGCTGGGAACTAATACATCTGGAGAAACTACTCACGGACTTTCATGGCAAGAGAGATCTTCCCACACCTTTTAAATCAGAGGTATTGTATATGGAATCTCTTTCAGCCCAAAGCCTGAATTGCATTTCAGAGAAACTCTCAGGGGCCACATTTCAGCAGTGGGTGGGGCTGAAGGCAAAAGGGGCCAGGCCAAAAATACCAACATGTTTTAGCTTAAAGCTCTTACTTACAGTAACTGAGAGACATTTCCATCAAAGCTGGCCCTCCAGGGTTCCCCAGATGACCTTGGACATTTCCCCTAGCCCCACTCCCTTTTCCCCAACTGCGTATTGCTTGTTTTCCTGGCTTTTGTGCAATTTTCTCCCACCTGCCCGCCCATTCTAAAATGTTGAAATGCCTCTCCTAAGGCTTTGTCATGTTTCTTCGTCCTCCCCCTCTGCAGTCAACACACTCCAGGAAACAAGGCTTCAGGAAAGAACAATATTGTTTAGGAACCTGGAATGTAAGATCAATGAATCAAGGTAAGCTGGAGGTGGTCAAACATGAGATGGCAAGATTGAACATCGACATCTTGGGAATCAGCGAACTAAAATGGACAGGCATGGGCGAATTTAATTCAGGTGACCATCATATCTACTACTGTGGGCAAGAATCCCTTAGAAGAAATGGAATAGCACTCCTAGTCAACAAAAGGGTGGGAAAAGCAGTACTGGGGTACAATCTCAAAAACGACAGAATGATCTCAGTACGAATCCAAGGCAAACCATTCAACATCACAGTAATTCAAGTCTATGCCCCAACCAAAGGATGAAGAAGCTGAGGTTGATCGGTTCTATGAAGACCTACAACACCTTCTAGAACTAACACCAAAATAAGATGTCCTCTTCATCATAGGGGATTGGAATGCTAAAGTAGGAAGTCAAGAACTCACCGGGATAACAGGCAAACATGGCCTTGGTGTACAAAACAAAGCAGGACAAAGGCTAATAGAGTTTTGCCAAGAGAACACGCTGATCATAGCAAACACTCTTTTCCAACAGCACAAGAGGCGACTCTACACATGGACATCACCAGATGGTCAATATCGAAATCAGATTGATGATGTCCTTTGCAGCCAAAGATGGAGAAGCTCCATACAGTCAGTCAAAACAAGACCTGGAGCTGACTGTGGCTCAGATCATGAGCTGCTTCTTGCAAAATTGCGACTTAAATTGAAGAATATAGGGAAAACCACTAAACCATTCAGGTATGACCTAAATCGTATCCCTGATGAATATACAGTGGAGGTGATGAATAGATTTAAGGGATTAGACCTGATAGACAGAGTGCCTGAGGAACTATGGGCGGAGGTCTATAACATTGTTCAGGAGGCAGCAACTCAATCCATCCCAAAGAAAAAGAAATGCAAGAAAGCCAAGTGGCTGTCTGATGAGGCTTTACAAGTAGCTGAGGAAAGAAGGGAAGCGAAAAGCAAGGGAGAAAGGGGAAGATATATCCAACTGAATGCAGAGTTCAAGAGAATAGTAAGGAGAGACAAGAAGGCATTCTTAAATGAACAATGCAAAGAAATCGAGGAAAGCAATAGAATGGGAAAGACTAGAGATCTTTTCAAGAAAATCGGAGATCTCAAGGGAACGTTTTGTGCAAAGACAGGCATGATAAAGGACAAAGAAGGCAGGGACCTAACAGAAGCAGATGAGATTAAGAAGAGGTGGAAAGAATACACAGAAGAACTATAAAGGAAAGATCTTAATGTCCCTGATAGCCATGATAGTGCGGTCACTGAATTTGAGCTGGACATCCTAGAGAGTGAAGTCAAGTGGGCCTTAGGAAGCATTACTAACTACAAAGTTAGCGGAGATGACAGTATTCCAGCTGAGCTATTTACAGTCCTAAAAGATGATGCTGTTAAAGTGCTGCACTCAATATGCCAACAAATCTGGAACACTCAACAGTGGCCACAAGACTGGAAAAGGTCAGTTTACATTCCAATTCCAAAGAAGGGCAATGCCAAAGAGTGTTCAAACTACCGTACAATTGTGCTCATTTCACATGCCAGCAAGGTTATGCTCAAAATCCTACAAGCTAGGCTTCAGCAGTATGTGAACTGAGGACTACCGGAAGTACAAGCTGGGTTTCGAAGAGGCAGAGGAACTAGAGATCAAATCGCCAACATTCGCTGGATCACGGAGAAAGCAAGAGAATTCCAGAAAAAATCTATTTCTGCTTCATTGACTACGCTAAAGCCTTTGATTGTGTGGATCACAACAAACTGTGGCAAATTCTTAAATAGATGGGAGTACCGGACCACCTTACCTGTCTCCTGAGAAACCTGTACGAGGGTGAAGGAGCAACAGTAAGAACCGGACATGGAACAACCGATTGGTTCAAAATTGGGAAAGGACTACAACAAGGTTGTATATTGTCACCCTGCTTATTTAACTTATATGCAGAGTACATCATGAGAAACACCGGGTTGGATGAATCACAGGTCGGAATTAAGATTGCCGGGAGAATTATCAACAACCTCAGATACGCAGATGATACCACCCTAATGGCAGAAAGTGAAGAGGATCTCAAGAGCCTCTTGTTGAGGGTGAAAGTGGAGAGTGCAAAAGCTGGTTTGAAACTCAACATTAAAAAAACGAAGATCATGGCATCTGGCCCCATCACTACCTGGCATATGGAAGGGGAAGAAATGGAAGCAGTGACAGATTTTATTTTCTTGGGCTCCAAGATCACCACAGACGGTGACTGTAGCCATGGAATTAAAAGACGCTTGCGCCTTGGGAGGAAAGCTATGGCAAACCAGACAGCATAGTAAGAAGCAGAGACATCATCTTGCCAACAAAGGTTCATATAATCAAAGCTATGGTTTTCCCAGTAGTAACGTATGGCTGTGAGAGTTGGACTGTAAGGAAGTCTGAGCGCTGAAGAATTGATGCTTTCGAACTGTGGTGCTGGAGAAGACTCTTACGAGTGCCCTGGACTGCAAAGAGGTCATATCAGTCCATCCTAAAGGAAATCAACCCTGAGTGCTCATTGGAAGGACAGATCCTGAAGCTGAAGCTCAAATATTTTGGCCACCTAATGCGAAGAGAAAACTCCCTGGAAAAGGCCCTGATGCTGGGAAAGACTGAAGGCAAAAGGAGAAGGGGACGGCAGAGGATGAGATGGCTAGATAGCATCACCGATGCAATGAATATGAACTTGAGCACACTCCAGGAGAGAGCGCAGGACAGGAAGGCCTGGCGTGCTATGGTCCATGGGGTCATGAAGAGTCAGACACGACTTAACGACAGAACAACAACAGCTTCTTTACAAATGCAGATTCTAGGAAACTCTCAGACTGTAATGAAACAGCTAATCCACACATCTTTAAATATCAGTAGAGGACCCGAAGTGGAAGTTAGAGAAGTTGCCAGCAGTCTGGGCAAGAATTCTTGGCCAGATTAGCTTCACAGGGATACCCCTCCCTTAGAGTGGCTCCCTCCTATATAGGTTTTCACATGTGGCCAACCTGGTGGAGTGTCTGAGCGCTGCCTCTAACTTTTCCCGCTTCGCTCTGTGACAGACCCTAGCATCCCTAGTCTTGCCCCTCGCTGTCCTCCTCCCCCGAAACCTGGGTTCTCATGGTGGAGGAAAGGGGGAGCTGTTCAGGCTAGGCAATCTGTGTGTCAAAGTGTTGAGAAGAAAGTCTTGCCATATCTGAGCTCACTAGGAGGGTGCCTCCCCCTGTTCTGGCTGTTCCCATTCTGAATCTGAATCTGAGCTGCCAGACATCTCCACATGCTCAGATTCATTCCTGACAGGCTTAATTGCTGCCAATAAGAGCTTTTAGTTAAAATATGCTGGTATTGTAGCCCTGACCTTTTTGCCTTTTGCCCCACCCACTGCTGGAACGCAGCCCACAACAGCTTCTCCAAAATAGACTTTGGCCCTCAGTTTGAAAGAGGTTCTGCAGCCCTGGTCTAGCTGTGGAAGATATATTTAACAAACTGATCTGGTTCACATGTAATGACAGCCCGCAGGTTAAACAACCCACGGGCTGTCGTGCATGAGCAGGAGAGATCAGATGCGCTGCCTGCAGCATGCCCGGTACTTCCTCTTTTTACTCAGCAGCCCACAATCAGCTCCTTCATATGTTGCTTAGTGTGTTGTCCAAACCTGGAGCACTGGATTGTTTAGGGGCTAAACAACCCAGTAGTTAACCCAACAACAACCAACAGTGTAATGTTGGTTTGTTTAGCCTCTAAACCAGAGCTTTCCAAACTTTTCATGTTGGTGACACACTTTTTAGACATGCATCATTTCGTGACACGGTAACTCAGTTTTACTAGCAAACCGGAGGTTAAACTAACCCGTTATAAGAGATACGGACACATACATAAATTATAATAACAAAATGTATGGGGATACAACATATCTCATGAAAACCTTTCATTTATATTTTTTAAAATATATGATTTGTAAGATAATAATATACATTGTTGTCATTTATGAGTAACAGTATGTAAATATGTGCAAGAATTTAAAAAAGTTGAATAACACCAATAACTACTTACCATTTTAATGGGATGTATGAGGCTGATGGGATGAACACAGCTTTTCAATATTTGGTGGAATATTAGATAAAGACACCCGCATTTCATCATCAAGCATTTTTAAGCTTCCACGGTTCAGTGTCTTTAAGTTTGCCATCGTTGAAAAGGATACTTCACAAATGTATGTAGTACAAAACTGCAGAAGAATTTTTAACGCTTTTTAAGCTATGTTTGGATGCATTTTTGAAATGTGAATCCAAAAGCTGTCTAAGTCACCCTGTTCATGCATCATTAACAGATTTCGATCATTTTTTATGTCAGCTAATTCTTCTTTTTCAATAAGTGAAAAATTCCTCATTGCAGTTGAAAGAAATGGATTTCTGATCCAATCATAGTCTTGGATTTCAACATTTGGGAAGTAATGATGAACTTTCTCTCCAAGCAATGTTAAATGGTCAACAATTAGCGAGCTGATATCACATTTTAGCTGGCACTCAGCAGTTTTGGAAAACATTTCAAAATTTCCTTCTTTCACTTTCCTTTTCCAAATTGCTATTTTCTCTCTCATAGCACAAATTTTATCTACCGCTGTTAATATATTTTCTCCTTTTCCTTGCATACTGGTGTTTATTTTATTCAAATGTTCAAATATGTCAGCAAGATATGCCGATTTTGTGCACCAAAGTTTGCTTTGAATTAGATCGCAGAATTCATTTTGCTGATTTTCCTCAAAAAGTTTAAGCATCATTTCCCTCAATTCATATACACGACAAAGCACTTGACCTCTTGAGAGCCAACGAACTTCTGTGTGTAGTAGAAGCTTTTTAAACCTTGCTCCCATGTCTTCACAAATATGAGCAAATAATCTTGATTGAAGAGGTCTACTTTTAATGTAATTGACCATTTGAACCACTTTGTCCAAAACTTTTCTTAATTCATTTCCAATGGTTTGCACGATTAGTGCTTCACGATGTAAAAAGCAATGAGTAATTATAATACTTTCATTCTCTTTTTTTGCTAAAGCTATAAAACCTTTTGTTGAACCAACCATTGAGGGTGCGCCATCTGTGCATATTCCTACACAATTTAACCATTGCAAATTATTTTCCTTCATGAAGCAATCAAAAGTTTTAAATATATCTTCACCTCTAGTTCTCATTGGAAGTTCTAGACAACACAAGAATTGCTCAATAATTCTGTCAGTATGAATGAAGCGTATAAAAACCAATAATTGTGCTAACCCACTGACATCTGTTGCTTCATCTAATTGCAATGTAAAGATCATATTATCGTCTTGAAAAATATCCTTCATTTGCTGTTTAATGTCATCAGACATGTCTTGAATACGTCTTCCGATTGTGTTATCTGCCAAAGGGATTTTATTAACTTCTATCTCAAATTCAGGCCCAAACATTGTTCAAACAATAGCACAGCAAGATTCCTTTATGGTGGTTTCGGGCAATAGCGTGTGGGTGCTTGTTTTTGGCAATTATTTGAGAAACCAAGTAACTTGCCTTTTGAGCTTTCTCTGATGTCTTCATTCTCTTTGTGAATGATGCAGACTGCTTCTTTATAGATTTTGAAAGCTCAGTAAAGTATCCTACTGTTTTTTCTGACAAATGACATTGTTTTGAGGTAAAATGACACTTTAATTTATTTGGTACCATATTTTAATGTTTTTAGTGCTTATCTTTCTCTGTTTTTTCTTATGAAAGTAACAGCACCTGCACTCTACTCCCACAGCGATAAAGTGAGATAAAGACAGGAATCAGGACCAGGAGAAAATGTGAAAAATAAACAAAATTAACTAAAGTATTTACAATACATATTAGGACACATAGGTCCAGGTAGGACCTCAGCTGCAAAAACACATGAAGTAGAGAAGCAAAAGTCCAACAAAAATGGTGCAAATATATATGTCTCACTACAAGGCTATACTTGTAAATATTTTCAATGCCTATTTCCAGAGTGCAGTTCCAGCACTTTCCGGTGGTACACTGCCAGTGGGTGGTTAATCCACAATTTTAAAAAAAAGAAAAGGTAAAGGTGTCCCCAACCAGTCGTGTCCGACTCTAGGGTGCGGTGCTCATCCCCGTTTCTAAGCCGAAGAGCCAGCGCTGTCCGAAGACACTTCTGTGGTCATGTGGCCGGCATGACTGAACACCGAGATGGACGGAACGCTGTTACCTTTCCTGCCGAAGCGGTACCTATTTATCTACTTGCAATTTCTTGCTTTCGAACTGCTAGGTTGGCAGAAGCTGGGACTGAAGACGGGAGCTCACTCCGTCACGCAGCACTCGGGTCTCGAACTGCTGTCCTGCCGACCTTCCGGTCTGCAGTTCAGCGTCTTAACCACTAAGCCACCGCGGCCCCTAATCCACAATTACAGCAGAGTAGAAATAAAAATAAATGGCAGAAATCAACTGAGCTCCGTTCCGACTGGCCAAGATGGCGGACGGCCCGCTCGGTGCAGTCCCAGGTGGCGTTTCCACCTGTGTGGTACTTTGGCCTGGCCGCACGGCAGCGCGGTGCAGAAGTCCGCAAAGGGCATGCCCGAAACCACGCAGGGCTGGTGGCCGCTGCCACTTCTCCGCACCGGTGTCGGCCAAGCTCTGCTCCCAGGGCAGTGCCTCCCTTCCCCTCTCTTTGCCCCGCGCCTCTTTCTGGGGAGCGCACGCTCGAAGCTCCTTGCCTGCCCGGCGCAGCCCTCCCTGCTCTGGGGGGGTGCAGCGGGCTGTTGTTCTCCCCCGCTGCCCTGCAGCCGCACCGAGGACGTGGGGAAGCCTCTTGCCCGAGCTGATTGCAAATTGCTCGACTAATTGCTCTGCTAACTTCTAATTCTCCACACTCCTCGTGCAGCCAGCGTTACCACACTCCTCGCCGTACCTCTCCAACACCGCCAATCACGTGCGTCCTGCATCAAGACGCCACGTGATCCTAAAGCAGCTAATGTTAAAGCACCTAAGCCTTAGCAGCTAAGCTGCTTTAACATTAGCTGCTTTAGGAAGTTCTGGGGGAGGGACCAAGCGAAGCAAACGTGAGTAAGGGAACTCCGCGGTGCCCTTCCGCACAATTTTCGCGTGACACACCTACACACTGCCGGCGACACACTAATGTGTTGCGACACACAGTTTGGAAAGCTCTGCTCTAAACAATCCAGCATTATGGGTTTGGATGACATGTTCAGCAACCTACAAAGGAGCCGATTGTGGGTTGCTGAGTAAAAGTGGAAGTGGTGGGCATGCTGCAGGCAGCATACCTGCTCTCTCCTGCTTGTCCCCTGAAGCCCAGGGCTTTTTTTAACTCATGGGCTGTCGTTATGCGTGAACCAGACCACTGTGTTCCTGCTGCTGTGCCTACATTCCTAGCCATGTCTCAGGAAACAAGCTTTGGAATCTGTTCCGATAGTCCATGTACACATCAGCCCTTATTTTTGCTTTACTCCCAGTTCCTGGCCAGTGTTCATCAGTCCAGGCATGCCAGGAAGCAAATAAATTCACCTCCTCCTCTATCTGTCTACTGGCCAAGCAAAGCATACAAGAGACCAAAGGAAGTGCTTTTGGGTTGCTGAACAAGCTTTCATAAATTTCCTCTGTACTCTGCAGTCTGTGTGAGACTACAGTACATTTATTAAATAGCTCAGGAGGATAGATCTGTGTGATTTCCTTACTCACTTCCTTAGTAACAGAGTTAGCCTACATAAACAGCCTGCTTAGACCGAACACATGAGGATAGCTTTCGAGGCTGCCACCCATCTTAGCAACAAAGGTCACTTTTTCCTGATTGGTTGAATGCTTTAAGACATTCCTAGGTTGGGAGAGTGGATTGATGAGTCCCTTGTTTTTTAATTGGCTGAGACCTGTCATGCCGGTGTCCTGATTGGATGTAAAAGAAGAGGGGGTAGGTCGTTGCCCTGGTTGATGTTGAGTTCATTTCTGCGGTGAAGGGAGATGTCTGTCTGAGGAGATTTTTGATTGGTGGAGGGATATTGTGATCCATTCCGTTTTCCTTTCCCCATGTAGGCCGCATACGCCTGAGGTAATTGTTAGGTGGATGAAGTTTCCTGGTAGGTAGCAGCCACTAGGCACAAATCCTTGATAGTCTTTGGCTCGCAGACTTTAATGATGAAGCGTGTGGGTGGATGGGGGACAGCACAGGCCTGAACTGACAACATCATGCCTTTGTCTAAGACAAGCCCTGTCAATTCTATGGGGAATGCTACTGTTTTAATGCTTATTTTCAAGGAGCAACAGGCCACCCCCAAAGTGCTTCCTGTCCCTTTACAACAACACTCCTTCAAGCACAGCACTGTGGGCAGTGATAGTCTTCCCTTTAAAACAGTAAGTAAAGCCTCTCCTTCAAACATACATATCCATCTAGGGAAAATTCTTCGGTTTTCCTACTTGGAAATGGCATTAATATATTTGAGGCACAGGGAGGGTGTGTGTGTGTGTGTGTGTGTGTGTGTATTAGCTTAGCCTCTGGGCCGAAGAAGCCTGACACTTTTCTCTGCAAAAATGTCTGCTATCGAACAGAAGGGTACTTCATTCACAAGGGCCCTTGTAAGCACTGAGGGATACAAGCGAACAGATTTGATTGTTCTATGTGAAAAGGTTTTTTTTGTTTTCGTTTTATAACATGGGCACCATCATTATGTCCCCCCCACCCTGGGCCACTTATGGCTGCCATTTAAAAGCAGCCCCCCAAAATGGCCACAGCCAGATTGTTTTTCCAAGCTGATTTTCATAAGTTTGCCTTGAACTCTGGGATCCCAAATATGCGAGGGAATTTTTATCACGCCCACTTGTAAAGTAAGGAGATGCATTCTTCTATCATACTTTGTCATAGCACTTGCCTTGCATATACCACCCTTCCCACACTATTTTCTGCTGAGGGTTCAAAAGGCAACAGAGCTGAACTACACACACACAAAATCTATTATGGAGAGGCAGACAGTGCAGGAGGCACAAATAGACATGATAATTTTCTCACACTTCTACTCATACAGTTCTCTGTTGAAACACAACTAATGCATATTGTGCAGGAAAGGCAGAGGCCTCCCTCTTCAGGAGTTTGCCTGTATGTGAAGTTCTCCTTTTTATGCTATTGAATTGCCCCTGCATCACTTTCCTTTGGGTAAACTCCCCCCCCCATATTTTTTACAACTGGGGTTGTTACACTTCAAATACCGGGTGGGTGAGGTACAATTGCAGTGCGGGGAGGAACCTCTAATGTGTATTTGTGTGTAAATTGTATACATAAATATATAGGTGTGTATATGTGTGTGTGTGTGTGTATATTTTTATCAGTTGCATTTTCTCATGATGTGAAAAGTAAATGTAGAAAAGATTTATGTCTTTTTCATGCTCTATCAATTCAATATTTATGTTTAATTTAACAGGTTACTTCATGTAGAAAAAATGAAACATAATCAGAGCTGCTGTCAGACACCTCCAAGTGTCACGGTTCATATAAAATCAAGTGCAACCAGATCATATCAACAAAAAAAAGCCCTTGGTCTTAAACGTCCTAAATTTAAAGACAGCCAGGAGACCACTGGGGAAAATGTTATTAATAATAACAAGCCAAAACGTCCAAAAGGTTCATGTCTAGTCATTCAGCGTCAGGAAATGACAGCTTTCTTTAAATTATTTGGTAGGTTCTTTGGTAGTCATTTGTTAAAATGCACTAAATCTATACATTTGTGGTATTTCACATTTTAGTAAGACTGTGTCTACAATACTTGTGTGTGTGTGTGTATGAGAGAGAGAGAGAGAGAGAGAGAATGAGAGAGATGGGCAAGTCATTTAGTCAAGACTCAGCTACAAGGCATAGACTGGAATGTGAAACTTTGTCTCATACATCCATACCCCAATTTCTCTTCACTATACCACACTAGTTCTTACAAGATACAGACATACATACATATACAATAAATAAAAATCCTGTGTTTACAGAGTGCAGAGACTGTGCTTCATGTGAATCCAATAACCTCTGAAACAATGTTCTTGTAGATTATTCTTTAATTAATGGGAAACAATTCTGCTTCCATTTGCCTAGAAGGGGAGGAACAGGAAGGCGAGCTGCACCATTCCACATATAAGGTTTCCATTTTGTCTTCACACTAGTTTTTTCTTGTTTTTTTGATGTTCTTCAACCTTTATATAAAAGCATTTTCTCTTTCTCCAGACAGTAGCTGCTTTCTACCCAACAAACCAGTAATTCTTTAAAAATGTAATCTGATTTGTTACAGAGATGTTTTTAACTATTGCTTCCTGAACTTTACAAATAATTATAGCTGGTATGTCATAGCTGTCTTATTTTACAGATGATGATTTAATTCAAGATTTTTTGTGGATGGACTGTTGCTGTAAAATTGCAGACAAGGTAAAGCATTTTAAGGGGGGAAGTGAAGGATCTTATTTCCTGTTGCAGGCCTGCACATATTGCTTCAGAGCCACCGTCGCACAGGCAGAAGTTTGCTTGCACAATAGGACTTCCACTCACGCAACAGGACTTCCCCATCCTCACCTCCCCCCTGCATGTCCCCCAAATCTGCTCTGGAGGGTTCCCCAACCTCCAGAGCAGACTGGGAGGTTGTAGGGGAGGGCTGCATGGAGAGGGGGAATCCATTCTGCCAGTGATTTCCCTTCAACTGGCGGAACAAAAGCATTGGATCCACCCCAGTGTGACTCACTAAACTGAATGCAGCCCAACAGCTATATATTGTGGTGTGCTTGATAGCCCCTGGTTTTCCAGTCCCAGATAGCCAAAACTGGAAGTTGATTAAGTAAGTCCCTGCCAAGCTGTATTCCACATTACAAGTTGTGCAGGCCTGTCCTACTGAAACATTTCTTGTTCCATCTTCAATTCATGTTTAACTTACCGTAACAACTTGGTTGTTTCAAATAACAAGTCAACGCTTTTAAAAATAATGTGATTAAATATAGCTTAGTTCACAGGACAGTATTCCAATATGAATAATAATTATCAGTTCTATTAAATCAAATTTTTATAAATCTGATTAAATAAAATCAAATAGTTTGATCCTAAACTTGTTTACTGGGAAGTAAGTTCCATTGAAGTCAGGGGAGCTAGTTTCTTAGTACATGTGTACAGAGCAGTACTTCCTAATAATCAGGGATGACTCTAGATCAATTGATTTGAAGGAAGCAAGATTATTTTTAAACTACTGTCTCTAGCCAGTCTGCTATGGTGAGGGGGGCAGGGACAGGTTTGGGTGTGACCTCAGGAGTGCTGACTAAATAGCTGTACCCCTTTCAGTTATCTTTATTGGTTCCTATTTGCGGAGTTGAGTGAGTAGGGACTTTTTATTCAAAACCTGCCTGAAGGCATTAAAAATGTTTAAGTTTAACTCTGGCATTAATCTGTTGTGATTGTCAACTTCATGAAGTTATGTTGTTTTTCTAGTCAGGCATGTGGAATAGGAGAAGAGGTAGCAGGAAAAATTTTTGAAGGGATAACCCATTTTCCCTTACTACATCAATTTTATACCAACTACACTGGCATCGTATTTGTTTCCAGGCCAAATGCAAGGTGTTGGTATTAACCTATACATCCCTAAAGCACTCGGGCCCAGGGTATCTGCTAAACATGGTGGGCTGTGTGGTATGGGGTGAGCATGTCCTGATGGGCCTGGAGTTGGGGAAGATGAGCCACGGGTTGGAGACTAGCAGCTCTTCATGGGCCAGTGCCAGACCCTCTGGAGGTGCCTCAAGAGAAGCCCACTGCCAGTGGCATAATCAGATGTCACACTCCTCCGATCGAGCAGGATAGAATGGCATGGTGCACGGCTTGACCCTGGAGCATTTGTTATGAGTTGTGATTTCCTTAAACAACTTCTTCAGGCCATGCAGCTTCTCCTTGCATTGCGCAGGGGTGCGAGAATAGCTGCGTAGTGACAGCTGTGAGAAAAACCAGGGGAACAGATTACCTTGCCCGGTGCGATGCAGAAACTCCTGGGCCTCTGGGCTTATCCAAAGATATATGAATGTGCCAAGTTCAGCCTCACTCCAGAAATGCACCCTAATTCTCGCACGATGCTTCTCTCCCTCCCACTTGGAGGGAGTCCCAGAAGCGACGTGAGCCAACTCCTGCGATGGTTGAGTAGAGGGATCCTGTGAGAAAGAAAGAGTGGTGGCGAGAACTTGCCGTCGGCTTCCTTGGTGGGATCCACAGTGCTGTATGGGGAACAAATTACTCTAGGAAGCAAACTGCAACTGCTAAAATACCTGCAGCCACTGTTTCTGGGTGGAATAGTAGCCCCCCACCAGACTGGCAAGGGGAAGATAGATTAGGGGCTGACTGGTAAGGAGACCCTTTCTCAAAAAAGGGGGTGCCGTCAATATCGGTACCTATCCATTGCACAAATGACATGAAATTTTACACAGATCATGTTAAGGGACTGTACCATATGAAGTGACAAATGCCTGCAAAAGTTGCTTTTTCCAGTAAAAGAGAACATTTCTCCCAGGAAAAAATCATTTGGGAAACCTTGCTGTAGCAGGAGGTGGGGGCAGAGAGAGGGCAACTTGAAGACACAGCTGGATCTGGCAGGATAACAGGCTCATTCAAGGTCGCTGCACAGATTACATACAGCTGGCTCACATGGGCAAGAAACAAGCACATCACTAAGAAGTTCACTGGCAAAAAATGACAAGAGGGAGGACACTGCTGAGGAAACAGGGAGCACGCAGACACTGCACTGCAATCTGTTGCTAGGCAGACTTTGGGAACCAAGATTGCTCGTGAGTAGAGGAGTGGCAGCAGTTTTTTTGCTGCTCTTGCCAGGCCACTCTGTAGCCAATCACAGCAAGCCATGATGAAATTGTTCTCCCGGGTTCAGATGACACGACAACCCATCGTGGGTTGAACAAGTCCTAGAACAAGCCATGGGTTGTCAGGGTGGTTTGTTGCCCCAAATTAAGCCACTCTGCAGAAAGTGGTCTGGCTTTGGATGACATGACAACCCACCATGGCTAGTTACCCACAATGGGCTGTCGTGTCATGTGAACCCACTGTCTCCTCCTTTAAGACTTGCCCACAGATTACAATCTTATAGTGAAACTACAGCTGAAACTACAATTGATTTCTCTAAGGATCTGTTAAATGTCCCTCCACCAAGACAAGTTATTTTGCTGGGAACATGGGACAGGGCCTTTTCTGTGGCAGAATCTCAACTGTGGCATTTGCTCCCAAGGGAGATTAGACTAGCTTAATCTCTGTTTAATTTTAGACATGCAGTAAAAACGTTGTTGCTCCACATGGTTTTTAATTCCTTTTAGTCTGTGAAGGTTCTGTTTTCCTGATGCTATGAGGTTTTTTGCTCTGTTTCTAATCTGTTTTGTTTAAATTTGTTTTCAGTGTTTTAGTTTGCATACCGCCTTGAAGGCCATTGTTAGGGCTGAGAGATGGTTTATCAATAAAGCAATACCCTCTGGTTTCTCTTCGCTAATAAGCCTTTCACAGATCTTGGCTCCAAATATTATATCCTAGTTGTAATGCTCATGACCCTGCTTTAACTTCAGCAATACAAGTTAATGTACTGCTGCAGCCAACATTAAAATTTAGGACCAGATAGTCCATGCCAGATTCAGTTAATGAAAATAAAGTGTGTGCTTTCCCTGGTTGGTGAAAATATTTTTCTCCACTGATGTCACTAAATTATGAAGATACTTTGTTATTTTAAGAAAAAATAGAAAATGGGGAGATTAATGTTTTACCTTTTCCAACAGTATCTTTTGGCAATGACTTTTGTTTATTTCAAGAGGGCTGGCTACAATATAAATGAACACACCAGGCTTAATTTCTTTGTTGCTCTGTAAGTATTTTCTAAATTTTATGATTACAATTAAATGTCAGAGACAATGTTTTCTAGAGTATATTATTTGAGAGAATAGTGGTCAGAAAGAAGCCTTGCTGCCCCATCAAAGAAATATTTAGGATGGGGTCTTGCAGCACTCTGGAGACTAATATGCTGGTGCAAATATAGAGGTGTAAAATTACAGCTTATCAGTCCTATATAGTAGAGTTCTAATAGTATTTAATGCCTGAAAAATTAAGTTTCTGTTTTTCATCCAACATATATTCTTGGACTTGTTTAATATTGCAAGCAGTTTTAACTTCCATTAAAATAAAATGTATGCGGGCCCCAAGTAAGGGTGTGCAAAAACAAACCACACACACACACACAGACACACCTTCTTGGAACCTGCCTCATTGGCTTGGATAATGGATTGCCTCAGCTTAGATGCTTGGATAGACATCACACTTCATCACAGGTCCAAGGTGGAGCCCCACCATACCCCATTTTCCTAAGTCTCAGGTGACCCCCCCCCCCATTAATTCTAGTGGGAGAATCTACAAATGCTAACACCATTTTGATCTTCTGGCAGAACTGGATGAAATTTGCATAGTAGCCCCTTCTGACAGGATGAAGCCTGCTAAATGCCAGACAAATAGGTGCAAGAGTTAGGAATGTATGAATAAAAATCAGAATTAGAGGCTGTTAATTATATGATTTTGTTACTTGCTTGATTTGCACCAAAGTCTACAGAAAATGCAAAGCTGGTTAGGACAGAGGTGGATGTGGACATAAGGCAAAGGCGAAGGCAGGACTTGCTTGAAATGCTGGTCAGTGTGTGTTACAAAGACACACACTTAAGGTGTCCACCAAGCATACTGTAAAACCCTCCCTGCTTGCAATGCCCTCAGAGCCCAGGCCTCCTCTTCAGGCAGAGAGGGGGGCTGGATCCTTCTTACTTTTTATTTCAGAACTAACACCTCCCAACATCACCGTGGCTTCGCAGATATCCTCCCAGTGATACTGCCAGGGTTGAGTTTTTCTGGGGACCCTCTCCGGCAGGTTTAGTTCCCCCATGCTTTTCCCCACCCTCACAGCATGCATGCGCTCTCTCATTTTCTTTTTCTTTCCCCAACCCCTGTGCTTTTTTTTCACTTCTCACACTGGTGCTTTCTCTCCCCTCAATCTGGTCCTTGCTTCCCCCCATCCTCACTTTTCCCTCCTCTCACCAGGCAGCGGAACCTTCCTTTCTTGCTCTCTTTAAACTAAACAAGACGTTTTTTAAAGTTTGGGCATGCTGCAGAATGCAGCTGAAGCTGCCCTGGGCATGCATTTCCCCAGTGTTCTCTGGGCTCATGTGGCCATCTAGAGGCCATCTGGAGAAATGAAAACACCAGGTACAACTGCAGCTTACTCGGTAGCACACCTGACATGTTCTAAAAGTTAAAGAAAAAAGAGAAAGAAAAGTTGCTGCTGCCTGGAGGGAAAGTGAATCGGAGGGGATAGGGAAGAGCATGAAAAGAATTCGGGGGGGGGGGGAGAAAGCAAGATGAACACCACTTTGAGGCAGGTATTGTACTGGAGGGGGGCCTCTGGGCTGTGAGGTCCTGGACCACTGGTCAGTGGTCTGTCTCTAGCGGCACCCCTGCATCCTCCCATACTGTCCCACTCTTTGGGCCTAGCAGCAGAAGTGTGACGGCAGCAGCTGAAGAGAAAAGGGAGGGCATGTCCAGGATCATTTTGACCTGGCACTGAATCCCAGCAGCTACACCACCTGCCTGATAGAGCTTGTTGCCCACTATTATAAGCTTGCAGCATGCACTACCTTTAGCAGGAGGATGGTGCCCGTTCTATCCCCTCTACCTCCAGAGGACAGAGCCACCAATGGTATACTTCATCTCTGATGTGCTTCCAGACAGAGGGCTCCTAGCACTACCAATCAGAAGGCATTGTACAGCTATTTCATCTTTTCTTCCTTAACAGATTTTCTGTGGCAAGAGAAAAGATGGAAGAAGCAGTGGGAAGGTTATGAGTGGATGTTATCTGGGAACCCAGTAAAATTCTGTGAACGAGGCAGGGTGATGGTGCCATAAAAGCATTGTCTGGAAATACCCGACATCTGGAGCTGCCAGAACACAGTGCCTCCATAGCATTCCTGGTGGGAGCCTATGGGAACAGGACACAAAAGGACATCTGAAACCTCCTCAGGTGCTGCTGCCGCTGCACAACATACAGTCACAGAGACCAGAGAAATCTCTGAAACAGCGTCTGATGTTCCTTCTAGATCCCTCCCTAAAGCACTGTGATTAGAAGTAAAAGGAGAGCCCTAGAAAAGTCATTCCCTGATTGGAAGCTACAACTGTCAGTCACACAACTACACCCCCACCCACACATTCTGGCATTTCCCATTTATGGAGACCTTGTGGGAAGGTTACAAAAATGTATCAAATTGGCCAAAAAAATAAAGAACACAAAACACCCTTCTCAGGCTCTTCCGAAGCCTCGGGACCAGCCAGCTTCGCCTTGGAACACCTCATATTCCATGGAGGTCTGAATATGAGAGCCAGTGTGGTGTAGTGGCAAGAGTGTTGGACTAGGAGCTGGGAGATCCGGGCTCTAGTCCCCACTCAGCCATGGAAGCTCACTGGGTGACTTTGGGCCAGTCACAGACTCTCAGCCCAACCCACCTCACAGGGTTGTTGTTGTGAGGATAAAATGTAGAGGAGGAGGATAATGTAAGCCTCCTTGGGTTCCTTGCAAGAGGAAAAAAGGCAGGGTATAAATGCAATCAATCAATCAATCAGTCAATTTCTGAGACACAGCCCTGGCATATATCATATATCGACTATATAAACTATTTAACATTCAGCATGCAATAACTGCCTTGATATGTGGGCAAAGTAAGCAAAACAAGATTTTCATAAATGCTCAGACTTTTGAGTTGTTCCTCAATTTGATGCTTTGGACAGCTGCTGCACTGAACCTTGGGCAGGCCTTTGCTCTGTGGTTAGAAACAGATATACAAAAATTCTACAACAAGATAATTGAAATTCTATGCCAACCTGACCTGTATAAATTATACAAAATTAGCCAATTTGAGGTATTAGCTGGATGTGCATCATTTGTTCTGTTTCTGCCTACCATGAAGAGGGACAAGAATCCTACCTATTGAATAATGGAAATCTTATTGACCCAACACCACTCTGGCTTCTGTTATTTCATTAAGCATAGACCACACCCTTTCAAACGTATAAGAACTAGAAACTTGCTTTCTTTAAAAGTACAATTTGCAATTTCAGGATGTTAAATTCGCCAGTTCCAAGTTCTGGCCCTTTTGCTGCCTTTGCATACGGAGCTCTGACTTTCAGTTAGGCCGATTACAATCTCAAACAGGATAATTCTTTTTCATTCTGGCTATAAAAATAAGTTTGGTAAAATCCATCCACTTTGATAAATTTTGAATGATTGTATATATATTTTAGAAAGAAAAAGAGCTAGGATAGGAAGACTTAGTGGTACACATCTGACTTAAGACCATATTTGAGTCATAGTGCATATATCATTGTAGGTACCTCGCAAATACAGTTGAAGAAGATGATGAAGAGTCAAAATATGAGATTTTCCCATGGGCTTTAGGAAAATCTTGGAGAAAGCTTTTCCCAGATTTCTTAGTTCTAAGGGATGAACTCTGGAGCAAGATGGACTATAGGGCTATTGTAAGCAGACGCTGTTGTGAGGAGGTAAGAGGGTATATTTTATAAACATTAAGGAGAGCATCCTCTGTTTTCAAATGGCGCCTCTTTCTGTGCTTTCAGTAAACTGTATGAAGGAACTGTTTTTAAACATCCACAAAATATTTATTTAGAATATATTGGGATTGCCCATTCACTCAATGACCACTGGAGGCAACATACAGTAAAAAAAAATATAAAGATTAAAATACATAAAAATACGAACACCTAAACCGTATTTTAAAACTGGAGATTAATGATAAAAACAGAGCACAGCATTAGCTGTTAAAAGTTTAGTAGAACAATATCATCTTGAGCCATCTAAAGGACACTAAGGAGGAGGGCTAGGCTAACCTCCCTGAGCAGGGAGTTCCATAACTGGGGTGGTGGTTTGACTGGTTCAGTTCAGTTGCTGATGGTTGCCATTTTTTTCAAAACATTCTAACAAATACATTTATTTTCAATAAACTGGGTGCTCTTTTCAGAAAATATGACATTAGCAACTATTGGAAAATATGAAATAGAGAATTTTTACACTGGCTATATGAAAAAGAAAACTCAATATAAATTTATATTAGTATTATCCATAAGGTCATATATTATGTATATATGTGTGGATCTGCCTTAGATAATCAAAACTTGAAAATGAAACTAAATCATAACTATGAGAAATATATCGCAGCCTTCTGTGTAATTAAACTGTTGTGTTAATAGATAAAAAGGAGATATTTTTGTTGTAAACTAGGCCTAATTAGATTTCTCAGCAAGGGGGAAATGGTTTTTCCCAGGTGTTGAAAAGTACCCCAATAAATAGCAGTTCAGCTCTTACTTCTGAGAGGTTCCTCCTCCATTTTATTGGCAGCTAAGAAAACCAACTTCACCAGCTAGCCTTATGACTTCTACGCCGTAATTGCTTGTTGTTTGTTCAGATGTAGCTCAATTTCAGAAACATGATTCTCTAACACAGGTCATGGCTATTGCCTCAACACATTATATATGGCAGCGGGAACGTTCTCCTCATCATAGCGGAGCTACAAGAAACCACAGCCGAGATGAAGTACAGCTGCCGCGAGGACCTAATGCCACACCGGCAGACTGTTTGCTTTGTGGAAAAAAAACAAGATACATAAGACTAGGGTTATCATCCTCTTCCTCCAATGGTACTCTGGAAATGATGGAGCAACACATAGCTAAGGGATCGCATGACACGCTTCAAGCTGATAAGATAATTCTTGAGTCACCACATCACTGTTACTCCCAAGGTATGATGTGGTGAGCACTGAAGTAAATGTTATGAATGCTATATATATAGCAATCAAGAAGTCAGTCCCTCTTGTTTCAAGTATGCTCAAGGATAACCGTCTTTGTATCTTACTTGGCAGTGTTTTAAATGCCCACAGTAATGCTACTAAAGTATAGTTGTTCTATACCAACAGCGGCTATCAAAAGTTACCCATACTACCCTACAAGTTTCTCTATTTTTTTTTTTACCTTAAAAGGATCATAAAGAAACTAAGGAAGGTTGTGTGGAAGAACAGCAGATGGGGCCAATTGCACTGGCAAGCCCCTTTATGTCTTTTGTGACTAGTTGGAGAACAGAGATTTTGCATCCTAATATTATTCTCCATTGCTCCCATAAATGTAACCTGTCCTAAATTACACAGTAAGCATACCAGATTACATAGAACAAACAGCATTGTAAGCTACCATATACTCTTTCAGTGTGAATTTCTTTCCCTAATTTTTCATAGATTGCAACGAACTACCCAACAGAGGAAGAAAAGGTTGCTATGCAAGTCAAGATAAATCCATGGTTTGGTTTACTGGAAATGAAGAATGAAAAACACTTCAACAAGTTTAAAAATTATTAGGAAATTCAATTAGTCTTCTGAACAAAATGCAAGATACATTTCAAAATATTTGTTTAAGTTTATTCTTTAAGATCTATATTTTGTTTAAACATACAGTATCAAAAATCTTGTCAATATAAATTAAAGCTGGACTTCCCTTAGCTGCATAAACAAAGATGATTTACAGTTTTAATTCTAGTGAAGTGCAATCTTCAAATCAGCATGTACCATTTGGAGCAGTGTTTGGATATGCTGGGTTAAATTTCCGCAGTTTGACAAGAAATGCTAGTTTGGGAGGAAAACACATCAATATTAGCAATACAATATATACATAGCCTTGAAGCATAAGCTTTTATTCATTATAAATTTCTCTTTTTGAAAAAACTACAGTAGTTATGAACGAATAAGCTTATAAAATACTTGCCAAGCCATTCTTACCTGTGTGTCCAGCTTGCCATGGGTAAGGTCTAGCAATGTAAGGCAGTTTTGCACTGTCAGAAATGAAAGCTGCTAAAATAAAAAATACGTATAGTTGTCCAACACACCTAATTCCAATTTCTGCTTTAAATAGTTCTTATGGGACATTCTTTCCCCATGTTGAGCCTCATCTGTTGTTCATTTCCCTCCACCTCTGGACATCATCTTCCCTTTCCCTATTCTCCTGCTTTAGGTGGAGGTTTGTGCTCTTACACATTCCCACCCCACAGGGACAATAACAGCAAACATTAGCCCCTTCCAGACCAGTGTGGTGAGCAGCTTTACAAGTCCTAAAACAGTTTGCTGGTAGTCAGAGGGTCAGACTGTTTGCATTTTACAGCATGGTTTACATATCAATGACACAGCATTTGAGACTGCACTATTCCAGTTACTACCCTGAAACAAGACCCCACTAGAACTTATTCCATACCATCTTCTCTCTCTTCAGCAGAAGCCTCATCATTTTCATAATGGCAACCTGATCCATCGTTCACATTTTGGTTAGATTCCATATTTTGGAAAATTCCGCCACGTCTCCATTTAGCAGGGAATACGATCCAATCTCTGTATGTCACCTCAACTATCCTTTCACAAAAAAGGGTTAACTTGCTGCTCCGGATGGCTTCCAATAGATCAATAACCTGGGTGATACTTACAGAGGAATTCAAGTTACATGCATTGCCAGTGAATCTCTACGTAACTGTATAGTACAACAGTTTGCCTTGCTGCCCCAAACTGCACATTTAGTCAAGGGGTTAGTCCTACTGTATTCAGTGAGACTCATTTCCAAGTAAATTTGCATAGGGTTGCAGTCTTAGCTCTTTAACCAAAGTATACAACTATGTTTAGATTTGACTGTAGCCAACCCAAAACATAAGCAAAACTTGTATTATCTATAATAGCTCTCTTGCCTGACTACAAAATTCCACTTACCCAAAGAACTCAGGCTACAAAAAACATGACTTGTTAGCCATCCGTGATCACCTATTATAGGAACTAGAATACAGTGATAGCTTAAAATGATTGGCCTGATTCTAGTTTTAAAAATATTTCTATCTTGCCGTTCCTCCTAAGCAAAGAACAAAGGTATATTCCAATTACATTTATTACTAAAACCAGTTCAGATGTAACAATCTGAACAAAACAAGCCCTGTGACCTTGCACTCCCTCCTCATCCCGCCCCTTATATGCCCATATTTGGGGAAATACTGTAGTTTGTCAAACCATAGTTTTCATGATGTCCAGACAGGAAAACTGTGGTTAAGTACCACTTACAATCCATGAGCTGGTCCTGGTTTGATAATTCTGGTTTCTAAGCAGTGCTTAAACCACAGTTCCTAGTTTGGATGTTATGTGAAACTGTGGTTTAACAAGCCACAATATCTTCCTCAAAGCTTGGTGAGTGTCATGCCCCTGCTGGAGGAATCTTTCTCCTCTTAGGAAGATGACGGCATGAAACCGCCCATATCAGGAGACCTAAGGGAGCCTGGCCCTGGGAGGACAGGACCATGGGTTCTTCCCCACAGAAGGAGGGGAGTTCTGCTTCAGAGCCAGAGGCTGAATGACCACCCGGTCCCAGAGAGTGTCATCACCTTAATGGGCAAATCAGTAGGACTTCTGTAAGAAGAAGCACCTGACTCCAAAGAACTCTCAAGAGGAGGAAACTCCTCAGGAGCAAGGCTTCTAATGTACTGCAGCTGAGCCTTAGGGGTGCTCAGGAGACTCTGATAATATAAGCCTGCATGCTCAGACTAGCCTTTGCTGGAAACAATGCTGTTGCTCCTACATCTTGTATCCTGACCTTGGCTAGTGTGTGGACCTCCATGTTATCAGCCACTGGACTTCTGCCTGATGCTGCTTTTTGGAACTCTGATTGCACTTCACTGATATCCTGTGCATTTGACCTTTGCTATGTCTCTCACTTCTCTCTGGAAAATCCATGTTTGCCTGGTAAATGGTGCTTGACTATTGGCTTACTTTGACTTCTCTATTGCAGGTAGCTTTGTGTTTGCAGAACGAAGAGCCAAACTTAGCTGAGGCAGGACAGCGTGCAAGGGGACAGGATAAGGAGGGATGCTGGTTCTTGGTCTGATAAACCATGTTTTATTGGACCAAGATCATTATGACTGAACCACGCCGTTGCCAGTTAATCCAGAAGCTTGGAAATCCAAGGGTGGGAGGTGGAGATGGGGGTGGGATAAACACTTTTATGTTAGAAATAATTTTAAAGCCATCTATATACAAAATGCATTATGCCATTACAAGTTTAATGATGCTATTACCATTAAAATAAACTTGTAAATGGGAAGAACTAATACTTACTTTGCAAGGTATACTGCACAAACACCTCCCTGTTTAAGGTTTAGGAAAACTGCAGACAAGGCATTCTGAGGGAGGACCATATCCAAAGCTACCTATAGAAGAAAAACATATTTTAACAACATTTAAAAGAGAATACAAGGAATTTATTTTAACATGCACTTGCATTAGATATTGTATCCTAAGAACTGGGGTGCCAGTATGCACATGTTTAGCATGAGACACAACAAGATTTATGTCAGCACAAGGCTACAAATCATAATGTTAAGGTGGCCAGATAGGCAATCACAAACACATCCAGAGTATCAGGAGGCCATTATATCATGTGGTCTTATTTACTTTGATAGAGCCCATACCACCGTAAGTGGCAAAATAGCACATTTACTGTACAAACCCTGAGAAAGCGCTGGAGGTACATAGCTAGGTGTAGTGCTGGAATGTATTCTGTTTGTATATCAAGGGAAGAGGACAGCTGACTGGCCAGAGCTCCAAGGAAGACTTACCTCTGAGCTGAGTATAGACTGGTCTAAAAATATAGAAATACCTGTGTCTGTAATACTGATACATTTATTTTTAAAAGAACAGAGGTTTGTTATAAGTAGTCAACTCCGATTGCCAGTACTCTGAAAATCTTCTCAATGGATATTAAACAGGATAATTATACTGAAAAATGGAAAAGCAGGTGATCATGAGAGACTAATTGGAATAAAAGGTGGAGTTAGTTGTGTCAGTAAAAATAATGTATTTTGAATAGACTTTTTAGAGAGCATTCCTATGGCCCCTAGACAGCAGCTGGGGGGCCATAGGGTGGTTTGGATTTCTGGATCCAAGCTTGGAGTCAGCGCTCCGAACTCAGACTGAGGAGTCTGAGCTACCCACCCCTCCCCTTCCCTCTCCCAGCTGGCATGGAAAGAACTACATCAGCCCCCTCTCCGAGGTTGCAAGAAAGGAAAGGGAGCGTTCCTGTGGGCTGGGAGGGGACTGGGGAGGCCAGCTTAAGAGGAACCCTCCGGCCTCCCCAGCCTCTTTCATTCCTCCCTGACAGTTTAGCTAGATCGGGGAAAGTGCCTGTCTAGCTAAAATGCAGAGCATCAGGAGTATAAAGGCAAAGATCACCTCCTTGCTCCTTCCGCTTGGCACGGGATGCCCGTCAGCCTCTGAGTTTGGAGGCTTATGGGCATCCTGATAGAATTGCACCCTTAATTTGCCTTTTGGCATGATATCAAGATGCTCTCTGAAATCGGCACAATAAAAAAACCTCAGGATTTTAATCAAGCCTTCTCACATGTTCCTTTCTAATTAGGTCCCTAGTCAGACAACTGCGATGAGTACAGAAGACTGTACTTCCACTGTGATGCTCACGGTTTCAAAGAATGATTTGGGCTGAAGATTAAAACTTTTTCTCAGCCCTGCTAAACTACCATGAGATGGTAATTGAGAGACGAGGCTGCTTGAATACAGTCTGGGTAGCCCTTTTCTTCCTCCTTGTCATCCTACCTAACTCTGCTATCCTAGCTATCCTATATCTTACCTATCTATCCTATCATCTCTGGATCTGAGCCAATGGTTAAAAACATATCTGGAGGAACTTCTCTCATATGAACCTGCTTGTGCCCTAAGATCATCAACAGAAGCCCTGTTCTGGGTGGTTCCACTGTCAGGTTAGGTCACTGACTACCCAGAGGCAGAGCCTTCTCAGTTGTGGTGCCTCGATTACCCCTGGCACAGTCGCTGATTATGCTATCTTATTAGGTACCAGACAAAGGCTGTTTTATTTTTGTCGCCTTCTGGTGAAATTAAGTTTTAGATCTGCTCAGATTTGTGTTGTTGATTCTACTGCTGCTGTTTTTAGTTTTGTTTATTAACTGTTCCAATGGTATTGTGATTTTATCTTGTTGAAATTTTGTAAGCAACCCTGAGAAACTTATGGAGAAAGACTGGGTAAGAATGTTAAAGATAAAAATTGAGCCATAATATTTTACCAGTCAAGTGATAAGAAATACAACTGTGAATACTGAAAATACATTTACCAACAAAATTTTTGAAGATTAACAATACCAGATTATTGAATACTTGCTTTCTAGCTTTGAAAAGAGATCGGTTCCTCTCTATTCTTGGAGGAAGGTGTGACAATATCATATTTTCCTTTAAAAGCCAAACTTACTGCATCAAAAGTTACAGTTTTCAAATCCTCAACTGCTGTTAAAATGTCTTTATTAATGAAATCCACATTATCTGGCCACTCCGCAGTATGCCCTATTTTCCATGCATCACACCAGGTCTGGTAATTCTTCTTTGCCAGTCTGTGGTGGTCTTCCCTGACTTCGTAACTTATAACACATCCTTGTGACCCAACTGCAAACAAATAAAATAGAACTAAAGTTAATTGTTCTTTTCTATAACGAATACATGACACAGGAAATAAAACAATAGTGTACTGCAAATCATCTTTCATTCAATACTGCAAGCAGAGCATAGTAGCTAACAGGGTTGTCTGATTAAATAAGTTTTAAGCTGCAGTCCTAAGCATACTTAATTCCTATTAAGACCCATTCAACACAGTGGGGACTTACTTCTGCATATATATGCATAGGACTGCCCTGTTAGTTGGTTATCTACATTGTAACTGATCAATTAGATTTAAAGAAACTTTCATGACAGCAGATCCTTTTATTAGAATAATCCCATCCCAGAGTCATAACTTGTTTATAGTCAATTCCCAGTATTTGCGTTCAGTGGCCCCCACATTTTAATCTATAATGTACAGTCCAAGATGCCTGCAGTGTAGGAGTTTGTGCTGAATCATGTCACTCCCATGACACTGTTCTGTGAAGTAAGCAACACTCAGCAAGAACTATATAAATGATAAACAGTACTAATTTCCCATATTCATGGGAGTACTAAGTGATCCAGTGTGGTACATTGGCTAGAGTGATGTTCCTGTGGCAGGGAAGCCTGGTATTAAACTTACCATCAGCTATGAAGGTCACTGAATAACCTAAGGCTAGCTGCTATCTCTCCGGCTAATCCTCCAAAAAGGGTTCTTGTGTGGATAAAAATGGAATTGCCCCATGTACAGCACCTTGCACTTCTTGGAGAAAGAGCAGGATATGGATGTTGTTAAAGTATCCCAAGGCCTGATTCTCACATTTCATTTCTGACTTTGCAATGTCTCTACAAGGTGCCTAACTAAGGGCACAGTCCTATGCATGTTTAGACAGAGAAAAGGCCTACATGCATAGGATTGTGCCCTAAAGCTCAATTCACACGTTCACCTTGAGGTAGCGTTACTATGCCAAAAAGTACATTTAGCTATCCATTCTCACTGGGCAAACATTTCATCTGAATTCCACCTGACAGAGAGTGGCTGAAAGCCAAAGCAGGCAAGGACCATTTGGAGTATGATCACGGTTAAGAGAGAGAGGCCATAGCTCAGTGGTAGAGCATATGTTCTGCAAGCAGAAGGTCCCAGGTTTAATCCCTGACATCTTTAGTTCAAAACAATATTAATTTATCTGTGATATTTATATACCACTAAATATAATAAAATCCCTAAGCAGTTCACATATAAATATTAAAATCACATTTAAAATACAATATTAAAAACGCAACATTAAAAACAATTCCAATTACGATAAAAGCAATACAAGGAGCAGTAAGATGGAGCAGCATGATTAATTTAGTTACAACCCAGGGAAAGCCTGGGTGCACAAGTGCATTTTCAGGCAACATTTGAAGGATGCCACATTTTCTGCCTCCCAAACTGCAGGGAAGAGGGTTTTCCAAAGGGTGGGTGATGCTACAGAGAAGGCCCGCCGTCGAGGTAGTGCATGGTGACATTCTGTTAATTTCGGAATGACTAGCAAGGAATGACCTCCATTGACAATCTTAAAGGTCTCTTGGGTATGTATAAGGGAAGGCGGTCTGCTAGGTATCCTGGTGCCAAGTTATTTAGGGCTTTGTAGGGCAGTAGCCCAACCTTAAAAAAAGGATCAGATAGCAGAAGATGAGAAATACCGTTTCTGCCTGAGACCCTGGAAAGCCAATGCTAGTCTGAGTAGGCAAGACTGGACTGGACGGACAAATAGTCTGACCTGATATAACTCAGCTTTCTATGTTCCTAAACTGTATGAAAGAGCTGGGACCCGGTCAAGTAATGAAGGAGAATTTTACAGCACTGACATCCATAAAATCCTTTCCAAAATCTAGGACATTTTACCTGCTCTTGATAGAAATAAACTCATACCGCCAGACCCAGAACCAGCTTCCAGCACTGCATCTCCTTGACTGATATCCATTAGCAGCAGCATTGCATTAATATCCTAGAAGTTAAAAGAACAAAGGAAGAACCTAAATATTTATAAACTGTCATTCAAACAGTGTTTGAGCATTTTTACATGTCCACCTTCAGTGCAGATCAAACTGATTCTCAGTGCAACTGGCCTGCAGTAGTTGGGGCGGCTGTGCAATCCTGCAAACATTAACAGTGCAATCCTAGGCATGTCGATGGAAACCAGTGGGGCCCACTCCCAGGTCAGTGTGTATAGGGCTGCAGCCAAAACTAATTTTAAGGGGAAATACTAATGCCACATATCTTTCACTTTCTCCCAGCCTGGAAGTGACTACTGAAGTAAAGTGGAGTAGGACTCAATCAAGAATGGAATATTGTGTGTGATCTGAGTGTCCTTGGATATCTGGTGCAAAATTCGCAACTGGGAAAGTCTCAGCTTTCCTAAATTTCTAGCCCAGTCGCAGATAAGAACTTTCAAACATACAGGTTTTTTGTAATGAAGATTCCAAATCAAGAACAGCCATCCTGGGTCAGACTGAAAGCTTTCTTCTCCAACATTCTGTTCCCACAGTGGCCAACTACATGCCCATGGGAAACTCACAAGTAAGCCATTAGTCCGTAGCATCTTCTGCTCATGTTCCTTACATACTGGTACTTAGAGAAGGGAGTCGTGCTGGACTTCCATTGGTCAAATTGTGGAGCTACAGTGCCCTAAATGGCTCCTGACTCTTATTTTTAATGGAATTCTGCTACCCAAGAATTCCAGACCCCATGCACTTACCTTGTATCTTGCCTCCACTCTATACTAAAACTTCTCAAACTGTCACACCATCTTTTCACAAACTCCCCAAGTTTTTAAATTAGTTACAGCCTTTTTGCTGCAATTCACAAACCACCTAGACTACACCCACTTGAGTTCATGGCTTTAGGCTACCATCCTATATCCATTTACTTGAGAAAAAGTCACACTGAACTTAGAGGGACTTACTTTTGAGTAGACATGCATAGAATTACACTGTAAGTGAATTAAACTTTACTGCCTTAGAGTGTAAGGCCACTGAGGAAATAAAAAATGGCTTGGGGCCAAGTTACCCCAAAGGCTGCCTTCTCCCATATATTCCTACCACAAGCCTGGGTGAGGGTGGGGGGATCTTCACGACAACGGAATGAGAAGCATGTTGGAGTGTTACCCGGATTTTCATGGAATCGGCTTTGGTCTGTCAGGGACACATGAGCAAGATAAGATGAGTGTACCATGCCTTTAAAATCTGGTTTTCAGTGGTCACAAAGAGCTTGAAAGGAACATGCTTCGGGGTGGGGCGTGGCCGGGCAATGTCACCAAACTGGAAGGAGCTGCTCAACCAATGAGAGAAGCTTGTTTTCCCCCACAGTCCAGGCTCCCCCGGCTACTACATTATGATGAATGGAGAGCACCTAATTTTCCCTATGTGTGCAGATTTCCCTGAAGTAGCCAAAATCCCTGGTTCTGGAGTGCAGCATCTGAAAGGTCATCCTGAGAGCTTCCCCCCACCCCAATTTCACCCCATTCCAGCAATCTGCCATGGAGTTATTGCTCCCACCCCATTTTCCCCATGTGCACACTTTTGCCTTGAGAAGCCAAAATCCCCAATTCTTGAGTGCAGCATCTGAAGCCCCCCTGCACACCTGAGAGCAGCTCAGCCCCTCAATTTTGCCCCATTTCAGCACCCTGCCCCGGAGTTATTGCTTCCACCCCCCCCCCCCCCCCGCCCTTCTCCTTCTCCCTGCTGGAAATGAGAAGTTCCAGTGATCAAGTGGAGAAGGGAAGAAACAAAAGAGCCATTCAGGGAGAGTTCCTAAAGTTAGCCTTTAACTCTTTCACTGCAGGGGAGTGAGATTTATTTCTACCTTCTGAGTAAACATGCACAGAAAGGGGGGATATGTTAAAATTAAAAGCAGGCTACCTAAGGTGATTGAGTGTCCCCACTACTGTGGTGATGTGAGGGGCTGCTGCTACGCTCCTGCGGATTCTCTCAATGGGAAAAACTACTTCCACTGGAGAAACAAGAAGGAATGGGGCATCCCACCCCCTTGACCACATCACTGCCAGGTCACAGAGGCATGCCCAGGATTCAGTGCCGGGGGTGGGGGGACATGGCACACCATGGTAAAGCCTCCAGGGAACTGCTTTCAGTAAAAAAAAAGTTGGATTAAAAGGAGTTTCAGAAAATGTGGCTTTTCAAGTAAAAGGAGTTTCAGAAAATGTGGCTTTTCAAGAGGGAAGCAGCTGGTTGGCAGATTGGTGACAACATCCTCTGTCACGAAGGAATGTATTTATTTATTTGATTTATTAATCACCCATCTGGCTGGTCACCCAGCCATTCTGGGCGATGTGCAATAACAGAAACAGTTTAAAACAATAAAATTCTACATTAAGAACATCATATTTCTAAAAAGTACTCTAACCCACCCCAAATGCCTGCCTGAACAACCACGTATTTAATGCGTGGCGGAAGCTCATTAAAGAGTCCTCTAACTTCGCACTAAATTGCTTGTGAAAACAGCCCCCTGGCATCTTTCAGAGGCTCTGCTCAGAGTGCCCCTGCTGAATGAAATGGGTATATAGTGCTTGCCAGTGTTCAAAGTACTTCACATACATATCTCAGTAATTGTTTCAATAGCCCCCTAGGCACGAGTGCAGATTCTTCACCCCACAGAGCATGAGGAGTTTCCTCCTATTTTACTGAAGTCTTCCTCCCATCTCAGGCCACCGTATGCTATCAACATCACACTAGAGGTTGCTTATGCTAGCAGTATGTCAATGGCGCATGTGGAGTGGCAGCGGTAGATGCTGCCCTTATTCCCCAGCAGAGGATGGGGTGAGCAATATTCCTACTTGCTTTCTCTTTTGGTGGCTTCTGCAATTCGCAGACAAACCTCATTTATCTTAAACAGTGTAACACCTAGTAAACCTAGCTCAAGCATTCCCTCAGCTGTTGGAACCTAAGAACATAAGAAGAGCCCTGCTGGATCAGACCAAGAGTCCATCTAGTCCAGCATTCTGTTCACGTAGTGGCCAACCAGCTGTCGACCAGGAAACCACAAGCAGGGCTTGAGCGCAACAGCACCCTCCCACCCATGTTCCCCAGCAGCTGGTGTAAATAACCATACTGCCACCGAGAGTGGAGGTAGCATATAGCGATCAGGACTGGTAGCCATCAATAGTCTTCTCCATGTATTTGTCCAACCCCCTTTTAAAGCCATCCAAATTGGTGTCCATCACTACATCCTGTGGTAGTGAATTCCATAGTTTAACTATGTGCTGTGTGAAGAAGTCCTTCCTTTGATCTGTCCTGAATCTTCCACCAATCAGCTTTATAGGATGACCCTGGGTTCTAGTATTTTAAGAGAGGGAGAAAAATGTCTCCCTATCCACATTCTCCGCACCATGCATAATTTTGTACACCTCTCTCATGTCTCCACTTACCCTCCTTTTTTCCAAGCTAAACAATCCCAACTGTTGTAACCTCTCACAGGGGAGATGCTCCAGCCCCTTGATCATTTTTAGCTGCCCTTTTCTGCACTTTTTCCAGCTCTACAATATCTTTTTTTAGGTGTGGTGACGAGAACTGTACAGAGTATTCCAAGTGTGGTCGCACCACAGATTTGTATAAGGGAAGTATTGGAGAACTGTCCCAAACCATCCTTAGGTCCCCCCTTACATGCCCCCTTCAGGGGTGCTGGACTACAACTCCCATCATCCCCTAACCAGCTGGCAAGGGGAATGATAGAACCTGTAGTCCAACACCTCTGGAGGGCACCAGGTTGGGGAAGCCTGCTCTAGTGAGTCTATACCTTCGGGTAAGAGATCGTAGGTCCTCTCTTCATCAGCACCACAAATTCTTCTAACGTTGGCCTCCTGACTAGGAACTTCTGACCGGTGGACGTTCGGAACATCTGGCCAGGGAGTTTGCCTAGGATGTCGGCGTACATCACCGCCCCCCAGCTGCTATGCAACGCTCCTGCAGCGGTGAGTTTACACAGCTTTTTAAACTCCGTGTCTCGTCTCCGGCGCATCTCTGCTAGAATTAGATCCCCTAGTTGGAAGGGAATGTTCTTGGAAGGCGCATGCCGGAGTTCCTCGGGCAGCGGGTCTTGCTCAAGCCGGCATTCCGGCTGGGGAAGGGATCTGGTGAGCGGAGGAGAGGATCCCTCTCCCGTCCCGCAGGCTTCTTCCCCCTGCCGCTGGGCTTCCTTGGCCTCGGCTCTCCTCAGGGCTCTGACCTCCGGGGAAACGAACTCCTCGGGGACCAGCCGGCTCAACCTTTCCAAGGGAGACAGCGATCTCTCCCAAGCCCTCCTCCTGCGGGTCCCCGTCAACCCAGCGGAGTCCCGCGGAGCGGCAGCAGGACCGACCCGCCCTTCTGGCTCGTCCCCTCCACCCCCGGTCCTCGCAGAGCTGGAAAGCGGCCGGTTGCTTAAGTCCTGGGCACAGCCTGGGGGCAGGGGAGCCGCGTGCTTTCCCGGGCACCGCGTCCCGCGCTGCTGTCGCCTCGGCTGACCGAGGCGGACCCTCGAACCTCCCGCTTGGGCGCTGAGCCTGCTTCTCCCACCGTCCCGCCAGGGCTGATCCTTCGCCATGCTCACGACAGCCGCCCAAGCCGCCCCGCGCAACGCCTGCGGATCCAGCCTGCGCGCCCAGCGCCGCATCATAGCCATGGGCGCCTTTCCCGGAGGGGTCCTCTTTGCCTCCGGATCCCTCCAAATCAGCCCCTTACTTTCCTGTCCTTAATCAGCGGCACGGTGAAGACTGACCTCGCGGCGGTCTCCCCCAGGCTGGCGGATGGCCGCGCCGGACAACAGGCGCCGCCGCCTCCAGCCCGCACAGACGCGCGTCGATGGCTTCACCCCTCTGCAGAGCCAATCGGGAAGAGATCAAAGAGGCGCCCGAAGAAGCGCGCGCGCTCTCCCTTCCGGGTCCGACTAGAATCCTCAACGTGCGGGCAAGGAGGTGGAAATGCGCAGAAAGCGACGGAAAAACTAAGCCCAGGGAGGCAGGGCGAGAGGCCGTCGTTCGTGGCAGAGAGCTTGCAAATAATCGTGCGCTCCACTAAAAGCAGAAAAGAAAGTTATTTTGCTTGGCAAATGACCCCGCTTTCCCGCCCCGACCGTTGGAACAATCCCCCTCTCCACGACCATATAACAGGCAGAAATTCAACAGAAATGCTACTGCACGCGAGGGAAGGCTGTATCTGTTGAATTTCTGTTTGTCACATAGTCTTTAAAGTCCTGCGCCCATCCTCAGTATTTTTAAGCCCGGGCAGTTTTCCCCTTTTTTACTGAGGGCACGGTGCTTTCAAAGGACTCCAACAAAAGGGAATATGCACACGGCACTCTTATATCCGCAGCCAGTAGAAATTCAACACATTCCTATACTGCCTGTAGAATACGGCCTTCAAAAGCACAGCTGCCCTGCCAAGAAGGACTGTGACCCCTGTCTGCCTTTATTTGGGTACCTCTTGGTCTAGGAGGCAGGCAAGATAAATGTAAAACCCTGCCACCACGAAAGGGAGCGTCTGAACCTGCCTGCTTATTTTTTATGTTCGGTTCCATGCATTTCCGCGTCTATTGCCCCGCACATGGAGGATTCCACTAGCTGCAATTGGCAACCGGACGTTCTAATATAGAATAAGCAAGCGGGTAGCCTGGGGGGGGGGGAGCGCAGTGGATGACGTCTTTAGCCCCGCGACGATCGAGTCCCACATGGCTGCCCACATGTTATTTAGTCCGCTGACTCCTGCGATGTTTTTATGCCCCCTGGACAGTTCTTTCGTTTTTGAGTATCCCCCGCCCCCCGGCTTATTTTTGACTTTTTATGTGGTTGGATTCTTATATTCTCACGCTTTTGGAGACTAGCTGTAGTCGCAATAGAATTAGCCTGTATGACATCCAAAAGAGATATTTGGCTTTTGCTTCTGATGCCAAGTCACAGTGGACCCCACTACTTAGGACAGGGGTGGGCAACTTCTGGCCCTCCAAATGTTTTGGCCTACAACTCCCATCATCCCTCACCATTGGCTATGCTGGCTAGGCTTGATGGGTGTTGTGGATTTCCAGATGTTTTGGTCTACAAGTTGCCCACCCCCAACTTAGGCCCTACTAAAAGCCAAGCCAAGAATGCGACTGTATCTACCAGAAAAGGAAATTCTAAACCCAGATAAAATGATGTGTGTGTGATTTATTCAGGATGTGGGTTTAAACAAGAACTACTACCCTTTGGGAAGAGCACATGCTTAGTCACTGTGAACTCAGCACTGTTCATAGTATGATCCTATTATGTGTCCACCTATAAATAAGTCCTATCAATGGGGCTTACTCCCAGGTAAGTTGCTATTGAATTACAGCCTCAAAGTGCTTTGCCAATATTTCAGTCAAGGTTTCTTTACTTAACATCTATTTATAAACAGATACCTATTTATTTCTAGGTATCTTGACAGTGAATAAAGTGCTGTTAAAGGAGAAGAGCTGGTGTATAGGTCTGCAGGCCAGTCCAGGATCCTCTCCGTGGCTTCAAGAATGTTTAATTTCTGAAATATCTCTTGAGATCAGCAAAGTTTGATCTCTGAATGTGATTCCTCTCAGACAACTAACTTTGTCCTGGGCTGGAAGCTTAGCAATTTCTGTTCATACCTACTTCCCTGTGTTTTTTCTCACTCTTCTGTCTCTGTCTTTCTTTTTAGTGGATGTGATTATTTGTAACTTGACTAGTTTCTGAAAAGTTCCAACCATCCATCTTTAGGCTTTGCACCCACAACCTAAAAGCATCTTTATTCTCTTATTTTTTTTAAAGACTATGCTGCCATTTAATATAAATATTTTCAAGGAGGCTTAAGAAATAAAAAACAAAACAGATATAAGACAGTGAGACAGTTTTAGAACATAAAACTGCAGACAAAAAGTAGCAGCAAAAAAAAATCACTGACTAACAAAAGCCTGGCACTAAAAGACAGCAAAGCAGGCATCAAGCAGTTTCCTTGGGAGAAAATTTCATAAACTGGTGCCACCACTGATAAGGCCCTCTTCTCAGTTACCCCCTGCCTCACTTTTGACAGCGGGTGTCAGAGTATACCCATTTACTGGGATTAAGCCCCATTGAAATCAATGAGATTTACTTCTGAGATGTATAGGATTATGCTGTCTAAATAATGATCTCAATACACATCTTAACTGCCCAGAGAGCTCCGGCTATTGGGTGGTATACAAATGAAATGAATGAATGAATGAATAAATAAATAGCTAGCTAGCTAATGCATGGTAGAATTATTGTACGTTAGTAATGGCTGCTTGGCTGGAAACAACATCAGTAGAGCTGCAACCTGAGTAAGGTAATCCTCACCAATGAAATGTAAAAGTGTTAATTGATTAATCAACTAAGACTGCAAACCTATGCACACTTACTTGGGAGTAAGCTCTGCTGAACAAGTGGGACTTACTTCTGAGTACACATGTATAGAATTGCAGTGTAAGTCTGCATCAGCAACAATATTTCTGAAGGGGGGGGAAGCACCTTGCACAATCTTAGATGAAAGAAATATGTATGAAAGAAGGAGGTGGTGTTGGTCTCTTCTAAGATTAATAAACAATATGTAGGTGTTGCGATGTGCATGATACATCACTCCAACCCGAATAAATAACAAGCACTTATGTATAATGTTAAAAGACTTTTTTTAATAAACATATTTTCAGGATAAAACACCAGCTTCAGTCACAAGTGAGAGTATGCTATAGACAGTACCACTCATAAACTGAGCCACAACCAATCAGGAACAGAGCAGAAACAAGCTTCAAGAGGGGAATAATTAACAATCAGCACCTGTATTACACAACCCATCAAGCTGCATTAATAAACATTCTGAAATTATGAGATGCCTCCCACAGTTCTGCATTAAAATCCTTAACACTTAAAAAAAAATCTGCAGTCTGAGTAGTCATGGGCAGGATGACAGTCAACTGCTTATGCAACAGAAAGATTCACTGGAGCTCCGCAAGCGCTATTTGAGTTTGTGGAATGACACTGTTGGATACTGCCCATAATTCCCTTTTGGTGAGAACATGCAATGGATGTACCTCTCGTTTCCCTACCTGAGGTGATACAGAAGTGGAAGTCACATGATACATTGTAGAAGAGGGGAGTAATTTTCAAATTTACCCAGGTAAACAGTGATATTCAGCTGTAGATTAAATCAAGAGACATGGAGAATATACTTTTGAGAAGGGAAAAATGGGTATATAAAATTAAATACAACATTGCTTAGAAAAAGTAGATTACAGTAGATTAGCAACTGCTGTGTGATACTGTGGGGCATGGGAAGGCAAATTAACTAAAATGTTATATGAAAGACATAGACGATAGCAGGGCAGATGAGGCCTGGAAACCATGAAGAAACTTCCTAACGTTAAGAACAAATACAACTGGATAATCAAGTAAGTATAAGGAAGTACTGGAGTTTGCTTTAAACTGGCAGTTTGAGAGTCTTTGGGGAAGGCGGGGGACAAACTAGCAGAAATACTTATTTCCTTTTTGCTTTTTAGGATCTTGATTTGGAGATTCCCCCTGCCCCAACGTGGCCTGTGGGAGAGATTTATAGGGAATAGTGCAGTGATGTTGCCTATAACAAGATTTAGCAAGTTAATGAGACTTCCTTCTAAATAAGCATGTTTAGGATCAGGGTTTTGGATGGTAAATAACATCCTTGTAAAGAAAACTTTGTAAGGCTACAATCCTATACTGACTTTCCTGAGAGTAGGCACCATTGACCTCAATGGGTCATGTCTGAGTAGATATATAGGATTGCACTATAAGTATGGATACAATGGGTTGAAGCCAAACTTAAGTCATACTTAGAGTAGACCCAATAAAATCAATGGAACTTTAGTCATGACTAACATGGGTCCCATTTATTTCAGTGAGTCCACTCTAAGTATGATTAAGTCTAGATCCAACCTAATATGCTTCTCTCAAATTTAAACATATTACAGGATGGAGGCAAATTATATTAATATCAGTGGAATTCCCATCCATGCAGGTATGTTTTAGGATGATATGAGAGAGATTAATTTGAAAACCTGATTTTAAAGTTATCCTAGTTTCAAACAACCCGGTCAAATATTTGATTGGCATCACCATCCAAAACAAGATTGCTGGAGAAGTGAGGATGGTTAGAATTTGGAGCACAGCACCTCTTTCTTCCATGGGGTTTTCTTGGCAGGAATACTGTCTCCTGAGAAACCTGTACAAGGGTCAAGAAGCAACAGTAAGAACCAGACATGGAACAACCAAGTGGTTCAAAATTGGGAAAGGGGTATGACAAGGCTACATATTGTCACCCTGCTTATTTAACTTATATGCAGAGTACATCATGAGAAATGCCGGGTTGGATGAATCAGAGGTCGGAATTAAGATTGCCGGGAGAATTATCAACAACCTCCGATATGCAGACGATACCACCCTAATGGCAGAAAGCGAAGAGGATCTCAAGAGCCTCTTGTTGAGGGTGAAAGAGGAGAGTGCAAAAGCTGGTTTGAAACTCAACATTAAAAAAACGAAGACCATGGCATCTGGCCCCATCACTTCCTGGCATATAGAAGGGGAAGAAATGGAAGCTGTGACAGATTTTATTTTCTTGGGCTCCAAGATCACCGCAGACGGTGACTGTAGCCATGAAATTAAAAGACGCTTGCTCCTTGGGAGGAAAGCTATGGCAAACCTAGACAGCATAGTAAGAAGCAGAGACATCACCTTGCCGACAAAGGTCCGTATAATCAAAGCTATGGTTTTCCCAGTAGTAATGTATGGCTGTGAGAGCTGGACTATAAGGAAGGCTGAGCGCCGAAGAATTGATGCTTTCGAACTGTGGTGCTGGAGAAGACTCTTATGAGTCCCTTGGACTGCAAGGAGGTCAGATCAGTCAATCCTAAAGGAAATCAACCCTGAGTGCTCATTGGAAGGACAGATCCTGAAGCTGAAGCTCAAATATTTTGGCCACCTAATGCGAAGAGAAAACTCTGGAAAAGACCCTGATGCTGAGAAAGACTGAAGGCAAAAGGAGAAGGGGACGGCAGAGGATGAGATGGCTAGATAGCATCACCGATGCAATGAATATGAACTTGAGCACACTCCGGGAGAGAGCGCAGGACAGGAAGGCCTGGCGTGCTATGGTCCACGGGGTCACGAAGAGTCAGACACGACTGAACAACAAAAAACCTCTTTCTTAGTGTTTGAGGTGTAACTCTGTTTTAAGCCTCAGTGGGCAAAGAAATGTCAAAATGGACAAATTTGTAATAGACATTTTGATATTGCTGCAGCATTGTGCAAAATTGCAGATGTGTTTCAGGGTGATATACGTATGCAAGCATCCCAGTTTCTCCATCATATGCTTTTGGAAAGAGAGACATCGCAACCTGTCAGGTACCCCCATGCGGGATGGGGGTTACCTGGAGTTGTAGTCCAACACATCTGGTGGGTGCCAGCTTGGGGGAGGATGATTTAGACCCCTGGAATGTATTTCCAGTTCCAGGCTCAGTTCAAAGCACAGGGCTGCGGTGTAGTATTTAGAATGTTGGATATGTACTGGACTATGCAGCTCACAAGGTGGCCTTGAGCCAGGCACTCTGTTTCAGCCTAAACTACCCAACAGGGCTGTTGTGAGGACAAAGTGTGGGGGATAACTATGTACCATTACCTCCTTAGAAGATGGGATATGAGGAACAAATTATAATGCAATTAACAGCACAATCCTATACATGTCTACTCAGAAGTAAGTCCCACTGAATTCGTTGGGGTTTATTTCCTGGTAAGTGGGCATAAAATCGCAGTCTAAATTACAAGTCTATGATAATCCAATGGAAAGACAGTCCCACTGGCATCCAATAGAGTTTGTTCATTTTGCTGTGTGTGTTTTCGCGTGTTCTATATTGCTCGTGCAGCTTTAAATTAATTGCTGTTCTGATTGGCATTATTCTTAACTGTTTTATTAATGTGGTTCCGAAATGCTTTCAGAGACATGGCTGAGTAGAGGTTGACAAATATTATGAACAAACTGTACTCGGAAGTAAGTCCCCGCTGAGTCAAACGGGGCCTTCTCCCAAGGAAGCGTGCCTTACGCCGCTCCGATCCGAGGCGGGTTTACTTGGAAGCAGGTCCCACAGATGCCACAGTCTTTGCAGCCCGAGGCTGCCACAGCCTTAACTCGCACTGGTTCTGGGGCAAGCCCCACTGAACTCAGCCGGGGCTTGACTTCCCCGTCGACAAGCCTAGGAACACCCGGCGGCGCCCTGACAGGAACTCGTAGGCCGCGGCGGCTCTCGCTTCGGCTGACTGACTGAGAGAGGCCCTCAGGCGGCGGACAAGGCCTGCAGGCCCGTCGCAGACGGAACCCGTCAGGCCCGCCGCGTGGGACGGGCTGAGGCGAGCGCGCCTGCGCGAGAGGCCGAACACGTGGCTGCCGTGCGGCCGCCCGCTTGCCTGCTGGGAGCAGAGAGGGACGGGCCTGGAGCGAGCGCCATGGCGGCGGCGGCTGGAGCGGGCGCCTCGGCGGGCGACACGACGTGCGGCGGCGGCGGCGGCGAGCAGGCGGCGGCCTTCGAGCCCCCCGTCTTCGTGTCAGGGACGCCGTGCGCCTTTTCCCCTCAGGAGCGGCGCCTGCTGGCGCTCTCCGGGCCGGACGGGCGGCTCCGCGTGTGGGAGACGGCCAGCAGCCGCCTGCACCACGAGTACGTGCCCTCTGCCCACCTCAGCGCCGCCTGTACCTGCCTGGCCTGGGCGCCGCCGGGCCCCGGAGGAGGCCGCCGGTCTCCCAGCAAGGTATTCCCGGGGTAGGGGGGCGGGCCCCGCTGCGGCGGCCGGGAGGATCTGCGGGGCCTGGGCCTCCGTTTCCCGTGCCGTGTGTGCCCCCCCCCCACGTATGAGGGGGCCCTGTCACTCCACAAGGGTGGGGGAGGGAGAGAAAGCCAGGCGAGATCGCCTCCTACCTGGCTGAAGTAACCGCAACCCGTACTTGCCTTTTTCCTTCTCACGTGTAACGGGGCCCTAGCGCTAAAGAGGACCCAGCCTGGCCGCCTCTCGGCCGCCGCGCTCTTTTGGGGGCTCCGGGGGGGGTCGTGGAAGTGAGGGGTGGATCTGCTCCCCCCGGCGCAGCCTGTCCCTCCCAGCCCCGACCTCCGCCAGAGTTCCCTTGGGCCGCAGCTGCAGCACATGTGTGCGCCACTCTGGCTCCGCCCCGCGCCTGTCGCATGGTGGCTGGGGAAAAGAAGAATTGCCCCGTGGGCTTCATTTGTATCAGCGGGGCAAAAGCTGCACGCCCTCGCTCCCTGACCGGGAGGCCTAGGCTCCATCTACAAAGGCCCTTTGGGGCCCTGTTTCTCCCCACCCCAGGACTCCCTATAAAACTGCAAGTTAGGAACAGAGAAAGCTGTCTTATACCGAATCAGGTCATTGGTGCATCTAGCCCAGTGTTTCCAAGCATGTGCTCTGGCACTCACCTATGGTCGGTCCCAGTTCTCCTTAAGTTCAGTCCTCGCATTTGTTCATGATGTTAGGGGCTGAGCCGTGGAAGATGGCAGGTAGAGGGGTGTGTGTGTGTGTGTGTGTGTGTGTATACACACACACACAGCCAGTTCCCAATGCTGTATCTAACTGTAGTGTGACCAAGAAATACCCCCTTCCTTCCGTGCATGCACACAATGAAGATGTGTAAGGAGTGGGCTGTATTCTTAATGACAGGTGTCTCTAAGGCAAGGGTGAGAACCTCAGGCCTGGGATCCCAATCCAGCCCTCTGGGAGTTCCCCAAATGGCCCTGCCCCCTTTCCTCAACCACCAATTGTTTAGTGATTTCCCAGCTTTTGTATAGTGTCCCCCCCCCCCCAAAAGGTTGAAATGCCACTCCTAGGGCTTAGTGATTGGCAGCATGAGCTTTAAACTAAATATGCTGGCAATTTTGGCCCCACTCCTTTGCCTTTCGCTCCACTCACCTCTGGAATGCACCCCCCTTCTCTGACATGGGATTAAGCCCTCAGGCTGAAAGAAGTTCTGCACTGCTGCTCTAAGGGTGCATGGAGCAGTTTGGGTTCCCATCCCAATTGTGTCCCTCAGTGCACCCCTTTAGTTCCTCCATTAGAAGTGGATGGACTTGGGCGCAAACCCTGCATGCCATCCTTGCCTTGATGGCTTAGTTTTATTTACCAGGGCATGTATACAAAATATAGCTTCAACCATTACCTCAGTTGTGTTCTTGAGGTTTCTTTTATTTTTATCCCTCTATAAAGTGAGTGGGGCTGGGAAAAGGATTCAAACTCTGCATCCTTCCCCATCCTATCAAGGTCTTTAGGTAGCGAAGCAATGAATTTATTAAATTTATTATTTATTAAAATAATGTTTATCTGTATCACTTCTGATATTCAAGCAGTAATAAAGAGTGTCATTTCCTCACCCCTCTTAGCAACCACAACTACTCCCTTAGATATTTAGGATTAGCAGAAAAGGATTCAAGGTTAGGAGGTCTGACTTTCAGCTAGTCTTGTGTCCTTGTATATCTCATTTTTATTAGAGAGAGAGAGAATGGGAAATTGCAAAGAAAAATATTTGTCCACAGAGCAAGGTTGGAGGAGTATTGCAGGCCGATTGAGGCTGCAATCCTGTTTGTGCTAGCTTTGGGAGTAAGTGTTCTTAAATTCTGGTACTTTTGAGTAAAGATGTATGGGCCTAGGCTGTTAATATTAAGGGAGTCTTGCTCAATTATTAAGGGAGAGAAAAGTGGGTAAATGAAGATGAACTTTTTACTTAGTGGACATACACAGTGCTGAGTGTATAGATTGTGCACTGCAACCTGCAAGTACTGTGATCATGTTGCCTTTCCAGCTCCAAGGTAATCACAAATCTGACCTCTAGGTATAGGGGTCTTCCTGCTCCCTCTTTGTGTCTGCTGTATGGTGGGCGTAAGACTTAAATAGCCTTTGCTTCCTAAGGCTGTAGCCCTGTGGTTTGCTGCAACAGGTCTACTCAGGGGCATAGAAGGTAAATAATGATACTTTACAGCACGTGTTTTACTTGTCTACTCAAATGTAAGTCCTGTTGATTTAAACGAGACTTGCTCCCAGGTAAGAGTGTATGGGATTGCAGCCTTATTGTCCTAATTTACTATTTTATTTATAGCCTGCCATTTCCATAGGTTCAAGAAGGATTAAGATGATTTCACCACATTTCATCTGTTAATTGCTCACTATTAAATGTGACCGCAATTCTTGTACTAATTCTTTGTACTAATTTTGATATGTAAACAGATAAACCGAGGTAGCCATCTCTTATGTGACCACAGTTGCCCTGCACTTATGAGAATTTGCTTTTTTCTTGGTTCTCTAAGCACTCAGTGCTACTGAAATAAGATTGCTAGCCATGAGGCAAGTGAGTATGGTTGAATTTTGCAGTGAGGAATATTAGTGTACAGTTTTTCCTAAAGTCACATCATGGATCATTTTTGGATACAGATAAACAATTTAATCAACTTTGTTTCAGCTGAGACATTTGTTTGTCACTTGTCTACGAAATGTTGCAGAACTGAAATACCTTTTATTCTAAAAATGAATAAACCACTTGAACACGTTCACATGTATAGGCACATCTGTATTTTTAAAAAATCTTGCTTGGAAGAATTCTCATGCTAAAACATTTTTATGCATGTATAGCTCAACTATACCGTGTTTGTTTATTTATTTATTAGTAATACTTCTATACTGCTTAATATAATAAAATCTCTAAGCAGTTAGATCAACACGCAGTCCACAACACCTTTTCAATGTATTAAAAAAGACTTCAAACATTTTTGGGAGGTGAGAGTTGCTACCAAGACTGGGAATGTTGTAAATTAGTATGGAACTGAAAGTAGCATTCATCACAAGCTGGATAGTCTGCGTTTAATTCCAGAGTATTTTATTTTTCCAGTTCATATCCAATTTGATCAGGGTTTGATCCCCCACGGCCTCTACTGAAATCTGAAGCCAGTAAAATATGTTGTAGAAGACTTTGGTGGTCTGCAGAGAGGACCAGGGTTTAAAATTTTGGTAACGTTTTCATACTAAAAGCAGGTAGCTTTACAGCTCTAACTAAACATGTTGGCTTTAAAGTCAGTCCTATTTTCAGTGTGATTTACTTATGACCTAAGCATACTTAGGATTAAAACCCCAAATGCTTATTAAATTTGTTGAAAACTCTTCTGAGATGGAAAAAATATGAGTTTATGAATGAAAAGACATATACACCCTGTTTGGACATCTGGCGGCAAATCGTGGGAATAAGTAACGGGTTAACTTGGGATCGTTTAACCCACTAACAACCCAAAGTGCCCCTGTTCGGACATTGAGGAAATAACCCTCAAATGGGTTGTTAATGGAAACAGAAAGTGGCTCAGGCATGGCACGTGTCCCCACAACTCATGGGTTACTTAACCCATGATTTGCCTCCAGATGCCGTCGTTACATCTGAACAGGTTCATGGTGGAAAGCACACCACAGTTTGCTGTGGTGTCTGAATCAGGCAAATGATAGCTTATGCAAATCATAGCTTGTCTCCAAACCAGAAGTGGAAACCTGTTTCAAACCATGGCTTCCAATTTTGGTTTGGAGGGAAACTACAAAGGGTGTATCCAATGTTAGTCTGACTTACGACCCAATCATTTCATTGGGTCTACTCCTCTAACATTAGATACGACTAAAAATTAGGGAGGAAATTGGAGCAGGGGAATGGAACATACTTCACAAACCTGAAGTGTGTTCAAGACAGCTAAATCGTGGTTTGGGTGTTATGTCTGAAGCAGGCCAGTGTGATTGTAGACCTTAATTTATAAAGAAGACTTTAAATGATATTTGGGGTGTGCCTTTTTTTGGTTGAAATGTCTGTGTGTTCTGAGTTTCTAAACTGACATAGAGTTTGTAAAAATGAACTTCGTAGTTCTCTTTCCTACTGTGGATGCTAGAAACCAATGTTTGCTTGTAGCACATGTCAATTTTAATTCTGAATGAAAGTACAACGTTAAAATGATATGAGATTAAGAAGCTGGACTTCATTCTAGTAGTTCAGATACCACAAACTTGCTGAGTTTATAGGAGCAAAATCTAATACCCCCTTTGTATGATGCTTTTAGTTCAGAGTCTAGTCCATCTTCTTGTAGCCAACTAGCTATGCTTCATCTCCTACATGCATCTAAAACTTATTCAGTAGTGTGATTTGTTGGGAGGGTGAAAGCCTTGAGACTATAGTTGCCAAACTTAATAAGGAGACATTGGGATGAGATGAGGGAGAGAACAAAATGGCACAGAAACAGCAAAAATAGAGACTGAAAGAAGAAGGTTTGGGAGTGGGGAGTCCTGTGAGATGAGAGAAGAAGAGAGAGCTATTAGAGATTGTGGTACAGTGAGGAGAGTGCACTGCGTGGTATAGCAAGACCTGTAAGATGAGCATAGCTGAGAGATGCGGGGTATAGACATCTGTGAGATGGGGAAAATGAGAAAAGGGGGTTAGCAATGGGTGTGCAGCGAGACCTGTGGTGAGAGAGAAATATTTGAATTCTAAACAATTAGAAATTGAATAGTAGGGCTGCAGAGACCTGTCAGTAGGGAAACAAAAGGAAGTGGTAATAGGGAGGGGTGGTAATGCAGACAGATGGAGGAGACTGCTGACATGTTACAGAGGGGGGGAAAGATGTACCAGAGAAATTAGTAGAGAGGTTCAGAGAGCTTTTACAGGGAGAAGATAGGGTCCTCTTGGGTGCAGAGAAACAAAAGGAAGTTAAACAAAAACTGGTTAAAAATAACTAAAGTTTTAGCAGAAATGTTTGTCCGCTTAGGCAAGACATCCCTCCTGGGTTAGTAAAAATATAACTAGGTTTGAGTGATGCTCTGGTCTTACTAGTAAGGTGGCAGATATGAACTACATTGTCAATTCATATTGACTGTTCTTGTAGCATTAGGTGAATTACACAATTTTTGTCTTGCATGGACTTTTTCAACTGTAAAATGGAGATGGCGTCCTCCTCCTTAAGTGACTGGGATAATTTGCTGAATAATGTCATTCTTCCTCAAAAAATTAGAAGACAAAAATAAGAGCAAAATGTTGATGTTTTTGAACTTGCACTTTGAAAATGGAAGTTCTTTATATTATATGGACCTTACTGAAATAAAGACAGCTACTAGAAATGAGTTTGGGCTGTCTCTTTTGAACGGGAAAAAGTGCTAAATCAGCAGGTTGGTTTTATTCTGTATTTCCTTTAAAATATGCAAAGAAATGAAGAACGTTCTGAATTCATACCCATTAAGGTGTGAATAAGCTTTTTTGAATCATTCCTGTAAACCTCTAATTGAATATAACGAATCAGACAATTTCTCTCCTCTCATTTCATGGAACCTCTTTACAGGAAGGCCCTCAGAGAAAGAAGAGGAAATCTGAAGCTGTTGAAGCAGGTGAACAGTTAGATCTTTTGGCTATTGGTACTGCAGTTGGCAGCATTTTATTATACAGCACAATAAAAGGAGAATTACAGAGCAAACTAGTAAGTATTATTTGCACAAATATTTTTCTATTACTAAGATAAATTGTCCTTTTTCTTAACATTGTTCTTTTTAGACTACCTTGATTATACTTCAGGTAGAATAGTCAGAAATAGATTTCATAATATCTGCAGTCTTTATATTTACAAAAGCAGTCTTTATATTATATACAGCATATAAAATTAAGAGTGCCTTTGTTCATACAAAGGCTGCCTAGTTTATCTCTACTTTCCACCAACCAGGGAACCTGTCTGGTTCACCTAGGATGGAGGCAGTTCTGAATTAACAGCTAGATTTTATATTGTCAAAAATGAAGGGTCAACAATTGTCTGCCACCTTTTTACACCTGGTGGGCTTGGGGCACTAAAATGTATCACATCACCTGATAGAGCCCAATTTTACTGTGTTCAAACCCACCTCCACCATATCATCTTAACACTCTGACTATGCAGACACCATGACTTCAGCATCAGGTCATGACGGTTTTTTTTTCACCTAATCCCCACCACCATCCTGCTTTCTGTACCATTTGCCTGATGAAGAGATCTGGAGATCTTGAACACTTGCACATGTTTTGTGACCTTGAGTTGCCCTGATAAAGATATTACACTAATATGGATTTTGGAATTTTTCTTATGGCCAGCACAGCTACCTTTGCTTTCTTTTTGAATGCTTGTGTTCCTAATGAAAGATAACATAATAAAGTTACCATCCACATTTCATACAACTTTAAAAATTAATATATTCTTATATTTATTTTAGTTAAACTTGCAGCTTGTTCATTCCTCCAGGTTCAGGGAGGATTGCAATATCTTGAAACAAAATATGTCTAACAAATTAATACCCTAGGCATAGAATAAATGTTCAAAATAAAAGGATGAAAATCATACTAATAATTGCCCTCATAATGATAAATATGTTGTCATGGATTTTATAAATAAGAATTGTGTCTTTCAAATTTATGGTACCTCAAAGGTGTTAATCAGTGCAGTCAATTCTTCAGAAGTATTCTCATTTAGGTTTTGAGGGAAAACGAATGTTCTTTCCTGGTCTTGTGGCTGAAAGGATAGAAAATTATATCTGCCTTGGGGCCTGTGATTTTTAACACATACAGGGGTGATCAGGAAAACATACTCTCAGGAATGTTTAGATGTACAAATAACTGGGGAAAAGTTCAAGGTATGTCAGAAGCAGGTTGAGACGCCAGAAGGGTCTCATGACACGCAAGTGGACAAACTGCGCTTCCTTGATATTCTGGACGTATGGCCAGATATATGGGAAAGGAGTCCGTGGTCTGCCTCACCTATTTCCACTGGGCTACAGTTATCAAAAGGCAAACAAATTTGGAATACAATAAGTGTTATACAATTAAGCAAATCCATGTCATGTTACCCCTTCTTAAAATACTGCTGGGAGAACTTGAAGAATTAAAGAGCAAGAGAGAAAGGAATTATGAAAGATATTTAACATGAGAAAGTAGAAGGAAAATAGTTTGGAGGTGCTTCGAAGAATGGATAGCTCAGACAATATTAATAGGGTGCAGTGGTTTACCTTTTGTGTAATAAAGGATTTGCATGGCACCTTGCTGAAAGAGGAAAGTAGAATATGAAAGTAAATAATTTCAACAAACTACATAACACACAATATAAGGGTGCACTCCTATGCATGTTTAGTCAGGGAAAGGTTCTACAACTCCCAGCATTCCTCAGCCAGTCATGCTGGCTGGGGGGATGATGAGAGTTGTAGGACTTTTTTCTCTCTAAACATGCATAGGATTGCATCCTAAATGGCTATTAAGAGCCAAAGTACAAATGACAGCTGTAGACCCATGTCTTTAAATATGAATCTGCACCAATTGTATAGAAAGTTGGGATGAGGGTCTGCTTTGCACGGAGGTGAGGAGTGCTGAACTCCTGTCCTGCCCATGCTTACCTCTCCAGTTTGTCACAGCTTTTCTCCTCAGCTGATACCCAGTGTGTGCTCTACATGGAGAGAAGGGTTGTGAAAAGATAACCAGTGGGTGTGGGTAGAGATGGACTTCTCACCCACGTCACCCTTTTGTTTTTAAAAGCATCCTGCCCCCTTCTAAGTGATGGGACAGATCTGTGTTTAAACGCATGTGTTTGCTGCCTCCATGTCCTCTTTGTCCCTCCCTAGGAAGGTCATGTGTTTGCTGCTATTTTGTCCTAAACTTCAAGTTACTTGGAGTGATTGAGAGGGAACTGAGACAGTGTTACTATATACTATTATATATAGTATATATATATACTATATATTCTGTGCACCTTGGGCACAGAAGAGTAATACAGATCAGTCCAAACTTACTAAGCGTGTAATAATGATTGCTAATTTTTTTTCTTTTCCTCTAGAGTGGCCATGACAATAAAATAAACTGTGTACGGTGGCACCAGGACAATGGTTGTTTATATAGCTGTTCAGATGACAAACACATTGTGGAATGGAACACACAGACATGCAAAGTGAAATGGTGAGCCTGGCCTTGTATTTAAGATGGTTGGAATTTCTTTTGCTCCTTTTTTCTTTCCATTTTCATACCACTTTAGCTTAGGTAGAAATTCTATATATTGTCACACATAGCATTCGAATATAAGGTTCCACATGAGCAGGGACTGACAACCATTTTTTACTACTGAAGTAGGTATTGCATGCGTGGTTCAAAATGCTGGAAGCTTAGTAGAAAGGATGCAGTGCTGATTTCCAGTTGAAGGGGTGGGGATGAGGTTAAAGCCTCCCCCCCTCATGTTCCTGATCAAGATTACTGTTTCCCTGCTGCTAATAGCAGCGAGGAAACAGCAGTCTTGAACAGGATTGCTGCAGGGGTAGGCTTTAATATCTCCCAGGAATCCTGATCAACATAATTGGGGTGTGTTTGAAGTTAGAGCCTTTAGCCTAGCCCCTCCCCTAACCGGGGAGAAAGAGAGAGAGAGGGGGAGAGAGAGAGAGTGTGTGTGTGTGTGTGTGTGTATGGGTGTATGTTTGTGTCCTGGCCCCACCCACCACTGCCCCACTTAACACTAGCGCTGCCCACTCATAAGGCCCCTAAGGGGTTCGGTAGGGGCCAGTGCCCCAACTCCAAAATGGTTGTCCACCCCTGCAATAAACCATGGTTAATGGCCCATCAGCAAGCCATGTGCCTCTGCCCTCCCTCCTCCCCTCACATCCACTGGCTTCAGTGCTTATATACTGGCTTTTTAAAAACACTTTCCCATGATACTTGAACTGGGAAAATGGTTTAAGCAATGCTTCCAAACCAGATGTGATCCTCCTTAATTACCAAGTATAGAGAAATTTAGGGGTGTACATCTCTTTGTGAACCAGCCCTTAGCATGCAAAGGGGATGTTTCCTGAACACCTCCTCTTTGCATGCTTCCTCCATTTAAAATGTCCATGTGCTGCTGCTCCAAACTCTGTTGTATTCATATTTGTATCCTCATTCAATGTTGCTGGGTTCAGCATCAGCATTCTTATCTTTAGTTTTAGAAATAAATGTTTCCAAACCATAGAGTAGTTACTGTGATGACACACACTGACACAGTGAGGTATACTTCAAACCAGCAATGGGCAACCAGCACCTTGAGGGGCCGCATGTGGCCATCAAAGCTATTTATCTAGTTCTTGGTCATCCTACCAAACTTTAAATTAAGGGCATAATAAAACATTTGCCCATAGTTTCTCTTATAAGGAATATAAAAGTATTTTAATGTGGGTAGAGAGTGAGTCGACACCTTACGTTTAGTCCTCTGAGATTTCTGCATGTAAGACCCAGCCACAATGCCGTGTGTGTGCTCCATAACTTGAAGGCTGTAGTGGTAGATGGAGTTCACTTGTTTATAGCCACAAGTACCCTTCCAGCTGCTGGACCTCATACAAGGAATGAATGTGACCATCCCTACACTAAGTCAATGTGCCCTTTGCATTTTTTTTTTTTTTACCATTCTATAGTGTTGAAAGGAAAGCATAACTGTCTAGTATTTGTTAAGAAAAATGCAGTGCTGTGATGATATCCACTTGGTTTCGCTCACTTCTGATATGTGGTGAGGACAATTTGCTCTTGGCTGTCTGAGCAATTTTAATGTGCCTCATAGGAGTTGGAGGTTACCAGTAGCATAATCTTTGAGTAGAATAATTTGCAAATTAAACAACATTTTGCCTCTGTCATTCTAAAAGGAGAGGTAGTAGGATAGAATAGCTTTTAAAGATAGGGGTGGTGGGGGATACAGGCTAAACAGTGTGATCTGTGCAGTTCCACTCAGAAGATCTATCTATCCTGTATGTGTGTGTATTCATGTACACATCCTAAAGCGTTTTACATAAAAGAACAAAACATCGTCACATAACAAAAGTTGCCTCCCCACTTCCTTCTGGCAAGAACAAAGTCTGGATCCAGCCCATTGCATTTTGTATTATACTAACTTTATTAAGTAAAAAAAGAAGAAAGAATCATTAACTGGAACTTGTGATTACTCTTTATTAATGAGGATTAACTAGTAATAGTAAAGTAGATGTAGTTGGATCCGCCATATCAGTTAATCATCATAATAGAGATGCATATCCTTACTATGTAAGTTACAGTTTTAGTAACCATGGTACACTTTGGTACCACTTAAAATGGAATGACGTGTCCATTCTCACCCTGTTGGATGAAACAGGGTAGTGTTTTTTTTAAGTATACTCTGTTTACAACTTAATCCCTTCTCCGTGAGCCCCTGCCAAAGAAAGTGAGGCAGGTGGCTACTAGGAGGAGGGCTTTTTCTGCTGTGGCACCCTGGCTCTGGAATGAGCTCCCTAGTGAGGTTCGCCTGGCACCTACATTGTATTCCTTTCGGCACCAGGTGAAGACGTTTTTATTTTCCCAGGCATTTTAGCATTTTAGCTTTCTAAATTTTTAGCTTCCCTGTTTTAAATCTGTATTTTAAACTCCTGCACTGCTGCTAGGTTTTATTGTGGTTGTATTGTTATATTGTGGTTTTAATGTTCTATATATTTTAAATTGTTTTATTGTGTGTTGTTTGGTTTTAATTTTTGTGAACTGCCCAGAGAGCTTCGGCTATTGGGCGGTATAGAAATGAAATGAATGAATGAATAAATAAATAAATCCCTGAAAAAATAATTTGCAGATTATAACTTCTAGTCTAAGTGCACATACTAGAATGGGAGAAAATCTTAAGAGAACCTTCTGATAGGAATGGTAAAACCTTGTGCTTTTTATCCTTATCTTGATGTAACAATTCATCTTGTTATGGGATGTTAACTTATACATGGGACTTGTTTCCCAGGAAATCTGTTTAGGGTTTTAGTCAGAGATCTATTCCTACATTGGTGGCTGTTGTGTGGATTAGGTTGCTTTGCAGCTTCAGGGATTTCTCTGTATATAGCATTCCCTGAGTTATTGGTTATATGCTGGCAGTTTCAACACAGAGGAAGTTAAATAAAACCATAAGTATAGGGGAGATGGCATTTTCAGATGCCTATAGGAATTTATAGCCATGCAGTCTTGTGATGTAATATTACTGCAGTAGTGAATCTGACTTTATCCATTTCAGTGACAGCTACATTAACTTCCTTACCAGTCGAGAAAAACAGAGCTATATAACAGTTAATCACTTTTGAAAAGATTTCATCTCTACTTTTAAGTCAACTGTTGGCAACATATAGACCACAGTTCTCTTGTAACTTCATGTGTATTTCCTGAATTCAGAAGAATGTCAACACTTCCCTTCAAAGTTTCTTATAGAACAAAATAAAACACAAGGGCTATATATCTGTTGTGGTCATGTCATAAAAGGACAGCTTAATATGTGGTCCTTTTCCTTGGTTGATCTCTTCTGGCTGTTCTGAAGTGGTTGAGCTTTAGCAAGGAATTATTTTTAAGCTCTTTCTAAACCAAGGTATGTGTGATTCACAATATTAAAAGCCCTAGTAGACATTAAAGTGTGAAACCCACCACATGGGCAGGTTGGGCTTGCACAATCCTGATGAGTGTCTTCACAGGGTAAGAAATGGCATCCATCGTATTTTTTCCTAGTTGTCTGTGGTAACTTTTTAAAGTACTGCTGCCGAATAAGGTGAGGTGGGTGGCTGCTAAGAATAGGGACTTTTCAGTGGTGGTGCTGTTGTTGTGGAATGCCTTCCCCAGAGAGGCTCACCTGGGGCCTACATTATGCTCTTTTCAGCACTAGGTGAAGACCTTCTTATTGTCCCAGGCTTTTTAGTCCTTCAGTTTTGAAAATTGTGTTGGTGCATTTTTAGACCCTTGCAATTCTGCTGACTTTTACCCTGGTTTTTATTTTGGTCTTATTCCTTATGATGCATAAAGTTTTATATTATGTTTTACTATCTTACTGACCTGGTTCCCATGTCATGGCAGCAAATTGTGGGTTAATCGTGCCGTGGATAAATGGAGTGCATGAGCCAATTCTGGTTTGAAAAACAACCTGCAAATGCCCCACTTGTACATTGTTGCTCTGGGTTGTTTATGGGTTAACCTAATAACTACTCATAGGTTAACTCTGGGTTGTTTAACCCCAAAATAACCCAGAGTGTCTAGGTTTGCATCTCATGCAACCGTCTCCAAATGCGGCTTGTTTGTAGGTTGTTTTTCAGACTGGAAACGACCTGTGTACTCTGTGCATGCCCAGCAAGTAATAGGTTAATTAACCCACAATGTGCTGCTGTGCTTAGGGAAACAGAAACCAATTCACATCTATTGCCCTTAAAAACAAATGTTTTTTTGCTGTAGAATTCTGTATTTTTAGATGTCCGTAACTGTTATCCCTTCTTCCCATGGTATTCAAAATAAGTCTGTACTAACTCTTTTTCCCATTTGTCTCAAATTTCTCAGCAAATGGAAAGGAGATAACAGCAGTGTGAGCTCACTGTGCATCAGTCCTGATGGAAAGATGCTTCTTTCAGCTGGTCGATCTATCAAATTGTGGGACCTAGAGACCAAGGAAGCCTACAGAGTATGTATTTTGCTTTGAGGCAAGGGGGAACATAGAGAAGATCACCAGCTCCATAATATGAAATGAGCTGTTTCACTTCATCCTGTTAAATCATATAATACAAATGGCCAGAGACTGCTGGAAGGTTTGCTGTGATGATACTCTAAAATGTGGTTTCGACTGGCTGACAGTTGAATGAGGACATGAAATTCCTTGGCTGTGTCTGAGCACTGCCAGCAACCTGTGGCTCACAAAATGTATTCTGAGTTGCAAAACACACGGGCCTCGTTGGCTGGTGTCTGGTGTGTGTTAATGTTGTTTTGAAAATATTACTGGTGTTTGAAACCTATTAAATGAGAAAACGTAATACACAAATTGAATTTTAAAACTTCAGTAGTTTTATACCACTGAAATGGCAGTTTTATGGCATTAAAACATCAGTAGTTCTACTGCATTTCACTCTGGTAATTGGGCATCGCTCTATGAGAAGTAATTTGCAGTTTAGATTAAGCAAAAATGGGGTTGCAAATAAGTAAAACATTATGCAACCTATCTTTTCCTATGTTGGACAGTCTTGGTGGGTTTGACACATCCTTAAAAAGGCATCCTGATTAGTCTAGGTGTGACATACTGATGGGTGTTTGTGGGCTGGAAGATAGTTACAAGTAAAGCATTGGTTTTGGGCGGTTTCTCCCTTTCTGAGTATGTGTACATTGGGTGCTGGCTGGTAAATATCAGACAATTGGATCTATTAACTGATATTCAGTAAATCTGCTCCTCATTAGTGCTATGTTTCCATTTCTTGACCTTAACCACTCCGAGGTACAAGATATCAACATTGTTTTGATAAACATTTTTTGATAAAAACCTTTTTTGTTTTGATAAACCTTAAGCCTTTTAAAAAATAGACTTCAGTAAAAAAAAACAAGTAGCAATGAGTATATAGTACATAAACACAGAAGCAAAGAAAAATCTTACTCATAACATTATTTCTTAGATATTCACAATTCAAATGATAAATATGATAGAAAGAAACTTTGTGCCTCATTTAGCAATCTCAAATCTGAGCAGAGTTATTTGTCTCTCTACTGCTTCATAGTCACAGTCTCTGTAATATCACCTGTGTGAGATTTTTCATTTTTTTCTGCCAAACATGCCTTACAACAACAATGGAGAACCTGTGGCCCTCCCATCAGCCCCGTCCAACATAGCCAATGGTGAAGGATGATGGGAGTTGGTTTCCAGCAAGATCTGCAGGGCCACAGGTTCCCCATTCCAGCCTTACAGGATAGACAAGTCATTTGCATATTTTAATATTAGACAGTTCATTACACTGGTAACCAAACTTGGATGGATCCTAATCTGGTAATGGAAATGAGTGTGTTTGCCATAAGATAAAGAGATCTACTGTGTTCTAGGCATTACCTTTGTGTAGCACTCTTAATACTGAAATCTTGGTTTTTGTCAAACAACTAGCACCTGATTAATTCTTCATGTCAACCCATGTCATATTCTCAATATGCTTTGTGAACTTGCATTCTTCAGCCAGTGAATATTCTACAGGAGGGCATTTGTATCAATCAGCAGTTCTACCTATTCATAGCACAGAGTTACCTGCATTCTCAGCTTGTTCATTGGCTTGAAACTGAGGAACTATGATCATGTTGCTCTATGATCATGTCACTGTTCATAAAACAGCTAATGGAACAGCTGATAACTGCTACCCAGTATCATATTTATCATTACTATTGTCTATGAGTTGAAGGTCTGCATAGATAACCTCAGTGGTTGTAGACCTGCTCTACCTTTACTTATTTTCTAGTTGATTACATTGTGTGTACCTTCTTTATCATGAGCATATAAAATTCTGGCCAGGATATTTCAAATACCTCTAGTGGGAATAACATGGTTGCATTGCCATTGTGATCATTTGGTTTGATTGTGGCTATCCAGCAGTTGTGTATGCATTGACTGTGCTGCATACTAGGATTTAATGTCGAAAGGGTTTAAGCACTTGTGCAGCTTACGTTGTAGTTCTACTTCTTCTCATTAATCTTCAGCAGACCATGATGTAGCTTTCTTTATCATCTGCACCTCATTGTTTTGTAGCCATCTAGCATATTGCATATGTCTTTTGCCAACATCCATCTCTCTCCTGCTGGTGGACAAATCCATGAACATGCTTTTGGTTTTCATAATTGAGAGCCAGTGTGGTGTAGCAGTCAGAGTGTTGGAATGGGACTCAGGAGATCTGCATTCTGTTCCCCACTCAGCCATGAAACTCACTGGGGGACTTTGGGCCAGACATGGACTTTCAGCCTAGCCTACCTCACAGGGTTGTTGTGAGGATAAAATGGAGAGGAGAAGGAGGACCATGTAAGTCCCCTTGGGTTCCTTGCAAGAGAGGAAAAAGGCAGGATATAAATGTAATAATAAATAATATAAAATAATTGTTCCTATGTCCATATCCCTGAGTTTTGATGGTCCACATGTTTTCCTTCCAAAAACCTCTTTAGGAACTTCTGATTCCAGATACTCCATTCTTAAGATAGTACAAGACACTGTGTATAGTTTTAGTAACCCACAGCAAATTACAAGTTAGCATGCCCAGAGCAAATCACTGCCCACAAGCATAGTGACTAGTCGTCTTCATATTCTGCATGTACAAATGCGAGCATAAACCGCCCAGAAAACTTTGGCTATTGGGCTCTATGGAAATGGAAGGAAAGGAAAGGAAAAAAGCAAGCAAGCTAGGCTTGATTAAGCAGCCTCTGTATAGGCATACTGTTTTGTTATTGCTGTCCAGATGAGACCAAGATGCCAGTGTCTTGTGCATGCTCTGTCATACATTTGTTTCATGCATAATTCCCTTAAGTTGTCTGGAAACTTCTTTCTGGCCACCATTGCACCGATATCCCCCCCCCCCCCACCGAAAGGTGCTTTCAAGGGTTCCTCAATCTAAGGAGTGCATGAATGTACTTGCCAACCCTACAGAAGAAATAAGCACATGCATGCCTCTTATCAAATGTGGAAGTATATCTGGATGAGCCTCATCAACAGTTGAATACACAACTGCTGGTCTGCAGCAAATAGTATTAATTTATCTTGATATGTTCATCATTAAATATACTTCAAAAATTGTGCTAAAGTTTATAATATTTTAAAGGATTTTTCAAGACAAATAATGGCGATCAGGGGCATAATGTTTTTGCTTTGCATCTGGAATCAATAACCGTCAAGGAACACTGAAGTAATGATGTTGCGGAGTGGCTGTATTGAATATCTGTTAATAGATCATATTGGCTGAGGGTTATGACCTGGCACTAAGTGGGTTTTGACTCAGCACATCAAAACACATGGATCTAACAAACATACCTACATATTTTCTGGGTATCGTTGTTGTAACATAATACAAATGTGTTAGGTTACCATGCCTGACCTCATGTAGTTGTATAGAGCAGCCGTAACTTTCAGTCACTTTCAAGATCTGTCTGTATGAACCAGGTATGAGCATGGGCAGAGCCTAGAGATCTCCTATGCACTTCCTCTCACCACCTCTTCCTTCTCTGAACTCCAGTCTGCTTTTTCTAGCTAAAAAGTAGTGCAACACAGTGCATTATCAGTTTAATCTGTAGCCAGGATCTCCCTGAATCTACTAGTCATGTGCTACTTTCAACTCAAGTATGAATAGATAGTTCCAGGAGATCCCTTACATGTGAACGCAGTTTTGTGTCTGGTCATGCTCCCCCCCCCCCAAAAAAAAAATCGGTAAGGATCATGGGAAAAACCAAGCTTTGCTTACTGCTCTGTAGTGAGTGTAGTGGAGGCCAGGTGTGATCTTTTGGACAGGAGACTAGTAAGCATTAGTCAGTTCAGGAGCAGAAAACAACAACTGCTACCTTTCCCAAACTTAGTTTCAGTTATTGGATAGTATTTTTTCCATATTTTTAGTTAAAGGAAAACAATACAAGAGTCTTAAGCTATATTCAGTTGTGATGGCTAACTAAAATAGGCATTTTTCCATTTAGTAATACATCTTATTATTTATGTAGATTTGAAGATGTTCTTAACAAATGAGGTTTGATCCTGAATGAGGTATACTGCCCAATTATTGCCCTATCCAGATTTTTCTCAGTTCTGGAGTACATGTATTGGGGTAAAATGATTCTATCATGTGCAGAAATGCAGGACCTGAATGTGTAAGAATGGCAAGAAGTCTGTCTTTGCCCCAGGATGTAGTAACTCATTATTGGGTAAACACATTGCTAGTAGGGTTCCTGCCTGTCTGATGGTTGAACCTGGTGCCTTTTTATATTACTCTCCTTGGAAACTTATGGAATGATTAATAGAGTGAAGAAATATAAAGCAACTTCACCATGTGATAGTGACCTAATATACTGAAATTGATTCTACTTGTTCAAGCTCCCATAACGAGTTACATTCTTCTCTTTTTGGTAGAGAATTTGTTCTCAATTTCCCTCTTCATTTATCTCAAGAACAAGACTTAAACTCCCTACTACAATATAAAAGCTTATTGCTATTGGATTTAAAAGTGGTTCTCTTTAATACTTGCTGCCTTCCATCCTGTTTTTAAATTCATTACTTAGTAAGAAAATTTCATTGATTTTGTTAGAATCTATTTCTAAGCAAATGTGTTAAAATTGGGTTGTAGATGAGGTCTTTTCGCTTACACTTTTTCATTGCAGATTAAGCATTATTGTATTGTGGTATAGGTCTTCCTGACCCATCTCAAATGACATTTCTTCTTTAGCATTTCACAGGTCATGCTACAGCAGTTTCAACGCTTATGTTCATTACAGTACGGCCTCCCAGTGAAAACCAGCCCTTTGATGGAATTACAGGGCTCTATTTCTTATCTGGAGCAATGCATGACCGGTTACTCAGTGTGTGGTATGTGTTTTTTCTAACTGTAACAATCAGTATTGGGTGTCAGCTCCCACTCCGTGATAAAAATAAGGGTTGTGTTTTGCTGGAGTAAATAGGTAAGGTGTAAAATAAGTCTTCTACTCTTTGGCAATTTAATGTAGAAATGAATTTCCACAGTGCTCTATGATTACATTATATCATCATGTAATCCTTTAATTTTTCCATAGTAAGGATTTGTCTTTGTGAAGCTGGAAGTTTTTTCAGAAATTGTTTTTACCTATGTAATAAGTCATCTGTTTTCAGAATTCTGTTTTAAAACATTGTATTGTATCTCAAGGCAGGTGAGATCGGACAGGAAAGAAAAGAGTGCTGTAATGAGTTTCACAGTTATGGATGAACCCATACATATTGACCTGACAGTATCAGAAAGCAAAGAGGAGGTAAGGGATGTAGCTTATGTTCTCAGTATTGATTTTCTGATGCAACTTAATGCCCTTAGTGTGCATACCAAGTTTGGTTGTCTAGGTTGCACAGTCTGAGGGCTGTGGTGCTGACAGACACACATCCTCTTTTAGTACTGTAGATGGTAGTCTTCTGAACTGATGATGGGTTCATTCTTTTCAGCCAGTGAAGCTAGCAGTTGTATGCAGAGATGGACAGTTGCACTTATTTGAACAAGTCTTGAATGGGTAAGTTGGTATTTAAACCCCAACTTTTTTGGTAGTTTTATTATTATTTGGATTTAGTGGTTTGGATTCAGTGCTGACAGTTGGCCACTGGAATGGAAGCCATTGGTGGAACAGATTTCCCTGTCCCTCTGCAGCCCCTGTGTACCCTGAAATTTGCTTCAAAGGGTTGGGAGCCCCTCCAGAGCAGATATGGGGGGCACAGGGGAGGAGAGCAAGAGACAGTCCCATGGGGACATTTTCATCAAAGTTTGTTGTCACATTTTTATTTGGATTTTGTGTTATCAAAATCTGGAGAGGAGTAATGAGGCAAATCTCAGTTGCAATAAGGCCCCGTTTGAAAGTATCCGAAACTTTGGATGCTCTTATAAGAGCACAGTATGTTTGATTTGTCACATACTTAGAATTTTATTTATAATTGCAGTCCTTCAATTGTGTAATTGAGAAGTGTGTAATGACTGAAGCAAATAAGGGTGGGTTCCATCTAATGTCCACTCACACAGGTGGACTTCCTCTTCCGCCCCTCCCCTCTGAGCCCCCTCCTCTGCTCCAGAAGGTCCTGTCATTCTATTAGCAAGAGGGACTAATTGGATACCACCCAGTATGTATTTACATAGGGTTGGATCCAGACTTATTCATATTTACAGTAGACCCATTGAAATCAGTGGAACCTAATTTAGTCATGACTAACTTACATCCCATTAATTTCAGTGGGTATACTCTACTAAGTCTGATCTAACCCATAAATGGGTGATGTGTGGAAAGAAACTAAACAGTAGCTGCTGGTTGCTATGAAAAGTCATGAGAATAGACTCAAAGACCCATTATGAAGAGATTTACAAGCTATGGAGGCAAGTATGCGAAATATAAATGTTTCATAGTGTGCCTGTTCTTAGCAGACTCATTTCTTTGCAGGTACTGCAAAAAACCCTTGACATCAAAGTGTATAATCCAGATCGCAACACCTGGAGAGGGCAGTGATTCTACACCAAAGCCAGTCCCTATTTTAGCAGCTGCATTTTGTTCAGATAAGGAATCTTTGCTACTGGTGTATGGAAACTCCTTACAGCCTGTCCTTGAGAGAGTGGTATGTAAGGCCTTTTTGAAATCCAGTGTTGATATCTTGATAATAGAAGTTGAATCTAAAAATTCTGTAAGTTGAGGTGGCTTCTATTTCATGCTGTGCTTTCTCATATATTCTTTATAATATTTCAGGAAAGCTTGAATTTTGCTTTATTTGCTTCAGAATTTAAAAAGCTAGCATTTCATATATTCCTTGCCTTGGTAATTTTATTCAATTATAAACTTGCGGACTTAATTTATAAATGAGCAAAGTACTTGGTTGGGTTTAGTGGATGATCTGAACATCTTTTGTTCAAGAGTATATCACATAGTTCAAACTACTTGCATGATCTGAGTAAAAAGTGTAATGACATGTAAAGGCATTGAAATTTGTTTTTGTGTTTTCCCCCATTCCTGTTATAGACTTTGAATACTACAGAATCACACATGTGCTTAGTAAGGGACATTCAGAAGACCCTGACACTTAAAACAGAAATGGCTGTAACAAAGGTGAGGTTTGAAATCAATCTCTCTCTTTTTTTTAAAGTGATCCTTTTTCTAATGGAGGTATTGGTTATCATAATATGAGATACATAGAGTAAAAAATAGACGGATTGTTTTCTACATGGAGGTGAGCTAACCTAAACTACATTTTACTTATTAGAATGGCTCTAGCTTACACACTTCAGTTCTGCTGAATATATGTTTGCATCCAATGCTAGGTGTGTAGGTAAATGAAGATAACTAACTACATTGTCCTAAGCATGCTTACAAGATGGCTTCATGATTAGTTCCTTAGAATTTTATTCACTTGCGTGCCAGTATGGACAGACAAATGTAGGCTTTTCTATAAATGAGTTGTAGGAGAGATTAAGGATTCTTGGGTGTGCTGTGATGACCTCCATCTTGGTTTCGCTTATCACTGAATTCCAATGATGACACATTCTCTTGGCTGTCTGAGCATGCCTAACAGGCGAAAGGAATGTATCTCTCTCAAATGGGCATGTCTCTCTATTCTAGGAACCTTTGTAATTAGGATCCAAACAAAGCCCACCAAAAGGCTAGACTGTTTGTAAGTAGGATCGTTTCTTCAAAGCATACAATGAACAATAAAGCAGTTCCGCTTGATGAGTTGCACTAAGGATGCAGTTCTATGCATTTGGGAGTAAGCTCCTTTGAAATCAATGCGGCTTACTTCTTAGACATGCATAGGATTGCCCTGTAAGTACTGGAAATATGCAAGTTCTGCCTTAAATCATGTATCTGGTACTATTTGTGGTTGCCTTCTATTCTGCTATTAACCTGTGTACATATTAAGCAGGGATGATGCCACCGATTCAGTTTATGACTTTGAGGAAAACCCCAAAGATTTGCAACATTCCCGCCCCGCAATGCACACTACCTATGGTGAATCAGTATACATTATAAAGAGTGCAGTGTAGAAAATGATGTCTTTTGCGCACAAGGTTCTACTCTGTGTTCTGTTCTGCAAAAAATCTGTTCTGTAATCCAGCTTTGCTTAGCTAAGTAAACAAATTCATGTGAAGCAAGATGTGATTTTTTTAGGTAGGGTAAAGCCTTTTCATACAAGAACTAGTTAAACTGACTTTGTACCCTATAAATATTATACATTTTACCAATCCTGTCCTGTGTCTAGCCAGTTGTTTGAACTGTATGCAAGCCTTGATCCTAGAGTAATTTCATCAGTAGTGTGGCACCTCTCCCAGTGTTTCTTTTCCTGCTTCAAGATTTAAATTGTGCCTCCTGAAGATTACTAAAGGCATTTAAGTTGGCAGAGTACTTACCCTTCTCTAAAGTCTCCAGGCAGAATAAAAGAAAATGGAAGGAGACCGTATACATTTTGCTACATTGTTAGGGATTGCCTTCTCCCCTACCTCCCAGTCTGCCATCTAAGATCCTCTGAGGGCTTTCTGCTGTGGCTGCCTAATGTGAGATTGGCAGCCAAACGCAAGAGGACCTTTTCCTTTGCCGGCCCTCAGTTGTGGAATGACCTAATGGCTGAAATGTGCCTGCTGACCTCCTTGAAGGTTTTTAAGCACGCATTAAAGACGATTATTCCAGCTTGTATTGCTTTATTGTTGGATTTTTTTAAAAAAAATGTTTTTAGGTCAAGGTTGTTTTTAGTTATATGCTGTTTGTATATATTGTCCGTATGCTTTTATGTAAATGGTTTTTAAACTTTGTATATTGTATTTTAATGTTTTAACTTTTGTAAATCGCCCAGAGAGCTTTGGTTATGGGGCAGTATAGAATTGTAAATAATCATAATCATCATAATTGTTTGTTGTTGTTGTTGTTGTTGTTGTTGTTGTAAGAATACAAAGAGGAAATCTCATGGGAAGTTGAGGCATGCAATCACTGGCTTTTGCCAGCTTCCATCAATATCTAAATGAAGGACTGATCAGTCTAACTACCTTTATCTCCTGACTCAGAGTTTTACAAAATCCCTACTGGGAGAAGGGTCTGAATTGTTTGTGTCTGCCTTGCAACTGCCCATTGTATCTTAGGGATGTCTAGTGCGTAACTCTATCCACAATCATCAACATAGCATATGCCTCTAGCACAGGTGTATGTTAAACTATTGGGGCAGTTGATATGTTATGCCATTGGTAGGTCTTGGTGATCAGCTGTTAATAAACCAATCATCCTTGCATCTGGTTCATTTTTTGTTAATTCTAGCAACAGTTGTTTTCCATTTCTAAGGCACAATAGATTTAAATATGTCTACTGGATTTAAAAATGCATTTTTGAAGGACAGTCATAAAATTAAATTTTAGTTATTAGCCTTACAGTTCTGTTTACCTGATAAGTATCTTACATCCTTTCACTCCGTTCCTTACTAGCCTCTTGTGTCTTGTTTGGTGGACTCCAGCCATGACTGTGATCTTAGTTCCTGCCTTGCGTACAGTCAGTTTCATAGAATTTAGGGAAGGAACTTTTTAACACTTTACAGCAAAGTTGTGTTTATGGATTTATGGTCAGTTTTCTCTTACGTTACTTTGTACAATTGTGAATAAAGTTCCAATCTAGTAGAGACTATTAACTGAGAACTTCCCTGTAGGGTTGTTTAAACATCATTTATAGGAGCTAGCTATCATGTGTGTCTTCTGAAAAATAAGAGCTTGGCTTTCAAGTGAAGTAGTAGTTCTTCTGCAGATTCTGAGAGTTTGAACAAGATCAAAATGATTGTTGTGAAATATGGAAGGCAGCTGTACTTGGACACATGCAGATCTCTCTCTCTCTCTCTCTCTCTCTCTCTCTCTCTCTCTCTTTAAAATTAGGTGAAAACCCCCATAGTCAACTCAGAAGTCAAAACGCTAGTGCCTGGGATTCCTGGACACAGTGCAGCTATCAAAACTTCATCTTGCAGAGACAAAATTGAAACTAAAAGGAAGCCAGGTGGCAAGGAGGTAAATTAGTCTCTGGTTAACCCATGGTTTGCTGCAGTGCATGCTGGGTGCATTCCACAGCCTTTTGAATATTCAACCCCTGATCAGGCCATTAGCCATGGATGGAACTGGCTGTGAGCAGCCTAGGACCATTAGACTAAACAAAAATCTGATCATGTGGACCCAGCTTTTCCTGGGCAATACAGGGAATTAACATACGGGATGCCTTCATCATACCAACCCAAAAGGAACCTTCTCAGTAAGTAACCATTGTTGCATTCTTGTTGTTTAGGAGAGCATTGAAGACCGCCTTGGTGCAATGGATATTGATGTGATGAAAGTGAAACAATCACCAGGAGGTCTTCCGCAGACTGACAATTTTGCAGTGCTTCTAGTTCAAGGTTTGGAAAGCAGTGATTCTGAGATTTTAAATGTAAGTATTAAGGGTATTGTACAAAGGGCTCCCTATAATGGTCATATTTCAATAATTATATTCATTATATTTTGTGTGACCCTTTCTTTGCCACTCTGGAAACTTTACTGAAGGCTAACATGAAAATATTTTAAATGAACTTCGTAAGGGTGGAGGTAGGTGGGAGGAGCTTGATTTTTTCCTCTCTGTGCAGCAGGCTAGTGCCTGTAGTGGTAACAGCTGCCATCAGCGTAGATAAAAATGGGATTTTAATTGTTTAACCAGTTATATTGCATCACCTTTTGAAGAACAATTTTAGTTTTAAATGAAACATTAAATCAAAACATTAACTTCTGCACCTATTTCTTAAAACTCAATTCACAACCCTCAGTCACACACTAAATTAAAGCCTACCTTCCTAGATAAAAGGAAAAAATTGGGAAAACATTTCTGAGGTAAATATTATAAATATGATAAAATAGGTAATGTATCACTGTGGCAAATTATGAATATGAGTATTAACTAAATAGTGTGGACATTTACTTTTAATTATCATGGAAAAACTTTATTTTCCCCAGTACTTTCAACCTTTGCTTCTGTAAAGGTCTGGGCACTGGGCCCACAAGCCTCACTCTGTACTGGATTGTAGCCCTTGTTTTCAGCGAAGTGCTTTTCCCTATGAATACAGAGCCAAGCAGGAATCAGTTCATTTCACAGTTGCCTGCCTTGTGTCTTAAGGAGATATAATTGTGTAGTGCAAAAGGCATATAAACTTCATGAGCAGAGTTTTTGGATTATGCTCCTAGGTATATGAATACTTTATTTAGTAACATAGGGGCATAGGAAGCTGCCTTATACTGAGTCAGACCATGGGTCCATCTAGCCCAGTATTGTTGACCCTGTGTGGCAGTAGGTTTCCAAAGTTTCAGGCAGGAGTTTTTCCAGCCCTACTTGGAGATGCTGGGGTTTGAACCTGGGACCTCTTGCATGCAAAGCATGTGCTCTACCACTGTAGCTCAGTGTAGGGCACATGCTTTGCATTCAGAAGGTCCCAGGTTCATTCCCTGGCGTCTCCAGATAGGGCTGGAAAAACTCGTGCCTTGAAACCCTGGAGAGTCCCTGCCAATCAACAGTACTGAGCTAGATGGACCAATCAGTGGTCTGATACAGTATAAAACTGCTTTCTATGTTCCTAACTGTATAGATGGAGTTCTTAATAACAGTGAGAAATGTAGATGGGTAAAAAGTGGATATGGAGAACAGTTTATAAACCACACATAGGTCTATTCTTATTTAGTGGTTGTTTACAACTTTCATGCAATCTTAACTTGCAAAATGCAGCTGGTAGTTGGAAGCAAAATAGAATTCCTCTTTTTTTCCTATGTTAGGCTGTGAGTATCATTGCTCATTCGTGTAGGCAAAACAACACCATCCAGTGGGTTTCACGGATGAATGGAGTTTTGAATTGCCAGTTGAATTACAAAATGCTACTCTGTATGCCACTCTGGCTTCTGGTACCAGGTATTTTTGGTGTCAATCTTAACTTGGTAACATGGTTGATCCCTTTCCCCACTTTTAACAGAAAGTGCTTCAAACCAAGAAAGAAGCGTTAATAAAGAAAACAGTAGCCAGAATGCCTGTATATGCTGTCATTCCACTGCTGCATGAGGTGAGAGATCTTGTATTACCTTCTGTTATACCACCTTTGTGCTAGACTCTTAGTTCAAGCAAATCAAGTGAAAATTACACAGTCAACAGGGGTGGTATGTTTGTGATTCAGTGTATATGACCTTTGGCTCTCCAAACTTGTGCTTGTCAAGTTGCAGCCAGCCTTCAAAATGGGGTTGCTGATGAAATGTGAGTGGCTGGACCATCTATCACAGGTTAGCCATTTTTTGTCATGTGACATTTAATGCAACACCAAAGTCAAATTAATGGTCATTCTGAAAAATGACAGCAATGTCATAGTAATATTTATTTTCATTCGAGAATTAGTATTCTACCCTTCTAATGCATATGCAGTATCTGTGCACATAGTACATGTCATATGTGAATGCGGTTCATGATATTGTTCTAACTTGTATGGATGTCATGGCACACACAGAAGAGAAGATTGCCCTGTGTTACTCATTAAGCTTATTGGTTAGAAGTCATTTTAAGTTTTTCAGACTAATAAAGAGCAGTGGGCCTCCCTTGCTCCTGGTTGTTTTAAGTTATGGGTGCAGAGGATGAGCAGGGGTTTGTATTTGGACACAGCATATTGTCCTTAATGTGCACATTGTCTTTCATTCCGATCACTTTTGAACACCAAGACATCACGCTATGTTGTACCTTGCATTTCTCTCTTCCCGTTGAAAATGGGTGCAGGGCTCAAGCTGGCATTCAAATTTGAAATATGTTATGAAATTGTATTCTATCTCAGTGTTCAACAGAGTTATTGCACTACAAACAAGCTTGCTGAATGGACCAGAAATTAAAGCAAAGGGTTCACTTTGTTCAGCCAAATGTAAAAATAAAAGAACTTGAAGTCTGAAATCAGCATTTAATCAGTAGATCCATCTTTCAATCAGCTCATGTTAAGGGGCAAGTTTTTGCAAACCAAAAGGATCTGATTTGTTTTGTAATATTGTATGTTATTTTTTGTGGTCTGGTAATAACACTCTGTTATAAAATCTTTATTATGATGCTGAATAAAATGGCAGCACACCTGGCAGAAAGCTTAGTTCATTAAAATGTTTTGAAGTAAGGCGTTGAATAGTTGAAGATTTATATATGTGTGTGTTGCTGAAGAGAAAAGGTTATATCAGAGTCTGATTATATCTCAGTGCCTGCTTTTTCCACTTCCTTTTTAGCTCACAAAAAGGCTGCAAGGTCATCCATACAGGTAAGTAAAAATATCTGAAACTCTGATTGTCAACATTTAAAAGGAAAACACTGTTCTTTTTACTATTCAGATGCTTCATGTTACATCATGATAAAACTGTGGTGACCCAGTCCAGCTGTGGTTGGTGCTTAAGCTCAGCTAGTAGTGCCAAGATGCGTATTTGAATCTGTGCCCCTTTCAAAGCAGTGTGGTACAGGTCGCTGGCGTCTACATTCAGCTGCCCGTCTGATTTGTTTATTATTTTAACATTTTATGTACTGCCCTTCAGTGGAAATTCCAGAGTGGCTTTCAAAAATAAAGATAAAATACATTTATGCTCATGATTCTTAATACAGCAAGTAAAATGCATGTAGAAGCTTGCTTACACACAGAGATCTCCTTAGCTGGAACTGAACATGGAAGGAAAGGTAAAAGTTTTCAGGAGGATATATGGCTGCAAAGTTTTTCCTGGCTAGATAGTTCAGAGTTGGAGTCGTTTAGCTTCCTCAACAAAAGCATTATAGGAAAACTTGAGAATTAGTTTTTACTTTGCCTTCTCATTTAGATTATTTTGAGGGGGATTGGAGTTGCTTTTGTTCATTCTGTTTGTTTCTTTGGATTTTTGCTTGCTTGTGAGAAAAGGTTTATAAAAATCAAAACATATTCTTTCTAATACAAAAAATACTTTTGGGGTCATAGGTCTAATTTGTCATGTGGACAGTACTGCTTACCTAATTGCACAAATGTGTAGCTTTGGAATGCAGGACTGGGCTGTTTGTCTCAGAATCTGAGCCTTATAGCTGCTGTTGGGTCATTAATGTGCCTTAAAATCGGAGCTCTAAGATGACAATGAATCCATCAGGTGATCCATGACATAGAGAATAAAGCTAAGACCTGGGGATGGTAAATGACCAAGTTGCTTCATCAATGACACCTCAGATATGAACAATCACTTATGCTTGGGAAAGTAAAACACATAATGTGTGTGTAGGTGCACAGCTGTCTATTTCACTCCCAGTGCACTTTGAGAATCCAATATGGTTACTGCTGTAATTCAGTTTACTCAGGCTTCAACAATTACTCATGTTCACCGTGGCGAACATAACGTGCTTCTAGTGAGCATGACAAATAATGCTTCCAGCTGCTGCTCCATTTTGAGGGTTCAGCAATGAGCATTAGCTGATCCCCCTCTTTCCCACTTCTCTTTTCTGTAGGAAAGAGAAGTGTGGGGGAAGGGAGCTTCTTCAGATGCTGCTTGGCGTTGGGGTTCTGAGTCCCTTTGTTGAGCAGTAAATGAAGCCAGAATGTTACCTGTCTACATTTCCCACAGGAGAGGTTGGTGGTGATGATGCCTTTGCTGTTGGGCGGAGGCACTTTCAGCCAGCGGGGGCACAGGACATGATGACCACAATTTTTGGCTTAGCTAATAAGGCCAGCCAAAAATTATGGACCCATGACTTTACACTTATCTTATATTGCAAGAGATTCAACGCTACAGAATAAATCCGAATGCTGTTTCTGTGAAGCAGAAGATGTTGATCTTTAATGGGCTGGTATGTCAGCATAAAACTGTGTATCCTTGTACAGTGCAGCTTGGATTTATCATCTTAAAATATGAAGCTTTTAAAATATATTTCTAACCTTTGCCAATAAATGCAGATCATTTTCTTTACTGTTCTTTTCCAGTGCCTCACAAATGGTTCGATGGCTAAAGTCTGTTTTAACTATACACGCATCCTATCTTTCAACAGTAAGTACACCAGTTAGACATTAGGGGGTGGAGTGGGCTTTCCCACCCCACTCCACCCCCATTTCAGGTTGCATCCAATGATTGCACAGATGGAAAGCAGTTCACACAACAGTTCTTTCTCCTCCCCTCCCCTCCCCTCCCCCCCTACACCCCCTAAAAGAGTTCTCCAGGTGATGAGTATGTGGGGTGTGGGTGTGAATAATTTGTGCTGCATTGTACGGGACAGCAGTAGAAAGGGGGAATTGCCTGAATTGCCTTGGGCAGAGGGGCAGGAGGGGAAGAGAAAGATTAGTTGTGTAAGTTGCCTGCTGTTCATGCAACCCTTTGTTTTTACACTTTCCTCTCTATCCTAAATGCAAGCTTATAAAATCTATTTATTTAAAGTGTATTATTTGCAAATTAATAAATTAATTTGCAAATTAATAAATTAATTGGGGCCGCGGTGGCTTAGTGGTTAAGACGCTGAACTGCAGACTGGAAGGTCGGCAGGTCAGCAGTTCGAGACCCGAGTGCTGCGTGATGGAGTGAGCTCCCGTCTTCAGTCCCAGCTCCTGCCAACCTAGCAGTTCGAAAGCAAGAAATTGCAAGTAGATAAATAGGTACCGCCTCGGCGGGAAAGGTAACAGAGTTCCGTGCACCTCGGTGTTCAGTCATGCCGGCCACATGACCACGGAAGCGTCTTCGGACAGCGCTGGCTCTTCGGCTTAGAAACGGGGATGAGCACCGCACCCTAGAGTCGGACACGACTGGTTGGGGACACCTTTACCTTTACCTTTATTTGCAAATTAGGTGCCATATAATGTATTCTGCCCCTATTCCAAAGTTCATTGATTCTCGATATGAACTGTACATTATAGTCATGTAACATTTGTGACACTTTTGACTGTGAAAAACTTGACAAATTTGGTTTTCTGGTTTCTTTCCAACTGGGAATGTATTGTGCTCATTGGATTGCATGTGAAGAAGCAAAACTATGGTTTTATACTTGGGTTGGTTGCTCAGGGGGAGCTAATCACATGGCATGCACATTTATAATTGTGTGACAAAATGGAGCAGAGAAAGCAGGATGTAGAATCTTAAAATCTCATTTTGCAAAACCCAGAGGAAATTTCATTACCTAATTGCCACATGGGTTTGAACATTTGTGGCACCAAAAATAACTGTAGTTCTGAACTGTACTGATTAGAGGCTGTGAAAGCTTTGCTTGAATTTCTCATTTTTATATCTTAAAAGTTAAGAATTCTGTGCAGTTCTCTTGTTCTAACATGGGAGCAAGGTTTGATGCACAACAGAGGAGCATCTGTCAGTGTTGCGGTTCAATAGAAAGCTTGAGCAGAGAGGCATAGCACAATTCTTGTGCTAGGCATTTACAAAGATGAAGCATAGAAAGTAATTCCTTCAAAGCAGAAAGTTTCAGTACAACTACCCTGCATGCGTACACTGAATTACTATCATGGCTGGGGTGGTAGTAATGTTGATTGTGAAAAATGTTCCTATGGCTCTTGTCATGACACCTGCTTTGTCTGTTGACAAGCATTTTATTCTCCCCCCCCCCCCCAGTTGCCAGATCTCGTTCCCCAACTGGGAATGCTATATCAGTTGATGGAGAGCAGAGTGAAGACTTTGCAGAAACTCTCTCGCTTGCATGGGAAACTCTATCTTATTATCACACAGGTGAGTTGAAGTTGGAAGTGTGGGACACAGGGAGGATGTGAATGTGGATTGGAGATACATTACAGATCGTAGTGAGATGCACTATAAAAAGTTGTGGACAGTTTTTCAGTAATTCTCCAGATGTGCCAGAATTCATAAGTGTAATACAGTCAAATGAGCACTTAACAAATCGAAGAATGAAACTATAGGTAATCAACATTTTCAGCATTCTTTCTTACTTATGCAGTCCATCATAGTTCTGACAATCATTAGGCATAGCTTCCTGTTCCTAAACAAAGTTTCAGGCTACTGAAGAACTCGTACAATTCTGGCAATTTAAGTATTTGTTTCAAAATGCTTCTATATAAAATGCAAGAGCAGTGATGGATCTGATTTCTAATGTATATTAGACTAGAGTTGATCAGATATGATATACAATCATTTAATAAACTCGGGGGGTTACAGAGGCATGCATCAATCCCAAGATTCAACTCAGTCCCCAATTTGGCGCATTGGAAAACAGACTGATTGGCTTGGACCAGTTCAGAGGCTGTCCGCTTTGACTCTGGTACCGAACCTGAAATCCAAGGCTTCATGGCTCCTGTTAACTATCATGTTATAGCTATAACTTTTTTCTCTTTGTCAGAATTGTATGACATTTGCAGGTGGAGTAACCCCTTAGGAAGTGGTTATGCCTGCCAAATTTCAGAAAAATAGGTGTGTGTGTACACACACACACACACACACACACACACACACTGCTGATAGCTTTTTTAATTTCGTGGCAGTATTGGATAAGAATTGCTGCAATTGTTGCTTTTTCTTAGGCGATCAAGCCTGAAAAAACTTAGAGTAATAGATGCAGGAAGTGTTTTGTGCAAGAGTAGCCTTGACATTTGAGGGTAACCAAAAGAGGATGTGCTTATCTCCCTGTGTTCCTTGTGGACCATTATTCTGAAAATGACAAATAGCCCTAAGTAAGAAACCTGCAAAGTTTCAGAAGGATAGGTGCAGTGGCTCATGTGAAAGGGGAATGTTTAAATTTGGAGGGGGGGAACTGATTTGCTTTCCCTTCCTTCGCCCCATTTTTTTTTTTTTTGGTAATTTGTATGAAACTGTCACACATCATAGAGATGCTCCCAGGCAAGAAATCTGCAAAGTTTCAGAAGGATAGGTGCAGGGTCTATGGAGTTATGATCGCAAATCTGTTGAAGGCTTTTTTTCATAGTAAAGCCTGGTAGTATTAGAAGAATATCAATCTCACAGTCTATCTGTGTCCTCCCCCAAAACACAACGATTGAAGCCCTGGTAAAACGTGCCCTAGGATTAGAAGATAGGCCTGTCAGTCACTACGCCACACTGCTCATAACCAGCATTTTACAGAAACGAAACCAAAAAACACTATTTTCAGGAGACATAAAGTCTGTGTACCTCTGAAGCACGAGTCAGTAACAAAGCCTCGTTTAGGTCCAGGTTCAATTCTGGTGGCTTAGGAGGGAAGTGTAGTTCACCTCAGGAAGTACCAGAACTGGATCTGATTCTGTGCAGGTTTTGGGCTTTGTCTGAATCTGGTGCACATCCCTACTTTTTAATCATGCTGTTATTTCAGTTAAGACTTGCCCATTGTAAAAACTGTACTGGAATGTGCTAGAAAAAAATAGATTAAAACATTTTGATCTACAGTAGTCATTGTTCCAGATAATTTGATAGCAGCTGGCTGTTTCTCTCATTTATGCCACAGGTCAACCTGATATTTTTAGAGACTTTCTGTTCTCCTTCCGTTTTTAATCTAGCAAAATTCAGTACATGTAATTTGGTGCAGTTGCTACATAGCCATATTAATAATGCTGAAACGAGCACTTGGGGTTTTGGTTTATTTTTAGTGAGGGCATCATCTGTTGATACCAGCGAAGAAGCAGGTTTACAGCATGTATTCCCACAACAATTTCTTTTAATGTCTGGGTTTGAGCTTCAGGGATGTTATTTTCTTCCCTAAATGCTACTTTTCCCTGGACTACACATATTTATGTAGCCTACTGAGTTTAAAATATTGATTTGAATAATATAACACTGAACAGAGTTTCTAGGACAGAAGCTCCTATAGCACACTAACCGCTAACCATTTTATGGTGGAATAACCTTTGTAAGCTGAAGCCCACTTTGTCACCATCATAAAGTGTTTTCCTCAGCATGTTGCTTCTGCCCACTGAGGATAACACTTCCTGCAGCTGACAAAGGGCCTATTCGCATTTAAAGTTGCAAATCATGGGTTATTTAACCCATGACTTGTGACAGCACATGCTGCCACCATTTTCAATATATAACCTCTGATTGGAGCTTGCTCTGTGATATCCAAACCTGGACACTATGGGTTAATTATGGGTTAGACAACCTACCGTTAACCTAACTACTAATTGTATATTTAAAGAGACAGCGGCATGTGCAAGGCGCACACTTCGACAAATTGTGGGTTAATTTACCCACATTTTGCTGCCATTAACTGTGAACTGGATCAAAGTGGGTTCTAGTCCACAAAAGTTTATGCCACAAGTTGTTCGTTTTTAAGATGCCAGAGGACTTCTCCCTATCTGTCGCAGGCTAAGAAGGATATTCCTCTGTTAATTTTCTGAAAGGTATATTTGATTCAACAGCATGTGATATTTCTTTATTACAGAAACGTATTATTCTAAATATGAGATTTTAAAAAATTCATTGGCACTTCCAATTTTTAAAAAGCTCTTCTAAACAAAAGGACAAAGTGAGGCGTCGTTCAACTTGTAAACATTTAATTAAACTTTTTAAAAATATCCACTCTGCTTTTATTTGATTTGAAGTTTTCACTTGGAGTAGTACTTCCTAATCACACATAACTCCTTTTTCTTTCTATGAAATAGTGTGAGCTTTACATGTAGAATGGCCTGGTTAGATAACATTACCACAACCCCTGTTGATGGCAACATTCCTTTTCAGGTTGCTGCATTGGAACAGGCTCAGGATGTACCTGATGTTGACCAGACTGCAAAGCTGGTATATGAAGAAGGTAAGCAAAGTGATTTAAGTGAAGTAATCTTGGGAGCAATCAGGAAATGTGGTGTGCGATGTTTAGTTTCTGATCCTTTGATTTCAGATTGAGAGCTGGACATGTTCCAGTTCAATCTTGTCATCAGTTGAAATGGATTGTACGGAGTCCATATTTTTGGATCAGCCTTAAATATTTGAATTAGTTTTCCTGTTACGTTTATGCATGTCAGACTATCAAAGGCTTTATGCATGTTTTCCTCCAGTGTTTAGTCTATGTGCGAAGGGGAAGTGGACCTATGTTTGCTGGCCCCACCATCAACGTTGCAAGTCGTCGGTGCATACTTCTGTAAAGGTTCCCTCTTCTCAGGCATCCTGCTGAACATGCAAATGTTGGGCTCAGTGGGGGACAGGAGGCACAGTTCTACTTCTTCCACATATATGCAAAACATGTGGAAGAAAATGTGCATAAAACCCTAGGAATGGGGAACCTCTGGCCCTCTAGATCTTGTGGAACAACAGCTCCCGTCAGCCCCAGCCAGCATGACCAGTGGTGGGAGTTGTAGTCTGACAACATCTGGAGGGCCACAAGTTTCCCACCCCTATCTTATGTAAATGGCAAGCTCATGCAGCCTAACTGTAGTACCACAGTGTTGAATCAAAACCAGTGAGTGAACCATGGAAGCCCTGTTGCTGGCTTGTTCAGGGAAGAAGTATCAAGGTGTTTTGTTTCTAAGTTACAGGCTGAAACCAGCATGTTAGTCCCTTTATTTATTACTTGAAGGACTGGAGATTAGTTTTAGAATTTGTACTTTGCTCAACCCCTTCTTCCCCTGCCAACAAAATTACTTTGGATCTGCTAAAGTATTATAACAATGGTTTAAATGGTTGAGCTCTTTAACATATAGTAGTGTATGCTCTTTGCATCTATTTGAAGAAAGATCCACATCAAGTACTTGTGTTCTCTACTCACAGAATCATCAGACGAAGGTTCAGATGATGAAATGGCTGCAGAAAGAGATTCAGATGTAAGTAAAGGTTCCTTCGGTTTGTTTCCCATTCTTGGAGGTTGGATGGTTAAAAATGGCCGCAGTACTGACATGTTTTGTTGCCCCCTTCTGCAGGACAACTGGGATGAAGATGATGAGAAAGAAGAAGACGAAGAGAATGATGAGAGAGATGAGCTATCAGACGATGAGCAAGAAATGATTGTAGAAAAAGAAATCAATGGAGAATCAGATTTGGACCCAGAAAATGAAAGTGAAGAAGAATAACACATACTTTAAAAGAAACGAAGTCTGTTAGAGCAGGCCACCAAAACTTTTACTTTCTGGATTGCCATGCTGAAAGCAGCTTGCATCACATGAGGGAGTGCAGATTTGATATCTGTCCAGAGTGTGTGAGACCAGATTGGGACATTGTACTTCCAAGCCCAGAATGTATAACAATGCCAGCCTTCTTATTTCCACCCTATGCTTCCCGGGATCACAATGAAACACTTTTCTTTTACATTGTAGGCAAATTATCCTTATTACCTGGACATTCATTTTGCTTCTCAACTGAAATAAACCAAGGCCCTATGGATGGTAAACTTGTTGATGCTTTGTTTTATGAGTTCCAAATTCTGATGGATTGAAGACCACTCTGTATCTTCTTACTTTAGTTAAGTACTTTTCCAGTTAGCATCTTGCTACATTTTTTGGAAGAGAATAAATATTTTTGTAAGACGTAAAACCTTACTGTTGAATTTCTTAATAGTTCTGCCTCTTCCCTCCCTGCCGACATCCATTTCCTCATAACAGAATTCATGCCTTGGCAATGATATAATGCCAACTAGGTTGAAAACAGCATTTTCTTTTAAAAACCAAACTGACTTTTTATATGTGTGTGTGTAAATCAGTCACTTTTCTTGTACTTAAAGAAAAATAGACTCATTGGTGGCTCCTAACTTTTTGTTTTAATTGAGCTTGTATATAAGATTAATGCTGACCCAGAGAGAGGGCCCTGAACCGCGCTCATCTTTGGAAGAGTACGGATTTAAAAAAATAATGAAAAGGGAGGGCAAATGCTTGTGAATAATGTAACACAAAGCATATGCATTTATTGTGAATTTTTAATCTTAGGGGCAGAACAGGGGTTGCTATTAGCTCAGTTAAGCTGAAGTGGTATAAACAAGAGCAAAATTGGGTAAAGGTTTTGAGCCATTCACCGGTATAATGTACAGTTATATTTGTCTATAATTGGAGCTGTTGCAACCAAATACTGCCCTCCTTTGTAAAGTGAATAAATATACATTGCCTTTATCAAGTACTAGTCCTGTCATGTGTGGGTTATAGGTTGGGTGTCTGCATGTAGAATATTGTACTGATAACAATTCATCAGTTCTTTTTCTCTCTCTCCAGGGAAACAAGCTACCAGACACAGGTTTGAGAGAGATATCAGCTCTTGAGCTCTCCTGCCACATTTCATTACCTCTCTCCTGCCTCCCATTTCTTGCAACTTCATTCTGTTGTCTTTGTTGACTTGGCAGAATGCAAGTGCGATAGCTTTCTGTTTACCCATTATTGTCTTAGAGTATATATGCGGCAAGGCCAAAGGAATGAGATATGCAAGAAACCCAGCTGGATTGTGAAACTGTAAATTAGTGACACCTGTCAAAATGTGTTGTGTAAGTGCATGTTTGTAAAATATGAAGGAGCATAGGAAGAGTATCAGTACAAACATCCCGGAACAATCTTCAGAGGCCCTAACTGCACAAAAAATGGTGCACTGAGCGACATTAATGCAGCCTTTATTATTGTCACATCAGGTTTCTCTCTGGGCGATTAACAAAAAATTAAAACCTTAACAATATAATATAAAGCATAATATAAACACAATTTATGTACATTTAAAAATAACCAGCAATAGAAAACCTGGTTAAAACCTTATATGCTGTCAAATGACTGGGAGTAAAGTCTTAACCTGATGTTGGTGCCAGATGGACTTCACTCGGGGGAGTGTTCCATAACCGGAGGGCCATCACCGAAAAGGCCCTCATTGCCATCCTCCAAACCTTCCTCAGGGGAAGGACCTGGAGGAGGACCTCAGATGACTATCCTAGTGTATGGGTAGGTTCATACCAGTAGGTTCATATGCATCCCTACCATGAAATTGCCTTGTGGATTCAAAGTTCTATTTAAAGCTATGTTTTTCTTTGCAAAGGCACGTCTAGGGCTTGTAAGGTTGTGTATATAATGTTTACAAGATGTATTGTCTTGTAAAACAACATACGTGATTATTTTCCTATGTTGCCCCATTTTATAATGACACAGTTCCACATTGCTGAGGTTTTTTGTGAGTTATTAATTTTGGATATTTTTACCCTGCCCTTCAACCAAGTCCCCAGGGCATGTCTTACAAAGCAAAAATACAGCACAATTCATTGGCAGGGCTTTGTGATCTGTTCTGCTACTGCAGGCCAAACTACATGATACATGAAATGGGTAAATGCATTTCATGTATCTTACTTTAGACTTGCAACTGAGGGTGTGATGGGCATGCAGGGGAGAGAGCCTGCAAAGCAGGTCTTTAAAAGTCAAATCAGGTATCCTGCCCATTTAGGGCTTTACATTTTTGTGTGGTTATGGTTGTATGTGTAATAGCTGTGTGAAGCTTAACTTGATTGCATAATCTGATCATCAGGCCTGTTAAGAGTAAACTGAATGTGGCTCCATCCTGAAAATCTGGACAATGCTGCACATGATTGTAGTCCATCATATGACTGAATCCTGGCACGAGTAGCAGTTCTTGTGGTTGGGATGATTGCCAGATATTAACTAATAAGCAACTTTGTTTTATCGGTTTATGGGATGTGGTAGTTAAGAAGGTCAAATAAAACTTTATCCTTCATAAGTTACTTGTGTAAATTTGACCCTAGAATGCATTTCAGAATCAGTGTATCTTAGGTTTACAATTACTTTTACAGGGACCCTTTTGTATGGAGGTTGCTGCAGAGGTGGGATGCTTTCTAGCTTCTGTATTGCGTGTGAAGTATTGGCAGAGTGTCTAAATACATTTTGTTTTGTGAACTGTCCAGAGAGCTTTGGCTATTGGGTGGTATAGAAATGTAATAAATATAAGGGTTGTGTCCCATGTTTCAGAGAGGCACACACAGCTATTTTGTACTTGAATAACCCATTGACTAAAGAATTTCAGCTGTTAAAATATTGGGAAATACTTGAGAAAATCCAGTCAAATGGGGCTAAGGGAGGGCTATAGAAGTGTGTGTTAGAAAGAGCACATGAATATGGATTTGGGGCTAATTAATACAAAGAACCACAGTAGTTCCTACCTCCACTTTCACTTCCCTTTAAGCATTCTCTTATAGACTCTACCTGTACTATATCTCCATTCCCCCAAGCCAAAGGGAAAGGGAGAATGTGGTACTGTGGGGAAGAACTTGAAACCAAGACCAAACTTCTCAGATAAGTGTGTTGGTATTTGCAGCAGCAGCCTGGAAATGTGGATAGGGAGACATTTTTCTCCCTCTCTCAAAATACTAGAACCTGGGGTCATCCTATGAAGGTGATTAGTGAGAGATTCAAGGCAGATCAAAGGAAGACTTATTTTCACAGCGCATAGTTAAACTATGGAATTCGCTAGCACAGGAGGTAGTGATGGGCACCAATTTGGATGGCTTTAAAAGGGGGTTGGACAATTCCTGGAGGAAAACGCTATCAGTGGCTACTAGTCGTGATGGCTATGTGCTACCTCCAGTACCAGAGTGAGCCTGTGTGCACCAGTTGCTGGGGAACATGGGCGGGAGGGTGCTATTGCTCTCATGCCCTGCTTGTGGTTTCCTGTGGGCAGCTGGTTGGCCACTGTGGACTAGGTGGATCCAGCAGGGCTCTTCTTAGGTTCTTCAGGGCTTCCACTGCAATGAATGGGAATGAGAATTTCATTCCCATTCAATCAGTACAGCAACTACAACTCAGAAAGGGAACATTTCATGGAACATAAGCTAGAAATGGGTGGCAGAGAGAGGAAAGATGTCCCATGATTTCCTACACCCCACAATAGATGTAAATTGATGTAAATCTAAACTGATGTATGAAAATAGTTTTGCATTCATTCAGGGATTGTGTTTGTAGGTGGTTTATTCTTTGGCAAATGAGGGGAAAAAACCTTTGATCCTGTTTACAAATTCCCTTCATGCATCCGGCAAAGTGGACTCTGGCCCTTAAAAACATGGCACAATAACTCTGCTTGGTCTAGAACATACCACATGACTTATTGGTTTGGGGTGGTTGTTGTTTTGGTTACTCAAATTTAGGGTCAGTCTATCACAGTGTGCTTGACTTCTAGGGATCCAGTGCTTCAAAGTTTGAGATCTCTTTATCCCCACAGAGCCTCTATAAGCAGAATTTGGCGTGTAAGCTTATTAATGTGTTAGAAATCTTAATTCCAAAGATGGCCATTGGGTGTCAGATTTGTGCCGCCGAACGATGTAAGTTCCTGGACAAAAGTGATACATGGTATCATGGTTTACTTTGAAAAGGCTGGTTCTTGCAACCCTAAATTAGAGATCAGTTTTATATTCCCATTTCTTAGCTGCTTTCTGAATGTATTCTGCAAAGTGCAAAGGCCATGGGAGAATGTGATAGGCTTTTGATTCTGTCAGTCAATTTAACAGGTTAAGCCTGATCTCCTTGAATTTCTGACATGTTAATATCACAGTGGGGAAGATCCTCACACTGATGCACATTGTGGTCCACAGATTTGCTCAACATGTATGCTTAAGATGGGGGGTGGGTAGGGATAATAGACTTGCCAGTACTTTGCAAAAAAAGAGAAGAAAAGTTGGTTTTCCTCAAAAGGCTCAGCATGGATTACCAGGCTTTAAGCCCAAAGAGATATGAACAAATATTTAAAATATGTACAATAAAAAGAAGGGCCAGGTATGCAGTCTGGGAGTGCTCATGGACTCGGGGCCTTCTGTGTTCCTGGAATCAGGGCCTTCTGTGGAGGCACAGCTGGTGTCAGCTTCCAGGAGTGTTTTTTTTACCTGCTTAGGCTGGTTCAGCAGCTGCAGCCCTATCTAGAAAAAGCTGACCTAGCCACAGTGACACATGCCTTGGTTAGGTCCAGGTTAGATTACTGTAATGTGTTGTACATGGAGCTGCCCTTGCAGACTATTTGGAAAATGCAACTGGTACAGAATAGGACAGAACACTTGTGGGAGCTAGACTCTCAGATCATATTACTCCTATTCTGTATCATCTACAGGTTTGGGACCACATTGCCTGAAGGACCGCTTACACCTACATGAGACTGCCCAAGCATTAAGATCAGCATTAGAGGTCCTACTACAATGGTTTACTGGCAAGAGCCATTAGGCTAGCAGGTACTAGGACAGGACTTGCTCAGTGGTGGCCCCACACTAGTCGAACTCCTTCTCCAGAGAGATACATATGGATTAATCACTGCTGGCTTTTAAAGAGAACCCTAAAGGCATTCATTCCAGTCTTCATTTGTGCTTACAAGTCATTAGCTGCTGCTGCTATGTGTGTGTTTAATTGTAACTGTGCATTCATATTTTTGTAATATTGTAAACCGCCTTGTGAGGGCAGCGCGCCCTGAAAGGAGGGCGAAAAATCTCTTAAATAAATGTTTCCCTGAATTACAAGAGTAAACATTCCAATGCAGCATTCCTAGACAGTAGATTAAATGTGGGCACCAGAGTTCAGAAATGTGAATACATTTCTCAGCTTTTTGAAGCTTATCCGTTACATATTTTTGTAATTGGCGCCACCCAAGCACTTCATCTGCATGAGCAAGAGTCTCCTGGCAGCTAGGAGCAAAAGGATCCTTCTGGTAGTATGCTGGACTTCCCACGTTTATGTAACTGTAGTTCTTCATGGTCTCTGTGCATCACACACACATGGATTCTGCACCTGCGTAAGACATTGGACTGGGGATGGAGGGCAGGTTGTGTGAACACACAGATGACTGCTTGAAGAACCACAGTTACAGGTAAGCAACCTGTTCTTCATAGTCTGTGTGCATCAGCACACACATAGGTGAGTAGCAAGCTGTGCTCTACCACTGACCTACAGCCACTCCCAAAATTACCCCCTTTCCCTGAAGCATAGATCCTCTGCCAAGGGATATTAAACCCATCCAGTTCTCCATTCTTCCTGGCATCTCATACCAGCCTCTTCCTCCCCATTTATCTTGGATCAAGGCCACCTTGCCTCTTCATTGGAAGTGCTCGTGCCTGCAATGCACAAACCTTAGCTGGTGTGAAGGAAGGTTCCTCCCTGGGGTCCCCTGCCTAGAACTTTTGGGAAATGGTTGATTCTGAAACTCGGTCCAGGAACTTTGTGCCTGAACATTGCCTGATGAATAGTAGTGTGCCAGCCTGACCTTGGTAAACAGCTAGGCATTTGAAGCTTCTGGATTGGCCTGGCCTGCTCTGAATGCCAAGAGCTTGGCGTACTTTCACTTGCTTGGTCAACAGAGCGGTGCATTTTGCTTGCTGTACTTCATTTTGCTTCCTGTTCCTCAGGCTCCAGTTTCTTTAGGCCAAACTTGCCAGCTCCAGACCCTGACTGGGGAACTATACTCACCAGGTCTTCAGATGCAGCCACCCACTGCCCCATGAGGAAATCCAGGCAAAATGGGAAGTGAGGATTTTGAGTTAACCTTTACTTGTCATCCAGGTCTGCCTTTTAAAATTACCTTGGTCTGAAAATATTGCATGTTTGGTAGTAGATGTTAAAATAGGAGTGAAAGGGGTTTGTGCGGATGGGGGAGCATCAAAAGGGCTTGGATCTCTTTCATACAGAAATGATCATTAGGCCACCTCAGAGATAGCATAGAGCTGACAAGCATCTATTTTCTGTTCTGCGGGCACATTTTACCTCTGCAGCTGCTGAAATGTTTGCAATCATTCGCCCATTAGAGCAACTGTTACCTTCTGCGTAGATGTGTACAAACAATTTGTTATCTGTTCTGTACAGTCAACCAACCATTTTGGTAACTGCAGAGCAACCCCTAATCTAATCTTCCACAGCGACTTCATCTCTTCGGTGGCTTAGTTTTTACCTGCTCTAAAGATGTCAGAATGTTGCTTTCTCCACACCCAGCAAAGTCGGCAAACAAGGCAAAAACCTAGGGAGTATCGTAGGTAACAAGTTTTTCTGCCTTTTCCCTGCATCTGAATTGACATGGTGCTTCATGCAACTGCCTAATTCCCTGGTGCTGCTCTTCACTCCAGCAATATAAACAAGACTCCTGAGGGTGTATATAGTTGGACATCATGGGATGTGTTAGTGCCATGGAACCTGTGGTCAGATATATGGAAACTTTCTTCAGGTCTTCTAGTCTCATGAGCTGAGGCCACCTTAAGACTCCTTGCTTACGCAACAAGCAGAGCAATCTTCTCTTTCCTAATGTTCTTAGGCATAGCAGAATTACTGTTTACCAGAGAAAACCTGTTATCTTGTGCATGCCTTGAATTCTGTGCTCCCAAATTCTGCTCTAGAAGCAGTATCTTTCCAAATCCATACAAATCTACGTAGATGTGATTTGTGCACTTTGCATAAGAACAGTTCTTTATTTTTGGGAGAGTGACAGATTTTACACACACAGTCCTTAATGTTACCTGTCAGAAACTGAGCAAGGATGGCACAGAGGCTTGTAATGCTGGAGCAGGTAGCCAAGAAGTGAGAATAAGGAGGATGAGTCATCCAACCTTGGAGTACAGAAAGACCAACCTACATTTGGTTTGATGTTCAACTCTTTACCAGAAAGTATCCAGATACGTTAAACTTTTTTTTAAATGAAACATGAGATCTAATGGAAACATTTAACACTTCTTTGATTTTTATTTAGTGAAACTTTGAATCTCCTAGACCAATTGCATTATGTTCTAGAAGCGTTACCTTGGCCTCTGTGCAAAATCTTGAAATTTGGCACCTGCAAATCTCAATTTTCCTTTTGAGTGTTTCTGGTCCTGGCAAGTGGATAAGTGGTTGGAAAGACATGCGTCTTTCCATTCCTCTCTGCCATTCCTTGTCATACTGTCCATTAAAAAAAATCTGCATCACAGAAGCATAATACTGGGAAAATAGATTTCTAAAAAATAATAATGCAGATATGCATTGTGTAATTTGGTCTGGCCAGAATCATCCCCGTAAAGGGGGAAAAAAACAAAATTGGGCACTGAACAAACATGCTCCACTGTAGAACGATCACAGCTCTGTGGTGTCAAGGACCTCTACATAGCACTGTGTACTCCTTCCCCTCCATCCTTGCCACTGCAGTCTCTTCCTTTCCATTTAATATATGGCATTTGTTGCAGCTATGGCAACCATATAAGATACACAAGAGGGGCAATTTATAGCAGTGGAATACCCAGCTAGCTGCTCAATCCCCTTTGAAGGACCCAGAGAGCAAGCCAAATGTCTAGTTTTCATAGAACCATAGAATTGTAGGTTTGGAAGAGGCCTACAAGGCCATCGAGTCCAACTCCCTGCTTAATGCAGGAATTTCAATATGGGTTGGCTCACTTGAGTTAAGGCATTTCTACATGAGGCTTTTATCCTGCACCTTTACTAAGGCTTCTGCTTCCGGATTCTTTGTGGGATTAAGATCGGCTCCTTTAATGTACTTTTTTCCGGTGGGTTTCTTTCTTTGTCATTCTATATGTTTCATTATACAGCTGCTACATGCCGCTGCGGTAGAACAGAATTGTGCCAATACACAAAGTGTTTCATAGTGCCATTCAGGATATACCAGACTTTCCTCAATCTAAAAAAACCCGCGTTAATGGTTGCAAAGCACAGGAGAGTCCCTGGAGGAGGAGGATGTCATGTAAAGGACCTGCAAACTACCATGCATGACCATTCATGACTGCACAATAAAAGCCTTGCATAGAAAAGCTCTCACTCAGTTCTGGGTTTCCTGGCCTTTTGTTTGGGAAAATGCACGATTTATTTCACTGTGTGTTCGCTTGAGCCTGGATCTGCATGCCTCCACGCACCCACTTTGCATGCAATTTTTTTATGATTTAAATTGTATTAGGTTTCCTGAAATTACATTCCATAAGCAAAGTATGGCATGCATTTATTTTGCTGTAAGTAGATAGAACAGGCAGCTGCCCAATTCCCTGACAGGTAGCAAAGTGAACTCCTGTCCTGCACTCCATGTGAGATCGTGTCAATGCTTCATCCACCCCGCCGCACCGCCTCTGCTCAAGAAAAGTTCACATAGGCTTGGTCATTTGATTGTACGTGAAAGTTGAAAGGACTCTGTGACTTTAGAAACTCTCTTTATTAACTGGGCATCACCCAGGGATTTTTACAGGCTTTCTGAAGTGCAGGCAATAAAACCAACTTGAGTCTATTGGTGCCCGATGTCACACTTCAAGAGGAGAGTCTGTGTGTTACAGTTGCTCTCACCTAGTAAATCCATTCTTTATATTCTGCCGGCTCACCAGTGGGGCAGTGAGAAATGATTTATAACCATGGCAACAGTTGCTGTGAGAGACTGGGATCAACAAGAATTTCTTTCATGCCCACATCAATGAGTTGGGGGTGAAGAGCCTCTCGGATCCAGTTGGGCAATTCCACTCAAGCCACTTTTTAATTTTGATTGAGGTAAGTTCAATCGAAATGTCTCTCACACACAAATATCTTGCTTGGGGGAACGTGTTGGTCTGAACTCTTCTGAATTGGAGCCACTTACTCCCAGGGGGTTACTTTCCCTCTCCTCTGGGCCCTCCTCCCTATGCTGTCACTATCACAGGTGACTGGGGGTAGGGGGTTGTTCCAACAGCGTTTGCTAGAGCTGAGACCCTGTGCTCCTGCTTTTGATTCAGAGTGTTCCATAATGCAGGATGATTTTTAGATAGGATGAGCTCTTAAACTGTACTTGCATCATATTAGGCAGTAGTCATTTCATCCAACAGCATTCTGTTGCCTCTAGACATGCAAAAAGCTTGGGTTCATTTAGTACAGAGGTAGACAACATAGTGCCCGCAGGCACCAATGCGCTCCTGGACACCTTTCTTGGCACCTGTAAAAATGCCCTCCCCCTCGACACACTTATTTTTAAAACTCATTTTCTTACGGGCAGCTGTGATTGCTGTGAAATAGGTTTCTGTTGGTGCTGAAAATGAGTTCAAAGGAGTTGTTCAGTGCCTTGTGGTTGTCAGACCCCACCTCTGCCTTACACTCAGTCTTTTGGGCAGGTTACGTGTCCTTTGCCATGGCTCTCTTGGTAGCCATTTTGTGGTGGTGCCCTGGACTGTGTCTCAAATTGTCAAATGTGCCCACAGCCCCCCAACGTTGCCTAACCCTGGTTTAGAACTTAAAATTTGTGTTGGATCCCAGCTGAGCCCCCTTCATGTGGGTTTGAAAAAGTGTAGTTTAGAGTGGGCTTCATTACAAAAGCACTGAAGCATGTATTGATATGTCCTGTGTGGAAAGGTAATGAGGGAGAAGATGTAGGGAAGAAACTTCCCATTTGATTCTGGCACTGAAACTTGTTTTGGTCGCCTATGCCAAGAGAGGGACAGAGAATGCAACTGTTGTGGCTTTTGATGCCATCGAACATGGTACCCTTCTGGATAGGTGCTCTGCATTAGGAGCTGGAGACACGCTGGTACAGCGGTCCCACGCCTACGTGGAATGTCAATTCCAGAAGCTGATGCTGGGGAACTATTGCTTGATTCTTGACTGTTAACGCTGTGGGGTCTGCAGGGTTCTTTCTTGCCCTCCATACGTTAATATCTACAAGGAACTACTAAGTGGGGTCATCCAGAGATTCAGGGTGTGGGGCCATCAGTATGCATGTGACACCCCGCTTCCTTTCTGTTTTTCATCAAATTCAGGTGAGGAAGCAGAACTGAATTGTTGCTTGCCTGTGCTAATAGACTGGATGACTGGCCAATGTACTGAGGCTCAGTTCAGGTGGAGTGGTGTTCATCCTAGTTTGGACAGGGTTGCGCTCCCTCTGAAGGGACAGGTTTGCAGCCTGGGGGTGCTCACTGATCCATCTTTGTCCCTGGAGGCACAGGTTGGATGCCTCTCCTCTAGGCTTCCCTTGCCGTACAAGGTACAGCAGGTGGCTGCTGGAGGAAGGGCTTTCTCCTGACGATGGTGTCCTGACAATGGAATGCTTTTCTCAGGGAGGCTCATGTGATGCCTTCTCTGATGTCATTTAGACAAACAGGCAACCTCATTTTTATTTTTTCCGGGCTTTTACATTCAATCTGATATGCTTGGTTGCTGATCCTAGCGATTTTACTGTTTTTAGTATATTTTTGTGTATTTTAAATTTGTATGTATATAATTTCTTCTATTGTGTGCTTAAATTTTGTAAGCAGCCTGGGAATTTTATTGTAGGGTAGGATATAAATTACTCAAATAAATCAATTTTGGAAAGAGAATGGATTGAACCAAAAGTCCTCTGGAGGCCTTAAGTAAAATGCAGCATCTCCCTGAAAATACTATTAAGCTAAATTTCTTTCCCATTCTCCAAAGCAGAGTTTTACTTTGAGTTTGGACTGCTAGGTAATATTAATGAAGAAAATCCATTCCTATCGCAGTGGTCAATATTTGGCATTCATTCTCTTGCTTTCTTTTTAATAAAGGCTTAAATTATTAAAATTGTTTTAGTAAGTGATAGTTTAATCCAGTGCATTAGAATATTGTGTATAGCAAGTTAGAGCGGAACCTCCTAGAACAGGAAGCACACTATTCATGCTTATAAAGTGTTTTTTTCAAAAAAGACAGAGTATAAATCCAAATCAGGAAAGAAAACTCTTAGTGCAGTGAATATATACCATTAAATTCTAGAATGAAATTGTGGTGCTTATTTGTGATATAGTATACATACCCAAACCAGCTTTGGTTGGTATAGAAGGTGTTTAGTGATTCAGCATAAATGGGGGCGAGGGGAGATTCAGGGCAAGTTTTGTGTATGAAGTAGTGGTTAGAGTGTCAGATTCAAACTGGGGAGCATCACCAGCTTAGCGCATGATTACCTTAAGAGTTGTAGCTCCGGTTAATCATGGACAAACTCTCTTCTACTTAATTCAGAATTGGCTTGGTGTTAGGAGCTCTCTTGGTACTGCAGGGTGAAAAGTCTTGTCAGTTTCCAAGATTTCTTGTAATGTTGGTGAAGGGTCATGTGCCTTGTCATATTGCCCCCTGGAAAGGGTTTCTGGAACACATCCCAGACAAAAGAAACATAAGGAGGGATAAGAAAGGGGTTGGGATCTGGATGGGGAGGGAGCCAACAACCACGTTAAAAAACATTTGCATGACATTTTGATGAGAATTGACTCAAAAGAAGATATACTCACAAATGACATCAAACTGACAACTGAAAAAGAAACATAGTTTAAACTAATTGAATGAAGTTCATTTTTGTAGCTAGTACCCAAGCAACCTGTAGAACTTTGAAAAAAGGGTAAATAATTACTGCTTTTTTTGCCCTACCTCACTGCAGACAGTACACTCAAGAGTTCAGTGCTCCCTTCAGGTTGGCACACAGGACAACTGCCTAGTTTGCCCATTCTAAGGCTGGCTCTGTAGCTGCTAAACAAAAAGATGCAGAGTTTGCTGCTGCAGTCATACAATTCACAACAGTCAATGAGCATTTCAATCAAGAATAAGCGGTTAATACTAAATCACTTCTGCGCTTGTGCCTACAAAGCAACTGGTTTCGCAACGGTTAACCCAAGTTTCAGTGAGAGCTTTACAGAAAGGTGCCATTAATAACGCTTTTGTGCTTGCACCTAAAAAGCAGCCTCTTCAGCCTGAATGTTGACCATGCTGACTATATATGTGCAGAATTTCGTTTTATAGTAGGAGCCAGAGAAGATTTTCTTGGGGAAATTCTCTATTTGTAATACATCTGAACATTATAAGCAGGATATTTAACCCAGGTAACTACAAAGCTGGGTGATCTCTCTAGTACTCAGGGCTACATGGGTAACATTCCAGGAGCCCCCAAATTGCTTGTAAATTAAAAAGACCTTAAGCACTAGTCATAATAATGGCTAGCGAGAACTCTCCTGTAACGGCAAACTAATATGTATTGTTGATTTATTTCAGGGGTGATTAAAAGAACTTGAGGAATTTCCTAAGCTATTGGAAAAGGGTAGCAGACTTTGGGCAGTGTTCAATGGTAGTCCTACTTAGAGTAGACCCACTGGAATGAATGGCTCTACTCTAAGTAGGACGACCTTTGGACACTGCCCTTTGAGTCCTCCTTATACTGGCAGCTGCTTCGTGAGCACAATACTGAACACTCTTCTATCTAGGAAGCAGCCTAATCAACATATAGAACAGAAAAGTGATTTCTTACACAAACAGCTCTTACTGACTGGGTTCACACAACATGCTAACCCACACTCAGTGGCTGAGTGTGGGTTGTTGTTGAACTCTGGGCTGTTGAACTGTGGGCTGTTGAACTGTGGGCTATTGTGTTGTATGAATGCAGCGTATTTTCACAGGGTAGCTTGTTAACCATGCAGCGTGGCTTATTTTTCTTGAACAAGCCACCTTGAGAACTCATGGATTGTTGTTGGACTGGTCAGGATGGTTAACAAGCCACCCTGTGGAACATGTGCTGTGTTCAGCCAACATGATAACCCACGATTCAACAGCAACCCACGGATCAATAGCTCACACTCAACCGCTGAGTGTGGGTTAGCATGTTGTGTAAACCCAGCCATTGACTGAAAACTAACCTTGCCACACATTTACAATTAAAATTCTACATAGTGTCTGTGTGTAAATTTCTACACAGAAGTGCTTTTCTTGTGGGGAGATTTGATAATGGGGGAAGGAACCATTTAGAGAGGTTTGTAACCCTTCTATCCTTTCTTCCTTTCCAATTAGTCCTTGAATAGTCTCTGCCTGACACCTAGTGTTTTACAACTCTGGGAATGTAATGATTTGTCGAGCCCTCCCTGTCTAATTCCTGGTTATATACGGTTGGGCCTGTCATTACTCGAGGTGTATTAACTGATTGCCGCTGCAGCTGGAATGTATATCTACCCATCTCTGTGTTTGGGGTGTTTATCTGATCATGAAGCTGCTGCTGCTATTACTTGTCAGCATTGTTTATGAAGCCTGGTTAAATTAAATGTTATTGATTACAAGGCCAGGAGTAACTGCAAGATCAGCAAGTAGAAATTTAGGTAGAGATTTGTCAATGGATGAGACTGCAGCAGCTAACACTTACACTTTGAATTGGGTGCCCCAGGGATCTTTCCTACTAAGGTCAGACATCATGTGCTGCATCTAGCATTGGGATGTTTTCCTTCACAAAAAACCCGCATGCTTTTAGGGCAAAATCTTTTGTATGATTCACACAGAACTAGGTAACACTGGAAGGGGAGCTTGTCTCATGCCATTGCTTTCACCGTGCGGTATATATCCCCCATCCTCAGCTCTCTCTGGTTGTATTTAGGCTTGCTATGTGTTTACAGCTAAGGGCAATGTGATTCCAGTACTAGGCTGAAAACCTGTTTTGTATTTGTCAGTCACTTCACTGCAGACCAGGCCTGGTGGCAATATACAGCCTACTTGGGCAAAGGCCAAGGCTCCGTTGCCCCACAGGGCCCACCACTGCTGCCCCTGGCTGGCACCACCACTGAAAACAGGCCTGATGGTGGTGAACCTAGGGTGGCCATGTGTGCTCTTTTATAGAGGACAGTCCTCTATTTGAAGGGCTGCCAGAAGACCGTCCTCTATTTTGAAGGGCTGCCCATTCCAAGTCACGTTTAAAAATAAAGACCCATCAGAAGGGAGAGCTGGGCCTTGAACTTGCCCATCAACAGCACCTGGACTGCAGGCTGAGTAAGGCACATGGGTCACTTGGTCACGGTCGTCCATACTATAGTGAGATGCATTCCATTTTTATTGAAATTATGATAATGAATTCTAAATGTGTACCTATACATATACAACAGCATATGCAAAATACATGCAAATCTGTGTCTTCTTGGGTGATGCATAGCCTCTTTTTTGGCGATCCACACGCATGGTCACTCTACTGGGCTCACGGTCTGTTGCCACCATCCTAATCATGCTGGCCCTACCTCCAAGGTACCGTTGCTGCATGCAAGGCACACACACCCCTCAGGGGGGCAGCATGGAGGTGGAAGGAGCGGGAATGCCACTTTCATATGTCTTACAACTGGCCCAACCCAGAGGACGCCTGAGCCAGTTTTGTGGCATATAACAGCAGTTATGAAATGTTGTTTTTCAGGTTGCTTTTATATATTATTGTATCTGAAATGAAAGCTAGATGTTTGTGTTGTTTTTTTTACTGAGAAGCTTTGCATTCCTATGTCTACCTTTGAGCAGGAAACAAGTAGCGAGATGTTTCTGCTCTGCTCCACTTTTATACAAAGTAGTTTGCCCAGTCCTCACCTTTGGTTGAAAACAAAACTCCCCGTGAAATTTGAACTCCGGTATGTTCTTTGGGTTTTGAAGCTTTTGGCATGTTGGCTAAAGTCATTAGGTACTAAGAGGAACTATGCCTAAATCATGACCTGCACATGACCTTTCCTTTGCAGTCAGCTGGGCCATCCCAAGGGCAGGCTTTTGCTTTTTAAAAAAATCAGCTTAGGCAAGCTTTTAAGTACTAGGCTGATTACCCTTCTTCAACACCTGTAGGTTTGGAGCAAGAATAATGAAACGTCAAAAATGGGCGAGAGGTTGGCTGACAAGTATCTCCCCAGGTGCCCAAGTGTTAGTCCAAGCTATCTTTGATCCAGTGGTTGATTCCCAAGAACAGGAGTGCTTAAGCCTGCTTGCAGGCTGAACTCTCATCTCCCCAAACCCTGCTTCCTAGTCCCAGATGTGCAGAGGCAGTGTGTAATTATTCAGTGATGGGCAAAATGCCCTTTGCAGGTGCCTATCTGTTCTGCTCTTCATTATTCCTTCACTTATTCTAGGTGGTTGAGTTCCAGTGCTAGACCAAGAGAGCCTTTGCCTTGAACAGAGAAAAGGAACAACCAAACAAACCCACTGCTACAGTCTTCTCCAACTGCTGCCTTCCAGATGTGTTGGGACCCCCATCAGCCCCAACCAATAGGGCCAATTGTCAGGGCAGTGGAGGCTGGTGGCTCCAATGTCAGTGGGGCGGTGAATCCGCTCCGGGTTTCAGTCAGATCCAGTCAGAACTCTAAAGGAGCTATCAAAGCTCCCTCCTTTAGAGTTTCAACGGGTTCTGCCTGAAACCCGGAGCGGATTCTCCGCCCCACTGACATTGGAGCCACCAGCCTTCACTGGGTCATGGGAATTGTACATCTGGCGAGCACCAGATTGGGGAAGACTGCACTCGTAGATCAACAGTGAAGAAAAGATTGTTCCCTCCTACAGTTTTGGGATCCATGTCTCCTAAACTATGAGAGATGGGAAAATCTTATGGGTTGGTCTGTGCGGAAGAGCAAGAAGGGTCTTCTCTTGAGAAAGCTCAGAAGATTTTCCTCCCTTTGCTTTATTTAAAAAAATTATTTGCTACCTTTCAAGACAAATCCCCTGTCCCAAAGTGGCTTTCTAAACATAATTCAAACAATCCAAAACAAATTATGAAATACATACAAAACACTCAACTACAATCCTAAAAACAACAGAATTTTAAAAGCCCAGCAAACTTTTAGTAAAATGTAGATTGGAACAAAAATGTTTTTATGTTCCTAGGTAAAGGCTAACAAAGATGGGGGAATATATGTATGAGCTTTGGGAAAGAATTCTAGAGATATGGGGTCACCACTGAAAAGGCCATCTCTCTAGCATCCTCCAGTCTGACAGACCTTGTCTGTCTTTCGTTTGATCATCTGAATGAGCATTTCCTAGGTTAGAGGGCTGTGGCAGACAGCTGCCCCTATACCGGGAAAAGCAGATCCAAATTTCCTATCACATGACACATCACAACGCCTTCCGTTTGCATCTGGAATTGGCTCGGCTTCCTTTCTCTTTAAACAACAGCTTATCAGTATTGAGCAGCAGCAGCTTAAAGAATGCTCTCATGAGGAAGTTAGATATAAAAGGGGGACATTCAGTGTCCATGGGAAGGTGGAGAAACAGCTAATGTGATCTTCCCATGTCAACAGTCTGCTGCTTGCCTTGCGGCAGCGCTGATTTGACTTTTGATTGGAAATTTCCTTTGGCTCTCAGGAACTGAACGGTTTCTCCATGACAACGAAAGGAGATGGAAGGAGAAGCCAATCATGGCTTACCCAGATTTTTTAAGGAGCCAGTTTTGCTCTGTGCAGGGCTCCATAAGCAAGTGTATCCCACCAGTAAAAGTCGCTTCATAGAACATACTTCCAGGTGGGGTGGGGGGTGGGGGTCGGAGTGAAAGTCATCTGACTGGCAGGAGCTGCACAACCAATAAGGGAGGCTTCCCCCTCCAGGTTCTCCCCTCTTTCTCCTTTCAGAATAAGAGAGGCTCCCCCACATTCAGGGGACAAGCCTCATTGACCACAATGGGAGTTACTTCTGAGTAGACACAAAGTGGTTTGGGTTGGGAAACACAGGGGAGACAGGAACAATCTCTTTCTCTCTTTCCTCCCCTGCCTTAATACCTTAAATAAACGATCCTTTCTGGAACACAGCGTTCTAGCTGCCCCTGCTGTGATCAATCGAAGCTTAGACATCAAGGCTCTCTAAATGCGTTATTTGATTCATAGGAATCTTGGTGAGCATTTCGAGGACAAGCCTCATTGACCACAAGGTGAATTACTTCTGAGTAGACACACATATATTTGTGCTGGGAAAGACAGGGAGGGGAAACCAGCCCCTTGTCTAACCTATTGCTGCACAGGAAGGTAGGGATGTTAGACAATTCCGCCATGGATCCCAGGGAGGCTGAATTCCAGTGAATTCAGCCCCCCAGAATCCATGGTGGAACGGAGCAACCAGCCCCACCACCCCGCGAAAGCCCCGTGAAACGGAGCCTACCTGGCTGCGGCTGTGGCTCCGCCAGTGGCGGCTCTGGCGGCGGATGAAGCGGCGGCGGCAGCAATGGTGGCGGCTCTGGCTGCTGCTGGGCTGCTGAAGCCGCCATTTGCGTCCCTACGTATATATTTACATAGCCTATCACGGCTAAAGCGGGGACGCAAACGGAGTCCCCTATGCCATTTGCGTTCCCGCTTTAGCCGTGATAGGCTACGTAAATATGTACATAGCCTATCACGGGCCGGCGTAGGGACGCAAATGGCGTCCCCTACTCAGGAAGCCATTTGCGGATGCAGCAGCCCAGCAGTGGCTGGAGGCCCCGCTGCGGGTTGGCCCGGCCGGCGGCTCTGCGGACTGGCCATGGAGTAGAGCCGGCGGGGCAGGATTCCGGGGCGGAGGAACGGATCGCCTCCTACCCCGTCGAGGATTCCGGGGGGAGGAACGGATCGCCTCCCCCCACCTGCAGACCCCAGTGGAGCCAGGTAAGCGGGTTTCACACACTCCTACAGGAAGGAAGGTCTAAATTAGTTACTTCCAAAGGCAATAAACCAAACAACGGAGAATCGCAGCTTGGGGGAAGCGCTTTACAGCTTCTAGGGAATTAGTGCTTTAAAATGTGTTATTTCAATTGAGGGGGATCTGTGGTGTGGGCATTCAGGGGACAAGCCTCATTGAGCACAATGGGAGTTATTCTGAGTAGACACTAATTGGTTTGTGCTGGGAAACACTGGGACAGGAAACACCCCTTGACCAGGGTCATGGTGAAAGGCACACCCCCGGGCAGGGCTAGCATACCTGAGGTAAATGCAGGGGGTTGGGGCACAGAACAACTATACTGTGGAGAACCTGACTTAAGGAAAAAAAATGGACTTTAAGCAGTCTCAGGAAATCTGGTTTTTCGCTGATAAGCTCTGGGGTGGTTGCTGGATGGCCACAATGTCATGTATCCCTAAAGGTAAAGGTGTCGTCAGCCAGTCGTGTCCAACTCTAGGGGGTGGTGCTTATTTCCATTTCTAGGCCAAAGAGCCAGCGCTGTCCGAAGATGCTTCCATGGTCATGTGGCCGGCATGACTGAACACCGAGGTGCACGGAACGCTGTTACTTTTCCCGCCGAAGCGGTACCTATTTATCTACTTGCAATTTCTTCCTTTCGAACTGCTGGATTGGCATGACTCCATCATGTGGCACTCGGGTCTCGAACTCCTGTCCTGCCGACCTTCCGGTCTGCAGTTCAGCGTCTTAACCACTAAGCCACCGCGGTCCCTACCATGTATCCCTAACGACCTCCAAATGCAGCCAGCTCGGAGTAAATCGCTCATGGAGACATCCCCTGGTGTGGGCTTTCTCACTCGTTTTTAAAGCTCATGTGTTGGCAGATTGCCTGGTCTCCCTTGACACCAGGTCCCACAGATCTGTTTGCATCCTGTGTGCCAAATGCCTAAAAAAAGGAGCCAATCAGATCAGACTTGGCCTAATGCATTAATGAATCTCCTTAGGCTTAATTCCTTAGCAAGTGATAACAGGTTTTTGCACCTAGCAAAAATTCCAGGGAGTGGGGTTGGGGTGGGGATAGGTTATCTAGCAGAGTGATGGGTGTTTTGGGAATGCAGAAGCGGAGAAGCCCCAAGTTTGGGGACGTCTAAATGAGGATGAAGGTAGGTTTCCTTTCTTGTCATTGTTGCAGCATATGTTCCTTTTGCTTTTGTAGTCCTGTCTTTTGCCAAGTAGCTTGGAGCTGTTTGGGAAAACTGAAGCTGAATGGGATTTATTTACTGCTCTGAAGTGAGCTGTTCCTTAAGGGACTCTTTAAGGGTTGTAATAGCTAGTAGCATGCCAGGCAGAGTGCACTTGAATGCACAGTAATGCACTGCAGTGATCTACACTGACACTTAAAAAGTGTGGAGGCAGTAAATCCCAAACCCCCCGAGTTAAAAGGGCATTCACCTCCTTTGCATGTTGGGGAAGAACATGTGTGGCTGAGGTTGGTGAGAAGCCAATTACAGTTTGGTTCAAAAGAAGATGTAGTCAGGGATTTGGGCACTAAAAAGTTGTATGTTTATCCCTGCATGAAAAAAGGTTTAAAATTTGGCAACAAGGAAATTTGGATTCTGCAACCTACGTATGTCTATCGTGCAGATTTATATATTCCTTTTTTATCCCACTCTTCCTCCCAGCAACTCAGGACAGCATAAGTGCTTCTCCCTGACACTTCACAACAACCTTGCAGGGTAGGCTAAACCGCCAATTATGGTGTGAATCGAAAGCCGCTCTAGTCAGGGATTTGTGCACCTCTATGCTAAAAAGATGCATGTGTATCTCTACATGAAAAAGGATTAAAATTAAAATTCGGCAACAAGAACGTTTGGATTCTGCAACCTATATCTATTGTGCAGTTTTGCATATTACATTTTTATCCCACTCTTCCTCCCAGCAACTTGGGACAGTATACATGCTTCTCCCCCCACACCTCGCAACAACCCTGCAGGAGAGGCTAAACCAAGAGACTATGAGTGTCCCAAGGTCACCCAGTGAGTTTTGCAGCTGAGCGGAGATATGAATTCTGGTCACCCTGGTCCTAATCTAACACTCTTAACCAACACACCACACTGGCAATTAAGGAACTGCGCATAATTACAGTGGAGGCTGGTGGCTCCGATGTCAGGGGGGCAGTGGTTCCGCTCCGGGTTTCAGTCAGAACTCTGAAGGTGCTATCCGAGGTGTGGACCTTGAATAGATCCTTTAGAGTTCTGACTGAAACCCAGAGCGGATCCAATGCTCCACTGACATCAGAGCCACCAGCCTCCCGTGCATAATCACTTTCTTTGGTCGCGGTTTATTCTGCTTCTGTTGGTCATGGGAGGTAGCAATGAGCCATGTGGACCACAGAAGCCCATCTTTTGGTCACCAGGAATCCTGCTGAAAACCCATTCTGCCTTTCACCTGGAGACTGCCCCATTCTCTCAGGCAGTCTTCCACAGCCTGGTGGCCTCCAGATGTGTTGGACTGCAACTCCCATCATTCCCAGCCAGCATGGCAATGATGGGAGTTGTGTTCCAATGCATCTGGAGGGCTCCAGGTTGAGGAAGGCTGCTCAAAGGCCTATGGAAAGGAAAGGTTCCTCCTGTGCAAGCACCGAGTCATTGCTGACTCCTAGAGGGACGCCGCTTTCGCTGGCGTTTTCATGGCAGACTATAACGGGGTGGTTTGCCATTGCCTTCCCCAGTCGTGACTACCTTTCCCCCAGCAAGCTGGGTACTCATTTTACCGACCTTGGAAGGATGGAGGGCTGAGTCGACCTGAGCCGGCTACCCGGGACCCGGCTTCCGCTGGGATTGAACTCAGGTCGTGGGGAGAGTTTTGGTTGCAGTACTGCCGCCTACCACTCTGCACCACATGAGGCTCTTTCAAAGGCCTATCATTTCAAATAAAATCCATGCTATTTGTATCTTCTTTGGGAGGGAAGGCATACTAATGCACCGGGAGTGTTGTTCAGTGACGCTCATTTCAAAGTGACCCGGACTTTCCAACAACACTTTAAAATATCACAATCGACAAAGAAGCCCAGATCCTTCAGCGGCCGCCTAAAAGGATATAAGCAAAAGCAACATTAGTCGAGGGAGTGGGGGAGAGATGATAAAGAAATTAAAATGAATCAGTGCAAAGGTCTCATCAAATTACTGTTTGCTAAACAGCTTTGGCAGCTCAAAGATATTCTCCTGGCATATAAAATGGAACTGAAAGGCACCAGGTGAATCACTCTGTGGAGAGCATAAACATGGCGCCGTTGTGGAAAAGTCCTGGAGCCAATCTACATGTGCAATTTACTGTGGAGGGAAAACACTTCAGGGTCATTTGGGACACATGACATTGAGCCCTACCCCCGCTATTCTGGCACATACCCCTCTAAAATGTGCATTTTCTGAACGTCGTTTTAGTGCATGTTTTACCTTAAACACAGCTCCTGTTCGCTTCAGCGTGCCCCATTCACCCAAATTGAATCCTGCATGCTGGGCATGCCTAGGGGTGTGTTTGTGCCTGGTTGGGAGAATAGGCTGCTACGTCTACTCAGATGTAAGGAGCAGAGGTAGGAAAGTGAGCCAAAGGGGTGGTGAAGGGGCACAGAATGCATAGAATGCAGCCTGTTTTCTCCATGCATAAAAGCGCAGTTTTAATCTTTCACAATGACCCAATGGTGGATGAGAGAGGAGAGGTGTGGGGTTAAACTGCAGGGGCTTAATGCAGCGCTTCCAACCTACACTGAGCAGGCGACCATGGACAGGGGCGGGGAACAAGCTTCTCATTTGCTCAGCCGCATCTACGTGTCTGATGATGTTCAGTGCGAGTGGCGGGACTCTGCCCACATGACCCCAAAGTAAGGAGGGTTGACATGCTGTGTGACCCGTGAAAATGTGTTTTAAGGAACTGTGTACTCCACTTTTCTGGCTATATGTGGCCCTGATGGACCAAAGCTGAAAATCTGCATTAAACATGAAAGCGCTTCACATTCTGTTGCCACGTAGATCCGGTCCTGGTCGCACCCCTGGAGAAAGGCAGCTGACAACAATCTTAATTTACAAACAGGTTTGTGTGGGAGAAACTGGTCCCTCAGATCAATTGATGAAACTTAAAGGTAGCGTTCAATTCAATGTGGTGGCTTCAGGTGCAGTGTGCAGCCTTGATGCTATACCATTGTTGAAGCTAAGCAGAAGTAAACCTGATTTGTCCTCTGGATATGAGGCCACTGCAAGGCCCATGTGATTTCAGGATATAAGTTTAAGAAAGGCATATTTTTAAACTATGAACCCCCCTTTTTTCTTTTCCAATTTCTTTACTTGTCAATCTCATAGACCAGAGTTACAGCTTCTGTGCTGATCTCTAAGGTCAGGTATTCTGGTATATCCTAGTTCTGTGACATTTAAAACTGTGCTAATCTTATTCCTTCCATTTTGTGCACGGTAGGGTTATTTTGCCATGGAAAATATTAGCAATCATGTGAATGGAAAGTTCGCTGTGCATCATGACCTGTCCATAAATTGCTAATTATGATGTCCTTTTCTATTCCATGACTTGAATACTGTTACTCTTTTGGAAGTGTTGGCTATCCATTCCTCCTGCATATGAATGATGCTAATTAGTATATTAACCTTTTACTTTATGCTTTTGTACTTAAAAAAAAACATATTGGGCGTTTTCTCGGTCTTTGGGTCATGACCTGTAATGGCAAAGATGTTTCCCTGCTAGTGCTGTTGATTTGGATTGTAAGAAACCCAGCAAAGGGTTGCTGTTTTTTTAATGGGCCCTGGAGTCTGAATGACTCTGCAGTCTGAGTAGCCTTACACATTCTCCTTTAAAATACATTGAAATGGCTGTCCATTTTAAAAGGAAAGGCTCCATTTGAAATCTACATGCATGTGCCCTCGTGGCTGATGCAGTACACACACATCTTGTATGGAGAGACCTCTGAGGAGTTTGCTTGCACCCTGGTGCAATAAATCAGAGCATTGGTGCTCAGCAGGCAGTGGAGGCTGGTGGTTCTGCTGTCAGTGGGGCAGTGAATCCACTGTGGATTTCAGTCCGAACTCTAAAGGGGCTATCCAAGGTGCCACTAGCCTCCACTGTCAGCAGGAATGAAGTGGATGCTTGCTTATCCCCGTTTGCAGTGCAGTGGGACTGACCAGAACCAGTCACTACAGAGTGGCTTCTAACAATTTCAGAGGCCTAACAATAGGAACATAATGTAGTAATTAGAAGCCCCTCTTCTTCCCAGTAGTTTTGTCCCAAACAATATCTGATTTTCAAAACTTTCAAGTTTTTGTTCTAATTTTTGTTATAATGTATTTTTCTTCATTTCTATTAATATATTACTGATACAGAAAAAGTCAACGTATCTTATAGGCATAACCAAAAATTGCCAGAATAATATGGCTCAGTGTGATCTCATTTGCAATGGGGCCAATACAAAGAATTTGCTGCATTTATGAGATTTTCCTGGCATCCTTCAGTGTTCACTTTAGTCTTTGCATCTTGTTCATTTAGAGTTAGTGTGGTATAGTGGTTAGAATGCTGGACTGGAACTCAGGAGATCCAGGTTCTAGTCCCCACTCGGCCATGAAGGTCAGTGGATTACAGTTTTGGAAGACAAATAATATTCTGCCCAACAGTAAATGTATAATCCTCTTCTTGCCTTAAATTTGTTATGACTAGAGAAAAGGCTTTGAATGTTCAGCGTTAACAATTCAGTCTAAAAGCCTGGTTTTAGGCCAGATCCTAGCAACTGCTTTAAAAGAGTCCATTTTTGATGTTTTATTAACATTCCCACCTTAACACTGTTTAGCACCCATTAAAAGCTTATTTTCTCTTGCGTTCCTCTTTGTGTCGGCCAGCATGAATACAATCTGAGTGGGAGCAGCCTCTGGAACTCTGTGCAGTTGGCTGCAAAGCTGAAGTATGTAGTTAAGCCAATATACACAATTAACTGGATTAATGGCACAGGAAGCTTAATGAGGTTATCTCTGGATCACGTGATTCTTACGCATGTTAGCAGATCATGTGGCGAACCAATGAAGGCGTAGCAGGAGGAGGATGTATTCTTGAGTGTACAAGCCCAGGAGTGAATTCTTACCACTGAACTTGCTATGTTGCATTTTCTCTGTTTAGTTTTGGGTCAATGATCTATGTGGAATAATGGCACGACGCTAGACTCATGTCTGAAAGCCATCTGTTTATCCATTACTGTATGCTTTGTTCCTACAGCTAGGGAATTAATTGCAACATGGGAGGCTTTCTAAGTATGGGTCACCTTTAGATTTTTGCCACTCCAGAGAAAGAGTCATCTCCCTTCTTCCATGATCTGCTGCTGCCATGTCTACTTACTCCCGATGCCAAAAGTACCTCTTTATCACACTGGTTGCTCTTTTCCCAGTCCCTGAATCCTTCGGCTACTGAGGTGTTCCCCTCTAACAACTCATCAACTCTGGATTAAGGGTTCTTGTGTCTTTCCAGAGTGGTTCTGTTTGGAGAAAGCATGATTTAAGCTAGAGTTGTTAAACAACTAGAAACCTGAAGGCTCTCAGCCTAATTTCAAAAGTTCTCTGCAAGCAATCAGTTCAGACCACCAGCAAGAGCAATTCCCTGTCCACCCATTGAGTGGGGAGGAAGGGGGGAGGAGACCAAAGGGGTGGCCTCTCCCATGTTTGCCTCTGGCTCCACCCACTGCTGGGTTTGGCTCTGCCCACTGATGTCATGTGGCCCCTCAAGGGAATATGGTCCTTGACAGGAAAAAGGTTCCTTGCCCAGAATTAGAGGGACAAGCCTTGCGGAAGAGTCAGCATGGCTTCTGCAAAAGAAGGTTTGCTAACTTCAGAGAATGATTAACATTAATTTAATAAAGATTTTACTCAGCTGCAAATCCATAAATGGCATGTATGCCAGCACCTGCCAATAATGCCCTTCAGTAACTTACCTCAGCCAAGCATGGCAGTCTCTGTGTAAGAGAATAAAAGATCTGTTCCAACAATTGCTTGGTGACTATGGGAGAAAGCTGGTTATGTAGACTTTGGGTGCTTGATGGGCTACTTATGCTCCCCTCCTAACAAGTACAGGATTAAACCTTTGATGCGCTACTAAAATGCCAAGCTAACCTGTTTTTGGAGAGAGCAAAGAAGCGTTGTAGTAGCGTATCAAAAGCTAATTTGTACATGGTCGTAGCTGTGTATGGCTAACTTGTCATGCATTGGGAATGTACAGAAAGTGCAACCATAGAGAAAGTGTGTGTGCGTGTGTGTGTGTACAGAAAGTGCAACCATAGAGAAAGTGTGTGTGCGTGTGTGTGTGTGCGCACGCGCGTGCACGCACGTGCATTAGGGATGGACTTTTATTTCTCTGAACACCATCATTAATGTTTTAAGTCACCAGACATAAACAAAAACCATTTGAGATGAATTTGGAATAAGAAGCTGAAGCAGGAAATGGATTGTAGCTACCACTGTCACAGCAAGACGTCATGTTCAATATTCATGCTTTGATGCTCCTGGATATGCAGATTATATCTCGATTACATGTTCTATTCATGTTTTATACCCCAGCTATCAGGATTTGAAGGTGTTCTCTGTGTGTGAAAACAGTAGGAAAACATCCAAGCAAACCCCCTCAAGCTTCCTACTTCTGCAGGGCAATGCTGCTTGTGCAGGTGAAGCATGGGAGGAACTGAAGAACAGCATGGAGAGTTTTTAGAAATTAGTTCAATAGTGAATATTACACATAGCCCCGCTAATAATCTTTCCCAGAATGTTGTTTCTATCAGTAGTTCATTTCATTTCTTTGTAGTACCGGAGGCTACTTCAGAATTCGGCATGTTCTTGCTCCTAGGACTTCACAGTCTTGCTTCTGTATCTCTGCAGGACTCCATTTGGCTTTTTGGTGGTGAATTATTAATTCCCTTCTGGTGCTTTAGGACAGTTAAATGGCAGTTCTGAATGACTAGAAGATCTATTTGTTGGGCTCTACTTAATACTTCTGCTGTGTGTGTGCGCATGAATGCAAGTTCTTCCTGCTGCAGTTTTTTAAAAAATTAACAATGCAGTGCTGTTGAGCAATGCAGTGCAATGCAGTGCCCTGTTGAGTTCAGTGGGTTTTACTCCCAGGTAGGGATGGGCAATTCCATCAGTTTGGTTTTCTTCTATGTTCACTTTTTGAAAAATCTCAAGACTTTCTATCTTGTTTATGAAGACATCTGCACATTTCTGTAAGTTCTCAACAAACAGTGGACTGAATTAAATTCTCAACCATCTACACCAGCCACATTCAATAAGCACAGCTGTTCCTAGAACAGAGAGGAACATGTTGGATCTACTTCCCACAAGGCCATTAAAGAAGCGAAGCCTGTCAGAAAAAAGAGGTGACAGCCCTAATTCAGTTCCACAAACATGGTTGAATATAGAGGGATTCAAACTCAGACTTTTAAGAGTGAAAGCCCTAACTCAAAGCCTTGGGCCTAGATGGACAAATCTGTCAGTTTCTCTTTTCCCCACATTCTTTTTTTAAATCTCAAGTTCTTTCCATTTTAATTATGGAGAAATTTGCAAATTGGGGTAAGTTCATATAAAAACCTCAAACCAAATGAAATTCTCACCCATCCCTATGCCCAGTTTGTGGGATTGTGTTTGTATCTGTGTCGTATACACACACACAGAATTACAATGTTATGACATAATAATTGCAAAGCAATTTGTACCCTCAAGTGTTCAGGAGAATGATTAGTCATTCCTACTTGAAGGGAATCACCATTTTCAGGGAAAGGTGCAACATGGATATTTTTGTTGTTGTTGTTCAGTCGTTAAGTCGTGGCCGACTCTTCGTGACCCCATGGATCATAGCATGCCAGGCCTTCCTGTCCTCCGCTCTCTCCTGGAGCGTGCTCAAGTTCATATACATTGCATTGGTGATGCTATCTAGCCATCTTATCCTCTGCTGTCCCCTTCTCCTTTTGCCTTCAATCTTTCCCAGCATCAGGGTCTTTTCCAGGGAGTTCTCTCTTCGCATTAGGTGGCCAAAATATTTCAGCTTCAGTATCTGTCCTTCCAATGAGCCCTCAGGGTTGATTTCCTTTAGGGTGGACTGATTTGACCTCCTTGCAGTCCAGGGGACTCATAAGAGTCTTCTCCAGCACCACAGTTCAAAAGCATCAATTCTTCGGCACTCAGCCTTCCTTATAGTCCAGCTCTCACAGCCATACATTACTACTGGGAAAACCATAGCTTTGATTATACGAACCTTTCTCAGCAAGGTGATGTCTCTGCTTCTTACTATGCTGTCTAGGTTTGCCATAGCTTTCCTCCCAAGGAGCAAGCGTCTTTTAATTTCATGGCTACAGTCACCGTCTGCGGTGATCTTGGAGCCCAAGAAAGTAAAATCTGTCACTGCTTCCATTTTTTCCCCTTCTATATGCCAGAAAGTGATGGGGCCAGATGCCATGATCTTCGTTTTTTTAATGTTGAGTTTCAAACCAGCTTTTGCACTCTCCTCTTTCACCCTCAACAAGAGGCTCTTGAGATCCTCTTCGCTTTCTGCCATTAGGGTGGTATCATCTGCATATCTGAGGTTGTTGGTAATTCTCCCGGCAATATTAATTCCGACTTGTGATTCATCCAACCTGGTGTTTCTCATGATGTACTCTGCATATAAATTAAATAAGCAGGGCGACAATATACAGCCTTGTCGTACTCCTTTCCCAATTTTGAACCAATCGGTTGTTCCATGTCTGGTTCTTACTGTTGCTTCTTGACCCTCATACAGGTTTTTCAGGAGACAGGTACGGTGGTCTGGTACTCCCATCTCTTTAAGAATTTGCCACAGTTTGTTGTGATCCACACAATCAAAGGCTTTAGCGTAGTCAATGAAGCAGAAATAGACGTTTTTCTGGAATTCTCTTGCTTTCTCCATGATCCTGCGAATGTTGGCGATTTGATCTCTAGTTCCTCTGCCTCTTCGAAACCCCGCTTGTACTTCCAGTAGTTCTCGATTCACATGCTGCTGAAGCCTAGCTTGTAGGATTTTGAGCATAACCTTGCTGGCATGTGAAATGAGCACAATTGTGCTGTAGTTTGAACACTCTTTGGTGTACCAGTAAATAGAAATCAGGTTTCTTTTTTTATTCACAAATTTTGGAGAATTCAAAGCATCCCTACTCTATTGGATGTTTTTCAGCTGTTCTGTTTTTCAGCTCCTATTGCCAGCTCCTAGAAGCAGGGGCCAGAGTCCAAAATAATTCCTTTTCTGTTGTGATTTTGGGCTTGTGATTTTTCAAGTGTTTGGATGCTGTCAAGGTCACTTGGGTGCTTACTATTCAGACACCCAGGGAGACTCCAGCCAGTGAAACCTCTTCTTCACGCCTGTATCTCAAGACTTATTTGAAGGAGTGGTTGCTATGCAGCCTTGTTTGTTCATGGTATGTGACACTGTTTGCCTGTTCTGTGTGTGTACACCCTGCTAAGTGCAAGCTTATTAGCCTAGGGCAGTGCAAGGTTGGCCTTGGAGAGATACCCACAGCTTTCCAAAACTGCCATCCGATTTAGGGGAAGGGAAGACACTTGCAGCCACATTCTGTGGTTCTCCAAGGGATGACAAGTTCAATACCATGGGAATTAGGTTCCTGAAGTAAAGAGGAGTTTGCGAAGCAGGTGAGTGCCCAGAACTGCATTCACTACTACCTGCTGTCTCAGGGCTAGTCTCTTTTATAAGGCTGTTTACTTTGTAGCAAATACCTTAGCCGATCACACAAGGTTCTGCTACAAAGCTTGTTATGTAACTGCTATGTCATTTCGTGTTTATCCTTGAATTAGGGGTGTACCCTGCTTCAAACCTATGTGGAGCTTCCCAGAATGGAGAGGCCATGCTAATGCTCTGAGGAGAAGCAGACCCCCCCCCCCCGAGAGTTTTTAATGCCTACTGAACAATCAGTTGGGGAACTGATGCTTGTCAACTGGCCCTCGGAGAACAGAAAAAGGGGTATACAAGTGACCCTTGCACAGAAGAACTTATCTGACATGACAGGAATGTTCAAACGTGATGGGGAAATTATGAGGGCAAAGAGCTACCAGTTTCTTTACTTTTTGTATGTGTTATCAAAAAGAAGAAATGGTGGTGGGGGAATATAAAAAAGTACATTTACCACAGTGAAAATGAGAGATAGCAACAATAACATATTATGCTTATGATCCCACCCTTCTTTTAAGGAGCTGAGGGTGGTATACATGGTCCCCCACACTCCCTTTATCCTCACAGCAACCTGTGAGGTATCTTAGGCTGAGAGTGACTACTGCACCACACTGGTATATGTAGGGCTTGGGCCATTTTGGAGGTGAATGACAAGGGAGACTGCCACTGCCACTGGACAATTTGAGGCATTTTGTGCAGAACATTGAATGGGCTCTGTTTAAGTTAAATTCAGCCATTCGGGGTGTGCCTGAATGGCAGGGCATGAAGGGCACTCAGAGTAGGATTGCCTGCCAACCAGCCCAAATTTTACCCCTTGGACCAGAGCTTTCCAAACTTTTCATGTTGGTGACACACTTTTTAGACATGCATCATTTCGTGACACGGTAATTCAGTTTTACTAGCAAACCAGAGGTTAAACTAACCCATTATAAGAGATACGGACACATACATAAATTGTAATAACGAAATGTATGGGGATAGAACATATCTCATGAAAACCTTTCATTTATATTTTTAAAAATATATGATTTGTAAGATAATAACATACATTGGTGTCATTTATGAGTAACAGTATGTAAATATGTGCAAGAAAATGTGAAAAATAAACAAAATTAACTAAAGTATTTACAATGCATATTAGGACACATAGGCCCAGGTGGGAGCTCAGCTGCAAAAACACATGAAGCAGAGAAGCAAAAGTCCAACAAAAATGGTGTAAATATATATGTCTCACTACAAGGCTATATTGCTGTAAATATTTGCGATGCCTATGTCCAGAGTCCAGTTCCAGCACTCTCCGGTGGTACAGTGCCGGTGGGTGGTTAATCCACAATTACAGCAGAGTAAAAATAAAAATAAATGGCAGAAATCAAATCATAAGTGCCACGTGGTGGGTGGCTTGCTGTTTGCCACATTGGGTTTGGGAGGGTGGCCTCCCTTCAGCCAGCAGCAGGTGGGTTGACTGGGTGACAGCCTGCGGCTGCGCTCGCCCGGGTGATCGGGAGCACCCTGATTCTGAGGCCTCTGGCCTCCACTGAGCTCCGTTCCGACTGGCCAAGATGGCGGACGGCCCGCTTGGTGCAGTCCCAGTCCCAGGCGGCGTCTCCACCCGCGCGCTACTCTGGCCTGGCCGCGCAGGAACGCGGTGCAGAAGTCCGCGAAGGGTGCGCTCGAAATCTCGCAGGGCTGGTGGCCGCTGCCACTTCTCCGCGCCGTTGTCGGCCAAGCTCTGCTCCCAGGGCGGTGCCTCCCCCCTCTCTTTGCCCCACACCTCTACCTCGCCGTACTGCTCCAACACCCCCGAACATGTGCGCCCTATGTCAAGACGCCACATGATCCTAAAGCAGCTAAGCCTTCGCTGCTTTAACATCAGCTGCTTTAGGAAGTTCCGGGGGAGGGGCCAGGGGAAGCAAACGTGAGTAAGGTTGCTCTGCGGTGCCCTTCTGCACAATTTTCTGCATTTCGCGCGACACACCTACACACTGCCGCCGACACGCTAATGTGTTGCGGCACACAGTTTGGAAAGCTCTGCCTTGGACTGTCATACAAATTGCAGGGTGCAGTGCCAGGAAAAACAACAGCAGTATTGGAAGCGTGTGGAGTGGTCGCTCTATTTGCAGTGCACTGCAGATTCATTTGCTGTGAATATTGGGCTCTGCGAGCACATATTCCTGCTCTGCCATGGAGGCCTGCCCCTTTCTAGGAGGCTGGTGCTATTTTGCAGGGTGCATTTGGCAAGCCATAGGTGTCAGACTCCTGGCTGATGCACAGACCAGCCAGCCATTCCAGGGCAAAAGCTGAGTCTCTTCCTCCTCAGTCATAAGGGCCTGAATCAGTCGAATTGTCACTGATTTTAGATATGCTGAGGGTGAGGTGGCAAACACAGCCAGTCTCTGGAAAGACATCTTTGCAAGGGAAAGCAGTTTGCTCATGGACAGTGTCTTAGCCGTTCTATTGAAAAGGGAACTCTGCACATACTCGGCAGAACTCAGCCCAAGGTACCACAATTCCTAAAACAAAGTCAGGCACCCTTGATTGCATCCCTGGTTGAGACGTATTGTAGCAACCCAGAATTGGGTATCTTAGAAAGATGTGTTCAGTGTTGGTAATTCACTGTGAGTTGATCAGCTGGGGAGCCCACTCCTTGGCTTATGATTCAGCATACTTCATGCTTCCTTAAGTGTGCTAGAAACAGGAAGCGCTATTTGAACTACGCTCACCCTGGAACACAAGCTTTTTATTTCTTTGGGGTTTCTTCAGTTGACTTGACAGGAAAGCTTGCCCTTTGATCCCATATAGTAATTGATCAGCTTCCCCTGTACAATGGTTCAGAAATTTTCCAGAATGGGTACCCATGATTACTCAAGCAGTAACTTTGAAGCTGTCAAAGAGCAATAGCTTTTTGATGGCGGTGTAATTAAAAATGTAACTTTAAAAACTACTTGATAGGGAAGGGGGGGAACCCCAAATTTGAGCCCCCCTTTTTTTAAAGGATCTAGATTCACTGATGTTTTTGAGAAAAAAGGCTGAATCTACACATAGCAGTTATACTGTTATCATACTATCATAACTATTGGTGTCATGTGTACCAATAGTTATGATAATGGTATAACTGCTATGTGTCGATTCAGTCAGAGGTTTTTAAAGTCTCTCTAGCTGCTGGTTTAATTCTGTTTTGCTGACCTGAATAGATGGGGGTCTCCTGCTCCCTTAAAGGATTCTGCCCTTTTCCCTTGCTGCCCTGTATGCTGGGAGAGACCATAGGTCAATGGTGGAGCACCTGCTTTGCATGCAGAAGGTCCTGGGTTCAATCTCCAGGTCGGGCGGAAAAAGAATCCTGCCTGAAACCCTGGAGAACCGCTGCCAGTCAGTGTTGGCAACACTGGGCTAATTGGACCAGTGTTCTGACTCGGTATAAGGCAGCTTCCTATGATCCTATAAACTGCCTCCCAGAATACTTGCATGATGCTACTTCCTTCAAATCCCTCCTCCTACTTCCTTCAAATCCCTCCTCCAGCCCACCATTTCCATGAAGCCTTTGTCTTAGCCCTTGGGTTTCCATACCTTACTCATTAGGGATTACAGCTACCTTCCCCAACCTGGTGGTGTCCAGAAGTTTTGGACTTCAACTCCCATCAGCCCCAGTCAGCATCATCAATGGTGAGTGATGATGGGAGTTGTAGTCCAAAACTTCTGGGAGAAGGCTCGGATGGCCTTCTCTCTGTCCCAACAGCCAGGACAGCTAGGCTGGTGAGGACGAGGGAGAGGGCCTTCTCTGTGGTGGCCCCCACTCTGTGGAACTCCCTCCTTAGGGAACTCCGCCATGCCCCCTCTTTAATGAGCTTCTGCCATGCATTGAAAACTTGGTTGTTCAGGCAGGCATTCGGGGTGGGTTATTTATTTATTTATTCATTCATTCATTCATTTAATTTCTATACCGCCCAATAGCTGAAGCTCTCTGGGCAGTTCACAAAAACCGTTAGCTTTTTTAGGGTTAGGGTATTTTTAAACAATGTTTTAATGTATAATTTTACTGTTTTAAATTGTGCTGTTGTACATCGACCAGAGTGGCTGGCTGACTGGCCAGATGGGTGATTAAGAAATCAATCAATCAAACAAACAAACAAACAAACAAACAAATATCCCCTCTTCTGCTTTCCTCCTCTTGCTCTGTTGTTTCCCCTGTGTCTGAATTTAGATTGTAAGTTCCTCAGGGCAGGGACTCTGCAAACCCTAAGTGCACACTTATGCCACTACAGAAATAAATAGTGAGCTGGGAGGAGGGGAGGAAATATTTTGCTGTGTGTTTGAATAGATGGAGGTTGGATGGCTTGCAGCATAGAGTCCTGAAACTGTGCAGGAGCTACTTTGCCTCTCTCTGTTTGCCAAATGGGTACAGTGTCAAAGCACAAAGGTCTTCCAAAACACAACCAGTGAGAGTGGTGCATGCTCTAAATTGGCTGCTCCTTCCTTTTGAAAATTCCTGGGAACGTTTGCAGAGGGACTGTCCTCCTGTCACTGGCAAGCAGCTTCAGAGACTCTCAGCTCCTCTAAGGGATATGAGGCAGGTGCTCCCTCAGCTCATTATTAGAGATGTTTGCTGGTTTCTCTGTTCCTTCTCTGGAGAGAAATCCTGTGCTTGCTGTTACTTTGAGAGATTCTGCTTCAGCTCTGAGGCAAGCAAGGGTTCCGTGCGGGCCGGGGGATGAAGAAAAGGGCTGGCAAAGGATTCTGCTTAGGGCTGGCAAAGACTATTTCGCATTTAAGTGTCAGAAGTCAAAGGAGCTCATCTACCTTTCAGATGGGGACAAAAGAGTGAAACTGTCCCAAGACTGGCAGCCTCTTTTTTGGTGGTAAGTGGAACTATAGAAAAATATCTGAGTAATTAAGGGTTGCCAACTCTTTGCCAGACCTTGCTCCTGTGCCTTTTAACCACACTTTCATTTGCAGGCGTTAGCAGGTGATGATGCTGATCCCTCCGTGCCATCCACAGTTTTCTACTGGTCAATATGCTCCTAAAGGAACTGGAATGTGTCACATTGGCTGTTTCTGGTCAGCTGGCAATACTAGAGTGGTTTCTGTGATCTGTGTGAAAGTCAGAAGTGGCAGAGAGAGAGAGAGAGAGAGAGAGATCTTCAATGTCTGAAGCAGGGATAGGCCGCTTGGGGCCCTCCAGATATTTTGGGCTATAACTCCCAGTCAGCCTGGCCAATGGTCAGGGATTCTGGGAGTTGTAGTCCAACCCATCTGGAGGGGACCAGATTGCCTACCCTTGATCTAGAGCAGGGTGAGGAATCTGAGGCCTTCCATATGTTGATGAAATACTTCTCCCATCATACCTCACCATTTGCCAGGTTGGCTGGGTCAGATAGGAATTTGAGTCCAAAAATGTCAGGATGCAGTGGAGGCTGGTGGCTCCGATGTCATGGGGTGGTGAATCCACTCTGGATGTCAGTCTGAACTCTAAAGGAGCTATCCAAGGTGCTGAGACATAGCCCCAAAATAGGTTCAGCACCTTGGATAGTTCCTATAGAGTTCTGACTGGTTCTGTCAGAGACCTGGAGCTCCACTGACGTTGGAGCCACCAGCCTCCACTGTCTGGAGTGACACAGGTTCCCCAGCCTTGATCTGGCGCTATCTCCTTTTCTGGAATCCCGTTGTAACTTCTGCTCCTTGATTGTTGCAATCTGTGGTCTGGATTATGTGAGTTAATCCATGTCTAGCTAATGTGTGCAGTGCATTGTATTTGGGTGTGATGAATTAACTGTTCACTGTCCCCTTAAGCTCAGTTTAGACTCCAGACTCTCCCCTCCCTCTCTTCCCTTGGACTAGGAGAAATTCTGCTGCAGGCCTGTGAAAGGAATCAGTGGGCAAGGGTCAACAGACAGCACATGCAGGCTTTGGGCAGGATCTGGTGTGACCTGAGATACGTTTCAGAGCTGGTCCAAGAAAAATGCAGCAAAGCTCAGGCAGAAAACAAAGCTCAGGCAGAAAACAGTGAACCTTCTAATCCAACCCTTTGATGTCACTGGCGAATTTCTCCTGACTTTTCACCACCAAGTTATGCATAGAATTACCAAACAACCCCTGCAAGATTAAGCATACTGTCTCAAGTTTAGTGTTTAAGGGCACAATCCTATTCATGTTTAGACAGAAAAAAGTCGTTTAACTCCCAGCGTTCCTCAGTCAGCCATAGTTGGCTGGGGAATGCTGGGAGTTGTAGGACTTTTTTTCTGTTTAAGCATTCATAGGATTGTGCCCTAAATGTAAGACAGAAATGCTCTATACTAAACAATATTCACACACTTCTTTGAACCATAAGCTGAATCGACTCTTCTAAGAGGCAATCAGGATGGGCATTTGCTGTCCTCCTTATAGACAGCGCTGTGAGTTGTACAGAAATCCAAATTCTTTGCCAAGAACACAATCCAAATTTCTGTACCAAGAAAGGCTGTACAAGTTAACTTCTCTAAACTGAGCACATCAAATGTGCATATATTTATTTTGCCTATGTTATCCTGCCTCTGTTTAGTATCTGGGAGGAGGAAAGGATGATGTGTCCCAAAGTATTAGTTTGATGATTTCTCAGAGACTTTCAGCTATTGGTTGGTACAGAAATGTAATAAATAAACAGGATTTATGTGTATGCACCCCCACCTATGTCTGGCTTATGAAATCTACACCTAATTACTATTGTTGGCTGATCCCCACTTCCCCAAGTGGTGAGAAATTCCAGGGGCAGCACTTAACCAGGTTTGACTTCCTTTGGATGGAGAGATCACTCTGGAGGCTTGTGGCGTTTTTGTAATGTTTGGGTTTATTTACAAATATACAAGTTGAACATAGATGGAGACAAACGGCATAGCATTCCTACAAGTAGCAGATCCAATGGCCCACACTAGCTCTACTACAGAGAGAGGCATCCCATAAGAATATAAGAACCATGTTGGATCAGATCAAAGGCCTATTTAGTCCAGCATTCTGTTCACACAGTGGCCAACCAGATGCCTATGGGAAGTCCACAACCAGGACATGAATGCAATAGCACTGTCCCACTCATGTTCCCCAGCATCTGGTATACAGAAGCATAGTGATACTGGAGGTAGCACATGGCCATCAGGACTAGTAGCCATTGATAATCTTCTCCAGGAATTTGTCTAACCCCCATTTAAAGCCACCCAAGTTGGTGGCCATCACTACATCTTGGGGGTTGGACTCGATGGTCTTGTAGGCCCCTTCCAATCCTACTATTCCATGATTCTATGGTACTGAATTCCATAATTTAACTATGCGTGGTGTGAAGAAGTACTTCCTTTTATCTGAATCTCCCATCACTCATTGCATGACTCTGACTTCTAATATTATATGAGAGGGAGAAATTCTTATCCACTTTCTCCACACCATCTCAGTTACCTGAAGTCTGGTCTTCAGCTAACTCCATCTTCTTTCTTGTCTGTCCCCTTCTTTCTCCCTCTCTCTGTTCCAAACTGTACTTTATCTGTTGTTCCTCCTTACAGACAGATCTTTCTTGCCCCCCTTCCTTCAGCTGGAGGAGCAGATAAGTCACCTCCCCCAGGTTTTGATGGGTTTCACTTTCTGAACCATCCTGGGTCATTATCAAGCAATTTGCCTGGTAATGGATATGGATAGCATGGTTTGGTCAACGTGCATAAAACCATTATGATTATTTAGTGTTTATTTAAGCATCAGTATGGTACACAGATGTGACATGCTGCCTACTCATACATAGTGCTTAGCCATCTAGAAAAGCATGCAGTTTGGACTTTAGGTTTTCTCCTTCATATTGTCTTTTCAGAGGGTTCATATTAAGAACATAAGAAGCGCCATGCTGGATCATCCCAAGGGTCCATCTAGTTCAGCATTCTGCTCAACGTAGAGTGGCCAACCAGCTGCCTGTGGGAAGCCCACAAATAGGACACTAGTGCAATTGGTCTCAGGGCGTGTGCTGCAACATAGCATTTGGTAGCCACGCAGTCTCCTTATCTGATGTGCAGCAAGCAGCTGTTTTAGTATTGTTGTTTTGGATTATATCTGCTATGTCCAAAGTCAAGATGCTATTTCTTAATATTCAGCACAAATTCATTCAGTTAGAGAGAATCCTATGGCTGCTAGATATGCTGTTTTCTGAGAATTCACCTCAGAGCCCGCGCTCCGAGGTCGGTTCCCAGAAAACTGACCTTCCCCTATGTCTGCGCTGCCTCGGAGGCAGCGTCGAGAAGCCTCATCCCCCTCACTCGGAAGAGAAGCGCAGAGTGGCTGAAAAGGGGCTGGGCTGGGGGCGTTCTGAGGAGGGGAGAGTGGATCTGCCTGTACTACACATCCTATGTGTCGTATAGCAGCCTCCTTTCCCACTCGCCCCCCCCACCCCACGGCTAGACAGCCGAAAACAGCCGTCTAGCAGAAAAAACTGGGCAGGAGAGGTGCAGAGGGAACAATGTCCCTGTGCTTCTCCTGCCTTGCTTTGGATAGGTGGTCACCTCTGAGTTCGGAGGCGGCTGCCAATCTAGATAGGATTGTGCCCTAAGTAATGGAATTCAATATGAATTCACTACCACAAGATGTAGTGATGGCCACCAATTTGGATGGCTTTAAAAGGGGGTTGGACAAATTCCTGAAGGAGAAGGCTATCAATGGCTACTAGTCCTGATGGCTATATGCTACCTCCAGTATCAGAGGTAGTAAGCCTATGTACCGTTAACATAGTTGCTGGGGAACATGGGCCGGAGGGTGCTGTTGCACTCATGTCCTGCTCGTGGGTTTCCTGTGGGCAGCTGGTTGGCCAATGTGTGAACAGAATGCTGGACTAAATAGACCCTTGGTCTGATCCAGCATGGCTCTTCTTACGGTCTTATATAAAAATGAGAGGGATTACCAGTTGAAATATGAGCTCTTTTTGCAGTTTTCAGTCTAAGATAGCTGTATTTTCAAATTAAATATGAATGGCCAAGCTCACTGTAGCAGGTTATGTGAGGAAACAAGAGCTGATGAAGCACAGAGGCCAGAGGGATTGGGGCTTGAGCTGGTAGGGTCATGCAGAAGGTCATGGGCAGAAAACCCAACTCATGAGTGTGCTGTGTTACATACAAGCACCCCTGTACAGCTGTCATACTAATATGGGAAAAGCAAATGGTAGGTCCTTGTTTCTAGCCAGTCCAGTTGTCCACATCCCTGGAGAGGCAACTGAGAAGGTCCTAAGCAGGTGGTGTCCCTGTGCTCTGGAGAGTTCCTCAGGCAAACTTCTGGGCTGAATGCCAGCAGCTTTGGACCTGAGCTCCGGTAGACAATCATATGGAATAATAATACCCTGTTGCTCCAATCAAGTTCAAGGCATCTTTGTACCAAACATCTACTGTACCACAAAGCAAGAATACAGAGTCCTTCACTTGTGCAGATGTTGAGATGCAAGACACCAACTGTTCCGTCTATTGTTTCAGTTGCAAATTCAGTTCAAAATTATGAAAACCTTGAATAGAAAAATTGTTCCAGCTCTGAAATATTAAGAATTCTCTAAATCCTAATAGCTAATGAGGGCTGATGGCCCTGATGTCAGTGGGGCAGTGAATCCGCTCCAGGTTTCAGTCAGAACCTTTTAGGAGCTAGAGTTAGGAAGTCTAAAGCTTTGCACTTTGGATCGCTCCTTTAGAGTTCTGACTGAGACCTGGAGCAGATTCACTGCCCCACAGGCATCGGAGCCACCAGCCTCCACTGCCAATAGCCCGTATCCTGACTTTTAATCACTAACTCCCCCCTCACTTTTTTTCTCAAGTGCTCAAAGTGTCCACCATACCCAAATCATCAAAATGTCCTTCAGGTTTTTTATATCCCCTGGTACTTACCTGACTCTTGTGCCAGCTTCCTGCTCGTCTCTGGTCTGATTCATATTGATGTGTTTGTATCACCTGACTTCTTTACAAATTGGCTTGTAACTTAATATGTGAACAGACTCTACTGAAAAGCTTTTTGCTGATCTCATTGTATTTGGGGTGGTGTAAAAGACCTGCCTCTGGTGTTAGATCTGTAATGGCTGATTCACACATGACGTCATCGCTCAATGGTGTGATAGTATGAATGTGATGTGTGAACCCAACACTTTGATGACTGTCAGCTGAATGTGTCAGCTCACCCCACTGAGAAATATTTGAGGAGATAGAAAGCTTTTGTCTGTGGTGAGTACCCCCCCCCCAACATTTTATAGATGAAAATAGGGGCACTCTTAAAGACTTATAACACCCTTGTTTATGTATTTATTACATTTATATCCCACCTTTCTTCCCTTGTGGAGCTCAAGGTGGCTACATGTGGTTCCCAGGTGGTCTCTCCTCCAAGCACTGACCAGACCCAGACCTTCTCAGCTTCAGCAAGGTGGCTGCCTCATGTGCCTTCAGACCATGTCTTGTTTCACACCAAGAATCCCACCCCATCTATCTGTTATTCTTGTCAGGGCCCAGCAGGGTCAGAGGTACGCAATGTGGCTGAGGATGGGCCAGTGGTCAGCTTCCAGAATGGGCAGACAAGGATCCAAAGAGGCGGATGATGTGGTCTCAGATGGCCTAGTGGTGATGTTCCAGAGCAGACAGACCACGAGGAGGGCAAGACAAGACAAGACAAGACAGTTCAACAGCTTTCCCCAAAGACAAGTTGCTCAGGAGGAACCAAGGCCAGAGCAGCAGTTCTATGGAGCCAGCCAGGCCGCAGTGACTCATTAAGTCTCCTGGTCTGGCTGGCCTGATGAGCTGCAGCAGCAGCCCCAGTGGTGTAGGGAGGAGGGCACCTGGGCCCTGCTGCTCGAATCCCAGGTTCAAGTCCCTCCGTGCCTTACAGTGATGCACTGCAGAAAGCCATATTAATTTGAGGAACAATCCTATGCAAGTTTAGGCAGAAACAAGGCCCACAGCTCCCAGCATGCCCCAGCCAGCTATGACAGGGACACCTACAGCCCTCAGGCTCTTACTCTGGGCATTAGGAAACAGCCAGCAGAGTCCCTGCTGTTGCCACTGGAAGGAGGAGTCAGCACATCCTCTCTTGATTCCTCATTTACCCAAACCTTGGAGCCTGTTACCAAAGCAGCCTGGCTTGTGAGAGATAAACCACAAGGTGGTCTAACCAGCCAACGTCCAATATTCTAAAATTAAAAGGTGTATTGAAAGAGATAAGGCAAGAAGGGATGTGAGTAGAGTACAGAGTAAATAAAACCACATCACCTAGTCGCTAGCTAACCTACACTTCAGCCAACTAAACATTACACACTTACTTGCTATTTTTTTATTATCTTTTATCACCCTGTTTTTATCTTGGGGGACAGGAGGGTGGATGGCTGAGAGCTCAACCAATGGGAAGATGGGCCAGCATGAGGAAGATCACATACGCAGGAAACCCTTCAGAGATGAGGTGAGAAGTGAGGGTAACTCCTGGCTATTGCGCTTGACCAACCAATGGTCATGCTGGCTAGGAGGTCATGGGAGTTGTAGTCCAACACTGTGCTAAACCATTGTTTTTACCCTTTGGAGAAGGCTGTGCTAAGCAGTTGTTTTTACCACCACCTTCAGTGACTTCCTACTGAAACATGGTGGCTCACTCATGACGAAATGGAGTCCTTGGTCTAGGGAAGTTCCAAAGGGTTTGGGTAACCCTTCATGACAAGTCCATCCTGCATGGGGTTCTGAAACTGAAGCAAGTTTAATTCAGCTTCCCCAACCTGGTGCCTCCAGATGTGTTGGACTATAACTCCTACAATCCCCCAGCCAGCATCCCTATGGCTGGCTGGGGATGCTGGGCATTGTAGTCCAACACACCTGGAGGACACCAGATTGGGGAAGGCTGGATTAATCTCATAATGGATCCAACTGTACTTCTCACAAGTGTACAGTGTAACAAGTGTTAAGCTGTAACTTAAGCACATTCAGTAACATTTACTATTCGAGATTATCGTGGTTATGGGGGTGGAAGCATGGAAAGAAAGCTAGTATATACTAATGCATGTGTGCACACACATTTTTTTTTTAAAGTATCCTCCAATCTCTCCAGTGGACTGGTAGTAGAAAATAGGCATTGCCCTTGGTGCATGGGGGCAGCTGGAACCAAGCGCACAGTAGTGTTATATCTGTTGATGGTGGTGTTATATTTATTTTATTTATTTACAGTATGTATATACTGCTCCACATCTAGATCAGATTTCGGAGCAGTGACCACAAAAGATAAAACAGTAAAAGAATAAAAAGAATAAAACACCGCATTAAAACTATACTTTTTTAAAAAACACAATGCCAATAGAAACCATGACTGGTCAATGAAGGAATGTCTCCTGGAACAGTGCTGTTTTCTGGAGGTGCCGGAAGCAACACAGTGTTGGTGCCTGCCTGCCCTCCAGGGGGGAGTTCCAAAGAAAGGGGGCCACCACAATGAAGGCTGTTCTTCGGGTCTACTTCAATCGGGCCATAGGTCCATGTGGAACCACCAGGAGCAAGGCCTCTGATGACCTCAGTGACCAGGCAGGTTGGTAAGGAAGAAGGTGCTCTCTTATTTCTAGTGGCCTCACCCCAACAGAAATAATAATTTGCTTGTCAGGTTACGAATTTCTCCATCTAATCATGGATAAGCATTTTCCATTACTCTGAGATCTCATTGTATATATGTATGAATTCTTGCATATGCGTGTCAAGAAAGTGCATGTCAGGAACTAGATTATGGCATCATGCTATACTCCACATTGTCATGCATTACTACATTATGCTTCCCTCTCTTTGGCTGTTTTCATGTGCCCTGCTGTTTACCCTTCAGTGAGTATGGAGCCGCCAGATACGAGTGTCTGGGGTGCTGGTAGGAGCTAGGCCTGTAGCCAGGGGTGGCTGGGGGGCCTGCCTCCCTAATTTTTTCTCCCCCCTCCATTTTTTTAAACAATTAAAAAACAGTTCACAATTTTGTCTTTAAAAGGCCTGCAAACCAGATGAACTGCCCCCTACTTTTTTGGTCCCCCTGCTCGCCCAACCTTTAGGCTGGCTACAGGTCTGGTAGGAGCTGCAGAAGATACCCCTCCATCTGCTGAAGCCCAGATCTCCTCCACACCTGCCAGCCTCCCTGGGCTGCACCATTCCCCTCCCAACCTCCTCCTCCTTGGATTCCCTTTCCAGGATCCCTTCACAGTGCCACCCACCAGCACCCAGCTCTAAAGCAAACTTTTACTTATCTAACAAGAAAAAAAATCTGCCCAATACTAGAGAGAAATGGCCTAGATTGACTAGCTGGATACAGAAAGGAAACCAGGCCACACATGGGAAAAGAAAAGTTGGAAAAGAGGTGGATACTAATCTACGTGGCTATTGCTTCAAATGTTTGTTGAAGAATTTCAGTGACAAACTTTTGCACTGATTGGTTTGGAGAACAGTAACTGAAGGATCAAGTGACATAACTGCACAAGCATGAGCACTGCAAATGGGGCATTTACTTTTCCAAGTGGAAAAGTGGCAAGAAGAGGAGAGAGATCAATGAAAGATAATGGAAGACTCCGATACGGGGAGAAGGAGGGGGAAAAGGAAGCACGTGAAAAAGGGAGTTGTTGTGTTCCTGAACGGAAGCAGAAAGCCCTGTTTTAAATGCAGGAATTTGGGCTGGTGTAGAGATAGATGCCCACAGAAATGGAAGACTTTACATACTTTAGGGTGCAATCTATGCATATTTAGACAGAAAAAGTCCTACAACTCCCAGTGTTCCCTGGCCAGCATGGGAGCTGTAGGACTTTTTTCTGTGTAAACATACATAGGATTGTGCCCTTAGGCATGCAAACCACACAGGCACTTGTAATCAATCTCACTTGAAAAACAAAGATTCTAAATGTTGTTAAGATAGTCATCCAAGCTCAGTACAGATAGTAGACGCTACCAAAAACTGCTTAATTTCATGTTTCAGTGGTATCCCTAGTCACAATGGCTTACTTTTTTGGTCAAAGAACTGAAGAATTCCGAATTAAAGCCTGATTTACTGTGAAACCAGCAGAAAGAGTAGCTGTAGAGTGAGAATATGGGAAGTGCGTGTGTGAGTCCCTTTAGAGAACCTGAAGAAAAGTGTTACGCATGTCTCCAGTTTTCATTTTCATCCACTGCCTTCTGGGTGAGATCCTGATCTAAAAGTCATTGAAGTCAACAAGAAGCACTTTGTTGACAAGTATCAATGCGCACTAGATCCAGGCCCCAAGGAAGTACGAATGAAAATATACTCTCTGTTCTTGCCTCTTTGTTTGCTTAACTGCAAAAACTTTGCTGAAAGATCTATCAGCCACCTTTCAGAAATTAGTGTATCTTGGCCACAACTCTAATGGCGACAGTAACAATATGTACTCTGAAAACACTGGGCACAATGCTTGGCTGATCTGTGATGTCCTAAGCCTGGCACTCGATACTGGTGTTTAATTACAGCTGCAGTTTGTATTCAGAACCAGTCTGCCCTGCTCTCTCTCTCACTCGTTCCAACTCATACTTCTGCTTATGCTCTCAGAGATGGTTTCTTTGCAAGGAATCTGACTGTATGCAACTTTTATATGACCATGGCCTCCATCTTGCTTTTAAGAATCTTTTGTTATAAGGAGTCATTCTGAACTCCATGAGTTAAAGAATTAAGAGAGCAATCCCATGCCCCCTAGACAGCGGCTGGGGGGACATAGGATTGTTCGGCTTCTGGGAACTGGGGTCGGAAACAGAGTTCTAACCTTGGAGCCCACAAACCACACTCTCTCTCTCCCTCCCCCTTGTAGCCAGTGCAGTTCTGGCTACATCCCTGTGCTTGGAAATGGACTGTGGAGCCGGGGAAAAGGGAGCGGTCCTGGGGGCAGGAAGGGGAGGAGACAGGGAAGCTGCATTACACAGCTTTCTATGTTTGCCCCAGCTGCCTTCCCTCCTGCTTGGAAGCACCATGGCTAGACGGGTGAAATCGCCTCCATGATCCATGTCGGCATTGGATACTCGGCAGCCTTTGAGCTTGGAGGCTGCCAACTATCTCCATTGGATTGCGCCCTAAGAAATTTAGAAAGAAGCCTCTGATTTTCCTTTCTGAGAAAGCTTTTAAGGAGTCATTTGTTACTGGATTGAGTTTAGGTTAAAGAGATCAAATGGTTATAAATCTAACTGACTTGTATATTGTTGCTTTTTAAAAAATTGTTTATCACCTTGGATTTTTCGAAGAAAAGTAGAATCGTGGAGTTGGAGGGGGCTTGTGGAACATTTTGTCCAGGGGTGTTGAACCTCAGGCCCATGGGTCAAATCTGGCCCTCTAGGATTCACCAGATAGCCGTTTCCCTTTCCCCTTTCCCCTGGCCTCACCACCTTTCCCTCAAATGCCCACCATTTGGTGTCTTCCTGGCTTTTGCACATTTTTTCTCATTGTAAAAGTGCATCTCCTAAGGCTGCTAAAAGGTTGACACGCATCTAAAAGGTCGACATGCCTCTCCTAAGGCTGGCTTACTGGCAGCAAGAGCTTTACGCTAAGACATGCTGGCATTTTGGCCCTGCCCACCACTGTTATGCGGCTCCCGAAAACATCTCCGGAATGGAATGCAGCCTGTGGGCTGAAAGTCCAACAGCCCAGATCTTGTCCAAGCCCCTGCTCATTGCAGGGAATATGGATTTAGACCATCCCCAACAGATGGCTACCCAGCCTGTGCTTGAAGACCTTTGGGGAGGGAGAGCCCAGCACCCACTTGGGGGATTGCGTGCCTTGTTGAACTACTCTTACTGTCCAGACGTTTTCCTGAATGTTCAACTGAAATCTACCCACCTGTAGCTTAAACCTATGAGAGGTAGTCCTGGCCTCTGGGGTACCAGAGAACAAGTCTTTGCCCTCTTCTGTGTGACAGCTGGTAAGGCAGACTTCCCCAACCAGATGCCCTCCAGATGTGCTGGACTGCAACTCCCATAATTCTTGGCCATTGGCCATGCTGGCTGGGAATTATGGGAGTTGTAGTCCAAGACATCTGGAGGCCATCAGGTTGGGGAAGACTGCTTTAAGGGATTTGTTCCCCCCTCAGTCTTCCCTTCTCCCATACCTAGTTAACGGTGCAGTCTTGTGGTCCCTGGGAGGCCATCGCAGGGGCCATAGGATAGATTGATCTCCCTCTCTATGGGTGGAGGGAGAGGTCTGACCTCAGAGGGGGATGTCTGACCGTGGACCCCCGCAGCCCCTGCAGAAAGTTCTGCAGCTCTTACCACTCTGACACTGGTGAGGGGGGAGAAGAGGGCAGATTGGGGGCATGGCATGTCCAGATTGTGGGAGATGTTGGATCCACATGATCCAAAGCCTACCTGGTCTTCACGGGGGGAAATGTACACCAGCCTAGGAGCTGGTGTAAATAATTTCCCTCCCACTGCTTGTTCAACACCTCCCCACCCCCCCACCCCCACACACAGCAAGACAGAAGAGAGGCGTACACCACTCCTCCTCACCTCTGCCATGCCAGCATGAGTCCAGCAGGGCTTTGGATGCTGCAGAGGCTCCAGTGATGAAGCCCTCTGCATCTGGCTGTAGGGTTGCTCTGTAATTCCATCTTTCCTCATAGGGCTTGTTTTCCATACAGCTCATCATCTTTGTTGCCTCCCTCTGAACCCATCCCAGTTTGACTATAATGGCCTTCCTAAAGTGTTGCAACCAGAACTGGACACAATACTCCAGATGAGGTCTGATCAGTGTAGAATAAATGGTACTGTTACTTCTGTGACTTGAAAGCTTTGGTTTGTGATCCTTCTTCCCCCACCCCCCATCCTCCAACCATTGAATGAATGTCTGAAAAAAGACGTCGGGTACAAATGAACATGTGGAAGGGCCTGACTGGGTTTGTGCTAAGAGGCTGCCATGTGTTCAAGGGTCCTGCATATAGACTTCTGTATGCATGATCTGGTGCCCTTGAAAATTCAAGATTCTACATACAGTATGTATAGGAGAATAGCCTATGCATGTTTGAATGCACATTTTCAGGAAGTCCTTTTATTCCATTGTCTGAACAGGACTTGTGTTTTAATAGTTGTTTTTTAAACTTTTTATTGTGAGCTGCATTTAGCCCTTCTGGAAGAAACTACAGGATATAAATTTTAAACATAATTCTTAAGGGCTCAAAATCTCCCCCTCCCCTGGCCTTAGGCGATGCTAGCAATTCTCTTTATTACATGAGAGCAGGAAAACCAATGAATGTGAGAACAGCTATGCTATTGTGACATGAGAGCTGACCGGCCGTCAAGAGAGAGATGGAGAGAGAGAGGCAGAGAATGCTAACAGTGAAATGGGGTGTGTATGACAACAGCACCCAGGACTCCCTTAGCTAACTCCCATTCATCAATCTCCCCGTCATTACATCCCATCACAGGTTTTATCTTGTTGAAGAGAGAAATGAATTCCTTCATTTTGCGCAACACTGCCATAAGAATAGAGGGAGGACGCATGTAAACTTTGTATTATTTGCCTCACTTACTGCCAATTGGTTTTTCTACACTGCATGCTCTCTGCTTTAGGACAGGGATTTTTTTTTTTCTTAGCATGAAACATCCAAATTGCCTTGGCACTTGAAACTAACCTAGACCTCCATGTGATTAAATTTAGTAATTCATATAGTAGAGTATAATACAGAGGACGAAATGTAAATATATTGCTGCATAGGGAAGAGGCCTGAGAAATGGCTGGCACACTGCAGGGTGATAAATTGACAAATAAATAATAAATGGTCAGCTCATTTAAATTTACAGTTAATTGGCTGGTATTTTATCCTTCCACAGTTATTTCATGTTGAGGCATATATAGAGGTATTCTCAATATTTCATTTTTAGTGGAAGAATGAACGAATAAATACTTCTGGTTGTTCCATTCCAGGCTCACGCTCTTTTGTCATGGTTTAAGCAAGCGTGATGCATCCCATTTTCCCTCACAAATCTTTCCCTCACAAATCAGTCGCTTTGGGTCCTCACCATATTTGGTTTATTATGGAACTGGTTCTTCTCCCTTCTACAGTCCATCTATGGAACTGTCAAAGGTGTTTATCATTGTAACTACGCTTGCTTGTCACTGAGATTAATGTGAACTTTACCATAAGTTGCAATATCAGCGGAACGGGCTCTTCTGATCAAGTTATCCATAGACGTTGAGTACTTATACACTCAGTGTTGACTTTGGAATAGCCACTCACTTTTTGGGGGCCCGGGGGTGGGGGGAGAGGAACCTACTACTCCTGTTGTGGGTTGAGAATACACTCAGTGCTGGCTCCAGGTTTTTGAGGGCCCTTGGGCAGGAGATCCACAACGGACCTCCTCCCTCATTGAATCTACCTTCTCACCAGCATTGTCACAAGCTGCTGTTGCTCCTCCTCTTTCTTATCATTGCTACCACTTGCTTGCTTGACAGGCAGAGAACCATTGAGCAAGCAGGCAGGGGCACCTCCTGCTCTTCCTTCTCACCACCGCCATTTTCTGGGCCAGAGTGAGAAGCAGGTGAACAAGCAGGTTGCAGTGGTGAAGAGGAGATGCAATTTCAGGGGCTCTTGTCAGTGGGCCCCTGCTGGGGTGTGGGCCCTCCCTCAGCAGGTGCCCAGCTATGCCTACCCTTGACGCCCTCCCTGAGTGATGTATACAGATGCTCGAGGAATTTGAATTTGTGTGAATTCTGATGTGAACTGATCTGCTTTGTACCTCCTAGATTAATGTGGAGATCGGAATGTAAATGTCATTTCAGTCAATCAATTCAGTTTTACTGTTTATAACGCTGGGTCATCACAATATAACAGAGAAAAAAATATCCAATGTGTGTTACAAAAGTAAAAGTGAACAAAGAGAGAACAGAGAAAAAGATTAATAAATCCAAAGCTAACAAACATAACCTCGTGATAAAATTCGGCTTCCAATTAAAACCTATTAGGATAATTATCCTTTGGATGTTGCAATTTTCCAAATGTTCTCAGTTTTTTTTTTTTTTAAAGAAGTACTGGGATGCATTTAAAAAGTCATATTCTAGGGGTGCTTCCAGACTAGGGATTTCCAGATTTTGTTTAATCTGTCCCATCTCTGTTTCATGGATTGTCAGGTGTCTTTAATTCCATCGTCTGCTCATTGATGGAATCAGATTTCCCCCCCATTCAGAAAACTACGCAAAAAAGTCCACCACAATTTACATAACTTTTGGTGGCACCTAACATTTGGCATATTTTTCTTAGCTCAGCGTGCAATGAAGAAGCAGAGCTCACAAAAAAGAGTGCTACACAGCAGAGGCTGGAGAGGGATTAGAGATGTATAAAACGTTGTTGTTTCAAAAATGGCATATAAGTGTATTTTCCAGTAACTTCTGTACTTTTGTATGACTAAATTTGTGTACAATTCTGGAAAGGAGAAGAAGTCCCACAAGTCTACAGAATCCATGTGACTAGGAAGATGCCAGTCTGTCAAGGATTCTGCAGGTCAGATTCATAGAAATCCCAAGACATTTGAATCCATTTCAGATTTCTCCAGCATCCCTATTCCAGACGGAGGGCTTCTAGTGCTACCAATCAAAAGGCATGGTGTTGCTATGCTGTCTTTTCTTTACATATTTTTTTTTCTAGTAAAAAAAAGACAGAAGAAGTGGTGCTAAAAATGGGAGGGCTACAAATGGAAGATGTCATCATCTGGACCCCCTCTAAAATTCCATGAATGAGGCAGTGTGATTGCCCAAGAAAAGCCTCATCTGGAAGTCCCCTAAGATTCAATATGTTAGAAATGCATATTTTATAAGAAAATACACATTTAAAAAGCATGCTATTTAAATATTTTTATGTGGAGTAAAACAATTTGTAATTAATGCTGAGCTAAGAATGGACCTATGAATGAATGCACGCAAAATTGATACAGATTGGAAATAAATTGGTCCTGTCATCCAACGGCGCAATCCTATGGCCGCTAGTCAGCGGCTAGACAGCCATAGGATAGGTAGGTTCCCAGGAACCAACCTCCGCTCCCTCCCACACTGCCTTGTAGGCAGTGTGGATCGGCCCCACACTCCGCGCTTGTAAGAGGAGTGTGGAGTAGCGAAAACGGAGCATTCCTGGGAGTGGGCCAGGGTGGGGAGGGCGGAAGTGCTATTCCGACGCTTCCTATGCATTGTCTGGTATCCGCCCGCCCCGCTCCAACTTCCCTTGACTAGACAGCTGAAATTGGCTGTCTAGCCACAAATGCAGGGCAGCTGAAGCATGGAGGAGAAGTTCCCCTCTGCACTGCTCCTGCCCTGCATTGGACAGGCAGTGACCTCTGAGTTTGGAGGTGGCTGCCTTTCCCAATTCGATTGTGCCCTAAGCCTATCACCACACATCTACTATGCCTCTTTACACCTTTGCTTCCAATTGGTGCCATTTTAGTTCCATTTTTAAAAGCAGTTTTTTAGGGCCCAATCCTAAGAAGATGGCCTTAAGCCTCCGAACTTGGAGGCTTACAGCCATCCACTGCAGAGCAGGAGGAGTGGCGGAGGCAAGCTTCACCTTCCTGCTCTTCCCGCTCTGCATTTCAGCTAGATGGGCTTTTTTGCCTGTCTACCTCAGGCATTACAGAGGGGGAGGAAAGGGGCATGCAGAGGCCAAAGGATTCCTCATGAGCTGCCCTCCCCAGTCCCGTCCCCCCACTCCGCCCATGGGAACACCTCCTTTACCTTCCCTCTGAGGTCCCTCGGAGAGGCAGCTGGCACCATTCTCTGCGTCGGCTGCAAGGGGGCAGGGACGGGGAGCTTGGATTCCTGTCTCCAACCTCAGAGCACTGACTCCGACCTCGGATCCAGGAATCCGAACTATCCTATGGTCCCCCAGATGCTGTCTAGGGGCCATAGGATTGCTCTCTCCATTTGCAATTTTTGGCCTATCTTTTTAATATTAAAACATGCAAGAGTGCTTAAAGGCATGCGAGTGCAAATTAAAATGGATTTAAAACATACATGGACACTGCTTTTCTAGTTTTTTCAGTCAGTGCGATCTCATCACCATGCTGTTGTTTTCCAGTTTATTTTACTCTTCTGCTGAAATAATTATTGCAACAGTGCTTTCACACGTCCATCCACTTACTTGGGGAGATCCAGCCATCACAAGTAAGTTTCTTCTCCCTTGCCAGTTCTACGTTTTGATAGGGCAGGGACTGCTCACCACTGAGGCCGACCCTGTCCTGCTCCGTCTTCACCCATACAAATGTGTCCTTAACAAATGCGCAGATATGCCTTTGTAGCAAGATAAAAACTCATGCTGACAACTTCATACAAGATGGTGTTTGAATTTTTTTCTTCTTACATGGAGATTATTCCTTTGTAGGAAATGGTTAATGTACGAAGCAGTACTTACTATTTAACTAGGAGCTCAAGAATTCCATTGGCTGACAAAATGTAAGAGAATATCAAGCCTGATAATGATGTTTGTGTTGTTTTCTCTGCAGAATGTTGGATGTACTGGGAAAGAAGAAACCGCAGCCGTGGGATCAGTAAAAAGAAATTAACCAGTCGTCTCTTCGCTGTAGAGGTATCCTGGGTCCCTCTGTACACATGGCCACACATGATGATTTTACAGCTGGTAAATATCTGGCATAAATTCCTTCCTTCCCCTATTCATATCTGAAGCTCTCTACTAGATTATCACATTCTTGGAGATAACGTTCATAAGATTGGTCTCTGAGGGGACATATGTACCCCAGAACATACACTGAAATTTTCTCCCCAGATCGTTCTATCATTGATAACAGCTACACAGAATCCCACAACAATTGGCATGTTAGGTAAAGCTACAAGAATAGCAGACCTCTCATGCAATGAGGCTTTCCTGACTTCTAGGATTGCCAAGTATCCTACTTTACAGAAGAGAGTCCTTTATTTCTGAGAGCTAGCAGAGGACAGTCTCCTATTTGAAGGTGTCCTCTTTTGGAAGGGCTGTCTGGTTTAAAGTCAGAGAACGATAAGGAGGGAGAGCAGCAGAGGCCTTGACATTTCCCATCAACATTTAGCACCTGAGCAGCCGACTGAGCAGGCACACAGGTCATTTTGGTCAGTCTTCTTCACTATGGTGAGATATTCTGTATTACTTTTAAAATTATATTTGTTATTTCTAAATTTGCACCTATACATATACATTTGCATATGTGTGTGTTATGCAAATTGATGTCCTATTTTGTCCTATTTTGGGGTGATGGAATTCCTCTTTTTTGGCAATGTGTAAGTGGCCACCCTCCTTCCCTGCAGCACCGGCACCCTCTGAAAATTCTCACCTGAGAGTTGGGAGATCTTCAGGAAAGGCTTTGGCTTGGAAAGGCTGCAGTGGGAGAGAACTGCTGAAAATAGAGATGGGGGGAGGCAGATTACCTGAGGGGAATAATAGTCACCCTATGTGCATCCAGGGTCTTGTGAATGATTCAGTATGATTTTAGATTGAAGGTCAACATGAGTTCAGTGAGCATGAAAAATCCCAACTCATCCCACCCAGCTCATATATGGACATGCAGCCTGTGCCAAAGTGCTCCACAAGGATACGAAAGTGTAAATATGCCATGTGTCATGTGGTCAGGGCTGGGCTGGGCTGGGCTGTAGGCCTCTGTCTGGAGCGAGCCGAGAGCCAGGAACCAGGAGCTGTGGGACCAGAGGAATAACCACAGAGGCAAGAACAAGGTCAATAAACCTTTGTTGCTCAAGCAAGGCTCAACTGGAACAGGAAGTGCTTGTATGCTCCTTCCTGCTCAGGAGGGTCCAATAATAAGCTTGTGTGGGTGGAGTTAGTGCAGCAGTTCATGGGGCAGTCACACACAAATTTGACAGTTCCTGACACAGTGTGAGCAAAGCGAAACATTTCTCTCTCAAAAATAAACAAACGAACAAACAACAACAAAACCCATTCCAAATCAGCCACAAGGAGCAACACTGGGTATGGAATAGCAATTTCTTTAGAAAGCTGTTGTTTATACATTCTGCACTTGGCTGCATCATCCCACAAAGGGGCTAACACAGAAAAGCCTTTTCAGACACACACACACACACACACACACACACACACACAGTTTTTTTGTACAATAAATGTGCATTTGTGACTCATTTGTTGTAGACATTCTAGGAAAAAAGAAAACCTTGCAAAATGTTGCCATGGGTGGCAGGATAGGGTGGCTTTACTGGTACATTCTGCTTTTTAGAAGGACTACATGAGTGTTCAGTGCTGGCTGGAGACATTTTGATGCCTGAAGTGGAGCACTAAATGGTGGCTTCCGTCCCCTCATGCTAAGGCCAACACTCTATAAGGTCTTGCTACACTGTTCAGACATCAGTGCCAACCTTTATTTATCCCCCTAAAGCAGGGGTGGGGAGACTGTGGCGTTCCAGAGGTTGTTGGACTCCAACTCCCATCAGCCCCAGCCAGCATGACCAATGGTCTGTGAGCTAGAGTTCAACAACATCTGTCTGCCACCTGAAGCAGCCCGCTTCGTTTTGCTTTATGGTAAGTCCAGTCCTGTGAGTGCTGCTCTCAGTCATGAGTGTTAGAGAACACGAGTATTGTCAATGTTGTTAATACAGCATAAGAAGAGTGCCGAAAGAAGTAAAAAATGAACAAACCAGTAGATACCAGCAACACTCGCAAAACCACATAGAAGTTGAAATCACAATGCTACTGGAAAAATAATTGCATTTTCTTCTTCCCAATATTCTTCTCCCCAAAATTCAGTTAGATACAATATTCTTAAAACAGAAGCACTTCTCTGAGGGAAGATATCTGGACCCCATGCAAGCAATTAGCAACAGTTTCACATCATATGATACGTGGTATAATAATCATTTGGGTGTGAGAATTTAGACATGTAGGGATTAGCAAATGGTTTCCCCCTCACCATCATGTTGTATTTACTCGTTGTTGTTGTTGTTCTTTCCAAGTTAAGTACCGAGCCCCTGTTGCGATATATTGTGGGAGCATTCCCAAAGTGAAACCTGGATGCAGGGCACTGAGAGGAGGGAGCGTCGATTCTAATTTGAAGCTCCACGGGACCAGATGGATGACGGCAGATGATGGTGAGGATGTTGCAGGCTAGGAGTGAATTGTGATCTAGGCTGGGTGTGACTTGTGATCTTGGTAGGGGTGAAACCCGACTTGTAAATAAGAAAATGGGGTAGCTAAATTTTTCTGATCTCCAGGAGAGGGATTTATTTGTCAGTACCCGATATGTATGCCTGTAGACTTGGAAGTAAGTCCTACTGAGTTCAGGGGCATTTACTCACAATCAGTGGAGGCTCGTGGCTCCAATGTCAGTGGGGTGGTGGATCTGCTCCAGGTTTGTCAGAACCAGTCAGAACTCTAAAGGAACTATTCAAGATGCTTCACATCTTTAGAGTTCTGATAGGTTCTGACTGAAACCCAGAGTGGATTCATGGCCCCACTGACATCGGAGCCACCAGCCTCCACTGCTCACAAGCTAACGTCAAAGCCCTTGCGGCCCTATAGGCAACAATCTTATACTCTGGCTTCAGTCAGTGAGCACTGTTGTCATGATAACAGCCTTCCTCAACCTGGTGCCCTCCAGATGTTTCAGACTTCAGCTCCCATCAGCCCCAGCCAGGATGGGCAATGGTCAGGAAAATGGGGAGTAGTAGGCCAAAACATCTGGAGATCACCAGGTTGAGGAAGGCTGCACTATGGGTGACACCTTATGAGAACCTGCAAGCATGGGGACCGTTAGACTTTTATATCGGGGGAAGGATATATATGGCAAATATATTGCAAGAGCAGGAAGACAGGCATGGCTAATCTGCTTCTCCTGCATGACTTTAAATAAACTCACTGGTGGAACTCAGCTCATGTCTCTAAGTCCCATGTAGCCATTGGCTTGGCAGCTACTTGATGGGGAGCCATACCTCAGTGGCAGAGCACATGCTTTGCATGCAAGAAGTCCCAGGTTCAATCCCCGACATGTCCAGGTAAGGCAGGAAAAAGCCCTGCCTGAAACCCCAGAGACCCGCTCCCAGTCAGTGTTGACAATACTGGGCTAGAATCATAGAATCATAGAATAGTAGGGTTGGAAGGGGCCTACAAGGCCATCGAGTCCAACCCCCCATGAGGGAGGCTAGAGGGACCCATGGTCTGAACCAGCAGAAAGCAGCTTCCTATGATCCTATGTACCAGGGAAAGGACGTGTATTGTTCTTGAAGAGACAATGGAATCTTTTCCTGTTTCTTGGAAAATGACATATTCAGCACATGCTCACAGGCATCATGTGGTTGGTTTTAATTTGTAGATTGCCGGTGTATAAAATGTGTCCAAAAAGGGATTTCTCCATCACAGGAGTTCTCTCGCTCCTCTTGCAATGGCCTTACAAATACTTAGATAGCCCATTAAGGTGACCAAATGCACAGGAGGACAGGATGAATAGAAGAGGAATCTCAGCAGATGCTGCCTCTCTAACCCTTGCATGACAAGCAACACTAGCCAGAATTCCTTTCTCTGCACTATTAGGAAGGATACAGGGGCCCCATTTTCCTTTTGCATCTGGTCTGGTGAGCCTTCCCCTCATAGCTCTGCCCATCTTGACCAAAAGGGACCACTTGTCTTGCTATGAACCTGCCTGAGTGCTAAGATCTGCAGAAGAGGCTGTCTTGGGGGCAGGGTGACCCACAGAGGGTCGTTTGTCAGCCCCAGGAAAGGGCTTTCCCCTATGTTGCCCGCAGACTACAGAATGCGCTCCCTCAAGAACAACAATTGGACTTTAGAAAGGGTGTGAAGACTCACCTTTTCAATTTAGTAATTTTTAATGTTTTAGGGCGTGATCCCATGCATGGTTACAGAAAAAAGTCCTGTAATTCCAAGCATTCCCCAGCCAGCATGGCTGGCAGGGGAATGCTGGGAACCATAGGACTCTTTCCTGTCTAAACATGCATGGGATTGTGCCCTGTTTTTAATGTTCTTGTTTTTATTGTTACTAGGTTTTATTGTTTTAGATTGTTGTACAGCGTCTTGATGGCTTTTTAGTAGATGAGGCGCTATTTATTTATTTATTTATTTATTATGACATTTGTATCCCACCTTTTTCCTCCCCTCTTGCAAGGAACCCAAAGTAGCTTACATGGTTCTCCTCCTCTCCATTTTATCCTCACAAGCACTCTGTGAGGTAGGTTAGGCTGAGAGTCAGTGACTGGCCCAAAGTCACCCAGTGAGCTTCACGGCCGAGTGGGGACTAGAACCCGGATCTCCCGAGTCTCAGTCCAACACTCTAACCACTACACCATAATGATGTTGATAATGATTATGATAATAACCAGCAATCTTCTAGTAACTAGAATCTAGTTCTCTGGAGAAGTAAACAGGTGGGCTAAGGTGAATTCCTCAACATATGGACTGGTTGAGTAACTGAGCCCTTCTCATTAAACTGCTCCACAGTATCTCTTCATTCGGTTTTAAAGAAGCAAGCATGTTTATGGGGAGGCAAAGGGGAACCTCTGTATATTTCCTCTCTGGAGAGCTGGGATAGCAGAAGCGGCCTTCCAAAGAAGAACACAGATAGCGTGGCCATGGGTGACCCTTCCCAGCTACCTGCAGCCCAGCCAAAACAGGATCCTAGTGAACTGGAGGCAAGCAGTGCAGCCATGGAGACTGCTCAGATCAAGGATAAGCTCAAGAAGAGGAGAATGTCTGAGGGCATACTTGCATCAAATAAAGGTATGGTGGATGCTGATTCTGATTAAAAAGAATGATGATGACGAAGAAGAAGATCATGACCTTCTTGAGCCTTTCTACACTAGGGTTTTTTGTGGGTCTTTTACATGATGGCGTCATCATCCAGGGCCCCTCCTGGGCTTTGCAAACATTTTAGGAGGTTTTTTTCCCCCCCTAATGAGGAAAGTCTGGTTAGGGATGGCGGAGAATTTCTCCCCGAAACTTCGGGGGGCCGAGCGCCAATGGGTTCGGCCCCCCGAACAAGTTTCGGGGAAAAATCCTCTGAACCCCCCCGCCCCCCGCACCCCCCCTGGGACGGGACTTACCTTCGCCGAATGTCCCTCCCGGCGGCGGGTCCGGCCGGCGGTTCGGCGGGTGTTCGCGCGGGGCGGGAGCGGCAGCCGGTCTTTTGACCGGCTGCCGCCGCCGCCATTGTAATAAAAGAAAAAACAAACAAACACCCCCTGATAGGCTACGTGACGATTAACGTAGCCTATCACGGCTAGATTTGCAAAGTCAGCCGTGATAGGCTACGTCAATCGTCACGTAGCCTATCACGGGTGACTTAAAAAAAAAAAAGCGCATACGGATAATGGCGGCCCCCATAGGGAGCCGCCATTCACGTTCCTTATTTGGTCGCTGTAGTCTACGTAAATCTTTACGTAGACTACGGCGAAAATAAGGGCAACGCAAATAGCGTTGCCCTTATTTTCGCCTTAGCGTTGCCTACGTAAATCTTTACGTAGACTACAGTGACCAAATAAGGAACGGGAATGGCGGCTCCCTATGGGGGCCGCCATTATCCGTACGCGCTTTTTTTTTTTTTTTAAGTCACCCGTGATAGGCTACGTGACGATTGACGTAGCCTATCACGGCTGACTTTGCAGATCTAGCCGTGATAGGCTACGTTAATCGTCACGTAGCCTATCAGGGGGCGTTTTTTTTTTTTTAACTTTCATGTTCGCGGCCGGGCAAGGCGGGAAGCCTCCTCCCCGGCCTGAATTTCGGCCGGGGCGAGGCGGGAAGCCTCCCCCCCGGCCTGAACTTCGCGGGGGGAGCAGCGAAGCGCCTCCCCCCCACCGCAAACATCCTTCGAGGACAGGTAAGGGACTTTCGTCCACCCCTAAGTCTGGTATTGTTTGTGAATGGTGATTGCACAATTCCACTATAGGACAGTACCACCTAGGACTTGTGTAATGGAACATAAGGAAAGGAAGAGAAAGAAAACCCACAGAAAAAAACACATGTGAAGGAGCCGATCTTAATCCTGCAAAGAATCTGGAAACGAGCCTCGGTAAAGTGGTGGGTTAAAAGCCTCATGTAGAAAAGCCCTTCATGTGAAGAGCTTTAAATCCACATAGCTTTCAACCTTACAACAATCCCTTTGGGTAGGCTGCTGTTATTCCCATTTTACAGATGGAGAACTGAGACTTACCCAATGGGGCCATGGGACTTGAACAATTGGTTCTTAGCTCTAAGGCTCAACACTGCATTAAAGTCAATGTTAAACTGAACAAATGCAGAATGGTTAAAATCTTACGTTGTTACATAAAACTAGGGATGTCAGAGAATTCCGCCATGGATCTCGGTGAGTCCGAATGCCAGTGCATTCGGCCCTCCGAAATCTGTGGTGGAACGGTCTGCCCCCCCGCGGATCTCCCCTGGGACGAGACTTACCTGGGGCGGATGTTCCAGGTGGCGGCGGCTCCGGCGGCGGCTTCGGCGGTGGCAGCTGAGGCGGCTGGTCTTCCGACCGGCTGCCGCCGCCACCATTTGCAGTCTGGAGGGTTTTTTTTTTTTACAGAGATGTGATAGGCTATGTAAAGATTTACGTAGCCTACCATGGCTGGGTTAAAAAAAAATGCATACGCAAATGGTGGCGGCTATGGCCGCCGCCATTTGCGTTCCTTATTTTTGGCTGTCTTAGTCTATGTAAATATTTACGTAGACTATGACAGCGAAAATAAAGGGGAACGCAAATAGCGTAGCAGGCGCTATTTGCATTCCCCTTTATTTTCGCCGTAATAGTCTACGTAAATATTTACGTAGACTAAGACTGCCAAAAATAAGGAACGCAAATGGTGGCGGCCGTAGCCACCGCCATTTGCGTACACGGTTTGTTTTTGTTTTACCCAGAGCCCTCCGCGGCCGGAAATCCGGCTGCGGACGGCTCTGGCCTGGGCCTGGCCAGCTGCTCCACTCCGGGGGGAGGAACGGATCGCCTCCCTCCCGTCGAGGATTCCGGAGGGAGGGATGGAACACCTCCCTCCCCTAAAAATAATCCGCAGAATGGTAAGTGACTTTCGTACATCCCTACATAAAACAGTCAACTGGTCTGGCAGCAGATGCCCACAAGGTGCTTGCATTGAAAACTGAATGTAATTCTCTAAGGTAGCCTACTCTGTCAGCCTTTTCAGCTGAAGAGTGGGGTAAAAATCCTTCAAATCAATCAATCAATAGTTAAAGTCAAAGACTTGTCCTGGATCAATGTGCTGTGAAGTGCAGGCTTGGTCACCAATATGCTAGTGGGTGATGCTATAACAGGGGGGTGATGAACTTCAGGCCTTTAGGCCAAATCTGGCCTGCTGGTTGGTATCTTGGCCTCACCCTTTAGCCCTGCTGCCTGATGAGATTATTTGGTAGTGAACTGATGCCTCCTGTTAGAAAGGCAATTAGCAGAAAATAACAAAAAGGCAAAATGGAATGAGCGTTTACCAGCCCCACATGCACACAGGCTATTTTAGCACAATAAGGGAGACCATACCCTTCTTTAGTGAAGAAAGGAAAACAGTTTTACTCACAAATGTTCTTGCATATACAATGCAGGTACAGCCTAAAGGTTCAAAAGAGTTTGTTCAGTCCAATTTTCTATTACATCAGCAGGAGTGGGAGAGCAAACATATGTGCTCCCAGAGATGGAGGAGGTCAGAGAGAGAGAAGAAAGGGAAGGAAGGGGAGGAGCAAAAGGAAGAAATCACAGGAAACCACATTGTAGGCTGCAGAGATCCTGAGGCTAGCTGTCAAAATTCCCATGAACTAACTAACTGCGACATTGCCCCTTTCCAGTAACTTACAGATGAGGTTGCAATATTCCCAGCACCCTCTTTGCATCTGGTCTTGCTCACCACTATGCAGCTCCCAAAAGCTTATCTGAAATTGAATTTGGCCCTTGGTTCTGAAAGAGATTCAATAGTGCTGTTATAATGCCATCAGCATATGCTACTTGAAGCCATGGTCTACATTCAGCCGCCCAGCACCAACCATTTCTAGCTCCAACAGCCAGGGCTGCTTCTCAACAATGTGACAACACAGTCTGGTCTGCCCCCATGGGTAGATGCAGTAAGGCACCACAACCAATCTCGGCTTCTTGGTGAAAGCACATACTTGTTGTTGCATGCACCTATTGCATTGCTGAGATGTACACACACAACGCTTTCAGATACACTTCAAAAATGTAATGCATGAAGCAGCCTTCATTGGTGTTCTGTTTCTAATTTTGGATGCCATCTAGCTATTGTAGGCGGGTGATCCACATCCACCACTAGATGGTGTCTCCTCTGGGTTGCCATCAAAAATATTTTAAAGCCACCTTTCCTCCCTCATTCCAACTAGAGGCATATGCCCACTTGCCACTTATCTCAGAGATAGGGAAACACTTGTACCATGGATCCAGTTCCAGGAGCCCACAATTGTTATAGGGTTTCCCCATCCTGGTAACATGCCTATATACCTGGCTGATGGAGAAGATTCTTGCAGGATGAGCATGGGGTATGCAATTTGCTGGAGAGGGAAAAGGCCCCTGCTGCTTTTTCTAAGGGCATCTTCCAGTTTTGCGGTTGTTCCCAAACAGATGTACAAACCTCTGATCATCCTTTGTGTGATCTACTCACTGTAGCTGAGAGATATTGAAGCTCAGAATTAGTCTGCAAGTATTTCCAGCTTGTGAAATGTCACATTCATTGTGTGTGTTGTGTATTTACAGGCTTGCTAGACTCTGCTGGTCCCAAGGGACTTGCTCTGAAACCAGCCATTTCCAGATCTGCTTCTCAAAGACTGCTGATCACTTCCAAACCCATGCCACCTATTCAGAGCATCCCCACTTCCCCAGAGACTATCGGAGCCCATGAAAGAGAGCAGAAAGTGTTGGAGAATGGCACAGACTGCTTGGGAGTTGGAGGCGATCACCCAGAGTCAACAGCAACAGACACCCAACAGGTAAAGTCAAATTAAGATGCTGATAAACAGCTTTGTTTGTGCCTGGAACATTTTTGCTTCTAGAAGGATATGGATTCCTCATTTTATGTTTCTATTATCAAAAAAATGAACAAATAAACATAATGTTTGTCACCCAACACAGTGCCCCTTCATGGATAACTGCCTTGTTGTGGCGAAGGGGCTTGCATAACTCAGTGAAGCCATAAACTATGCCGTGTAGGGCCACCCAAGACGGACAGGTCATGGTGGAGAGTTCTGACAAAATGTGGTCCACTGGAGAAGGAAGTGGCAACCCACTCCAGTATTCTTGCCAAGAAAACCCCATGGAACATATCACAAGGCTAAAAGATATGACGCCGGAAGATGAGCCCCTCAGGTCGGAAGGTGTCCAATATACTACTGGGGAAGAGCAGAGGGAATTTCCAAGTAGCGCCAGAAAGAGTGAAGCGGCTGGGCCATAGCTGAAAGGACACTCAGCTGTGGATGTGTCTGGTGGCGAAAAGAAAGTCCGATGCTGTAAAGAACAATATTGTTTAGGAACCTGGAATGTCAGATCAATGAATCAAGGTAAGCTGGAGGTGGTCAAACATGAGATGGCAAGATTGAACATTGACATCTTGGGAATCAGCGAACTAAAATGGACAAGCATGGGCGAATTTAATTCAGGTGACCATCATATCTACTACTGTGGGCAAGAATCCCTTAGAAGAAATGGAGTAGCACTCATAGTGAACAAAAGGGTGGGAAAAGCAGTACTGGGGTACAATCTCAAAAACGATAGAATGATCTCAGTACGAATCCAAGGTAAACCATTCAACATCACAGTAATTCAAGTCTATGCCCCAACCACTGAGGCCGAAGAAGCTGAGGTTGATCGGTTCTATGAAGACCTACATCACCTTCTAGAACTAACACCAAAAAAAGATGTCCTTTTCATCATAGGGGATTGGAATGCTAAAGTAGGAAGTCAAGAAATCACCGGGATAACAGGCAAGCATGGCCTTGGTGTACAAAATAAAGCAGGACAAAGGCTAATAGAGTTTTGCCAAGAGAACACGCTGATCATAGCAAATACTCTTTTCCAACAGCACAAGAGGCGACTCTACACATGGACATCACCAGATGGTCGATATCGAAATCAGATTGATTATGTCCTTTGCCGCCAAAGATGGAGAAGCTCTATACAGTCAGGAAAAACAAGACCTGGAGCTGACTGTGGCTCAGATCATGAGCTTCTTATCGCAAAATTTCGGCTTAAATTGAAGAATGTAGGGAAAACCACTAAACCATTCAGGTATGACCTAAATCATATCCCTGATGAATATACAGTGGAGGTGAGGAATAGATTTCAGGGATTAGACCTGATAGACAGAGTGCCTGAGGAACTATGGATGGAGGTCTGTAACATTGTTCAGGAGGCAGCAACTCAATCCATCCCAAAGAAAAAGAAATGCAAGAAAGCCAAGTGGCTGTCTGATGAGGCTTTACAAGTAGCTGAGGAAAGAAGGGAAGCGAAAAGCAAGGGAGAAAGGGGAAGATATATCCAACTGAATGCAGAGTTCCCGAGAATAGCAAGGAGAGACAAGAAGGCCTTCTTAAATGAACAATGCAAAGAAATTGAAGAAAACAATAGAATGGGAAAGACTAGAGATCTCTTCAAGAAAATCTGAGATCTCAGGTGAACATTTTGTGCAAAGACGGGCATGATAAAGGACAAAGAAGGCAGGGACCTAACAGAAGCAGATGAAATTAAGAAGAGGGGGAAAGAATACACAGAAGAACTATACTGGAAAGATCTGAATGTCCCTGATAGCCATGATAGTGCGGTCACTGAACTTGAGCCGGACATCCTAGAGAGTGAAGTCAAGTGGGCCTTAGGAAGCATTAGTAACAACAAAGTTAGCGGAGATGACAGTATTCCAGCTGAGCTATTTAAGATCCTAAAAGATGATGCTGTTAAAGTGCTGCACTCAATATGCCAACAAATTTGGAACACTCAGCAATGGCCACAGGACTGGAAAAGGTCAGTTTACATTCCAATTCCAAAGAAGGGCAACGCCAAAGAGTGTTGAAACTACTGTACAATTGCGCTCATTTCACATGCCAGCAAGGTGATGCTCAAAATCCTACAAGCTAGGTTTCAGCAGTATGCGGACCGAGAACTACCGGAAGTACAAGCGGGGTTTCGAAGAGGCAGAGGAACTAGAGATCAAATTGCCAACATTCGCTGGATCATGGGGAAAGCAAGAGAATTCCAGAAAAATGTCTATTTCTGCTTCATTGACTACGCTAAAGCCTTTGATTGTGTGGATCACAACAAACTGTGGTAAATTCTTAAAGAGATGGGAGTACCGGACCACCTTACCTGTCTCCTGAGAAACCTGTATGAGGGTCAAGAAGCAACAGTAAGAACCGGACATGGAACAACCGATTGGTTCAAAATTGGGAAAGAAGTACGACAAGGCTGTATATTATCACCCTGCTTATTTAACTTATATGCAGAGTACATCATGAGAAACACCGGTTTGGATGAATCACAGGTCGGAATTAAGATTGCCGGGAGTATTATCAACAACTTCAGATACGCAGATGATACCACCCTAATGGCAGAAAGCGAAGAGGATCTCAAGAGCCTCTTGTTGAGGGTGAAAGTGGAGAGTGCAAAAGCTGGTTTGAAACTCAACATTAAAAAAACAAAGATCATGGCATCTGGCCCCATCACTTCCTGGCATATAGAAGGGGAAGAAATGGAAGCAGTGACAGATTTTACTTTCTTGGGCTCCAAGATCACCGCAGACGGTGACTGTAGCCATGAAATTAAAAGACGTTTGCTCCTTGGGAGGAAAGCTATGGCAAATCTAGACAGCATGGTAAGAAGCAGAGACATCACCTTGCTGAGAAAGGTTCGTATAATCAAAGCTATGGTTTTCCCAGTAGTAATGTATGGCTGTGAGAGCTGGACTATAAGGAAGGCTGAGTGCCGAAGAATTGATGCTTTTGAACTGTGGTGCTGGAGAAGACTCTTATGAGTCCCCTGGACTGCAAGGAGGTCAAATCAGTCCACCCTAAAGGAAATCAACCCTGAGGGCTCATTGGAAGGACAGATACTGAAGCTGAAATATTTTGGCCACCTAATGCGAAGAGAGAACTCCCTGGAAAAGACCCTGATGCTGGGAAAGATTGAAGGCAAAAGGAGAAGGGGACAGCAGAGGATGAGATGGCTAGATAGCATCACGGATGCAATGAATATGGACTTGAGCACACTCCGGGAGAGATAGCTTTGATTAGATGGACCTTTGTCGGCAAGGTGATGTCTCTGCTTCTTACTATGCTGTCTAGGTTGGCCATAGCTTTCCTCCCAAGGAGCAAGCGTCTTTTAATTTCATGGCTACAGTCACCGTCTGCGGTGATCTTGGAGCCCAAGAAAGTAAAATCTGTCACTGCTTCCATTTCTTCCCCTTCTATATGCCAGGAAGTGATGGGGCCAGATGCCATGATCTTAGTTTTTTTAATGTTGAGTTTCAAACCAGCTTTTGCACTCTCCTCTTTCACCCTCAACAAGAGGCTCTTTAGATCCTCTTCGCTTTCTGCCATTAGGGTGGTATCGTCTGCATATCGGAGGTTGTTGATAATTCTCCCAGCAATCTTAATTCCGACCTCTGATTCATCCAACCCGGCATTTCTCATGATGTACTCTGCATATAAGTTAAATAAGCAGGGTGACAATATGCAGCCTTGTCGTACTCCTTTCCCAATTTTGAACCAATCGGTTGTTCCATGTCTGGTTCTTACTGTTGCTTCTTGACCCTTGTACAGGTTTCTCAGGATACAGGTAAGGTGGTCTGGTACTCCCATCACTTTAAGAATTTGCCACAGTTTGTTGTGATCCACACAATCAAAGGCTTTAGCGTAGTCAATGAAGCAGAAATAGACATTTTTCTGGAATTCTCTTGCTTTCTCCATGATGCAGCGAATGTTGGCGATTTGATCTCTAGTTCCTCTGCCTCTTCTAAACCCAGCTTGTACTTCCGGTAGTTCTCGGTTCGCATACTGCTGAAGCCTAGCTTGTAGGATTTTGAGCATCACCTTGCTGGCATGTGAAATGAGCGCAATTGTGCGGTAGTTTGAACACTCTTTGGCGTTGCCCTTCTTTGGAATTGGAATGTAAACTGACCTTTTCCAGTCTTGTGGCCACTGTTGAGTGTTCCAGATTTGTTGGCATATTGAATGCAGCACTTTAACAGCATCATCTTTTAGGATTTTAAATAGCTCGGCTGGAATACGGTCATCTCCGCTAGCTTTGTTGTTACTAATGCTTCCTAAGGCCCACTTGACTTCACTCTCTAGGATGTCCGGCTCAAGTTCAGTGACCGCACTATCATGGCTATCAGGGACATTCAGATCTTTCCTGTATAGTTCTTCTGTGTATTCTTTCCACCTCTTCTTAATCTCATCTGCTTCTGTTAGGTCCCTGCCTTCTTTGTCCTTTATCATGCCTGTCTTTGCACAAAACATTCCCTTGAGATCTCCAATTTTCTTGAAGAGATCTCTAGTCTTTCCCATTCTGTTGTTTTCCTCGATTTCTTTGCATTGTTCATTTAAGAAGGCCTTCTTGTCTCTCCTTGCTATTCTCTGGAACTCTGCATTCAGTTGGGTATATCTTCCCCTTTCTCCCTTGCTTTTCGCTTCCCTTCTTTCCTCAGCTACTTGTAAAGCCTCATCAGACAGCCACTTGGCTTTCTTGCATTTCTTTTTCTTTGGGATGGATTTCGTTGCTGCCTCCTGAACAATGTTACGGACCTCCGTCCATAGTTCCTCAGGCACTCTGTCTATCAGGTCTAATCCCTGAAATCTATTCCTCACCTCCACTGTATATTCATCAGGGATATGATTTAGGTCATACCTGAACGGTTTAGTGGTTTTCCCGACGTTCTTCAATTTAAGCCGAAATTTTGCAAGAAGCAGCTCATGATCTGAGCCACAGTCAGCTCCAGGTCTTGTTTTTACTGACTGTATAGAGCTTCTCCATCTTTGGCTGCAAAGGACATAATCAATCTGATTTCGATATTGACCATCTGGTGATGTCCATGTGTAGAGTCGCCTCTTGTGCTGTTGGAAAAGAGTGTTTGCTATGATCAGCATGTTCTCTTGGCAAAACTCTATTAGCTTTTGTCCTGCTTCATTTTGTACACCAAGGCCATGCCTGCCTGTTATCCCGGTGATTTCTTGACTTCCTACTTTAGCATTCCAATCCCCTATGATGAAGAGGACATCTTTTTTTGGTGTTAGTTCTAGAAGGTGTTGTAGGTCTTCATAGAACCGATCAACCTCAGCTTCTTCGGCCTCAGTGGTTGGGGCATAGACTTGAATTACTGTGATGTTGAATGGTTTGCCTTGGATTCGTACTGAGATCATTCTATCATTTTTAAGATTGTACCCCAGTACTGCTTTTCCCACCCTTTTGTTCACTATGAGTGCTACTCCATTTCTTCTAAGGGATTCTTGCCCACAATAGTAGATATGATAGTCACCTGAATTAAATTCGCCCATGCCTGTCCATTTTAGTTCGCTGATTCCCAAGATGTCGATGTTCAATCTTGCCATCTCATGTTTGACCACCTCCAGCTTACCTTGATTCATTGATCTGACATTCCAGGTTCCTAAACAATATTGTTCTTTACAGCATCGGATTTTCTTTTCGCCACCAGACACATCCACAGCTGAGTGTCCTTTCGGCTTTGGCCCAGCCGCTTCACTCTTTCTGGCGCTACTTGGAAATTCCCTCTGCTCTTCCCCAGTAGCATATTGGACACCTTCCGACCTGAGGGGCTCATCTTCTGGCGTCATCTCGTTTAGCCTTGTGATACATTCCATGGGGTTTTCTTGGCAAGAATACTGGAGTGGGTTGCCATTTCCTTCTCCAGTGGACCACATTTTGTCAGGACTCTCTGCCATGACCTGTCCGTCTTGGGTCGCCCTTCACGGCATAGCTTATGGCTTCATTGAGTTACGCAAGCCCCTTCGCCACAACAAGGCAGTGATCCATGAAGGGGATTTTGTTATAGTGTGGCGTAAAAACAACATCAGTTAATCCCTGAACATTTGCCCAGCTGGCTGGGTTGGATGGGAGTGGAAGTCCAGCAATATCTGGAAGGCCACTGGGTCCCCACCATCTATGGCAGGGGTGGGAAACGTTGGCTCCCCAGATGTTGTTGGGCTAGAAGTCCCATCCAACCCAGCTAGCTGGGCAAATGCCATGCTGGCTGAGGCTCATGGAAGTGGAAGTCCAGAAACATCTGGAGGGCCTGTTAGTTTTTCTGCATCAATCTGTGAATTATTTATTTATTTTTTTACAAAAATTCATTATGTTTGAATTCCCCCCTCCCAAATACACATTTTTGCACACATTTTAACCTAAATATGCATTTTTGTATGTGTTTTTGGTATATTTTTTGAGCCAAAAACAGTATTGGAAAATTCAGAGAAGTGTGAAAATCATAGGATAATTGTGTTCTGATCTATGTATTATGTGTAAAAGAGAGGGAGAGAAGGACGAATGGTGTTTTGAATGGCCTAGTAGCTGCAGAAGCAGAGTCAGGGGTTAGACTTGATAGCCAAGGTGAAACACATTGGTCCCACTGCAAAGCTATTATTGCTCATGGTCTTAAACCAATATTCCAACCAAGGTCAAATGCATGCCTCAAGCACCACTGGTAGAGGAAGTTGCCCTGGCTCAGCTGTGAACTGAACATGGAGACAGGGCTGGCTCAAGACATTTTGCTGCTTGAAGTGAAGAACAAGAGGGCACCACCTCCATTCCCTCTACAGAAGCTGATTGTGGGAGTGAGGCTGGATGCACCTGATCTCAGAAGCTAAGCAGGGTCAGCCCTGGTTAGTATTTTGATGGGAGACCACCTGGGAATCAGGCTTCCTGCACTGAGCATGGGGTTGGACTCAATGGTCTTGTAGGCCCCTTCCAACCCTATGATTCTATGAAGTACTTTCTATGAAGGACTGGCAGCTGAACCTTGCTTCAACAGTGGTGATGAGACAGCCTCCATCTCCTCACCTGAAGGCAGCAGGCCAGCTTAGAGGGTGCATGGCAGGCTGCTTGGGATACACAACTCTGTCCTCCACTTGCCCCCCTCACACCACCGAGCATCTGCTGCCTGAAGCAACTGCCTCTCTCTGCCTAATGGTGGGGCTGTCCCTGCATGGAGTCCATAGAGACCAGTACCTACTGAAGGGAGACACATACCAATGTTTGTGCTTTGCAGTGTTCCCCTCACTGTTAAGTTCGTGTTGCTCAAGTGTCCATGTTTTTCAACTGCTCACTGAATTTATATGGACACCCAGCCACCTAATCTGCACCATGTAGGCCTAGCTTTGTTTCTGGATGAAGACATTCATTTGTTTGCTTTTTTCATTTTTTAATAGATAGATGATAGATAGATAGACAGACAGACAGACAGACAGACAATCAATAGATCAATAGATCAGTAGATATAGGCTGGCTGTCCTTCTCTCCCTGCCACCCACTGATTTTTATTTTTTTTTTAAGAACTTGGGAATTACTGGGACCTGACTGCTGACAGAATAATACGTTTTGTTGTTGTTGCATGAATTGAATGGAAATGCTGAAAAGGTTGTTTGCAACACAGACTAGTGTAATATATGGCCTAGATGCCATTGTGCGATAAAATCTAATCAACCTATCTGTCTACTGAGTCGCTAATGGTATATAGGAAGGGGGAAAGGCGATTCTATTCCTTTCTTTCCATGACATTGTTGCCTGTCTGACAGATGGGAATGAAGGTGGCCAGGTGTCCTACTTTACAGAGGACAGCCCTCTCTTTGAAGGTATCCTCTATTTGGTGTCCAGTCCAAGTCTGCTTTGCAGTCAAAGAACCACAAGAAGGGGGGCAGCAGGGGCCTTTTAGTTACCCCTGGTACCCCTACATCAACAGTTAGCCCCTGGACTGCAGACTGAGCAGGCACACAGGTCACCTGGTCATTCTTCTCCGCTTGTCCAAGTAGCAACAGTAAGAACAGACCATGGAACAATGGACTGGTTTAAGATTGGGAAAGGAGTACGGCAGGGTTGTATACTCTCACCCTACCTATTCAACCTGTATGCAGAACACATCATGCAACGTGCTGGGCTTGATGAAGCTGAGGCTGGAGTTAAAACTGCTGGAAGAAACATTAACAATCTCCGATATGCAGATGATACCACTTTGATGGCTGAAAGCGAGGAGGAGCTGAGGAACCTCATGACGAAGGTGAAAGAAGAAAGTGCAAAAGCTGGGTTGCAGTTAAACCTCAAAAAACCCAAGATTATGGCAACCAGCTTGATCGATAACTGGCAAATAGAGGGAGAAAATGTGGAGGCAGTAACAGACTTTGTCTTTCGAGGCACAAAGATTACTGCAGACGCCGACTGCAGCCAGGAAGTCAGAAGACGTTTACTTCTTGGGAGGAGAGCAATGACAAATCTTGATAAAATAGTGAAGAGCAGAGACATCACACTGACAACAAAGGTCCGCATAGTTAAAGCAATGGTATTCCCCGTAGTAACCTATGGCTGCAAGAGCTGGACCATAAGGAAGGCTGAGCGAAGGAAGATAGATGCTTTGGAACTGTGGTGCTGGAGGAAAATTCTGAGAGTGCCTTGGGCTGCAAGAAGATCAAACCAGTTCATACTCCAGGAAATCAAGCCAGACTGCTCACTTGAGGGAATGATCTTAAAGGCAAAACTGAAGTACTTTGGCCACATAATGAGAAGACAGGATACCCTGGAGAAGATGCTGATGCTAGGGAAAGTGGAAGGCAAAAGGAAGAGGGGCCGGCCAAGGGCAAGGTAGATGGATGATATTCTGGAGGTGACGGACTCGACCTTGGGGGAGCTGGGGGTGGCGACGGCCGACAGAAAGCTCTGGCGTGGGCTGGTCCATGAAGTCACAAAGAGTCGGAAGCGACTGACCGAATAAACAACAACAACAATGGTGAGATGTACTGTATTTCTATTTAAATTGTAGTGATTATTTCTAAATTTGCACCTATACATATACATCTGTATGTGCAAATATTATGCAAATTGGTGCCTTATTTTTTGATGATGCATTTCCTCTTTTTTGGCAATGTGTAAGCGGCCATCCTAAAAGGAATACGTTTTTGCTTTGCTCTTCTGTGCTGCCACCTGCTAAATGAAGACCTGGTTATCAGCATCATTGGGAGGTGGAGGAACTCCAGCCTACCTGCACAATGAATCCGACATGCCAGAGTACCCCAGAGCTGTTTTACTGACACATCAGCTAGGTGAAGTATTCTGCATTAGAAATCCATTCCTGATGCAGGAATCATCTCTTTGGAAGATCATGTGTATTTTATATAGTACATTCAATGAGATATGAAGCTCCCCTGGAGTTAATAACTTGCGGCAAGTTAGATATGACAAATTATTAAGTGGCATTTGGAGAGGACCAAGGATCCGGTGATCACACCTTATCATCTAGGCTGAGAAGCAGATGAGGGCCAGCAGGAGGAGCACTAATGCAAAAAATTAATAGACTTCTGAGAAGCAGATTTTGATGGAAGGTCGAAGGAGTTGCAAAATTGGCCAGAGCTCAAGGCTGTCTGGCAGGAATAATAGATACATCCTGGAGAGTGTGATCTAAATTTATTCCAGTAGCATTTTTTTTAAAGAAAAAAGGAATAGACTGCTGAAATTCTCCTGGCAAAGAAGGGGAGGAAAGACAAGTAGAGGGAACTCTTATACTGCAGGTGACGTGAATAGTGTCAACTCGAAGCCGAGGCTAATGAGGTACTTCTGCTGAAATACTAGAGCTTTTATGCTATGGAGTACAGTCTCATCTTTCCTGAAGAGTTCTGTGAAGCTAGCTTCTTGAACAAGATGGAGCCCTTGCAGAGTTGATGCAGTCATGGACCGGCAAACTGAAGGCTGCAGGTTGTAGGAGCTCAAAAGCCAAAGATCTGGGCTAGAGCTGGTGATTTCCACTAGCCAGCAAGACATGACCAGGGAATGAGTGGCACACAAAATCTGCAGAATTCAGAAGCTTCTAACCAGACAATGTATTGTTCCAACCTCTAGAGCACAGACCCTGAAGTTGAGCAGCCCTGAAAACTGCTTGAAGCCCAGCTCCTTGTGGAGGGGTGGCTCTCATACAGGGGACATGCTCCTGGCTGGAATTTAGCACTTTTTCAGAGTTCTGTACTTTCTTGGTAGGCTCTTTGCCCCCTCAGGTGAGGGAGTGTGGTTGAAGGCAGGGTCTTGAGCAATTGGCGAAGTGATTCCTTGAGTGATTTGGATTGACTACTCAGTTAAGTATGAGCTGGGGTCTTCTGGGGCCCTCTTTCTGCACTGTCATCTGTCCCCAGTTGGGGCTTCTGATCTTCTACATCTAGAGTGCCACTTCTGAATCACCAAAAAGAGGACAAAAGAAGACCTCTATTTGCATAAAATTTGCATTTTCTGATTTATATCTATATATGTAAATTTAGACATAATTATTATAATTTAAATAGAAATACAGTACATCTCACCATAGTGGGAAAGACTCTGACCAGGTGACCTGTTGTCAGGGGTGTTTCTGAGTGCAGGGAGTGGGATAGCAGTTCAGATTCTGAAGGAGAACCATCAGACATGGGGGAGGTGTTTTCCCGACTAGTCCAGATATGAGTAGGCCTGCTTCTCAGGTTACAAATGTCCAGATGGCTGAGCTTGAGGGTCCCTCCTCACCCCCGCCCCTGTGAGAGGCAGTGAACGGGAAGATGACCTAATAGATGCCAGACGCAGGCGCAGAGCAAAGAGAGAGAAGGCAGGGGCGGAACTTAGACAGTCTACCTGATTGGCCTTGCATGAAAAGCTGCGCTTAGAGGCCTCATGACAAGAGAGGGACCTCCCCCGCTTAGGTTAGGCTAGCCAGACCGCCTCCCTCTTCAAATGGCAGGCAACTTTCATAAATTCCATTTGAATCCCCTGAAGGCATTCCTTTGTAGATGGAGAGTCTCTGAGAATTTGCGTCTGTATAACCCTGTGAAGTAATGGATTAAAAGCTGTAGACTGAAGCCTCTCCTTTGTGTATGTTTGGGCGTTGAAGTGAAGTGGGGGCTAAGAGAATCCTGACACCTGTGTACCTTGCTCAATCTGTTGTTCAGGTGCTATTGATGGGCAACTGTAAGGCCCAGCTCTTCCTTCTGACCTTTCTCTTTAAAGACCTGAACTAGACATGCCTTCAAATAGAGGATGCCTTCAAAATACAGGACATTCTTCTGGCAGCACTTCAAAATAGAGGTCTGTCCTCTGTAAAAAAAAAAAAAAAAAAGGACACATGGCCACCCTACACTGCATTCCACTTAAGTCTGTGACCCCATGTCTTCTAGGTCCATGTTTGGGCCACTATTTAGGCCCAAGGTAACAATGATGTAGCACCATGGGTCACTGGCTGAGACCATGAAACTTAAAGTTAGCAGTATGGTGTCGATGTAGGGGCTAGAGTATCCAGTAAGACTGGGGAGACCCAGGTTCAAATCCCCACTCAGCCACAAAGCTCGTTCAGTGACCTAGGGCCCATCACACTCTCTCAGCTAGCCTATTTCATAGGGCTGTTGTGAGCTCCTTAGAAGAGGGGTGGGATATAAATGTAATAAATAAAGTTAGAAACTGAGGCTATCTTTTGTTTGCATTTTAATATTTCCACCATGCTTCCCTGTAGATCCTATATGGGAAGGATGAAAGTCTGAGGAGGTCTTTAGGGGCAGCCTTGATCCCACCCATCCCTAAGTCAGCGAAGGCACGTGAAGAAAATTCTCCGGATTTTCAGGAACCTCTTCCAGACTTATCACAGTTGGAACCTGCTCCTCTTGCTGCAGAGGAGACCTCCAAGATGAGGTAAGCCTCTTCTGCTGCCTCCGTTTGGACTATCTTTCCAAAAGCCCTCACCTGTAGATTCTAGAAGGATACAATTTGCCCTTTATATGCCCTTGCCAGTTAATGAGACAATAGGCCATTATAAATAACACTTATTTCAACAGCAACATGAGCGACATCTCTGTAACTCTCTTTCCCAACCTGGCTTCCCCTAGATGTTTTGGACTTCAACCTCATCAGTCACAGCCAGCACAACAATGGTCAGGAATGCTGGGAGCTGTAGTCCAAAACTTCTGGAGGGCACCAGTTTGGGAAAGCCAATGATCCAACTCATCATCACCCGGTGGAGGCTGGTGGCTCTGATGTCAGTGGGGTGGAGAATCTGATCCGAGTTTCAGTCAGAACCTGTCAGAACTCTAAAGGAGCTATCCAAGCGCCTTTAGAGTTCTGACGGGTTCTGACTGAAACCCAGAGTTGATTCACCATCCCGCTGACATTGGAGTCACCAGCTTCCACCAGCTTCCACCACCCTATTTCTAATGGTGGCCAACCAGATGCCTCTGGGAAGCCCACAAGCAGGACATAAATGCAATTGCCCTCTCCTGCTCTTGCTTGCAGGAGCTGGTATTCGGAGGCATGGTGCCTCGGGTGGCGTCTGATGGCTGAGCAACGTGTCACAGATATGGCATATTGCTCCTTTAAGAGAATTACTCTATTATCTTTCTTGTCATAGACAGTTTCTTTCCTCTTGCATTTTCAAATTTCTCTTTTTCTCCCAACTGCTTTAAGGTCAAGGCCAGAGTCTTGCAATGCTGAAGAGAACACCCTCAAAACTCTGGGTAGGTGCAATTTGAGAAAACGTGGGCTTAGAGGCTAAATTGAGGGTGCTTCCTGATGAGGTTTTTATTATGCAACCACCCTGCCACACTGTTGGAATTGTATTGGGGTGGGGGAGTTCCAGACAACACTGTCTTCTGTTTGTAACCCTTCTGTGTTTACCCACTGCTTCTTCCACCTTTGTTTTCTTACTGCAGACAATAATTAAGGATGGAAAGGCAGAATAGCTGCACAAGGCCTTTAGATTGGTAGCGCTAGGATCTAGGGATGTCAGAGAATTCCGCCACGGATCTCGGTGAGGCCGAATGCCAGTGCATTCGGCCCCCGGAAATCTGTGGCAGAACGGCCTGCCCCCCCGCCCCCCCGCGGATCCCCCCCAGGACGAGACTTACCTGGGGTGGATCTTCCGGGCGGCGGTGGCTCCAGCGGTGGCAGCGGCGGCCGGTCTTCTGACCGGCTGCCACCGCCGCCATTTCCAGGCTTGTGGGGAAAAAAAAAAAAAGACGTGATAGGCTACGTAAATCTTTACGTAGCCTATCATGGTTGGGGGTGGGTTTAAAAAACAAACAAACCGCATACGCAAATGGCGGCGGCTACGGCCGCCGCCATTTGCATTCCTTCTTTTTACTGTCTTAATCTACGTAAATATTTACATAGACCATGACAGCGAAAATAAAGGGGAATGCAAATAGCGTAGCGGGCGCTATTTGCGTCCCCTTTTGATTCGCCGTTTTAGCCTACGTAAAGTTTTACATAGGCTAAAATGGTGAATGAAAAAGGGATGCAAATAGTGCCCGCTACGCTATTTGCATTCCCCTTTATTTTCGCCGTCATAGTCTACCTAAATATTTACGTAGATTAAGACGGCCAAAAAGAAGGAATGCAAATGGCGGTGGCCGTAGCCGCCGCCATTTGTGTACGCGGTTGTTTTTTTGTTTTGTTTTTTTACCCAGAGCCCTCCGCGGCCAGAAATCCGGCTGCGGATGGCTCTGGCCTGGCTGGGCTGGGCCTGGCCGGCTGCTCTGCGGAGCTGCCTTGGAGCACAGCCGGCCGTTCAACGATTCTGGGTGGAGGAACGGAACGCCTCCCCCCCCATCAACATAATCTGCGAAAGGTAAGTCACTTTCGTACATCCCTACTAGGATCCCTCTGCCTGGAACCACTCTAAGGGCATCTCTACACCAGCCTAAAATCCTGCATTTAAAATGGGGCTTTCTGCTTCCGTTTTAAATGCAGGATCAAACCGACTCCCTTTTTCGCATGCTTCCTTTCCCCCTTCCCCTTCCCCTTCCTTTCCTCCTTCTCCCCTTATCTGAGTCTTCCATTATCTTTCATTGATCTCGCTCCTCTTCTTGCAGATTTTCCTCTTTCAGGGGGGGAATTCAAGCAGAACACAATGGGGTAATTTGATAGCTCATTATCTGCGATCTATTTAAAAATGGTACAAAGGGAATTTAGTGCAGGAGACACCCTGGAGGGTCACGGTGTGATGTAAAGAGCCCACAAACTTCTGTGAAGGAGCAATCTCAATCACAGGATAAAAGCTCCGTGTGAAGAAAGCCCAATGCCAAAAGTATCTGACAAAAGATAGTCCACAACGTGGTGGTGTTAGGAATGCTCATGATAGTACTTTTATTAGACATAAGCATGTGCACCCACGTCTTTAGATGTGTACAAGAACGGTTACATATGTCCCTGTTTCTCAGAAAAACCTTGCAAACTGGTCTGGAGAATGGATACCTTTGCAGAGAAATGGGAGTTCTTTTTATCTTTCCAGTGTGGCATTTACCTGCATCTTACATCAGGGGTGGGCAAACTTCAGGATTGCAGGCTCTGATTTTATTTTGTTTTTTACTAGAACTCCAAGAGCCACTAACTGGAGCTTGGTGCAAAAGACAAACACTGAGGGCAAAATCCAACATTGTGTGAGCGGACCTCTGCTTGTGCAACAGGACTTTCGCTTCCTCTCCCCTCCTTGTGGCCCCCCCATCCACCCACAAATTTGCTCCAGTTTCTCCTCCAACCTTCTGAAGCAGAGTTTGAGGGTACATGGGATGTTTCAGGGGGGAAGGGGAATCGCCCCCTCCCTGTTTTGCTGAAGGAAGCTGTTCCATTGGCAGGAGGTGTTAATTTTGATACCACTGTGAGGGCATAATCCTATGCATATTTAAACAAGAAAAAGTCCTACAACTCCCAGCATTCCCCAGCCAGCCATGCTAGCTGGGGAATGCTGGGAGTTGTAGGACTTTTTTCTGTCTAAACATAAGAACATAAAAAGAGCTGTGCTGGGTCAGACCAAGTGTCCATCTAGTCCAGCATTCTGTTCACACAGTGGCCAACCAGCTGTTGACCAGGAACCTACAAGCAGGGCATGAGAGCAACAACACCCTCACACCCATGTTCCCCAGCAACTGGTGTACATAGGATCACTGTGCCCTTAGTCTGCAATCCTATACCCACTTACCTGGGAGTAAGTCCCATTGAATTCAAAGAACCCCACTGAACACAATGAGACTTACTTCTGAGTAGACATGTATAGGTTTGCAATGTACAAATTAAAAAATTCTTAGCCCAGGGGCATCTCTACACCAGCCTAAAATCCTGCATTTAAAATGGGGTTTTCTGCTTCCGTTTTTAAATGCAGGATGACACCGACTCCTTTTTTCACCCTCTTCCTTTCCCCCCTCCCTTCCCCCCTCCTCCTCCCCATATCTGAGTCTTCCATTATCTTTCATTGATCTCGCTCCTCTTCTTGCCACTTTTCCTCTTTTCATGGAGGGAACTCAGGACCACGGAAACGTCAAAACGTCAAAAGGATAGCCCATTATCTGCGATCTATTTAAAAATGGAACAAAGGGCATTTAGTGCAGGAGATGCCCTGGAGGGTGATGGTGTCATGTAAAGAGCCCTCAAACTTCCGTGAGGGAGCAATCTCAATTGCAGGATAAAAGCTCTGTGAAGAAAGCCAGATAATTTGTTTTGAGCACCAGAACTGAATGGAGTTCACAAGCTTTCCACACAGAAATCCACTCCTGGTTACCCCCAGCTTTCTTCAGTTCAGCAGTATAATTTAGGGTGCTGGGGGGTCATTTTGTTGTTGCTGTTGTGGAAAAGTTGGGAGTTAGAAATCCTTGCCAATCTACTGCAAATTATCCAGAGATTGACCAATAGATCCCGATCTACATTCTGCTCATTCCTGACTTAAGTAATATAGGAGCAGCCCTTGGAAAAAGGTGCTCAAGCAGAGCAAATGTACCCAAAGTCTAAAACAGTGATGTGGTTTGCCAGTTGTGAGCAAACATATGAATTCATGTGCCCTCTATGGATGAAATAGAATTGAAAAGACCATTGATGGGTCCTCCTTGGCAGGTCCTTGTGGATTAAAAAGAATTACAAGGGCTGGCAGGTTCTGTGAATGTTCATCAAGCATCATCTTGTTGTGCTGGCATGGGAGTCACTAGAGTTAATCACCCCTGGCAGAAGTTTATCCAGATGTAGGAGCAAAGTCATTTCTCTGAGACAGAGTTTGGGGGCAGGCCAGTGTCAGAGTAGCAATTGACACCAGATGTTTCAATCAAGGAGCAAAACTGAAATGTGGTGCTGGAAGGCAGGATTGGACCCAAAAGGCAAAGAGGAGCTCCTAGGTCAGGCTGCCAATGGAGCAGAAATATTGAACCAGAGTGGTCAGGATCTGGAAATAAGGCATCCATATTGGAATGAAAGCATAGGAGAGAATCTTGGAGATATGGTGGGCAGAACAGCCTAGAAATCATGGTTTTATAGGAAAGCAATATAAAAACTATGTAATTTATAAATATCATTGCCTCTACAGGGCTTTTCTACATGAGGCATTTATCGTGTGCTCGTTATTCCCTACTCATAGTTGTTTATGGATTCTTTTGATGTTGTTGTGACCCTCCAGTTTCACTTCTATGTCTAACCAGCAGTTTTGGCCAGTTTTTTTAGAGCAGGGAAAATGTGGCATTTAATTGTGAAAGCAAAAGAATGTGCAATTTCCTCTATTCCACTATACCTCAGTGCCACCTAGAGGTTATGTAGCATAAAAGCAGGAAAGGAGCACCCCTCATGTGGTGCTCAGATCTCAGTTCTGCAATGAAACTGAAAGTAGATACAGTGGATTAATAGCCTCATGTAGAAAAGCTAATATACTCAGGAGAAAGTGGCCCATCAGAGTCTTGTGCTTCCAGATGGAGGAGTTCTAGTAGTAATAATCCAAAGACATTGTGCAGCTCTTCTGTCTTTATGGCTTTTCTATGGTAAGAAAAAAGATGGAAGAAGTGGCGGGAAAAGACGGGAGGGTTATGAGTGGAAGAGGTCATATGGATACACACACCCATACAATTCTGTGAATGCAGCAATGTGATGGTGGGATAAAGGCCTTGTCTGGAAGCCCCCTTGGTAAGAGGCGGACAAGGAACATGGAAGGAAGGGGGCAAGTTACTGTAAGGTACCTTTAACATTTGAATGTCCGTTGAGAACCTTAACCTGTGGCTGAACCCCCCTCTGATGCAATAGCATATGAAACAAGAAAAACGGATGGGATGGGGAAGATCATGCGCAAAGGTGTCATGTCAATGCTGCTGGCCCCATTGTGGAGGGGGAGACTGGGGTGGGAACGTCGCTCCCATGTAAAGTCCCCATTTCATACGTTATCAGAGCAATGTGAGATACAGGCACAGGGAAGCGGTACCCACACCATTTTGGTAATATGTATCTTAGCCAACGCTAGCTAGCATTTGGAGGAACAGCCAGTCTTGAGAGCCAGTGGCGCCACTAGGGCTGGACCTTGGGGCCAAAGTCCAGGTCCTGCACAACCCAGGGCCCCCCAGATGACCATCCAGAGAGTAACAGGTGATGGGGGCAGTGACAAACAGGCCTTGCATCAGCACCTGGACTGGCGTGGGCATGCTGGGACCCCGCAGGGCTGACACTGCTTGCCGCAGCATCTTTTCTTCTTATTTTTAAACATTTTAGAATTAGGGGACAGCCAACTGGGCTTGTACATACCTACAGAAGCTCATTTTATTATTTTTACACACACACACACACACACACCCGCTCCATTTCTACAGTAAAATACTACTTATTCCCAAGTAAATATGTTTAGTATCAGGGCAGCAGACACCAACTCTATTTTATTCCTGTAGTTGTGATAGTGCTATGATTTAACTGACTTTAAATGCAAACCTGCACATGCTCAGAGTATTTCTTCATCTTCTTTTTAATTAGGGTTGGCAAAGAGGTTTTTATTTTGTTTGGGCTTTTTTCTCGAACATATCAGGAATGTAGAACTGGTTGTGAAGCATGAAGTGGCAGGGAGGGGAAAGAGAAATGTTAGTTGTGTGCTCCGTAACTGGAGTAATACACATGGCCATCTAAAGCGGATTTCCATAAGACCATTAAGTCCAGGGTCTAAAATTCCCTGGCTGTACCAGTGTTGAAAGCCAGTGCAGTGTAGCGATTGGACTAGAACTGGGGAGATCCAGGTTCAAATTCTTGCTCACTCACAAAGCTCTTTGGGAGACTGGTTGGGCTCTCTCTCACCCTAACCTACCTCACAGGGTTGTTGTGAGAGTATAATACAGCCATGCATGCCACCGTTAGCTCCCTGGAGGAGGAGCAAGGTACAAATGCAATAAATAACACTTAAAAAAAAGTCATCAGAGCCAATTTCTATTGCTGCAGTGCTGGGCATTGTGTCATTATAGAAAGCAGCTGTATGAATCTGTATTGCTGTTCTGCTGAGCAGGAAGGCAATAGCTTTTACACAGCAGCTTTAATAGGAAAAGCACTCTGTAGGCTGGTGTGGAATGAAATAACAGAAAAATATGTTATTGATTTTTAAACACCATTGTTGTGTAGATTATGGTTAACTTTGACATGACTTCATTGCTTTTCAAAGTGTGGCCTTTTTTTTCTTCGTTCTCAATGCCACACAAAGGCGGGCTGGAGAGCAGGACCTGTGTTGTGTGTGAAAATAAAATGTCACATTCTGTCTCTAGGTTGACTGCCTGGTCAAAGGTGCTAATTTCAAGGGGCCTGAGCTGCTAGCTTTGATAATTATTCCACAGCAGGGGGAAGTCTCGGGAAGGGATTTATTGTGGCAACCACTCTAAGCAGCTAAATTCTTTTGAAATGCTATTTAATTTCCTAACAAACAGAAGAGGGCATTTATTTTCTCTGGATCAAGATACCTCCCCTTTTGCACAGAGCAAGCAAAAATGTCATCATATAAATCAGGGGCAGAGGACCTATGGCTCTCCAGATGTCGTCAAACTCCACCTCCCATTGCCAGCATGGACAGTGGATGGGGATGATGGGAATTGCAGCTAAAAAAATCTGGACACCATCAGCTGGGGGAAGGCTGGGCTGGAGGGTCACAGGTTCCTCATCCCTGCTATAAATAAAATCCAAGGAAAGTTGTAAGGGATGTAACACAAGTCTAAAAAAGTAGAGATAATGGGGCTGTTCACACAACACGCTAACCCACACTTAGTGATTGAGTGTGGGTTGTTTGTTGAACCATGGGTTAGTTTGTTGTCTGAACCCAGGACATTTTCCAGAGGGTGGCTTTTTAACCATGCAGTGTAGCTTGTTAACCACCCTGAATAACCCAATAACAGACCATGGGTTCTCAAGGTGGCTTGTTTGAGAAAAATTAGCCACATTGCCTGGTTAACAAGCCACCCTGCAGAAAATGTTCTGGGTTCAGACATCACGTTAACCCACAGTTGAACAACAACCCACACTCAACCACTGAGTGTGGGTTAGCGTGTTGTGCAAGCCCAGTGTATCTTAAATGAGGTTAGTAGTGGGTTGTTTTCTGGTCCGGGGCCCAAACCAGTCACCCCTCTGTTTTCTCCTATTTTCTTCTGGGCCTTTGCAGCTTCTCCCATGGCCAGTGTTAATCCCCCCGCCCCCATCTCTATCTCCCTGTGCTGGTTTGGATGTTAATCGCATGTCTGGACTACAGTTTCTTGTGCTCCGGGTTCAGCACTTTCACAGGAAACCTGGGGAATGCTCTGGGAATAGACAGCCTTGCGATTGGCCAAGATAACCTTGTGCCAACTCCCACAAGTCAGGCTTTCTGAATGCACGGTCCCTACAGCCCTTGCATATTGCAGATGTACATCCAGTCTCTCTCCAAGCTGGCATTTGGAGGGGCTTCTAGGAATGTAAGCAGCATCAGACCATGGATAACTCCTTTAGAATTCTGACTGAAACCTGGAGCAAGCCTTGGATAGCTCCTTCAGAGCTCTGACTGGTTCTGACAGAAACCCGGAGCGAATTCACTGCCCCACTGACATCGGAGCCACCAGCCTCCGCTGGCTCAAGCATCTCTGGTTCTCTCATCCCTATAGGAAGTTGCCTTATGCTGACTCAGGCTCTTGGCCCATCTAGCTCAGTATTGTCTACACCAGCCTTCCCCAACCATTCTGTCTGGGGATGATGGGAGTTATAGTCCAACGCATCTGGAGGGTACTGTGTTGGGAAAGGCAGGTCTACACTGACTGGTGGTGGCTGTCCAAGGTTTCAGGCTGGGGGCTTTCCCAGCCCTATCCGCAGATGCTGGGCATTGAAGCTGGGACTTTCTGCATGCAAAACGTGTGCTCTACCCCTGAGCTACGCCAAGGCTAGGGATGTACGAAAGTCACTTACCTTGCCCGAAATTTGATTTGCGGAGGGGGGGGAGGCACTCCGTCCCTCCCGCTGAAATTCTGGCCAGGGGGGAGGCGCCCCGTCCCTCCCGCTGCGAATCCTGGCTGGCCGGGAATGCAAATGGCGGCGGCTGTAGCCGCCGTTGTTTGCGTCCCTGCAATCAGCCGTGATAGGCTACGTAAATGTTTACATAGCCTATCACGGCTGAGTAAAAAAAAAACCAACACCCCCCCCGCGCGTACGCAAACTATGGCGAAAATAAGGGGAACGCAAATAGCGTAGCATCTACGTTATTTGCGTTCCCCTTATTTTCGCCGTAGTCTACATAAATGTTTACGTAGACTAGACGTGCCAAAATAAGGAACGCAAATGGCGGCGCCCATGGGCGCCGCAATTTGCATACGCACGGTCTTTTTTTGGTTTTTTTTTACTCAGCCATGATAGGCTACGTAAACATTTACGTAGCCTATCATGGTATTTTTTTAAAATCTAGCCATGATAGGCTACGTAAATGTTTATGTAGCCTATCATGTTTTTTGGTGGGTTTTTTTTTTTCTGGAAATGGCGGTGGCGGCAGCCGGTCGGAAGACCGGCCGCCGCCACCGAACCGCCGCCGGAGCCGCCGCCGCCGCCGCCGCCAGGGACATTCGCACAAGGTAAGTCCCGTCCCGGGGGGGGGGGCGGGGGGATGGCAGACCGTTTCGCCACCGATTTCAGGGGGCTGAATGCGCTGGCATTCGGCCTCCCTGAGATTCGTGGCGAAATTCTCTGACATCCCTAGCCAAGGCTAGAGAGTCTTTCCCACCCTGACTTAGGCTGTGGACATCTGAGCAGGGAATGAGTCCATTGTACATCGTATACAGCCCAGCTAGGGAGCTGCCCTATGTAATGAAACTTTTCAGTTCTTGACTGGACAGTTTGACAAAGGAAGGGGAAAAGAAGAGACATTTGCGAGTCTGTGTGGAGGGGCATTAGGAAATTCTAGGTCCCCTGGAGGGGTGATTTGAGGAAATGCAAGCAAGAGTGTCCTTAACACTTCCTGCCTGGTAGTGTCACCTCAGAGGAGTTCTTTCAGGCGAGTCTGAGGACTGACAGATATCATTATCACCAGGAACACACATAGCCAAAAGGTGTGAGCCAGTCCCTTGGTCTCAGGGAGGAAGATAACCAATTCACCCAGTCCTTCCATGAAGGTGATGCTTCACTGTTCAGGGAACATGTGGTTTTAACCCCAGCTGATGGGGTTGGATGAAATTTACGTCATGAATCCATGTTCAGTCACAAAATCAGAGTTGAGAATATAAGGAAAGCCCTGCTGGATCAGATCAAGGGTCCTTCTGGTCCAGCAATCTGTTTCTCACAGGATCCAGTGAGATATCTTTGTTCAGGGGTGGGAAGAAGGTAGATCTGAATCTACTAGTCTGGATCTCTGAGTGATTTTTGGGAGAAAAACAGCAAGGACTTCTGTCTCCCAAATGCTTAGCAGTAGCAGCAGCAGCTGCAAATTGAAATGAAGAAAGCTTCGGGTAACCAGGAGTGGATCTGTGTGTGGTGGAAGGATTGTGAGCTCAGTTCAGTTCTTGTACTCGGAACCAATTTCTGGGCTCCGAATTCTTTAATGCTTCAGTGTATGTCTTTTGTACTTGGCTCCAGCTGGCAGATCTTATGGTTCTAGTAAAACAGCCTTCCCCAACCTGGTGCCCTCCAGGTGAGTTGGACTACAACTCCCAGAAACCTCATGGTGACTGGGGGTGCTGGGAGTTGCAGTCATAACACATCTGGGACTGGAAGGCACCAGGTTGGGGAAGGCTGTAGTAAAAAAACCCACAACAAAGTAGATCCCACCAGCCTGAATTCTGCCCATCCCTGCCTTTGGGAAGCCCACAAGCAGCATGTGAAAGTAACAGCCTGTACTTGTTGTTCAGAGGTACAGTGCTTCTGAGCATGGAGGTTCCAGTTAGCTATGATAATTGTTGTTGATAGTCCCAGTCCTCCAAGAACTTGTTTTCTTCCCTTTTTAAAGCCATCTAAGCCCATCACCACACCCTGTGGCAGAGTTCATTATGTGTTACATGAAAAAGTATTTTCTTTTTTCTGTGCTGACAATCCATTTTATTAATAGAATTCTTTATGACAGTGGAAGGAAAAAGACTCATAGAATCATAGAATAGTAGGGTTGGAAGGGGCCTACAAGGACATCAAGTCCAACCCCCTGCTCACTGCAGGAATCTAAGTCAGAGCATCTCTGACAGATGGCTGTCCAGCCTCACCTTGAATGCCTCCAGTGTGGGAGAGCCCACCACCTCCCCAGGTGATTGGTTCCATTGTCGTATTGCTCTGACACTCAGGAAGTTTTTCCTGATGTTCAGCCGGAATCTGGCTTCCTGTAACTTGAGCCCATTATTCCGTGTCCTGCACTCTGGGATGATCGAGAAGAGATCCTGGCCTTCCTCTCTGTGACAACCTTTCAAGTACTTGAAGAGCGCTATCATGTCTCCCCTCAGTCTTCTCTTCTCAAGGCTAAACATGCCTAGTTCTTTCAGTTTCTCTTCATAGGGCTTTGTTTCCAGTCCCCTGATCATCTTCGTTGCCCTCCTCTGAACCCTCTCCAGTTGGTCTGCATCCTTCTTAAAGTGTGGTGCCCAGAACTGGACACAGTACTCCAGATGAGGCCTAACCAATGCTGAGTAGAGGGGAACTAGTACATCTCGGGATTTGGGAGCTATGCTTCTAGCAGCCCGAAATAGCATTTGCCTTTTTTGCAGCCACATCACATTGTTGGCTCATATTCAGCTTGTGATCTACAACAATTCCAAGATCCTTCTTTCCTGTAGTGTTGTTGAACCACGTATCCCCCATCTTGTATCTGTGCATTTGGTTTCTTTTTCCTAGGTGCAGAACTTGGCATTTATCCCTATTAAATGTCATTCTGTTGTTTTCTGCCCAGCGCTCCAGTCTATCAAGATCACTTTGAATTTTGTTTCTGTCTTCCATAGTATTAGCTATCCCGCCCAATTTTGTGTCATCTGCAAATTTGATCAGCATTCCCTGCACCTCCTCCTCCAAGTCATTAATAAAAATGTTGAAGAGCACTGGGCAGGACTGAGCTCTGCGGTACCCCACTTGTTACCTCTCCCCTGTTAGAGAAGATCCCATTAATAAGTGCTGTTTGGGTCCAATTCTGTAGCCAACTGTGGATCTACCGGATTGTTGTTTTATCTAGTCCACTTTGAGCTAGTGTGCTCATCAGGATATCATGGGGCACTTTGTCGAAAGCTTTGCTGAAGTCGAGGTATATGATGTCTGCAGCATTCCCACAGTCCACAAGAGAGGTTACTTGATCAAAACATGAGATCAGATTCGTCTGGCAGGATTTGTTCTTGACAAATCCATGTTGGCTTTGAGTAATCACTGCATTGTTTTCAAGGTGCTTACAGATGGATTGCTTTCTAATCTGCTCCAGAATTTTCCCAGGGATTGATGTCGGACTGACTGGTCTGTATTTCCCAGGTTCCTCCTTTTTACCCTTTTTGAAGATAGGGACAACATTAGCACTCCTCCAGTCATCTGGCACTTCACCCGTCCTCCATGATTTCTCAAAGATAAGAGACAGTGCTTCTGAGAGTTCTTCTGCCAGTTCCTTTATTACTGTAGAGTGCAGTTCATATGGCCCTGGAGATGTGAACTCATTCAAAGTAATTAGGTGTTCCTTGACCATATGCCTATCAATCTCAAGCTGCAATCCTGCCCCTTCAGCCTGTACTTCGACTTTGCCAGGCGGGTCATAGACCCTCTTTTGGGAGAAGACTGAGCCAAAGTAGGAATTGAGCACCTCTGCATTTTCTTTGTCATCTGCTATCATATTGCCATCCTTATTTAATAGCTGAACCGCCATTTCTTTCCTCTGTCTTTATTATGCACGTAGCTGAAGAAAGCTTTTTTGTTGCTTTTAGCATCCCTCGCTAACCTCAGCTCGTTCTCAGCCTTAGCCTTCCTGATGCCATCCCTGCAATTCTGTGCTAACTGCCTGTACTCTTCCTTTGTTGCTTGGCCTTCTTTCCACTTCCTATAGGTGTCCTTTTTTGTTTTCAGGTCATCTCTAAGCTTTTTGTGAAGCCACATTGGCTACTTCTGTTCTCTTCCGCCTTTTCTTCTTGTTGGAATTGTTTGTAATTGTGCCTTGATAATTTCCTTTTTTAAAAGCTCTCACCCATCTTGGACTCCTTTTCTCATTAGAGTTGCTTGCCATGGGACTTCACTTATCATTGTTCTGAGTTTATTAAAATCAGCTTTCCTAAAATACAGGGTACGCGTTTGACTACACTCAGCTTTTGCTTCCCTTGGAACCAAGAACTCAAGTTTAAGATGGTTGCTTTTGCCCAGAGTTCCTGTAACTGCTACTTTGTCCACTAAGTCATCTATGTTTGTTAGGAACAAGTCAAGGATAGCCAATCCTCTAGATCCTTCCTCTACTTTCTATAGGAGGAAGTTATCTACCACACAAGCCAGGAATTTCCTGGAGGGGCCATGTTTTGCAGAATTTATCTCCCAACAAATATTGGGGAAACTGAAGTCCCCCATTACCACTACATCATGATTCCTTGAAACTTTGGCTATTTGCTTTTCAAAAGTTTCATCCTCGTCTTCTCCTTGATTGGGTGGCTGGTAGTAGACTCTGACCACCACGTTCCTTTTATTCTTTGCTCCATTTATTTTAACCCAGATGCTCTCAATGGGTCTACCAAGCTCATCCTCCTGTATTTCTGTGCAGAGATATGTATTTTTAACATATAGTGCAACCCTACCTCCCACGCCTTACTTTATGCTCTCTCTGTCATGTGCCCCTTTGTTTAATTTTTTTTTCTTAAGCTGCTCCAACCTCTTGATCGTTTTGATTGCCCTTTCTACACCTTTCTGAGCTATATTACATATTTTTGAGATGGGGAGCCGAGAACCTTACAAAGTATTCCAAATGTGGCTAGACCATTCCTCTAATAAGGTGGTGAGCACCAGCAGAACTGGAGTCCAAATAGGGCTACTGAGAAACTAAAGGGAGATCTATCAGCATGCTCAGGAGACCCCTGAGGTTTGCAGAAGTACAAAACATCTTTTACAAAAACTAAGGGGGCTCAATGGGGACTGAGCATGCTCAGTAGTCATGGGATGTTGAGTGTCAGTTGGAAAAGAAAAACAGAATGCTTTGGGGTGGGTAGGGGGTGGAATGGCCTTCTGGAATAGAGCATGGCTGGCTTCGTGGAATCTTGAACCATGAACAATAATATTCCTGTTAGAAGCTGAGGATGCACTGCAACATCTTGTTGCGGGTCCCCCCCCCCCCATGCAGATTTAAATAATATTGTGACAGGGTCTCCAAAACTGGCTAATGTGTGATGTTTCTTTACAAAGGCAACATTCGCATCACCCTCAGTTGTCAGAAGATGGTAGCAAGAAGGCCTGCTCTTTCAGTTTGCTTTCCTCCTCCACAGACTTTATATTCTTTGAGGTCATCTATACAGGGGGTTATTCAATCTACTGGAGTATCTCCTTGGCACCAACTCTTTATCAACGTTAATACATTGTGTAACTTCTTGGCTCATGCTCTCTACAGTAATGCTTTTTACAATTTCATACATACTTGCTGTCCATGGTAACATGTTTATGTTTTATATTTTATTGGCTCATCAGAAACCAGCACATCAGACCTAGCTTTCCAGAATGGCTTGTCCTCAGCCTTGAAGGTTGCTGGGTGTCCACCTGAATCCTTACTGCCATTAACCGCCCCCTCTCACTGTCCTGCCAAGGAATTAGGCCACGTGTCAAATCCTCACCTTTTAAAAGATGACGAGTGGAAGGAGAGCAATGGAAGGGTATGTACCAAGTCTCCCCTTTCTCCTTCTAATAAGGGCATTTTGGCATGACGATTGAAATGTATTTCAGGATTTAACGGCATTAAGCCAGAGGCTAGGGAAAAGGAAAAGGTATTGCAAAGTATCGAGGGACACCATGAGTGATGTTTGCTCTTTTGAATTGTGCCACTGTGGTTGAGCATGCTAGATCCTGGTCTGCCATATGCAAACACAGGGAATTAGGGCTTTCCTCCTATATGGCTTGCATTGTCAGGCCTCAGCAAATCTGTCACTCGGAAAAATCCTAGGGCTGAATGCTATTCCACTTCACCCTCCATCAGACTGTCATCTGCTGTGAAGGTGGGGAATATCTAGGAGCATTTCTGGGAGTGTTTTGTCATAAACAAAAAAAGAACATTGAGGGAAAATGTGCAAACTGTATGCAGCTAGAGGAAATCAAGGGTGCATTTATTGTACTAAGCTGATTATGCAGAAGGGCGCTCAATTAAAAACCATTTCATTGCTTGAGTACTTTTTTGTGGAGACAAAGAGGCACACAAACCACAGTCTGAACATTAGAAGTAAAGTTTATGGGATACAGGAGTGGATTCACCATTTCTGAGGATCTGAACTCAAGTACTGCTGCCCTTCTACACCTCTCCTAATTAAAACTGGTTGCATTTTTACCTGTCTCAAGCTAAATTCTTTATCATCCGTTCAGCATTATGTTTGCTGAAACTTTTCTATTTCTTCGACTGTAAAAGCCTTCGCCTCAGCATTTTTTAATACCAGCCTGAAACTATATGTGAAATCAATTATATAAATAATATAAGGCTCTGTGTCCTCTTTTTTCTCTAGTTGTACTTTTTCTGCTTGTATACAACAGCTCCCCCTTCCCCCACCCATGTTCTGCCTAATATCTCCCTCGGCTTGTATTCTCTGGGTGCCAAATTAGGTGTGATGTGGGAAATCCATGGTCAGACCTCCTGATGTCATTTCTCCCCTAAAACTAATTGGGTGACAAGCAGCAGGGGGACACAAATTGTATTGGGTATGCATGCCAATGGGGGGAAGGGTTTAATGCTTTCTCTCCTGGATTGTTTCACTGACTTAAATTGTCCCCTGAGTCTGCTATTAGCTATGGAGGCGGACATAAACAAGTACTCTGTCTTTGTCCTCTCTGCAGCTAAAAAGCCAGCTTCAGAGAGGAGATCTAAGTTGGGGGGCAGGGAGTTTATGCCCCATCACATAGTGCTGCAGACCTGATCCAATCCTGCCACTCCTGCAGCTGCTTTTAAGGAAAGAAAATGAAATTGGGAAATCCAGTCATGGACCTCTCATGTCACAACTCATGTCTAAATTGGCCCTGAGTCTCCACTTAGAACTTTTCTACATGAGGCAGTTAATCCGCAATGTCTACTTTTGGTTTTGTTGCAGAATTGAGACCTGAGAACTACATGTTTCCTTTCGTGCTTTTTCACTGCATAACCTCTAGGAGGTACTGTGATATATTGGAATAGCATATTTTTTTGGTTGTTTATTCGGTCAGTCACTTCTGACTCTTGATGACTTCATGACCCAGCCCATGCCAGAGCTTCCTGTCAGCCGTCGCCACCTCCAGCTCCCCCAAGGTCGAGTCCGTCACCTCCAGAATATCATCCATCCACCTTGCCCTTGGTCGGCCCCTCTTCCTTTTGCCCTCCACTTCCCCTAGCATCAGCATCTTCTCCAGGGGATCCTGTCTTCTCATGATGTGGCCAAAGTACTTCAGTTTTGCCTTTAATATCATTCCCTCAAGTGAGCAGTCTGGCTTGATTTCCTGGAGTATGGACTGGTTTGGTCTTCTTGCAGTCCAAGGCACTCTCAGAATTTTCCTCCAGCTCCATAGTTCCAAAGCATCTATCTTCCTTCGCTCAGCCTTCCTTATGGTCCAGCTCTCACAGCCATAGGTTACTACGGGGAATACCATTGCTTTAACTATGCGGACCTTTGTTGTCAGTATAATGTCTCTGCTCTTCACTATTTTATCCAGATTTGTCATTGCTGTCCTCCGAAGAAGTAAACGTCTTCTGATTTCCTGGCTGCATTCAGCGTCTGCAGTAATCTTTGCGCCTAGAAAGACAAAGTCTGTCACTGCCTCCACGTTTTCTCCTTCTATTTGCCAGTTATCAATCAAGCTGGTTGCCATAATCTTGGTTTTTTTGAGGTTTAACTGCAACCCAGCTTTTGCACTTTCTTCTTTCACCTTCGTCATAAGGTTCCTCAGCTCCTCCTCGCTTTCAGCCATCAAAGTGGTATCATCTGCATATCGGAGATTGTTAATGTTTCTTCCAGCGATTTTAACTCCAGCCTTGGCTTCATCAAGCCCAGCATGTCGCATGATGTGTTCTGCGTACAGGTTGAATAGATAGGGTGAGAGTATACACTCTCGTACTCCTTTCCCAGTCTTAAACTAGTCCGTTGTTCCGTGGTCTGTTCTTACTGTTGCTACTTGGTTGTTATACAGATTCCTCAGGAGGCAGACAAGATGACTTGGTATCCCCATACCACCAAGAACTTGCCACAATTTGTTATGATCCACACAGTCAAAGGCTTTAGAATAGTCAATAAAACAGAAATAGATGTTTTTCTGAAACTCCCTGGCTTTCTCCATTATCCAGCAGATATTGGCAATTTGGTCTCTAGTTCCTCTGCCTTTTCTAAACCCAGCTTGTACATCTGGCAATTCTCGTTCCGTGAATTGCTGGTGTCTACCTTGCAAGATCTTGAGCATTACTTTACTGGCATGTGAAATAAGTGCCACTGTTCGATAGTTTGAACATTCTTTGGTGCTTCCCTCTTTTGGTATGGGGATATAGGTTGATATTTTCCAATCTGTTGGCCATTCTTGTGTTTTCCAAATTTGCTGGCATATGGCATGCATCACCTTGACAGCATCATCTTGCAAGATTTTAAACAGTTCAGCTGGGATACCGTCATCTCCTGCTGCCTTGTTATTAGCAATGCTTCTTAAGGCCCATTCAACCTCACTCTTCAGGATGTCTGGCTCTAGCTCACTGACCACACTGTCAAATCTATCCCTGATATTATTATCCTTCCTATACAGATCTTCCATATATTCTTGCCAGCTTTTCTTGATCTCTTCTGCTTCTGTTAGGTCCTTGCCATCTTTGTTTTTGATCATACCCATTTTTGCCTGGAATTTACCTCTGATATTTCTAATTTTCTGGAAGAGGTCTCTTGTCCTTCCTATTCTAATTACACAAATGGAAAAAGCATTTTCTTTCACTTTCACAATTAATACTGCATTTTCCCTGTTCTAAAAAAACTTGCTGAAAGTGCTGCTTAAAAACTGAAGTGAAACTGGAGGGTCACGATATTGTCTAAAGAACCCATAAAGAACTATGAGTAGGAATGACGAGTGCACAATAAATGCTTCATGTAGAAAAGCACGTCAGTATTTAATGGATAAATGAGTATTTTCCTGGCCATACTGCATGTCCCGCAAAAACATCTTTTGAACATATCTGATGGACATTTCTCCTGCTACTTTTCTTGATAAAATCCACAGTTTTCCTACCCAGATTTCAGTCAGTTACACTGATGAAAAGGTAAGCAAATTATGACTTTGTTCATTTTATTTATTTATTTCATTTCTATACCGCCCAATAGCTGAAGCTCTCTGGGCGGTTCAGAAAAATTAAAACCAAACGGCACACAATAAAACAATATAAAATATGTAGAACATTAAAACCACAATATAACAATACGACCATAATAAAACCTAGCAGCAGTGCAGGAATTTAAAATACAGATTTAAAACAGCAAAGCTAAAAGTCTAGAAAGTTAAAATGCTAAAATGCCTGGGAAAATAAAAAGGTCGTCACCTGACGCCGAAAGGAAAACAATGTAGGTGCCAGGTGAACCTCACTAGGGAGCCCATTCCACAGCTGGGGTGCCACAGCAGAAAAAGCCCTCCTCCTAGTAGCCACCTGCCTCACTTCCTGTGGCAGGGGCTCATGGAGAAGGGCCACTGAGGATGATCTTAAGGTCCGGGCAGGCACATATGGGAGGAGGTAATCCTTCAGATAACTTGTCCCCAAGCCATTAAGGGCTTTAAATGTTAATACCAGCACTTTGAATCGGGCCTGGAAATGGACCGGCAGCCAGTGCAGCTGGAAAAGTACTGGCGTAATATGAGCTCGCAGGCCAGTCCCTGTTAACAATCTTGCTGCCCTATTTTGGACCAGCTGAAGTTTCCGGACCGTTTTCAATGGCAGCCCCACATATAACGCATTGCAGTAATCCAGACGAGAAGTTATCAGAGCATGGATAACTGTAGCTAGGCTATCTCTGTCCAGATAAGGGCGTAGTTGGTATACCAGCCTAAGCTGATAAAAAGTGCTCCGTGCCACTGAGTTCACCTGTGCCTCAAGTGACAGTTCTGGATCCAAGAGCACCCCCAAACTACAAACGTGATCCTTTAGGGGGAGTGCAACCCCCTCCAGAATAGGTTGAATATCACCTAGCCAGGCAGACGAACCACCCACTAACAGTACCTCCATCTTGTCTGGATTGAGTTTCAGTTTATTGGCCCTCATCCAGTCCATTACCATGCCCAGGCACTGATTCAGAATAGCCACTGCCTCACCTGGGTTTGATGAGAAAGAGAGGTAGAGCTGGATGTCATCCGCATATTGATGGCACGTCAGCCGACACCTCTGGATAACCTCCCCCAGCAGTTTCATGTAGATGTTAAACAGCATGAGGGATAAAATAGGCGGAGCTGCCAGAGGCAGCGCCTCGGCGTGCACCTCGGCGTTCCCCTTTGGAACCCCATGGCACAATTGCCATGGCTCAGAGCAGTAATCCCCCAGCACCACCTTCTGGAATCAACCATCCAAGTAGGAGCAGAACCACTGCAGTGCAATGTCTCCAACTCCCAGCCCAGACAACCTATCCAGAAGGATGCCATGGTCGATGGTATTTGAAAGCTGCTGAGAGGTCGAGGAGAATCAACAGGGTCGCACTCCCCCTGTCCCTCTCCCAGCAGAGGTCATCCCACAGGGCGACCAAGGCAGTTTCCATTCTAAAACCAGGCCTGAAGCCTGAATGAAATGGATCTAGATAATCTGTTTCATTCAACAGTGCCTGGAGCTGTTCCTGCAACCACCCGCTCAAGCACCTTGCCCAGGAAGGGGATGTTGGCCACTGGCCTATAATTGTTAACATCCTCCAGGTCCAGGTTAGGCTTTTTCAAGACTGGTCTAGTTACGACCTTTTTTAAACCAGCTGGCATCACTCCCTCTCTCAAGGAGGAATTTACAACCTCCTGGACCCAGCCGGGCATCCCCTCCTTGTTTGATTTAATAAGCCATGAAGGGCAAGGGTCAAGCACACAAGTGGTCTATCGGACTTGGCCAAGCACCTCGTCCACATCCTCAGGCCTCAATAACTGAAACTCATCCAATAAAACTGGACCAGACGGTGCTCTGAACGCCTCTACCAATGGAACTGCATTAATCGTGGTGTCCAATTCATGATGAATCTGAGCGACTTTATCTTCAAAGTACCTTGCAAACTCCTCAGAGCGTGCCACCAAGGCTTCCACTGTCTCTCTCCCTGGCCTAGAATGTAACAGGTCATGAACCACTCGAAAAAGCTCCTCTGGATGACACTGAGAAGATGTAATGCTGGTGGAAAAGAACTGTCTCTTTGCCACCCTCACCGCCACAGAGTAGACTCGATAGTGAGCTCTTACTTGTGTTAGGTCAGACTCAGCATGAGTTTTCCTCCACCTGCGTTCTAGCTGTCTCCTCTCTTGCTTCATTGCCCTCAGCTCAGGTGTATACCAAGGAGCTGGCTGGGCTCTGCTCAGAGGGAGAGGGCACTTGGGCACAAACGTGTCAACCGCCTGAGTCATCTCTGAATTCCACAGAGCGACCTGGGCTTCGACAGGAGCACCAGCCATACCAGCAGGAAAATCCCCCAGAGCCGTCTGGAATCCATTGGAATCCATTAGCCTCCGGGGGCAGACCATTTTAATAGGTCCCCCACCCTTGCAGAGTGGGAAGGCTGCCAGGAGTCTAAACCTCAACAGGAAGTGATCTGACCATGACAAAGGGACAGATGTTAATTCCTCCACTTTCAGATCACCATCCTCCTGCCCAGTCAAGAAAACCAGATCAACCAGAAAACCATGCTTGATCTTTTATATATGTTTTATATATGTTGGGCCGATGACATGTTGGGATAGCCCCATGGTTGTCATGGCGACCATGAAGTCCTGAGCTGCCCCGTATACAGCGGCCTCAGCATGGAAGTTGAGATCCCCCTGGACCATCATCCTAGGGGTCCTTAAGACCAAGTCTGAGACCACCTCCGTCAGCTCAGGCAGGGAGTCTGATGGGCAGCGGGGTGGGTGGTACACCAACAGAATCCGTAATCTGTCCTTGGTACCCAATACAAGGTACAAGCACCCAAGATCTGCACTCAAATGAGCAGGAAGCTTAGAGAGGGAGATTGAATTCCTATAGACCACAGCAACCCCCCCTTCCCCGACCCTCAAGTTGGTGCTGCACTGAGTACCCAGGAGGGCACAGCTGGGAGAGAGTGACCCCTCCCAGTTCCCCCACCCAAGTCTCAGTAATACATACCAGGTCAGCCCCTTCATCCACAATCAAATCATGGATGAGGGAGCTTTTATTTTGGACCGACCTGGCATTCAGCAGCAGCACCACCAGACCTGAGGGCGGACTGGTAAGGCCACCAGGAACCATCAGGTTGGGGGAAGAACCAGAAGAGGGGACAGCTGTAAGGTCTCTAGCCCCTCTTCTCCTCAGCTGGCCTGTTAATCCCCCAACACCGTACCTCCCCCTACCCGTGACCACAGTTATGGTGGCAACCTCCCCGACCCCCTTAGTTGCTCAATAGTCCTCCCAGGCACATATTAAAATGTTAAGATATAAAATATACAACAATATAAAAGATTATAAAAGATAAAAGAGATAAAAGAGAGCAGCAGCTAAAATCTACGTTTGCTCCTTTCTCCCTGGTCTTTACAGCTGCTGCCCTCTGCTGCTGCTATTTGCTGCTGGTATCTGTGGCTGCTGGTGTCTCTGGAGAGGTGGTGGGTGGGTCTTCATGTGTTGTTCCATGCCTCTCCAAGTGTGATGCTAAGTGCGCACTTAGCGACGCACTTGGTGCAACGCCGAGGTGCATGCCGAGGCGCTGCCTCTGGCAGCCCCGTCTTAAGTACCTGTTTGGCAGGGGCAGAAACAGGTTCAGGGTCCACCTGGTGCAGCTGGCTGGTCCTCCTTCCCCACAAGCTCCTTCCCCAATTTTGATGAAGTATTTATCTTGCTTTATAATAAATTAGGATTTATGGAAATGTTGGATCTCTGTGTGTTTAGGTTCATGACTCTGTGCTCAGAAGTTCTTCATTGCTGTGTACAGAAATAAGTATGTCCATCATCATCATCATCATCATCATCATTATTATTTTATGCACTACAGTGTGTTTCTGTTGTGTCCAGATCTACGTGACTATATCCAAGTCAGCTCAGGAGAAAATGCGCCAGAAGCAGCTAAGGGAGATAGAGCTTTTGCGCAAAGAAAGAGAAAAGGAGAAAGAGAGAGAAAAGGAAAGACCCGTGAGGTTCCAAGAACAACTACAGAAGGAAGGCACAGCACTGGAAGGTATGTGTCTACTTGAGAGGAAAAAGGTTAGTTATATATATTTTGCATTTTGTCCGAAGACGTCAGTAGCATCAGGGCCAGTGCCTCATTTGAGGGGGTCCTGTGCAAGATGCGCATTTGCCCCATCATGCTGGGTACTGATGCTGGGCCTGAACAGCATTTTGCATAAGGATGTCAGGGAAATCTGCAATGGATTCAAATGAGTTCAGATTTCTATGAATTCCGCAGTGGACTGGCTTTTTCTGAGTCATACAGATTCTGTGGACTTGCGGACTGGTTTTTCACTTGGGGGGTGTGTGATTTGCACTAGTTCGCATTAGTGCTAATGCACATTAACTAATACACACTTGCACAAATGCGAATTAGATATTTCTTTTTACCAAATTTTGTTCTACTTGTGCTAATGTGCATTAGCACTAATGCGAACTAGTGCAAATCACACACCCCCAAGTGAAAAACCAGTCCGCAAGTCCACAGAATCTGGACTTGTGCTAATGTGCATTAGTGCAAGCAGAACAAAATTTGATAAAAAGAAGTATCTGATTCTGTCAGTGAGCAGATGATGGAACGAATGATGCTTGCCAATCCGCAAAACACAGGTGGAACTGATTTAAGAAAATCTGCAAATCCTTAATTTTGAATCACCTCAGGTTTCATTTGGGAGAGAGTGAATTGTAGGACTTTGCATTTGTCACAAAGGAAAGTAGATACTCTTGATCCTGAGGGTGTTATCAGATTTGGTTGACCATAGAGAGGATGATAACATCCACTGTAAAAAAGCAGCTTGCTGTGGTAGTTGCTTCCAGCACATAGGTGTAGTGTTAACTCCCAGTTACAACATTTATAGTTAAACAGAACATTCAAGGTAAACCTGTGTTTGGGCTGTACCACTTCAGGCCACAAGTGGGAATTAATATGATTGAATGCTTCCTCCATACATCATCATTATCATCCAAAAAAAAAAAAAATCCCTGCCTATAGAAATTTTTTTTACAGCATGTTTATACTGCCCATTAACAATATGTTCTCTGGGTGGTATATAAAATATTACAACCACAAAATATAAAAATACAAAACATAAGAATAAAAACAAGTTAAAACCACATCAGAATAAAACCAGCAGTAGTAATGCTCAAGATCTAAAAATCACGGGGAGAGCAATCCTATGGCTGCTAGTCAGTGGCTAGGCGGCCATAGGATATCTGGTTTTCCAGGAACTGCCCTCAAAGCCCGCGCTCCAAGGTCGGTTCCCAGAGGACCAACCTTCCCCCCCTTCCGCGCTGCTTCGCAGGCAGTGAGGAACAGCCCCACGCTCCGCACTCCAAAGAGGAGCACTGGGTGGCAAAAGCAGGGTGTTCCGTGGGCATTCCGGGTGGGGAAGGTGGAAATGCTGGTACGACACATCCTATGTGTTGTCCGGCAGACTCCTCCCCGGCTCTGCCTTCCCATGGCTAGACAGCTGAAATCAGCTGACTAGCCACAAATGCAGGGCAGGAGAAGCGTGGGGGGAATGATCCCCTCCGTACTTCTCCTGCCCTGCATTGGATAGGCGGTCACCTCTGAGTTCGGAGGCCGCTGCCTATCCCCATAGGACTGCGCCCTAAGTCATGTTTTTAAAACTGAGAAACCAGGGGGAAAGAAAACATCTTTACCAGGCACTGAAAAGACTACAGCATAGGCACCAGGAATGACTCTCTGGGAAGGGAATTTCACAACTGATGTGCCACCACTGAAAAGGCCCTTTCTTTAGGAGCCACTCATTTTACCACATTGGTGGGGGCACCCAGAGAAGGGCTTCTGAAGTTGATCCGGGTAGGTATAAAACTAAATGCTAGGAACAAGGGTTTTAGTCTAGCTTTCTCCCTGACATGCTACTTTTCTATGTGCGGGGATATTATTTCTGTATGGAAGAGCATTCATAGTATGTGTTTATTCAGAAGCAAGTCCCATTGAGTTCAATGGGGCTTACTCCTAGATAAGTGTGTGGAGGATTGCAGCCTCAGTCATGTGAGCTCCCACATCATTCTGAAGTGAAACAGTCCATGCACAGGTGCACCTCCTGACCTATTTGGGTATTCCCAGAGCCAAACTGCACATTACACTGATCACATAGCAGGTAGCTGATGCTTATCTCTCGTTTTACTCTCATGTAAGCGTGCACAGCCCTGATTCAATCTAGGACTATTGTGCTTGGGGAGAGGGAAATTAAGCCTCCTGCCAGTTTATCCCCCCCAAATCCCCCCCACAAGGGGTTAAAAAGAAAGAAAGAAGCCTCCATTGATTCAAGAGGAGCCTTTTTTTCTCAGTTTTTAATCCCCCCCTCCCCAGGGATGGATACCAGGGGAAAAATGGCATTTGTGTGTGTGTGTAGGGGGTTAATGCTTCCTTCATGGAGAGCAGTGGTCTAATCAGAATTGGGGCCACATGTGGTTACACAGGAGTAAATTAAACTATCTGGCTCAGCTACACTGTACACCGTGAAGTTTGGATCCCAGACTGTTCACTGGAGTGCTTTGAAATACTCCCACAGCTCTATCATCTTTACTGAATTTGATCCTTCTGGTGAAAAAGTGGGGCATGATCTCATGTCTTCTAACGGGCATGGAAAAATATTGAAATAAGGCACTTATTGCTGAACAATCCCTACAAAAGTATTTTTTACTTTGCCTGTCTTTGACACCTATACTGTGTTTCTCATGAAAGTTTTTGCTACAGGTTGCAAGGGGAACGTTTTAAAAGGGAGCTTTCCTAGCAGTGGAAGAACTGAGTCATAGGGTTGCCTGTAAAAAAGAACTGTCCTAATATACTAGCTCCTGGACAAGGTTGAATCCGAGATCTAATTTCATCCAACCCACACATATTCCAATATCGCAGCAGCACTTACCGTTAGGCAGCTCGATGCTCTTCCCAATAATATTTAATTCTAACTAAATTTTATGGCCAGGAGGAAATGTCCGTATGTAGGAAGCACTTAGTCATCCGATAAGAAATTTCTTGATTTAAACACCCACATGCACCCTTGAGAAGTGATGCTTTCAGATGAAACAACGAAGCTGTTACAATAGGGAGCGAATATTAAAAATTGGGTGCGGGGAGGCAGAGCTCCCCAACTGATCTGATTGGAACTGACATACGCTGATTGTGCTGCAGTTGAAATGCCAGGAAGGCTTGCTGCAGCAGCAGAGAAAGTTGCAAGTCAGCATTCTGCCAGAACAAGGCTATGGTGCAAGGTTACTTACTTTTATTCCTTTAGTACCAGCAGAAGGTACTGAAATGTCAGCCTCAGAGCTGCATGTGTGTGGTGGGTCTTTTCTTGAATACCTTTTCCTGTGGCCTTTTAAAGTGATCCCATGGTGCACAGTACACATGGCAAAGTCTCCTTGGAACAAGGGCTGTAATGTTTGGTCTCAATTCATTGATTCAGCTAACCAGTCAAAACCTGCTTGATTGACTGATGCCAGGAACTCCTGTTTAATTAGGCAGCAGAGTTTATTTTCTGTACTTCCAAAAACTGAGGGGTCCAGTGGGTGCCATCTTCGAAGACACACTTCGGCGTCTTATTCACGCAGATTGGAATGCCTCTTTAAAGATGGTACTTGCTGTGTGACACAGAATGTGTGTAATTGTCAGGAGAGCCCTAGCTGCCTCTTACAGTCTACTCCAATAGCCAACTCAAGACACAGACAAAAGGATTCTTTTCAAGGCTTTAATCCTTTTACAACTTAATGACTCTTTCAGATGCTAATCACCAGCGACTAAGCAAGGAACAGCACTGGGGAAAGACAGCAGAGTAGCCTATGCTCCAGGTTAGGCAGTTGGTCCCTGTCTGAAGGAGAATCATGGGAAGACCCTGAACTTATGGGCTAGGGAGAGATCCTCCCTCTTTCCCTTGGGTCTTCGGGACGCGACTGTTGCTTGCGCGCCAAATGAGCGCTACGCCTCCTTTCCTCGCCCTCCATCTGTCGTTGCTCCCTGCATCGGCGTCGAGCGTCCAGCAAGCCCCCCTCCAGCACTCTCTTGCTGCCAGGGTGACTATCTATCCCAGGAATGCTGGCAGGAGGAATCTCTGCCAGCTGCTGTGCCTGTGAGAGATGAGCGAGCTCCTCTCCCACGGATTGCTGTTCCTCCTCAGAATCAGAACTGCTCTGGGGTTATATCGGCTCAGTTCCCACCCTGACAGTAATGTAAAAACAAATTACATCCCTCCCGTCCCCGACCCCTCTTCTTCAGAGCTATTAATCAGGTGTCAGCGCTAGCAGAAGAACTTGCTATCCGGGCAACTTCCAGATGGAAGATTCTGAAGGAAGATCTCTTGACAGGATTCTGCACAGGGAGCTATCTCTTGAACAGTGATATGGATAAATGATTTAAACGAGCATTTTCTGCTTGTACATGCGACTTGGGTCACATTAAAAAAACCATCCCAGGAGCAGTGTACATTGAACCAAAATTGGACCTTTATCTTCAAAATGAGATGGAAGAAAGGTAAAAGGTTCCCCTGGCAATTGTTTTCTACCACAATTGTTCCTAACTCTACTGCTTTCACTAGCGATATAGCTATGTCCGGGCCCAGAACTGTAATGGAAACACCATTTCTACTAATAATCCAATTCCCGCTTTCCTGTTGCATTCTTTCAGGTGCCTGCTCCTTCATTCTTTGCTGACTCCCCTAAATTATTCTCCACAGATTCTGGCCTGCTTACTGGCAATGGGGCCACCCCTGTTGCAGTCAGCTTGAGCAACCTTTGCAGAGCTCCTGTCGGAATGGCCTTAAAGAAACGGGTGAACAGGCCCTCTCTGCCCAACATCCCTGTCATCAACCATGACAGTAGCTTCCTGAGGCATGCTTCAGGTGAGACATAAAAATGCCATCAACTTCTTATGCCTACTTCTATATTTGTCACAGTATTGGAAAAGAGGGTCAGCCACAGGCAGGGGCCTCATAATAATCCACACTGTAGAAATAAATGTCAAAATAAGCTTCCTGCTCCAAATATTATAATCCCAGCTAAATAGGCGATATCAGTGTCTCTTCTCATGGGTGATTTTGAAAAGCTAGTTTCTTGAAACTTGTCAGGTAGCTTAGAAGAGCTTTGTGAGTTGGTCACCACCAAGATTCCATCTGTGGATGCTAAAATGTGGCACAAGGTTGAGTGGTACAAAACAGGTAAAGCATTTCCTTTTGTCAAAGCAACATGTATTGGTTGGTGTAGTAAATATGCAAAACTGACTAGCTATTTTAGAACCTACCTACACGTTAAACCAGGCTTGCACAACATAAGAACAACAGGCTGATTCTGCCCCCATACCTCTTTATTTGCACTTCCTGGGGAAATTTTTCATTGTGTCCCTTTCCCATATTTGTGGGAACATCTAAGTTCTACCCAGGCCCATCAAAAGTGGGTGTGTGGATGAGAGAATGCCTGGATTACTATGCCTGAATTACTCCTACCCCCCCATCCCCCTCATATTAAGAGGTGTGTGGTGGAATTGGTGCCAGTTTTTCCAGCCATGCCACACATCCCTCTTGAGTCACTCAGAGCCAAAAAAAAAGCAAACGGAGCACTATTTTGCAATAGTAATTGCAGGTGCGGGTCTCCTGATCTGGACTGGGCACATAGCAGGGGAAGGTGAAAGCCCCCCTACCCCCCACACTAAGGTCCTAATCTGGATTACTCCCCTGCATGTACTCTAGAGTAAAAATGAAAGAAAGATGTAGCTTTAAAGTAACATCTTTTTCCGGCCCCAGTGTGTGGCTTGCTGGGAGAGTGAAAGCCTTGTGCGATATTGCCACTACACACAGCAAGGAGGACTAGAGATAAGGGCAAAGGCAAGAGGCAGAATGTAAGAGACTGAAGGAAGGAAAAGAGATGAGACTGAAAGATGAGGCTGGAGGGAGACGTGTGAGATGAGGAAGGAGGAAAAAGGGGGAAACAGATGTGGTCACAGTTGGTAGTGTTGGTACAGATTAAAAAAGGAAATAGTAGGGTACAGAGAGACCTGTAGGTGGGGAAATAGGAAAAAAGAGGTAAATAAGAGAAGATGGTGCTCAGAAAAAGGCTGAGGTAGAAGACAGCATGAACTATTGGTTGCAGAGAGGAAGAGGAAAGAGTGTGTGATGGGGTAGAAAAATAAAAAAAGTGAAGACTGGCAGAGAGAGGAGTTCAGAGAGATTCTCCCCTAGTTTTCTTTCCCCCCAGCAGGCTTGCAAATGTATGCTTGCCTCTCCAGTTGTGCAGCTGGTATTCTGTGTGTGTGTGTGTCTGGGGTGTGTGTGTGTCTGGGAGGACCTTTGCAGTGGAGAAGTGGTGGGTTCTCCTTCCCTCACCTCTCCTTCACTCCAAATCCCCCTCCAAAGCTGCTTTTCCATTTGGAAAGCCACTCTTTGGACTTTCCTTATACCTAATACATGTGTAATGTGAAGTTCCACCCTGAAGGTTAATGTTGAAGGAGAGTCATCTGCCTCCTGGTGGTGTCTAGAAGGTGGACTCTGTTGGAGGTCTGCTGTGGTGGCTGCCTCCGTTTCTGGCCTTAGCTGTACATTGTCCAGATAGGAGAAAAGATTCCTTGGGCACAGAAGGAAAAGTAAATTGTACTTATAAAATACTCTGTTTTAAAGAATCGGATGTGCACACATTTTGAGCAGTGCTCGCCTCCTCCTCCTCCTCCTCTTCCTCCTCCTCCTTCTGGGAAACTATGAAATGGTACCAACAAAACCATCTTCAGTACACCTAAACTGCAATTAGTTAAAGCCCTTATTATATACTGTGGAGTAAATATGGCTTCCTTCTACGCTTAGGTCCTGTTAAGGCAGGAGGGGGCAACCTCTTTCAGACTGTGGGCCAGGTTGCCCTCCAGACCAAGCCCGGCAGGCCAGATGATGTTGAGGATGCCCACCCCCCACCCCTGAAGCCCCTCTCCCTCCCATGACATCATCATGGCCATGGCACCCACTTCTTTTTTTTAGCGGTTAAGGTTTAAGGATGATAATACATTTAAAAGAACAGCACAATCAGGAATGTGTTGCAGTGAAGGTTTTTCGAGACTATACCGTTCAAACTTCAGGTACGCATAGTAAGTTTTAAATGTTTCACCATGAAACACAGTTCCTGGAACATAGAAAATTAGTATGTCAGGGAGAAAGAAGGGTACTAGCATAGCCATCTTCCTGTTCTGCTGGCTTTCTATAAGTGGGGAGTTCTTTTCAATATAGGAGAGCATTCAAATATGCAGTTCCCTTCTGCAGTCTGAATGGCACATCCAAGAAAACCTATACCATGTGATTCTCCTGATTGCCTGGTTCAGCTCTTCCTGTTAGGGGCAACTATGGCACCTGATGATTATCGTGCAAATGCTGACAGAGAACATACGCACTCCCATTTGCTCCCATTTTGTGTGCCCAGTTAGCCTCAGCTCTCCATTTGGTGCCAGCTGGGGATGAAGAAAGTAGTTCCTGCCTGGTACACTGAAGTTCACTAGCACATGACAGGTGGGGACTTCCCCTCAACTCTCTCATTTCTCCTTTTCCCCGGTGAGCCACCTAGCAGCATGGAGGTACCAACCTTGCATTTGCCTGGTGTTGAGACAAGAGTCTGGAATTCTCCCAGTGCCTTTTCTCCACTTTCAAGGTCCCTGCAAATAGCATATGACTCAGCTGCTTCTTGTGTCCACTGGAAGCTTTATTTATTTATTAATTTATTTTCTTTGGCCTGCAACTGAATCACCTTGTCCCAGGAAGTAGGTAGTTTTTGCAGGCAAAGCAGACTGTCAGGGTGATTCGATATTAATGCCATGTCTGCAATTCATTCGAGCCTGCCGGCCATCAGTAAGGAAATGAATACCTCTTTAAGCAGATGCGGCACAGGGCAGCAGAATTGCTAGGTGGCGGCAACCAGCCCAGTTGTGCTGTACCACTTCCACTCTGCCGATCCTGTCTCTCCGTCACATGTCTGCAGGAGCATATTGTCCCGGTGGTTCCATCATGGAGTAAAGTGTATGCAAAACTCTCTGGCTATATGAGGGTTAATGGTGCAGGGGAGCTGTCTGCCTCTGGCTGCAGTTAATGCTCGATGTTACATTGTGAAAGACAGAAGATGGCAGGCCAGAAGAATCTCTGCAAGGTAGCAGTGGCTGCCTCAGCTCCTGGGGTGTGACTGCTGCCTAGATAATCTTGTCTAGTGAGCAAAGTGGCAGGCAGTGGACATCAGGTGGCAGACTATTCTTCGAGCTGGGAGGGAGACAGTCCTCTCCCAGCTTAAAGGATGGGGAGAGGGCTGGCCTTGAATGATGGGTGCCCTTAGGTAGGGATGGATGAGAAATTCGTTCGGTCCAAATTTTTATATGAACTTACTCAGTTCCCACTTCCTGAACTTGTATGTGAATGCACTTGTCCTCCAAAATCTGTACTTTAGTGTTGTGATGCAATTCGCAACTCACAGATATACACAAAAATGAGTATACTAATTTATTTATTTCATTTCTATACCGCCCAATAGCTGAAGCTCCCTGGGAGGTTCACAAATAAAAACCAAAAAGCACCCAGTAAAACAATATAAAATATAAAAACATTAAAACCACAATGTAACAATACAACCGGAATAAAACCTAAGGAAAAGTGTGCACAAAAATGCATTGTATTTGGGGAAAATTACTCTTGAAAAGTGTACCCACTAGGAAAAGTGCAACCAAAAATGGGTATTTAAAAGAAATGCACACAAAAAAGCATACAAATTTCCATGCAGATTCCTTTTGGTCGAATTCAGAAGGTGATGCGGAAATGAGTCAAAACAAACTTTGGTTGGGAAAATGAAAACTGGAGTGAAACAAAAATGGACAGATTTGTCCATCCCTACCCTTATATATAACTTGAGCACGCTCCGGGAGAGAGCGCAGGACAGGAAGGCCTGGCGTGCTATGGTCCATGGGGTCACGAAGAGTCGGACACGACTGAACGACTGAACAACAACAACAACAAACCCTTATATATGCATTTTCTACAACTGCCTCCCCTGCCCCCACCCCCAATAGAACTTACTGGACCCAGGATGCATGCAATGTACAGCCAAATGCACATTCCAATGCAGATGGTCTATCTTGAGCTTCCCCTAACCTGGTGCCCCCCCAGATGTGTCAGACTACAACTCCCATCATCCACAGTCTGCATGGACTGGTTGGGAAAGGCTGGTCTATCCTCTCTGCAGTGTTTTTAATGGGATATGACTCAGATATGCATCTACAACTGAGAGGGAAGAGTTAGAATTACTCCTTTATAATGCAAACTTATTTGCAGCCTTCCATATAATTTTCTGACTACTAGGGTTATTGTACTTACACTGTTGTTGTTTTGACATTTACAGCTAACTCCCTGCCAGCGAACCTCCAGGATTCTCCAGAATGGGAGGAGGACCTTGTAAACAGAGATGCCTTAGAAATAAGACCCTTGTCTCACCCACAGCAGGGGCTGATTGATGCTCTGAAGTGGCTCAATAGCAATGATTGGTAAGGAAACATAGAACTTTGGCTTCTCTCGCATCACTTTACTCTTCTGCATCATGTCATAGAGTGTCCTTGAATTGATCAAAAGTGAGATTCAAACACTTTAATATTCCCCCCTCCCGCAATTTCCAGCCAAAACATACCCCCACATCTTCTTTTCATTCCTTCCCTCTCCCAAATGTATTTATTTATTTAAGAATTTACCATTGTAATATATCCAACCATTGTAATATATCCACATTAATCAGAGTTTCTCACAACAATGAAATTAAATTTGTGCTTGATGCTGAAATAGCAGTGGACTTTCACTTTCAAAACCCAGTTTTGAAAAATGGTGAGCTTATTTTAAATGAAGTTCCAGGGCAGCACTCCTTGGGCCTCAGTCCCTGGCCCCATCTATATGGCACTGCTTTGACCCCCCACCCCATCGCAACTGCACAGCAATGTGGTTTCGAATCAGCATGCCCTGCGATACACTCATGATGTACTGCATGCTTCCCTAAGACACTCGCTGTGTCCTTTTTTTTTTGGCCATTATACTGAAATGCACAGCTGTGCAGTCCCGTGAGTGTGGGGGTGCAACACTTCAGTGGCTATTTTATATTTCAGGGGCTCTGCTGTGTCTTTCTGACCTGGTTTTAGGTAAAAATTGGGTGTTTTGTGCTCCTTCAATTCCACACCATCAGTTTTTGTCAGTTCCCCAGCCTGAGACTCTCGCGATGGTTCGTACTCACAACAAAATGGTGCCCGGAGTGATGTTGTTCCTTCCCCCAAGACCCTCCCCAGCCCTTGGGTACTGAGTCCAAAAGCAATCATTACGAAGATACGAAGCTGCAAAAATGTGCGAAAGTGTGATTAAATAAATGAAAACGCCCCCCTGTGCCTCTGTAACTATGCAGCTGCAAAAGGATGGGGGAGTTAAAAGGGCATTACAGAGTGATGCAGGCACTATGCATGCCTACAACATGCCCACTGTAAGGTGTGGAGTCAGTTCGGGGAAGGAACAGATGGCCCACAACCGTGGGGGAACCCACAGCAAACCCCCAAAATCGCAGTAAAACAACTCCTTAGAACTCTGCTTTTTCTGGGTGAAAACCACGGATGGCTGTGATGTCCTAACTACGTCATCTATCACGATGGGCCTCGACTCGCACCCGCCCCAGAGTAAAAGCTTGGTGTAGATGGGGCCCCTGTCATTTCCCCCAGCCTTATAATGCCCCACACCCTAATTGCAACTCCAGGTAACAGACCACCTCTGTAGTGTTATAGAATTGATCATTCTATCCCCGACAGTTGGATAAAAAGTGGTAGAGTTCTGCAAAAACCACCAAAATCCCTACTTAAAAAAAAATAAAGTATGGACGATTCGGGCTTACCACAGAGGCTTGGCTTGGATGCAGCCCTTAAAAGAAGCCAGGCCTTTCTCACATTCTAAAAGAGCTGCAGACTAAGAATGCTTGTATTAACTCTGTATCTCCAAGTTAGTGACAGTAAAAGGAGGGAATGTTATAGGAATTTTAAAAACCTCTCAGCTGCTTTCTGACCAAGTTCATTCCTACATAAATTTATGGCAGTTACAGCTAGGGCAGCTGGCCCCAACCTGGTGTCTTCAGATGTGTTGGACTACAACTCCCAGCATGCTCCATGCTGGCTGGGGCATGCTGGGGGTTGTAGCCCAACACATCTGGAGGGCACCGGGTTGGGGAAGGCTGAGCTAGGATATTCATTGCTGTATCACGAAAAAAGAGGAAATGCATGACTCCAAAAGAGGACAAAAGATTGCATGGCTTTGCATAACATAATCATAAACATAGATGCAAATCCAGAAATCATTACTATAATTTAATAGAAAAATACAATACATCTCAACATAGCGGGGACAACTGTGACCAGGTGACCTGTGTATCTGCTCGATCTGCAGTCCAGGTGCTCACAGTCGATGAACAACTTGAAGGCTCCTACTCTCCCTCGTTATGGTTCTTGATCTTTAAACCAGGCTTGGACCAGGCAGCCCTTTAAACAGAGGTCTGTCCTCTGTAAACTAGGACACATTGCCAGCCAAGTTACAGCTTCTTTGGTGAAATTGTTCTGTGTATGGCATGATTGGCCAGCTTCAATAGGTATGTTTTGTAACAGTGGTGGCTGGTGGCTCTGATGTCAGGATAGCTCCTTTAGAGCTCTGACTAGTTCTGACTGAAACTCAGAGTGGGTTCACCGCCCCACTGTCACCAGAACCACCAGCCTCCACTGCTTATAAATGTGACTAAATTGTCTCATTGATCTCAGTGGGGCTGAAGTACAACTAACTTTATTTGGATTTATCTTGTTGTGAAAGTAAAATTTTGGCTCTCCTTCCCACCCCTCCTGTTTCTTTCTTTTCTCTACCCCATAAAAGTCAGTTTTCACAAGAGAAGATACACTGAACGGCCTCCTTGAAGCCTTTCTGGCCCTATTTATGCTATGTGCTAATGATGTCAATGAAGGATAGGTTACAGAACTGAATGCACATTCTTGCCAGTCTTACATTTGGGTTTTAGACCATTTGAAGGAAACACTGATCGAAGTGTTGCATGGGAAAGCTCCCAAAGAAATAAAGCAAGCAAGCATACGACAAGCAACTCATAATCTGTGCATTGTCACACAAAAAAAGTGTCTTGTGGGACCTTAAAGTCTGATCTACCATGGCATAGGCTTTCATAAATTACAGCCCATTTAATCAGTTGGCAAAGATACACACAAGCAGACACAGACACATATATAGAGAGACCCCCCAAATTGTAGTTCTTGCATTTCATGGCCTTTTGGCCCCACCGCTAACATTGTTTTCTTGGGCCGACCCAAGACATTTTGCCGCCTGAGGCAGAGAAGAAAACTATGCCCTGCCCATCAAGGTACCACGTTATTTTGGCATCTAAGGAAGCAAATCTCACAAGCTCTCTCCCCATCCATGGCAGTAAAAATACAATATTAACATATTAAGTAATTAAATAACTAACAGTTTGCTGCCCTTTCAGGACACTCCAAATCTGCTGCTTGAGATGGCCACCTCACTCTGTCTAATGGTAGGATTGGCCCCTATCTACCAATACAAGAATACTTCACGTCTCTGATCTTTTTGGTTTCTGGTCTTTAAGAGGCCACCAGACCGTGTCTCTCTGTGTGTGTTTGCTGTAGAAAACTAACATGGCTACCACGGTCCTTTCCCCACCAAAATCATTGTCATTTGACTTGACTGATTGCATTATTTTTCTCTCTATATAACTCAGTGTATATACCTGTCAACTGAGGGTAACACTGCATGCATCTGATGAAGTGGACTCTACTCTATGAAAGTGTAGGCCATGATAAATCTGTTAGAACCTTGTTTTGCCTTAAATACGCCTCGTTTAGGCTGCTACAGACTAACATGGCTGCCTCTCTTCTGAAAGTGATTGCTCTGGAATTTGTCACCTGTGTTCATTTTTGACACCAACTCACCAACAGATGGTGCTGTTAATTCAGCAAGGCTGAGTCAAGGGGAATTATTGGCAGAAAAATAAAGTAAAAAAGGAGGGGGGGGGAATGCAAGCTTTGTCTCCTAGGCCTCACAAGAGAGAGTTTGCCATACAGGTCTCAGCCCTTCCCAAGGACTGAGCCTATCATGTGGAACTAGTAAATCAATCACACTCTTTTATTCAGCTTAATTCACAGGAGATACTATCTGGCACAGAGGCTGGTGGTGAAATACATTTTTCCTTCTGGTAGTTTTAAAGCCATAGTGTGTAAGAGCTTCTGTTAAATTCAGCATCTTTGCTTTTCTGTATTCCTGATATGTGACTTCTATGACACATCTCATTTTCGGACACTCTTGCTGTGTGAGAAACACTGTTTCTGCAAAATGCCAGGCGAGACCAATAATTTCTCTCCTCTTTTCTTTCCCTCCGTCTTCCTGATAATGCCTCTCAGGCATTTGAAGGAAAAAGGACTCTTCAGCATTAGATGCTTGGCTACCTGCCATTCAGAAGTTCTCCAGTGCAGACTTCATGATGTTTCCTTGGCAGCTACAAAAGAGGTGGGAAACGTGTATTTAACATATGTCCAATTTCTCTTCTCTTGTGGGTTACCTGATGCTTTCCAATCTGTTTTTATTTAGTCAGCGTGTCTCTGAGCAGTTTTTTAAAATACCTGTCAGCACTTATATATCTGCCCAATATGCTATTGATCTCTACTGAAAAATATGTAATGAATAAACTCCATAATCTGAACAGGGGTGGCAAAATTAAAATTCTTCACAGAATAAATCATGCAAATTAATAAAATTGGCATATTTTTAATCACTTTGTCTAAAGCTACCTGTTTCTGAAAACTCTGCTTTCAGAGAATTTGTACTCTATTCTGGCAAGGAGAATGGCTGTAGAGTAAAACAAGACAGGATGGAATGTACAGCAGGGTTAGGCATTCAGTATGTTTGGGGAACAGCATCCATGGGAGGAGGAGAAACTGCTGACAGAGGTCCTGTTTTCCTGGCCTTTTGAGACCCTCTCTCACTAAGTTCCTCACCCCTTGGAGTATTTCTCAGATGCTTAATAGGTGTTAAAGCCTAGAAGGTCACTTAAAAAAATATGAAGACTGAAATTCACTGGTTGCTCAGATTGAAAGTCAGATATTACATTCTTTACTTATGAATCTGCAAAGGTTCCTTATGTTTTTAATAGTTGTTGCTATTTTTTAAAATGTTTGGTCTGAATCTAGCTTTTGCAAGATGCAGGAGGGTTTGCTTCTCCCTCCCCAGCCTATGGGGGCATTCCTGGAGCCTTTCCCCATGAAGCTTTTATTGTGGACTCACTCACAGTAGTTTGCAGATCATTTACATGATGTTGTCATCCTCCAGGGCCTCTCCTGTGCTTTGCAACCATTATCACAGGGGTTTTCCTAATGGGGAAAGTGTGGTATTTTTTCTCAGTGGCGTTATAGAACCCTTGTGTTGTTGTTGTTGTTCAGTCGTTCAGTCGTGTCCGACTCTTCGTGACCCCATGGACCATAGCACGCCAGGCCTTCCTGTCCTGCGCTCTCTCCCGGAGTGTGCTCAAGTTCATATTCATTGCATCGGTGATGCTATCTAGCCATCTCATCCTCTGCCGTCCCCTTCTCCTTTTGCCTTCAGTCTTTCCCAGCATCAGGGTCTTTTCCAGGGAGTTTTCTCTTCGCATTAGGTGGCCAAAATATTGGAGCTTCAGCTTCAGTATCTGTCCCTCCAATGAGCACTCAGGGTTGATTTCCTTTAGGATGGACTGATTTGACCTCCTTGCAGTCCAGGGGACTCGTAAGAGTCTTCTCCAGCACCACAGTTCGAAAGCATCAATTCTTCGGCGCTCAGCCTTCCTTATAGTCCAGCTCTCACAGCCATACATTACTACTGGGAAAACCATAGCTTTGAGTAGACGGACCTTTGTCGGCAAGGTGATGTCTCTGCTTCTTACTATGCTGTCTAGGTTTGCCATAGCTTTCCTCCCAAGGAGCAAGCGTCTTTTAATTTCATGGCTACAGTCACCGTCTGCGGTGATCTTGGAGCCCAAGAAAGTAAAATCTGTCACTGCTTCCATTTCTTCCCCTTCTATATGCCAGGAAGTGATGGGGCCAGATGCCATGATCTTTGTTTTTTTAATGTTGAGTTTCAAACCAGCTTTTGCACTCTCCTCTTTCACCCTCAACAAGAGGCTCTTTAGATCCTCTTCGCTTTCTGCCATTAGGGTGGTATCGTCTGCATATCGGAGGTTGTTGATAATTCTCCCAGCAATCTTAATTCCAACCTCTGATTCATCCAACCCGGCATTTCTCATGATGTACTCTGCATATAAGTTAAATAAGCAGGGTGACAATATGCAGCCTTGTCGTACTCCTTTCCCAATGTTGAACCAATCGGTTGTTCCATGTCTGGTTCTTACTGTTGCTTCTTGACCCTCGTACAGGTTTCTCAGGATACAGGTAAGGTGGTCTGGTACTCCCATCACTTTCAGAATTTGCCAGAGTTTGTTGTGATCCACACAATCAAAGGCTTTAGCGTAGTCAATGAAGCAGAAATAGACGTTTTTCTGGAATTCTCTTGCTTTCTCCATGATGCAGCGAATGTTGGCGATTTGATCTCTAGTTCCTCTGCCTCTTCGAAACCCAGCTTGCACTTCCGGTAGTTCTCGGTTCACATACTGCTGAAGCCTAGCTTGTAGGATTTTGAGCATCACCTTGCTGGCATGTGAAATGAGCGCAATTGTGCGGTAGTTTGAACACTCTTTGACGTTGCCCTTCTTTGGAATTGGAATGTAAACTGACCTTTTCCAGTCTTGTGGCCACTGTTGAGTGTTCCAGATTTGTTGGCATATTGAATGCAGCACTTTAACAGCATCATCTTTTAGGATTTTAAATAGCTCGGCTGGTCATCTCCGCTAGCTTTGTTGTTACTAATGCTTCCTAAGGCCCACTTGACTTCACTCTCGAGGATGTCCGGCTCAAGTTCAGTGACCGCACTATCATGGCTATCAGGGACATTCAGATCTTTCCTGTATAGTTCTTCTGTGTATTCTTGCCACCTCTTCTTAATCTCATCTGCTTCTGTTAGGTCCCTGCCTTCTTTGTCCTTGATCATGCCCGTCTTTGCACAAAATGTTCCCTTGAGATCTCCAATTTTCTTGAAGAGATCTCTAGTCTTTCCCATTCTGTTGTTTTCCTCGATTTCTTTGCATTGTTCATTTAAGAAGGCCTTCTTGTCTCTCCTTGCTATTCTCTGGAACTCTGCATTCAGTTGGCTATATCTTCCCCTTTCTCCCTTGCTTTTCGCTTCCCTTCTTTCGTGAGCTACTTGTAAAGCCTCATCAGACAGCCACTTGGCTTTCTTGCATTTCTTTTTCTTTGGGATGGATTGAGTTGCTGCCTCCTGAACAATGTTACGGACCTCCGTCCATAGTTCCTCAGGCACTCTGTCTATCAGGTCTAATCCCTGAAATCTATTCCTCACCTCCACTGTATATTCATCAGGGATATGATTTAGGTCATACCTGAATGGTTTAGTGGTTTTCCCGACGTTCTTCAATTTAAGCCGAAATTTTGCAAGAAGCAGCTCATGATCTGAGCCACAGTCAGCTCCAGGTCTTGTTTTTACTGACTGTATGGAGCTTCTCCATCTTTGGCTGCAAAGGACATAATCAATCTGATTTCGATATTGACCATCTGGTGACGTCCATGTGTAGAGTCGCCTCTTGTGCTGTTGGAAAAGAGTGTTTGCTATGATCAGCATGTTCTCTTGGCAAAACTCGATTAGCTTTTGTCCTGCTTCATTTTGTACACCAAGGCCATGCCTGCCTGTTATCCCGGTGATTTCTTGACTTCCTACTTTAGCATTCCAATCCCCTATGATGAAGAGGACATCTTTTTTTGGTGTTAGTTCTAGAAGGTGTTGTAGGTCTTCATAGAACCGATCAACCTCAGCTTCTTCGGCCTCAGTGGTTGGGGCATAGACTTGAATTACTGTGATGTTGAATGGTTTGCCTTGGATTCGTACTGAGATCATTCTATCGTTTTTAAGATTGTACCCCAATACTGCTTTTCCCACCCTTTTGTTGACTATGAGTGCTACTCCATTTCTTCTAAGGGATTCTTGCCCACAATAGTAGATATGATGGTCACCTGAATTAAATTCACCCATGCCTGTCCATTTTAGTTCGCTGATTCCCACGATGTCGATGTTCAATCTTGCCATCTCATGTTTGACCACCTCCAGCTTACCTTGATTCATTGATCTGACATTCAAAGAACCCTTGTATAATGGTGCAATTCCACTATACCACAATGCCATCTAGTGGTTGTATAATGGAACATATAGAAAGGCAGATAAATGTTTTTTTCCCTGGGAAAAAAACATGTGTAAAGGAGACGATCTTAATCCTGCAAAGAATCTGGAAGCAGAAGCCTCAGTTAAGGTGCAGGTTAAAAGCCTCATGTAGAAACTGCTGCCATACTGCTATCCTAGAGCTGGGAACAGTGTTGTAGATACTAGCTCAGATCCGCACACTTGCCAGTTGGGTCAGGCATACCTAGGATCTTCACATTCACATGTAGGTTTTAAAAAGGAGTTTTCTCCTTATTCCAGATCCATCCTACTTGACTTGAACCAGGGCTATTTCTCCTATTTCTTTCTTTGATTTATACCCCACTTTTCAAGGTAAAATCCCTCCCAAGGTGGCTTACAAAGATGAGAAAGCAGTAACATATATAATATTTGAAATAATATTTAAACCAGTCAAAACTAGCCACATGAAAACAGCAGCAGCTAAGCATACCACATTTTAAAAAGCCAATAAAACAGTGAGTGAAACAAAAATCATTTTCAAGGTCAGCTTGCGGGCAAATATGGAAGAGGCCATGCATACTTCTCCAGGGAGAGAATTCCAGAAATACAGGGCCACCACTGAAAAGGCCCTGTCTCTGGTACTTGCCTGTCTCGTTGATTTTGATGGCAGGCCAGAGAGCCTCTGAGGCCAATCATAGGCTCCTATAGGTTCAAGCATAACCTGGGGTTGTGTCTCCTCCGCCGACAGAAGGGCAAGGTTTCTGATCCAGCAGAGGCTTCTGTAAGTGGAAAGAGGGAGAGAAGCCATTTTTACTGACTCCCCTTCCCTCTGCAGTCTCCTGCATGCCCCCCCCATCTGCTCTAAAGGGTTGGAGGACCTTTTGGTAGAGCATGGGAGGTGGCACAGTGGGCTGCAGAAAAATGGGGGTCTTTATTAGAATAACCCCTCCTCCATTCGCAGAAGCCTCTGCTAGATAAATTTATTTTATTTATTTATTGCATTTATATCCTGCCTTTTTTCCTCTTGCAAGGAACCCAAGGCAGCTTACATTATCCTCCTCCTCTCCATTTTATCCTCACAACAACAACCCTGTGAGGTAGGCTGGGCTGAGAGTCTGTGACTGGCCCAAAGCCACCTAGTGAGCTTCCATGGCCGAGTGGGGACTAGAACCTGGATCTCCCAGCTACCAGTCCAACACTCTCACCACTACACCACACTGGCCATGCATACTTCTGACACAACTGAATACAGCTCCCGGTCCCCAACTGTTCAGGGATTTAACAGTCAAAACCACTTATTGCCACTCACGTTACATTCCTAGTCTTTAGTTGTTCGGAAATGACTAGAAGAGAGTATCTTTGTACCTTGCAAATTGTTAGATGTACACTGTTCAGTTCCCATATGTAACTCATGACCAGTCTCCAAGAAGGCCAAACCACACTTCTGAGACACATGGCTGACTATAAAAGCTCCCATCTTCTGGCCATGTCCAATAGAAGCAGCTTTCAGAAAAGACATGGAGGAACAAAAATGCAACCGTGTGTGCTCTTCTAAATGTAAAGCTGCTTTCTCCAACCTGGTGTCCTCAAGGTCTGTTGGACTACAATTCCCATTACCCCAAGCCAGCATGGCAGGGCACCAGGTTGGGGATGGCTGATGTAAAGTACGGATTTTAACATTGAGCTGTGGCCCCATCCTGTATAAAGCATGTGACTTGGATAATGCCATGGTTTTATATAATAAATCTATTTTGTATGTAAAATTCAACTTGCCCATATCTGTCTGTAAAAGAGGAAGAGACATTTTATACGCAGATTCTAATATTCTTGTACAAAATACCTTTGTGGTATGCCAGGTAATGGGGGACATGTGTATACACATCACATAAAGCACTGATTAGGAAAAGGATCAGTCCCTTGAGTATGTGTATTTGGAGGTGGATGGGAAGCCACAATTGATCCACGCACATGGCCTTCGTAATTGACCTGATGCATGTGTATTTCATACTTAGATATCAAAACCCAGGTTCAACCTAGAATCAAAAGACTTGAAAGGTACCTCAGAGGTCATCTAGTCCACCTCCCTGCCGATGCAGGAAATCCACTTCTACAGCACCTCTGATAGGTGGCCCATCCAGTCTCTGCTTAAAAACCTCCAGTAACAGGGAGTCCATAGAATCATAGAATAGTAGGGTTGAAGGGGGCCTATAAGACCATCAAGTCCAACCCCCTGCTCAGTGCAGGAATCCAAGTCAGAGCATCCCTGACAGATGGCTGTCCAGCCTCATCTTGAATGCCTCCAGTGTGGGAGAGCCCATCACCTCCCCAGGTAACTGGTTCCATTGTCGTATTGGTCTAACAGTCAGGAAGTTTTTCCTCATGTTCAGCTGGAATCTGGCTTCCTGTAACTTGAGCCCATTATTCTGTGTCCTGCACTCTGGGCTGATTGAGAAGAGATCCAGGCCTTCCTCTCCGTGACAACTTTTCAAGTACTTGAAGAGCGCTATCATATCTCCCCTCAGTCCTCTCCACCACCTTCCAAGGGAAGCACCTCTGTGTCATAAGTCCAACCATGTTGATTCTCTCTGTTCCAGTGGAGGCTGGTGGCTCCGATCTCAGTGGAGCTGTGAAGCCACTCCGGATTTCAGTCAGAATTAGACAGCACCTTGGATAGCTCCTTTAGAGTTCTGACTGGTTTTGACTGAAACCTGGAGCAGATTCACCACCCCACTGACATCGGAGCCACCAGCCTCCACTGCTCTCTTCTGTCAACTGCATCTCATTGCCTGGATGTTTCCTGTATCTTTACCAAAGAAAAGGGGAATCATGCCTAATTTGCGTCACCTACATTTTCCACATTGCAGTCTGGCATTCCCAGAGCGCCTGTGCTGGACTCTGAGCTAGCCAAGTCACAGATTCCAGATTGCTTATTCACCCATGACTGCTGTGAGCAGCTTTGCTATTTATTTGACCACTTAATGGATAGGTTTTATTGCTCTCATTTTAAACCCTTCTAATAAAAAGCAGGAGGGAAAAGAAGCCACAGGGGCCATTTCTACGCTTGTTCATTGTTTGAGCAGCTGATTGGGCTGTTAAAACAGCAGTGTTGGCGAGGCCGTTACGCCTTCTTTCATCTACAGCATATCATGACCATTCTGTAATTTGTGGTCTTCAGCTTTTCTCTAAAATAAACATAGACGTAAACTTGATTCCCAGGTTATGGGAAGGTTTGAGCATGTTCAGATGTTAATTATCTGAATATGGAACTCAGTTCTGTGGGATTCAAACTCTTCCACCTTGCAAGCAGATGATAACACAAACATAGTTTGAGAATTTGAGCATAGACACCCCGGCCCTGCTTAATGTGTGTGTATATGTGTGTACAGTGGAGGCTGGTGGCTCCAATTTCAGTGGGCTATGAATCCACTCTGGATTTCAGTCAGAACCAGACAGAACTCTAAAGGAGCAATCCAAGGTGCTTAACCTATTTTGGGGGCTATGTTTCAGCACCCTGGATAGCTCCTTTATAGTTCTGGCTGGTTTTGACTGAAACCCACAATGGATTTACAGCCCCACCAAAATCAGAGCCACCAGCCTCCACTGTGTGTGTGTGTGTGTGTGTGTGTGTGTGTGTAAAGACATATGGATGACTTTTCTCTCCTCCATAAATCCTTTCTCAGAGAGATGGCGACATCTTCAGTTTTGATTCCTGCCTAGTTATGCCCATCTTTTACGGTCAAGGAGTTGCTTTTTATATATACTCTTAAAAGTTATATAAGAAAATAGGACAGAGAGATATTTCTGGCACTTCCTGATCACGGACAGCTCACAGTCATCTGTCAGGACATGCGGCTCTTGTTAAGGGGTGTGTGTGTATTTGTGCTCATGCTTGTGAAGGCAAAAGTGAGGCAAGGGCAGTCTCTCACATGGAAGACAGCAGCGGTTGCTCAAACCAATGAGCAAGCCAGACTGGGAGCTTTCGTTGTGGCTATTTATTCATACCAGCCCTATAACCAAGTTCTCAGGGTGGGTTTCATCAAGAATAAAAGTGAATTAAAATATAGACGCACTAAAACAGGTCAACGATAAAATGTATAAACTTTGGTGTGGAGGCATCCAAAGAAGGCCCTCAGAACAAGATCCTGTGACAAGGATGGATCAACGAGCACCCCAGACTGCAGATTTGCTCTTCAGGGAGAGTGCAACCTCATCCAGCCCAGGGTGAGCTCAATTCACCTAGTTAGGGGATACTGCATGACCCACTCTGGCCTACAGTGTCAAGAGGCTTCCTTGTTGATACGGCTTGTTTCCCTCCTTCAGCCAGAAATGAGTGGTTGTAAAAAGGCTAAATCCCTGCTTTACTTCCCTCAAGTACCAAGGAAGTAAATAATTTGGGTTGGATCCAACTGTGTCTATCTGCTAGTGATCAGAAACCACTAGCAGAATGGATTTCCCCTCCCCCTTGCAGCCCCCCAGGCACCCCAAATCTGCTCTGGAGGGTTGGGGGACTCTCTGGAGCAGATCTGGGGCATGCATGGGGAGGGGAATGCAGAGGAGAGGAGAGAAGAGGATGGAGAAGCCCCATTGTTTGAGCAGAAGTCCCATTGCACGAGTGGACTTCCTCTCGCGTGACAGTTGGATCCAACCCTTTGAGTCCCCCTGATGCTATTCCAGTCGTGGGTTTGTTCTGGGAATCCAATTGTAGCTATTATTTATTTATTAAAACCATTGAATGTATTTGTCTGTAGCACAAAGTCCATTACAAAATAAAATACTATATAATACCAGTAAAAGCAAACCAAACAGTGGTACACATTTACAAAGGTTTGTAGCAGATCATCGCCTTTACAATCCACTGCAGATATCATTGAAAAACTGTGCTGAATTTTCTGTGTTGCTACTGCAAAGGTAGCGACCTTGTTTGTGATGGAATTACTATAATTGTCACAAATAATGTCAAGCCAGAGGCCATCCAGCTCTTATTTTCAAAAGATCCCCCAGAAAGTGAGCCCTGGGTTCTTATACAGGGGACGATGTAATAGCTAATGCACTACATCTTCTGCTCACCCAGTGCCACAGGTACACAACTGCTGTGCATAGCGGATCCCTGTATACTTTCCCTCCAAATATCCTCAGAGCATTGTTCGAAAACAAAGGGCAGTGAATGCCTTTCTAATGGCAACAAAAGTCAGTTCCTGAAGATACTGTTGAAAGTATTGTCCTCTCTTAAAAAGGCTGAACCATGGGGGAAATGCTTGAAATTGGCTGGCATATACATTTTCATGACAACTCTGCCTCAAAGATTCTGTCTGTGATGAACTATTTATCCTTATAAACTAAGGTAGTTTGAGCTTCTCCAAAATAAAACTGTGACAATGTTAAGCCAATAATGGGCCTATCTGCCTTTGGCAAGTTGTTTTGCTAGATTTCCTTCCTCTGCATTCAGCAATCTTTTGCCTTAATAGATGCCTGGGAGTCTAGCTTCCAATCTCAGTAAGGAGGAAGGAACCCCTCGAGAGAGTTTCTTCAGGAACCCATTCTGGATGGTCTCAACTATAGAGTCCTGTCCCTGCCCCCATATCTCAGACAGGACTCTGCCCCCATATCTCAGGCTAAAAGCAGTTTAGGAGTTGAGGGAGTAACTTGGTTGTATAGATTTTCCACGTAGGAGCTACAAAGATCCCCCTTTAAGCCTCCTGAAAGTTCGAATTACTTGTCTTGTTCTCCAAGCTGAAAGTCTTACTGCCTCTATATGAGATTTCCAATTTGCCCCTAGAGGAGACGTGTATCCCCAAGTATTTGAAGTTGGAACATTGCTCAGTCATGTGCTCATCTATGCTCCATTTATGATGATGCTTCTTCCTTTGTTATGGAGTAATTTATAACCAAATTCTCCAAACTGAAGACCTTGCCTAGCTTGTTTAGAGGTTTCCTTAGACCTACTTGGGTGGTGGATAGAAGCGCCATGTCATCAGCGAACAACAACATCTGGATATTTCTATTTCCAGTTGATGCGGGGAAATAATCCATAGAACTTAAATCAGATAATGAGGTTATTCACATAAAACTTGAGCAGGAAGGGAGCCGTTAAGCAGCACTGCCTAACTCTTCTAGTGTTAACCTTATCAGAAACAACTAATATGCACTCCTAGGTCACTATTAGGAATAAAGTTTCTGAATCGGAAACAAATGTTTGTCTGTATTAGCTTATGACAGTATTTCCCATAAACAAACTTTGTCTATTAAAGCAAATGCTGAAGTAAAGTCCACAAAGGCCACATATTAAAAGTAGTGAACCCTGCCTTTCCACTTTAAAAAGTCTCAAGGCAGCTTACAATATTTTAAAGATCATCATCAATATCTCAACATGAACCAAAAAGGCAGTGTAAAAAAGACAGGAGCACAGCAGAGAAAAATAAACATAAAACCAGGGGATCCATAAAACAAATACATTGAGTTGTCTGTTCAGTGGGAATACAGCTTCTTGCAGGATTCAGCTTTCATTTCCAACTGTTATACAAGCAAGTTTGATTAATAGTCTCATGCCCCCCCTGAAGAAAAAGGAATGAGTATTATGTAGGGTAGCCTGCCCCAACCTGGTGACCTCCAGTAGGGCCGGCCCTCCCATGAGGTGGGGTGAATCCCCTGCCTCAGGTGAAAAATCTGGACGGGTGGCAGATCCCACATCCCCTGCCACTGGGAGGGCCATGGGTCCCAATGCTGCCGGTGCCCCATGGGTCTCAAAGTGAGGGATAGGGTGAGCGGCCACTCAGGAGAGCCCCGCTGGCCACTCTCCTGCTGCGACAAATGCTGCAGCAGGAAAGCAGCTGTTGTGGCTCTCCCGAGCATCTGCAGCTGCCCACCCTGTGCCCCTCTCCGAGTAAAGCTTAGGTGGGTGGCTGCTCTGGAAAGCCGCACAGGCCACAGCAAGAGAACGCCTGACGTGGCTCCCTGGAGTGCTGCCCACCCGATGCCTTGCTCTGAGGACCCCTTAGAGTGAGGCATCGGGAGGATAGGCTCTCCGGGGAGCCCGCCTGGCCAATTGCCTCACTCTGAGGGGTCCTTTATGAGAGCAAGGCATTGGTAGACAGGTGGCCTTGGAGATCAACTGTGCCACTGTGCCACAGGCAGTCTCCAGGGCCACTTCCCTGCCAATGCCTCGCTGTCACAGAGTACCCTTCAGAGCGAGGTATTGTGGGAAAGGCTTGTGGAGGCAGATGGCAGGTGGGAAGTGGGAAGTGGGTGATGGTGACAGTGGTGGCTCGCACTCTTCTTATTCCCTCCCTGTGCAGCAGAGGCGGCTTGTGCTCCTTCCCCCATCTGAGCAGCAGTGGTGTTGGCTCATGCCCCTTATTCCCCATTGTGTGATGGTGGCAGCAGCTGATGCTCCTCTTACCATTGAAGGCCCTGCCACCAGACAGCTTGGACTACAACTCCCATCATCCCTGGCCATTGGCCATGCTGGCTGAGGCCGATGGGAGTCAAAGTCCAAAAATCTGGAGGGCACCCAGGTTGGATAAGGCTGGGCCAAATATGGGTGAAATGGGAGCAATCCTGTGCCCTTTTTTGTTTTTAATTACAATGCAGCTGGGAGAGGCTGTGAATTCAATCAGAGAAGCAGCCAGGAAGGAGCAAGGGCTGATAATTTTCCTGCAGGACATTTTTTTTTTCCTGATACATAGGAAAAGGCATGGGGTCATCATATGTTTTTCATGATAGTGTGGAAAGCTACTTGGAAAGGGATTTTAATAGGAATTAATGGCTCACGAGGAAAGGGTTAAGCACACCTTCCCCTCCTTACTCCAGTTCCAATCAAATTTGCAGCCCCATGGCTGCCTTTCAGAAAGAAAAAAATGTTGGAAGATTGCTCACACACCTCTTACGTCTGGTCTGGTTTGGCCCTAGAGTTGGAAAAGTGAGGCCAAAAAAGTGGGTGCTCGTTTCTGCCCTGATTCAAGTGACTACTTCTTATTCCATGCGTTGTTTGCGCCAAAGTGAAAAATGAGTAGAGTGTAAGTCTGCTTTTTCTAGCTCTATGCAGGTATTCACCTGTACACGTGAGTGCTAAAACTGTACAAGGGGTGCCACATCCTGTTAATTTGGTCCTGTTTAGCTACAGAACCATTCCAGTTGGGTTCGAGACACTCTGGCAGACAACCAAGCCAAGTCCAAGCAGGCAAACTGCCGCAGACTCAAAAGTAAATTGAAATGCATTAAACACTTTATTTAAAAATTAAGAAAATTAGTGTGGTGTTCACATGAGAATAATTGGGAACCTACTTCATGATTACAAGAGAATGTAATATAAATGTAAGATTAACTTAAAAGATTGCCATTAACAAAGCTGGGACTACAGACGTACTGAGCAAGATAGAAAACTGAGCTTCTAGCATTGCTGTTTGGATAATATGACTCCCCTTCAGCGCCCTCCTGCACAATACTTGCATCCTAAAGCTAAACTAAAACATGCTAAAAACAATAACAAACTTCCCCTTGACTTCCTCCTGCACACTACTTGAATGCAAAAAGCTAAGTTAAAGCGTTACTAAGTTCCTCTAGGCATGAGAAGAATTAAACGTGACACCTATGTAGTTAAATGAAAAAGCTAAATTGAGAAAACCAAAATCTAAAAGTGACAATTAAGGGTGCAATTCTATCAGGGTAGACATCAGCCTCCGAACCCAGAGGCTGATTCCTATCCAATGCAGGCAGCTGGAGCACAGATGGAATGCTCTTCTCTGTGCTCTGGCCGCCCTGCATTTTTGGCTTGGCGTGCCACTTCAGCTGTCTAGTCTGGGTGTGTTGGAACAGGAGCCCAAGATGAAGTGTATTTGAGTTCCTGATGAAATGGTTGCATTGCTTCTTCTGCGTCCACATGCCTGGCCCTTCCTTGGATTTCATCAGCAGGCCGTGTGGTGTCCATGCACATCCCCAGACTGAAATGATTGCATATTCCTCTGATCCATGATAGGTACATAATACAGAAGTACACTCAGATTGACCCAGGCATGTGTTTACTTGATTGGCATGTTGTCATATGCACTTGGATAAGAAAAGTGGCATCACGTGTAAAGGTACTAACAAGTAAATTGTCTTGCCTTGGGTTTATGGATCAGAATTTGCAAAGGTAAATAGGATCATGTGATATGTGAACACCCCAGTCATAACATTTCCTTTACCAGGTTAGCAACCTGCGGTCAAAGGTGTCTCGGTTTGCTATTGAGACACTTGCTGAGCTCTTCAAGGCCATGAAGAAGCACATGGATCAAGAAGTTGAGGAGATATCTAGGGTACTTCTCCAGAAGGCAGGCGATTCTAGTGAATTCATCCAGAAAGCAGCTGCCCAGTCCTTAGGCATCATGGCACGAAGTGTGACTCCTTCCCGAACGATGGCAGCCCTCATGGTCAATGGAGTGAAGTATGTAAAACACCCCTTCACCTGCATCCTTGCATCCTTAGTGAGTTATGGGCATCAGGAGGGAGCCTTCACGTTTGCAAGGCATGGGGCAATTGCTGGAAGTCAGATGCCTGTGCCCCTATGAGTGGTGAGGGGAGAGGTAGAGAAAACAGGAGGAAATAGTGCTGAGCAACCAGCCTCCATACAACCAGTTATTATAAGAGTGGGGAACCTTTTTCATCCTGGTGGCTGCATCCCCTCATGGCTATGCTTCTGAGGACGACCTGCCACCAGTGGGCAGGCCACTCCCCCCCATTCATACACATCCACACACATGCATTCTCAGACAATAAACACATGCATGACACAAACACATACATTCTCAGACACAACACACACATAATGCATATGCATATGCACAGAGAGAGAGAGAGAAGAAAGATCAATAGCACAACCAAAACACTTAGCACTAAATATATTTTGAAATTACTCTGTTGTTAGTCTCTCTATCTTTCTTATATATTTTAACTTAAGCCTGACTGCATCCATAATGGATCCAGAGCCTCCTTGTTGCTTTGCTGTTGTGCAGCTTTACACACACACACACACACACACACACACACAGAGAACACGCGCACACGTACACACACCTACTCTGGAGGCTGCAGGGCCCTGGGACTACCAGCTCTTTGCTGGCACATGTATAGATGAGGCTACATTTTTTTGAAGTAGCGCAGTCAAGGGAAGGATGTGGGACACAATGTGGACGCCAAGTACAAACACTGTTGCTCTTTGATTATCAACCTGCAGCTATAACCATCTGTGTTTCTCCTAGTTTGTCTCTTTTGTTCGCTTCTAATTCTTAAATGTAGTCACGAAAGCACTTAGATGGCCTGGCTGTAGTCTTCACAAAGTGTTTGTTGTGCTGCTGTGTGTAATGCAACCCTGGGGCAAACCAGACGTCAAAGAATGGCACTTTTTTGAAGGAGGGGGGGAAAGGCAGGGCATTGCCATGGTTTGGGATGGGATGGGGTAGGCCTGCTGTCTTTGCCACTTCTTTGCAAGGCCAGATGAGTGCTCTCATGCTAAGACTGAGCAATGACATGTTGCTCAGCTGGTGACAATGGCGATGAAAAGGGAGACTCACTGAAGGAGGGGGCCCGCTGTATGTGCCCTGCCCAAAGACCCCAAAAACCTGGGTAGAAAACATGCAGCTCTCAGCCTAGCTTCACGGGCTTTCTGAGCCCACTCTTACACCACCCCTCTGGGAATTGCTCTCTTTCCCACTTTGTGTGTATGTAAATGTGGCATCAGTGGAGGCTGGTGGTTCTGATGTCAGTGGGGTGGTGAGTCTGCTCCAGGTTTCAGTCAGAACCAGTCAGAACTCTAAAGGAGCTATCCAAGGTGCTTTCTAATTCTGACTGAAATCCGGAGTGGCTTCACAGCTCCACTGATATCGGAGCCACCAGCTTCCATTCTGTGATACAGAGATGGAATGGGAGGGAGATGGCTATGAAATCCTGCACGTCCCATCCACTTTTGGCTCTGGTTCTGCCCATCATTGGCTGTAGCCCCTGACTGACTGTTCCCATGATCCTCATTTAAAAAAATCTCCCACCCAGCCACCCTGCCTACTCTAAGGGAAGCATACAGGGAAGGGGAGAAGGGGTTGGGATGTCTTAGGTCAAGGCAAACCTCATGTTTCTGACCATTGTGATCAATGTATTGCAGCCACCGTAACCCCCTCGTTCGGAAATATGCTGCGGAACACTTGCTGACCATCGTGGAACAGATTGGGGCTGAGAAACTGCTTTCAGGCAACCGGGAGAGTACAGAGCTGCTGGTCCAGACATTGGTCAAGCTTGCTCAGGACTGCAGTCAAGACACAAGGTAACAGCAGGACCCCCCTGGAACAGCCAAGAGTCTCTGAATACATTTCATTACAGGTTGTTGACATAAAGTTCCCAATAATTTGCCAGTTAAAAAGAAAGAATGTAAGACTTAATTTGGAAGAGAAAAACATATATTCAGAGGTATAAAAAAGAGATACAAATAGAACATAAGAACATAAGAGGAGCCGTGCTGGAACAGACCAAAGGCCGATGTAGTTCAGCGTTCTCTTTGCAAAGTGGCCAACCACAAACCTATGGGAAGCCCACAAGCAGGACATGAATGCAAGAGCACACCTGCTTGTACTCCCCAGCAACTGGAATACAGAGGCATACTGCCTCTGATACTGGAGGTAATATGTGGCCGTTGTGACCAGTAGCCATTTATAACCTTATTCGCCATGAATGTGTTTAATGATCTGTTCTTAAAGCTGTGCAAGGTGGAGGCCATCAAAACAGCATTTTAACTAACCAAATGCCACTTTCTGAACAAAGGGGAAATTTTGCTGTCAACTTTTCTTAATAATTAAGTTTTCTTTTCCTACGTTAGATTTTATGGCCGGAAGATGCTGAACATACTTATGTCCCATTCCAAATTTGATGGGTACTTGAAGCAGTGTCTACCATCACATGACTTGCGTGATGTCATGGCTGCAATTAGGCAGAAAGTGAGTATGGAGGTGCAAAGAATATCTTAGAACTATTTGGATTTAAAATGGAATCAGAAGATCAAATGCAATCTTTTTTTCATTCTGTGGCATGTGGAAATGAGTGTCATGCCTGTGTATATAGATATATTTATTCATTTCATTTCTATACTGCCCAATAGCTGAAGCTGTCTGGGTGGTTCACAACAATTCACAAAAATTACAAACCACAGATTAGGGATGTCCATCGCTCGGAAATCCGGTTCTTTTTTGACTTGATGGAGTTCCACAGCATTTTGACTCAATTTGCATTTGCTAGCCGAGCTGCAGGCTTTTCCCTGAACTCCAGGAAGTTTTTTGCTCATTCCCCCCACCCTGCAGGATTTGCAATTTGCACAAATTTCGGAGCAATTGCAAAAATTGCTTAGAAATTTGTGGAAATCGTTCAGAAATTTATACAAATTGCTCAGAAATGTGTACAAATTGTAGAACCTGTGGAAAAATGTGCAAAATGCCTGGAAAATCAATGAATGGGCCCAACTCGCCATAGCGGGAAGCAGAATGAAGTCTGGGGGCCAAAGTTAGGAAAACTTGTTGAACTCCACACACTGTCAGGGGTGCCCCTGAGCATAGGCGGTGGCAGAGTAGCTCAGAGTCTGAAGAAGAACCGCAAAATGTGGGGGAGAAACTTTCCCAGACTCTTCCAGACAGGGAGGGGCAGACTCCTCAGGTTTCAATAGTCCAGCTGGACAGAGACAGCCTCTCTTCACATCCCCCCATGAGAGACAGTGAACAGGGAGAGTTGGAGCTTGGACAGCCTGAATTCTTAGACTCCAGGCAATGATGAAGGGCCAAGAGAGAGATGGGAGGGGTGGAGCTTAGGCGATCTGCCCAATTGGCCCGGCGGGAACCTCACGCGTAGATACCACACGAGACAGAGGGAGATTCCCCCCCCTTAAGTTAGGAAAGTGTGCCCACCTTTTCTCAAACAGTAGGCAACTTCCAATCTTCCTGGTTACCCTTTGAACTCCCTGAAGGCTTTTCCTTTGTAGACTGTGAGTTACTGACAATTAGCATCTGTATGACCCATTGAAGTAAAAGGATTAAAGAGTCGTGGATAGAAGCGTCTTGTCTGTGTTTTGATTTTGCTGTTGGAGTTCAGTGGGGACAAAAGGGAAACCTCAGACACACACACACACACACACACACACACACCATATGGGGTGTGTCCATATGGATGTCCCTGACATCCCTACCACAGATATAACATTATAAGAAAACATAGTATAAAATGTTTAACATATAAAATTTAAAACAATTAAAATAGCTAAAAGCAATGTCGATAAACAAAGTCAGTACTAGATCAGTTCAAGGTAGCTGACATAAATGGTCTGTCATATGCCATTACATGCCTGGGAGTAGAGGGCAGTCTTAACCTGGCACTGAAAACATGACAGTGTCAGTAGGCCTCAGTGGGGAGCTCATTCTACAGTCAGGGGGCCACCACTGAGAAGGGCCTCTCCCTTGTTGCCACTTTCGAGGTTCCCTTGGAGGATGCAGTTGGAGGAAGGCCTCAGATGTTGATCATAGTGTCTAGGTGGTGTAGGCCGGGAGACGTGCTCCACCAGGCATTGCAGTCCTGAGCTGTGTAAGGGTTTATGGGTTAAAATATATGTCTCCTTCTCAAATGTTACAGAAGAAGTTGACACATTATGAAGATGTTGTGTCTTGTTCTTTATGAAACATGTGCATTTCCCCACCATTGCTAAAATGCCTATGTGTTTATCTGCACAGGGGACAGAAGACCAGGTATCCCAAGCTCCTTCTGCCAAAAGCCAAAGAGGGTCAAAGAACAGCAGCTTGACAACCTCACTGGACAGCCTGCCTTCAGATGAAGGGTATGGGGCATCACCATCTCTTTTGTGTAGAAAATGAAGTGAACTTTTTAAAAAGCCCAGTTGGCCATTTCAAGTGGGCTGCTGGACTTTATCCAGCATGCTGCATGGCTATATTCAAGGGGAGAATTTGTTCCTTTTTCTTTGTTCTTGCTGTCATTTTCTTTATAGCATGGCACATTCCTTATGGTTGCTGAAAAGAATTATTTTAGGACAGACAATTCAGTAACTGAAAATTACCTGGACAAGATTCTGCCCACTCACTTGACTCCTAGACCCTTTCTTCATAGGCCTACATTCCTAAAGTCCTCTACCTCAGTCTTCGTTGACTTTCCTAGCTCCATGTTTGTCAAACTCTTTCGAATTTGACACACCCAACAACCTCGCACCCAGAGCAAATTATGCAGATTAAGTCATGAAAACACTTAAAATATCTTTGCATTATGTATTTTGAACAGTGCCTCCTTTTGCTTCTGTTGGTGCTAGATAACACAGGGTGTCATCATACAATATTGATCTACCTTTATGTTGAGTACTGTTAATGGAATATCTTGATATTGAATATCTCTAATTCTCAACACCAGGTCTATCTCTGATGCCCTGGCCGTGCCGCAGTCCATGACTCGCCGCTCATCCCTTCGCAGCCTTGAAGTGATGGAGCAGCTCAAAGAGTTGAACAAGCTGCTGATGGCCAAGGAATTTCAGATACGAACGGAGGGAGTAACTTTGCTAACTGAGCACTGCAAGAACAACCCTCAGCTTGTCTCATCAAATATCATTCAGGTAGGTACTGAGACCCACTGGAATGCCAGTGCCCTTAACACAGGTCACCCATTCACTGAGGTTGGATTAAGCCAGACCACCCTAATCCTTACCATTTAGAGAGCAGCCCTATGGTCCCAGAGCGATTGGCCCAGGAACAACAGAATGGCTCAGATTCTCCTCTCTGAGGTTGGAGACTACCCTCCAACCTCAGAAGGGGGAGTAGGAGATCCGATCCCCCCTCCCCCACCCCCTTGCAGGTGGAGAGAACCACACTGGATGCCTCCACAAGGTCAGTAAATCAACCTGGGAGAGGAGCAAAGGGGACATTCCAGGGGGTGGGGAGGGGAGGAGACTGGAGAGGTCAGGATATAATTTATCCTGAGCCTCCTCCAGCCTCCTTCCCTCCCCCTCTGAAGTGCCCTTGCTAGATGGGATGAAAAGCCTGTCTAGCAAAACAACAACAACAAAGATCAGGGGACAGGGACACAAAGGTCGCCTCTGCTACTCTTCCCACCCTGCCAGTTTCAGCCTGTCAGGGCATAGGAATCTTGGAAGCCTCCTAGTTCAGGGGCTTCCAAGCAGTGAGGGCACAAGCCGTAGGACTGTGCCCTTAAGGCTGCTTCTGTCCAGTTTGCCTAATTTGAATGTCTGCAATTTCCCCGCATATTCCATTTTAGACTGTGACTAAATGCAGACTCTGGGGCATCAGTATTAATTGCATTACCCCTTGGCCCTCCACCTTTTTGTTTTGTTTACCACCCAGCCTGATGAAGTGTTCTGGAGAACTAAAAGCTTGCACATTATTTGGTGACTTTTAAGTTGGTCTCAGAAAGACCAACTTTACCCTAATGCAGATTTTGGAATTTTTCTTATAGCCAACATTTATTTATTTATTTATGTAATTTATTAATTGCCCATCTGGCCAGTCACCCAGCTGCTCTGGGCGATGTACAAAGTGTATAATAAACAGTTTAAAACAATAAAATTCTACAGTAAAAACACCATTTTCTAAAAATACCCTAACCCACCCCAAATTCCTGCCTGAACAACCATGTTTTTAATGCGCAGCGGAAGCTCATTAAAGAGGTGGCATGGCGGAGTTCCACAGAGTGGGGGCCACCACGGAGAAGGCCCTCTCCCTCGTCCCCACCAGTCTAGCTGTCCTGGCTGATGGGACAGAGAGAAGGCCATCCAAGGCTGATCTTGTTAAGCGGACTGTCTGGTGTTGCTGGAGGCGCTCCTTAAGTTAGGCTGGGCCAGAACCACATAGGGTTTTAAAGGTCAAAACCAACACCTTGAATTTGGCCCGGAAAACAACTGGTCACTGCCATTGCTTTTTGTGCATCCAGTTTGTTGTTGTTTTCCTGAGAAAGCCTTCATAACAGTTGCTGCACCTGTACCCTTTTCTCCCTGTGAGCAATAAGAAGTAGGAATCCCATTTTTCCAGTAGTGGAGTGTTCTTTACAAGAGGTCTAGAGGAGCAATGAACACTGGATGCTTTCAGAGAAACACCAGTAGAATAACCCATCCTATCAAGAACCCCAAAGATCCATCCTTGCTCCCATTTAACTACAGTGCATATTGTATTGCTGATCCCAACTTGATTATTTGCATCACAGAGCTACCTCTTGTAAAACTCCCACATGTGACCTGTTATGCAAAACCTAGACAAGGATATTATCCCACCTCATGGGGCAATACCAAAATTACTCCTAGTTTTCTTGTTTGGTTTGTTGGGAATTCTTTCTCTCTACTATACATTGAGAAATGATGGTAAATCCAAAAAGAGGTCTTGACTGTGAAAACACTATATTAAAATGTTCTCATTTTACTGGTGGAGGGCCAAGGTGGAGGGCCAAGGGGTAATGCAATTAATACTGTCTCAGGTTTGTGACAGTTTAGAAAGTGTCTCTGTTATCATGTTTCTGTGTACACAAAATCATACGCAATTTATGATAGGATTTACTTGTTCTGTTTTCACATCAACAGATCTTTGATGCTTTTACCCTGAGACTTCAGGACTCCAACAAGAAAGTCAACCAGTATGCATTAGAATCAGTCATCTCTATGATCCCAGTACTTAAAGATGGCTTAAATCCAGTCCTGGTCTCTGTGGTGACTGTAGTCACAGACAACCTAAACTCAAAGAATTCTGGGATTTACAGTGCAGCAGTGAAAGTGCTAGACACAATGATCATTCATCTAGGTAAAAGCTATTTCCTCCCTGCCTTTATTTATTTAGTGTGCTTTTATATCCCACCTTTTAGCTCACCAAAATCCATTGATGGGAGGACCTTATGTATCTCCATAGAATGCTGTCTTGTGAAGCTGTTAGATAAACATTTCTAAGCCTAACGGTTTTCTATTATAATATATAATGAACTTTCATCTCAGAACTGGGGATAAGCCAAGACTAGCCCTCTCCCTTATCTCTCACTCACACCTAGCTTTTCTCTGTGTGACCCATGTAGTGAAGAGGTAGCAGTCATTTGTTTAATGGTGTGTATTAACAGTGGTAGTAATATGTTGAGGCTACCATATGCAAGATGCCGGGACTCACAGGATACATGTCTACTGCCACCTTGGATATATTCATGCATACGCAATATGGCTGCAGAATTTCTGTATTTGTAACTGAGATGGTGGGGTCCTTTCCCCACCCCCCTGCCAAGTTTTATTATAATTATAATCAAGAAAATACAAATACAGGTGAAGATGGTGGAACTTGGAGGCAGTGCCAGCTCCAGGTTTTGGAGGGCCCTTGGACAGGACACCTTCAATAGGCCCCTCTCACTCAGGGCTTCTCTACACAAGCAATTTATTGCACGCTCGTGATTCGCCACGCATGGAAGTTTGTGGGTCCTTGACACGACACTGTCAAGCTCCAGGACATCTCCTGTGCTTTTCCCCAGTTATCTCACTTTTTAGAAGATTGGAGATAGCTGTAATAAACCTTAATTGCACATAGGGATGTCAGAGAATTTCGCCACAAATCTCGGGGAGGTCGAATGCCAGTGCATTCGGCCCCCCGAAATTGGTGGAGAAACGGTCTGCCCCCCCGCCCCCCCCGGGATGGGACTTACCTTGCTCAAATGTCCCTGGCGGCGGCGGCTCCAGCGGCGGTTCGGTGGCGGTTCGGCGGCGGTGGCGGCCAGTCTTCCGACTGGCTGCCGCCGCTGCCATTTCCGAGTAAAACAAACAAACAAACAAACAAACGTGATAGGCTACGTAAAGATTTACGTAGCCTATCACGGCAAGTTTTTTTAAAAAAACACCGTGATAGGCTACGTAAATGTTTACGTAGCCTATCACGGCTGACGTTGAAAGAAAGAAAAAAAAAGCGCCTACGCAAATGGCGGCGCCCATGGGTGCCGCCATTTGCGTTCCTTATTTTGGCACGCGTAGTCTATGTAAACATTTACGTAGACTACGGCGAAAATAAGGGGAACGCAAATAGCGTTCCCCTTATTTTCGCTGTAGTCTACGTAAATGTTTACGTAGACTACACGTGCCAAAATAAGGAACGCAAATGGCAGCGCCCATGGGCGCCGCCATTTGCGTATGCGCTTTTTTTTTTTCTTTCAACGTCAGCCGTGATAGGCTACGTAAACATTTACGTAGCCTATCACGGCTGACTGCAGGGACGCAAACGGCGGCGGCTATGGCCGCCGCCATTTGCATCCTGGCAGGAAACGAGGTTTTGCGGCCGGAGGGACGGGGCGCCTCCCCCCCGGCCAGTATTTTGGGGGGAGGGACAGAGCGCCTCCCCCCCACCACGAAGCAAGCTTCGGGATCAGGTAAGGGACTTTCATCCATCCTAATTGCACAATATCGGCAGTGTGTAATGCCGGCATAGCACTATAATTCAGCCAATAGATAGCGCTGTTTCATTGACCATATAGAACACTGCTGAGAAATGAAGTTTTCAATTCCACATCACATGCTCTCTGTCTAAAGGAGCCTGTCGTAATCCTGCAAAGAAAATGGAAGCAGAAAGCCCTGGTAAAGTTGTGGGATTTTTGCCTGGTGTAGGAATGCTCTCGGTGAGTCTACCTTCTCACCAGCATTGCTGTCAGCTCCTCCTCCTCACCAGGCAATGAGCAAGCAGGCAATGGCATCTCCTGCTCCTCCTTCACACCACCACCATTGTCTGGGCCAGAGCAAGAGGCAGGTGAACAGGAAAGTTGCAGGGGGGGTTGTCAGTGGGCCCCCCTGCTGAGTTGTGGGCCCTTAGCAGGTGCTTGACTATGCTGAGCCTTGATGCCAGCCCTGCTTGGAGGATCCAGTCTTCACAGACTTTTAACTGAGGCTCAGTATATAACCAGTTTTGTCTTATTATCTGCGCTTTGGTTTAAGAAGGTTATGCGGGTGGGTGGGAGACACTTCTATTCCGCTGATTTCATTACGACTACTCCAAGGTCAGCGAGTTTAAGATTGCAGTCTTTTTATGCCTGTTAACTTTTATAGGCTAAGAGTGATATGCTGGCTGCTTCTTTTTTTTTAAAAAAAGTAGTGTTACTTTGATTCTACTTTTCTGAATCAAACCCGTTTCTGGGGTTGTAAATCTGTCACCTTTCACCTGTGCTAAATTCTTACAAGAACAGAAATGTTATGTATGTGGAATGGAGGTAAATGTGGATCTGAAATGAGAGATGGCCTTTGCAGTGAGGGTCACAAGAGGAAAATGTTGCAGGCTGGCAGGGGATAACATCTCATTAAAAGCTCTTAAAGTGCAGTGAAAATGTGTCCCTAGGTAATCTGTGTTCAGTGCAAAGGGACAGATTTATGTATCACTCTTGGTGGGATGTTCAGAAATTATTGATTTCAAATAGAATTTGGGTGCTATAAAATCAGCTTTGCAGAGGATGCCAGATCTATACCTGCATTAGAATTAATTCATTTATACATGCATGCTATTTATATACCATGGTTGTCACGGAGACCATGAAGTAGGGATGTCAGAGAATTTCGCCACGAATCTCGGGGAGGCCGAATGCCAGCGCATTCAGCCCCCCGAAATCGGTGGCGAAACGGTCTGCCCCCCCGCCCCCCCCCAGGATGGGACTTACCTTCGGTGAATCTTCCTGGCGGCAGCGGCTCCAGCGGCGGTTCGGCGGCGGCCGGTCTTCTGACCGGCTGCCGCTGCCGCCATTTCCACTAAAAAAAAAAAACGTGATAGGCTACGTAAAGATTTACGTAGCCTATCACACAGCTAGATTTTTAAAAAACACAGTGATAGGCTACGTAAATGTTTACGTAGCCTATCACGGCTGCTTTAAAAGAAAAAAGAAAAAACGCGCATACGCAAATGGCATACGCCCATGGGCGCCGCCATTTGCGTTCCTTATTTTGGCACGTCTTAGTCTATGTAAACATTTACGTGTACTAAGACGGTGAAAATAAGGGGAACGCAAATAGCGTAGCGTCTACGCTATTTGTGTTCCCCTTATTTTCGCCGTCTTAGTCCACGTAAATGTTTACGTAGACTAAGACGGCGAAAATAAGGAATGCAAATGGCGGCGCCCATGGGCGCCGCCATTTGCGTACGCACATTTTTTTTTTCTTTTAAAGCAGCCGTGATAGGCTACATAAACATTTACGTAGCCTATCACGGCTGACTGCAGGGACGCAAACGGCGGCGGCCACGGCCGCTGCCATTTGCAGAGCTGGCCGGCCAGGATTCGGGGGGGAGGGATGTAGTGCCTCCCCCCTGGCCAGAATTTCAGGGGGGAGGGATGGAGCGACTCCCGGCCAGAATTTCGGGGGGAGGGACGGAACGCCTCCCCCCCCGGCCAGAATTTCAGGGAGAGGGACAGAGCGTCTCCCCCCCACCGCAAATGTCACCCGTCGAAAAGGTAAGTGACTTTCGTACATCCCTACCATGAAGTCCTGAATGTTGACATCCCTCAGAACCAACAGTCTGCATGACCTCACCTCAACAGCACACCTTAAACCACCTCTGTCAGCTCAAATAGGGAGACTGTTAAGCAGCGGGGTGGGTGGTACAGCAACAGAATCCCCAACCTGTCCTGCTGATCCAGCACAAGTGCAACAGAACAGTAGTCAGAGGGACCAGAAGCCTGCAGAGGGAGATGGAATTCCTATAGACCACAGCAACCGCCCCTCCCTGGCCTTCAAGTCCACCCTGATGCTGAACCAAGTACCCTGGTGGACATTGCTGGAAGAGACTAACTCCTCCCTGCTCACCCACCCAGGTCTTGGTTATGCATGCCAGATTGTCCGCCTCATCCACTATTAAATCATGGAAAGGGGAGGTCTTACTTTGAACTGATCTGGCATTTAAAAACAGTATTTTAAATACTGCTCTGGAGACCTGAGGGCAGGCTGACAGGACAACCACCAAACTTGTGGATGGGGGCAGGGCTGGAACACAGCATAACTGTTAACCATCTGAGCTGTATTCTCCTAACCTGGCTAGCCCTCCTCCCAAATGCCATATCTCCCTCAACCTATAATCACACTAGTGATCTCGGAAGCTAAGCAGGGTCAGCCCTGATTAGTACTTGGATGGGACACTGTTGGGAAATCAGGCTTCCTGCATTGAGCAGGGGGTTGGACTCAATGGCCCCTTCCAACTCTATGATTCTATGATAACTGGGGCTCCCTCAGATCCCTACTTTGCCCCATATCCTCTTTTCCAGGCACATGACCAGATTTTAAGAGAAAAAAACAACCCTCACATGCATAAGAACTGCAAAAGCCAATCAAGCCAATGTTAGGAGGGTGACTCTTGCCCTTGCATCCCCCCGGAGAGGCTCCCTCAAAGGGGCGACCCTGCCTTTGGTTTGGATCTTAGCAGCAATTCATACCACTATTTTTAATCTAGCAAAGTCAATACAGATTGACTTTGTCAGTGGATTTTGGTGTACTGAACCAGTCTTTTGAATGTACTACCTGTCACATTCCTTTGTCCTCCCCCTTCGCAATCAACACACTCCAAGATACCAGGCTTCAGGCTCACTACTTCATTAGTTAACGACCAGGTTCCTTACAAATGCAAATTCTAGGAAACTCTCAGGCTACAAAGGAAACAGCCACTCCACACAATTACAAATACCAACAGAGGAGCAGAAGTGGAAGTTAGAGAAGTTGCTGGCTGTTTGAACAAGAACTTCCTGAACAGACTAGCTTAGGGGGGATGCCCCTCCCTTACACTTGCTCCCTCCCACGTAGGCCATCACACATAGCCAACCTGGAGGAGCATCTGAGCTCCGCCTCTAACTTTTCCTGCTTCGCTCTGAGATGGACCCTAGCATCCCTCAACTCATTCCCCTCACTCTCCTCCTCCCCAGAGACCTGGGTTCTCATGGAGGAGGAGAAGGGAGACCCTTCAGGTTGAGTCATCTGTGTGCCAAGGTTTGAGAAAAACACCATGCCATATCTGAGCTCACCAGGGAGGGAGCCTCCCCCAGTTCTGGCTGTTCCCATTCTGAGTTGCTAACTATCTCCACACGCTCAGATTCATTCCTGACACTACCTGGCCTCAGATTGGAAGTTGCTGCATCCTAGAAAATCTTTCCAAAGTGTACTGAATGTAGAGAATGCAAAAATCCACTGAAATAGTCAACTTCTGTTGGTATCATCATGGAACAATGTTACCTTGTAAATTCGTTCTTGTTCTGATTCATAACAATGATACAACTGCATGGTAAGTCTTCCCCAGAGTTTAGAGTTAGAGTTAAATACTGTAAACTCGCCGTAAACTAGTGGCTGCAAAAAATGTGGGCAGACAATCATCTGTAATCTGGCCACATGAGGAGGTTAAGGGATATGCTAAAAATTACTTTTATCATGTGGCCAGATGCTATAGAAGATCAATTCTCCACATGGCTCCATGCGTCCTTTGGTAACTTTGCAAGTAGCTTCCTTGGCATTTATATCCATCCCCAAAAGCATTTTCTTCTGGGAGCTTCACTTGGGTCTATCTGGTGAAATTAGTTTGCTCTTGATATGGGGGACATTTTCCCAAATAAGCTTCTTCTGAGCTGGCTCCACGGAAGCCCTAAGTTATGAGTTTCAGCTAGCTCCTTCTCCTGTCTCCAGTCCATAAATACCTCCAAACTGCACTATTCTTTTTCAAAGGAAATTTATGGTTTGCTGAGCTCATTTCTGAAGAACAAACAAGCATAAATCCAGGTCTAAATGACGGCTTGTTCCAAACGTTGTTCTCCGTAGGCAAAAATTGTGGTTGCCAATAACTACACAACCAAGGACTGCTGTAAATCCCATACCATGTGGATTTATGTCAGCAGCGGAAATACAGCACTGGGTGAATAAGCCAGATGTACTATAGGGTATTCAAGAGTCGGGACTGAAGTTGGAGGTTATATACAGGTGCCCTAGTAGGTTTACTAATATTCATACTCTGTTGAATTTCTAAGAACAAACTGTGCCTGTATTAAAGCATACGGCCACTGTATTTGGGGTCAGAAGTGAATTTACTCCATGTTCTGATTGTCTAAGAGTGGATGGAATATGCTCCCCTGTAGAATGTAGCTTGTCTCACTTGCTTGAGCCATCTAGACTTTTCAGTTCTTTCACATTGGACATTGTGGCCCCTGTCCAGAGAAAGATAGCCCTGACTTACTTAATTCCCACTTTAGTTAAAGGCTTTGTAATGAACGCTGTATGGATCAGGACCATTGAAATTCTGGATTCTAGTTTCTTGTGCATGTTCTGAGTTTGGAGTGTTGTTCCTCTTCCCTGACTGGGATTAGGAACCACTTAGCTGTCCATTATAGATGCTTTAGGACCCAACCTCCACGGGAGGGCCATATGTTAATTTATTTTGTAATCTTCCATATTCTACTATTGTGGAACTCTCATGAACTCTGAAAATGAAAAGGTCTGAGTTTTGACAAGACAGATCTTGAGATCTGAATAATGGAATGGCAAGATTTAAAATCTGGCCTTAAATATGTGGTGTAACTCATTATACTGCCACACTGTGGACATTAAGAACATAAAAAGAGCCATGCTGGATCAGACCAAAAACCTACCCAGTCCAGCACTCTGTTCCCACAGTGGCCAACCAGATGCCCATGGGAAGCCCACAAGCAGGACATGAGTGGAACAGCATCCTCCCCAGCAACTGGTATATAGAGGCATATTGTCTCTGATTCTGGAATCAATTTATAGCCAACATGATTAGTAGCCATTGATAGCCTTCTCCTCTATGAATTTGTCTAATCCCACTTAAAGCCCATCCAAGTTTGTGGCCATCACTACGCCTTGTAGTAGTGAATTCCATAGTTTGACTATGCACTGTGTAAAGAAGTACTTCCTTTTATCTGTCCTGAATCTCCCACCACTTGGCTTTATGGGATGACTCCAGGTTCTAGTATTATGAGAGAGGGAGAAAAATGTCTCCTTATCCACATTCTCCACACCATGCATAATTTTATATACCTCTATCATGTCCCCTCTTAGGGCCGATCTACATTTATGGTTTTTTACGCTCCCAACAAGGTTTCATGCCTCTCCTTTCACATTACACTGCCTCTGTCTCATATTGGAACTGCAATTTCCTGCTTCCCTGCCACCACTTTCAATACCCTGATATTCCGGTATTTCCGGCTCAATTTCATTCATGTGTTCTGCTTTTCCGCTTTTGTTACCATATATGGGCATGTAATTCCCCTCCCACACCTGTCCTCGTATTTCCCTACTGGCCAATCTCCGCTATCAATGCCTCCATCTGCTCTTGGGGGAGCTTCTAGCATCTGCAGCTCACTTCCTTGTGGTATTAACCCATAGTTCTCTCTCCTACGGATGTTGCGGGAGCCCAATTTGGTCCGCAAATTTGCCACAACCCTACTCTCTCCTCTCCAAGCTGATTCTTTTTTTTTTTTTTAGTACTTTATTCTCTTCGGATCTTCGAAGAATCGGAGAGTGTCTTGGGACAATGAAACTTAATTCCAGGCAGGCAGCACGGAGTCCTGCTTGCACACACACACGCACAGGGAAAAGGGAAGATGATGAGTTTAAAATACAGCCATGTACAGATTCTGATCTTCATATCGTACCAAAAAATAAAAATAAAAAATACAGCACACAGAAGGAGCAGTCCCTCCGAAGCATTGAAGTTTCAGGGAGTTAAGCTGGCAGGAAAGAAAAATCAATGGGGCCAGGTGCTGAAACATTTAATGTTGAGGACCGCAGAACAAGGAAGGGGGGGAGGGCTGGGAATTGGGAGAACCAGTAAAAAGAGACTGCTCCCCTTCCGCGATCCGCCCACTTCTACTGCAGTGAAGACTCTCCTATTGAACAGTATGAAGCAAAGTTACGGTTTTAAGGAAGTATTGAAATGGGGAAACAGGGTGAGTGTGAATAATCACGTTTTAATGTGATTGAATTTCTACTGACTTCCTTGCGCTAGCGAGCACAATGTAGATGGGCCCTTACTCACTTCTTTTCCCCTCTCTCCTAAGGACAGAAGCCCTATGTGTACTAACATTACACTACACACATTTTCCTACCTGGAGTTGTTCTCCACTACAATATACATGCCTTTTCTTACTTGATTATGTTTTCCATGCAGGAAAAATGTAATGTCTGAAAGAGCTCTCGATCCTTTGCTTTGATCATAAATTCATTTATGTCAGGGGTGGGAAACTCCAGACCTGGGAGCCAGATCAGGCCTGTTAGGGATCCCATTCTTTCCCTCCGGGGTTCCCCAGTACGCCACACCCCTTTCACTCAACCACTGATTGTTTGGTGGTTTCCCAGCTATTTGAAAATTTTGAAATGTCTCTCCTACGGCTTAGATACTGGCAGTAAGAGCTTTAAGCTAAGATATGCTGATATTTTGGGGGTTCGGCCCTGCCCCTTTTGCCTTAAGTCCTGCCCACCACTGGAATGTGGTCCTGAGAGCTTCTCTGAAATAGAATCCAGCCCTCAGGCTGAACGAAGTTTTGCTCCCCAGATCTGTGTGGATCTGTAGGACTGCATGTAACTTTGTAACTCCTATTATAGCATCCAAAACCTCTTATACTTCTGCCAGTGTAATAAAGAGGGCTGAAAATAATCATGAATATTAGTAATACATTTTGGGATACCGTATCAAGTTTGCACTTGCAAAAAGGTTGCTGCTTGTGTAGCTAAAATGACAGGATGAATTTAAAGGGAGGGGATCATTCCACTGTCTGTAAAAATGTTGAGCTTCTCATCTGGTAACTAATCTATCATTTATCAGGCCATGTTGAGGCAGATAAAGGAAAGCTTTGTTGTCATTCATCACACATTGCCTTTCTTCACCTCCTCTGAAAGCACCTCTGAAGTTGAACTCCTTTCAGTTGCTTATTTGGTGCTTTCATAGATAGCAGATGTTTCAAAATGCACAGCACATCTCAGGATGCAAAGAGAGAAGTACACATGTATGAATGAATGTTCAAAGGCAGTTTTGAAAGGTGAACTAAAATCTTTATGGATACTAATAAGGGAATGATCATCAATAATTAATACTGTGCACAGCTCCTCTACTTCTTACATTAGCATTTCAAAGCAATTGTTCATCCTGCTGAAGCAAGCAGTTATTCTTCTCATTCATCATTGAAATAACAATGTTGTCTGGCTCAGTGCACACATCATCACCATCAGAAAACAGAGTGTGTCAAACAGAAAATGGATTTTCTGTTCTGTGTTTTCTCAGCTTAGCTGTAGTTGATTCTTGGCTGCATACACTGCATAGGGTCAAAACACTCCTTTAAAAAGCAAGCCGAACACTTCCAAGTCTAGATTTTGTATTTATTTATTTGTATTTATTTACACTCCATCATTAGGGCTTGGGATGTTTCACAATTTAAAAAACAGCATGCATGCTGTATATTCAATAGAATCAGGTGTAACAAAACACATCCTAAAAACTCTAACAAATTACAAGCTTAATCCTGGATGTCAAAAGCCAGTTTAAACCGAAATGCCTTATACTGCTTTCAAAAGATGCTCCAGAGACTTTGGTAATTATCTGGGGGAAGGGAGTTCCATCAACTTGAGGCAATCCCACAAATGGCCACTCTTGTGTGTCCTTGCTTGACTGATCTTTACACACCAGTGCAACAATCAAGAAGGTGCTGTATGCCATAATTCAGTGGTGCACTGCACATGCTTTGCATGTGTTACAGTCTCGGCTTCAAATGCTGGCATATCTGATTAAAGGAGCTCAGGTAGAAGGGCTGGTAAAGATGCTCGGTCTGAAAGACCTTGAAGAGCTGCTGGTGCTGGTCAGAATAAACCATACTCAGCTCAGTGGACCAGTGGGCTGACTCAGCATCAGACAGCAAATCCTTATATCTGGTGTCCATTGGTCTTGAGCTTCTCAGAACTGCTAACATCTGGAAATTCCGGGAAACTGCCGTCAACTATTTGAGCAGCTGTTTTTTCAGCTAAAAGGTGCATTTGTAAATGGATGGTTGGAGTAGATTGCAGGGCACAACTGGAGTAGGCATCCAGTTTCCTTTACTAAGTGTACGTCTGCACCGGCTGTATTTCACATTTGCTTTTGATAGCTGGGAGCTGAATGTACCAATGCGCAGTCCACACTGCATCCCTTTTCCTGCCCCACTGAGAACCCCGTTTCCATTTTCCCCCATGCACAAATTAATACCTCATGATTATACTTTGTGTGGTACAGTTTGCTCTTGCACCCATGTCCTGCGTGTGGGTTCCTGGTCGACAGCGGGTTGGCCACTGTGTGAACAGAGTGCTGGACTAGATGGACCTTTGGTCTGATCCAGCAGGGCTCTTCTTATGTTCTATGTTCTTATTCCACAACATTCTTCATTCTTGCCATTGCCATTGTCCTGCTCAACTACTGGAGCTGTTCTCCTACCCTCTCCTCTTCTGCATGGCGCTTGTGAGGAAAAGATGATGTTCATAGTGGTGTTTTGCAGGCTGCTTGGTGATGACAAGATCCATGGGGCTCATGAGCTGCTGTGAGTGTGCACAGTGGGTTAAAGCTGAGCAGGTGTGAAGCAGTCAGTTCCACTCTGGGTTGTAGAGCTTCCACAAGCATGTGGACTGCCAGAGTGCCTGTTGCCAAGCCTCACTAGTTTCTTTGGTGCCATCAGAATCACACAATTGCTGACACCTGCATTGCTCCACTGTGACTGGCCAAGCCATTGTCTCTCTTTGATTGCAGCCTCCAACTGGTCCATAGGAAGAGCCCTGCCGAATCAGACCAAGGGATTATCTAATCCAACACTCTGTTCACACTGTTGTCAAACAGCTACCTGTGGGAAGCCCAGAAGTAGGACATGAGTGCAATAGCACCCTCCTGCTTGTGTTCCCAAGCAACTGGTATACAGAGGCATACTGCCTGTGATACTGGAGGTAGCACATAGCCATCAGGACTAGTAGCCATTGATAATCTTCTCCTCCATAAATATGTCTAATCCCCCTTTAAAGCCCTCCAAATTGGAGCGCATCATTACATCCTGTGGTAGTGAATATCATAGTTTAACTATGCACTGTGTGAGGAAGGATTTCCTTTTTTCTGTCCTGAATCTCCCACCATTCAGCTTGATGGGATGGCCCTGGGTTCTAGTATTATGGGAGAAGGAGAAAAACTTCTTCCTATCCACTTTTTTCATGCCATGCATAATTTTGTATACCTCTATCATGTCTCCCCATACTTGTCCATCCACTCCCAGTCCCTCCAGGATTCTAGTTTTTTCCACTGGCTCTTCAAGATGGATAGGATGAGAACCTCCCATCAACTGGTTGGTTCATAGTACTACGGCAAACACAGAGGCCTAGGGTTCTGTATTTTTCCTGTGGGAAACAATTGTTACTCTATGAGTCTTTTTAAAAAAAACCATGAATAAAATAGTTGACCTTTTGAACAATGGCTATTCTGTGGTGTGGTTTATTGCAAGGTGACAAATGGGGGAACAGAGTTAAGGTGGATGCATTGGGGAAATGGATACCTGGTCCAGTAAGGGGAAGCAAAGCACCAAACTGTGACTGGATAAGTTATATGAAAGCAAAAGGGTGCAGGGTGGAGTTCACCACTATGACTGTAATATGGATCATAGAAGCATAGAATAGTAGGGTTGGAAGGGGCCTACAAGACCATCGAGTCCAACCCCCTGCTGAATGCAGGAATCCAAGTCAAAGCATCTCTGACAGATGGCTGTCCAGCATCATCTTGAAAGCCTCCAGTATGGGAGAGCCCACCACCTTCCTAGGTAATTGGTTCCATTGTCGTATTGCTCTAACAGTCAGGAAGTTTTTCCTGATGTTCAGCCGGAATCTGGCTTCCTGTAACTTGAGCCCATTATTCCGTGTCCTGCACTCTGGGATGATCGAGAAGAGATCCTGGCCTTCCTCTCTGTGACAACCTTTCAAGTACTATGATTTGTACATGCAAGTGTGCCATCACAGATCCAATTTCACACCAAAAAAATTCATATCACCTCCTATTGCTTCAAATTCAATGCCTTTCAGCATCTCAGTTCACACATTCAGGTGCAAGGGTATGCTACCGAAGGGCTGTACATGCATGTGTGAACTAGCCTCAAGTACTGTGAAACAAAAATCTTCTCAATTCATGCTCAAAGAAAATAGCAATATTAAATTATCTTCTATGTGCTACAGATAATTTTCTCCCCACTGCCACCCACTTCCTCTTTGGTTTATAATAATTTCCAAACAAAGTGTTTCTGTCCCTTTCAGATAATCTTCTGCTGCTTCAAACTTTTGCCAGCAGGGTGCGTTTCATCAGTGGCCGAGCTCTGCAGGATATCACAGACCGCCTGTCAGGTAAAAACCAAACCCAAACCCAGCACATGTGGTTATGAGTTTCGTCCAAATGATCAAAGCAGTAGCTCAGATAACAGCAGGAGGCAAAAGGCTTCTGTCTGCACACTACAGCGTATTCTACTGTTATTTACACCTTTTCTTTCTTTTCTTTTTTATTGATTAATAGTTGTATTTATTTATGAACACACAATACACATCATTACAACAACACACACAGGGAGACACTAAAATACATCTAAGATTATAAGGTATCTACCTTCAGCTCCCCTTACACAACAAATGCTTATTATTGTTCTCTACTTCTTATCTTAGTTGTATATCATACATTGAGTTCACAGGCCTTATCTCATTTCTCCTAATTTTTAACAAAGGAGAAAGAGAGTTGACCATCTCAAAGTTCAGAATCCACATACATAGATATCATTTTTCTCTATTTCTTGGACAAATTCTAAAAAAGGTTTCCATTCTGACATAAATCTAATTATTAATCCTTCTTTAATTATAATAGTAAGTTTTGCCATCTCTGCCAGCTCCATCATTTTCGTGATCCACTCATTCACAGTTGGTATTGTTTCATTCTTCCACTTTTGTGCATACAATAACCTTGCAGCCGTTATCATATAGAGAAAGTGGGTTCCCCCCTTCTCTTTTACGTGTTTGTCCATTTGTTGTTGTTCAGTCGTTCAGTCGTGTCCGACTCTTCGTGACCCCATGGACCATAGCACGCCAGGCCTCCCTGTCCTGCGCTGTCACCCGGAGTGTGCTCAAGTCCATATTCATTGCATCAGTGATGCTATCTAGTCATCTCATCCTCTGCCGTCCCCTTCTCCTTTTGCCTTCAGTCTTTTCCAGCATCAGGGTCTTTTCCAGAGTTTTCTCTTCGCATTAGGTGGCCAAAATATATGAGGTTCAGCTTCAGTATCTGTCCTTCCAATGAGCACTGAGGATTGATTTCCTTTAGTATTGACTGATTTGACCTCCTTGCAGTCCAGGGGACTCGTAAGGGTCTTCTCCAGCACCACAGTTCGAAAGCATCAATTCTTCGGCACTCAGCCTTCCTTACAGTCCAGCTCTCACTAGGGATGTCAGAGAATTCCGCCACGGATATCGGGGAGGCCGAATGCCAGCGCATTCGGCCCCCCGAAATCGATGGCGGAATGGTCTGCCCCCCCGCCCCCCCGGGACGAGACTTACCTGGGGCAGATCTTCCTGGCGGCAGCGGCTCTGGCGGCAGCTCTGGCATCCGCTACGCTATTTACGTTCCCCTCATTTTCGCCGTCTTAGTCTATGTAAATCTTGACGTAGACTAAGACATGCCAAAATAATGCGCGTTGTTTTTTTTTTTTTAAGTTAGCCGTGATAGGCTACGTAAACATTTACGTAGCCTATCACGGCTGACTGCAGGGACGCAAACGGCAGTGGCTACAGCCGCCGCCATTTGCGTCCCTGCTATCCAATGGCCGGATGTCCGGCTGCTGGCGGAGCCGGCCGGCGGCTCTGCAGAATCCCTGCGGAGCACAGCCGGCTGGCCAGGATTCTGGGGGGGAGGAACGGAGCGCCTCCCCCCCCATCCAGGATGCTGGGGGGAGGGACGGAGCGCCTCCCCCCCCATCAACATAATCCGCGAAAGGTAAGTGCCTTTCGTACATCCCTAGCTCTCACAGCCATACATTACTACTGGGAAAACCATAGCTTTGATTATATGGACCTTTGTCGGCAAGGTGATGTCTCTGCTTCTTACTGTGCTGTCTAGGTTTGCCATAGCTTTCCTCCCAAGGAGCAAGCGTCTTTTAATTTCATGGCTACAGTCACTGTCTGCGGTGATCTTGGAGCCCAAGAAAATAAAATCTGTCACTGCTTCCATTTCTTCCCCTTCTATATGCCAGGAAGTGATGGGGCCAGATGCCATGATCTTGGTTTTTTTAATGTTGAGTTTCAAACCAGCTTTTGCACTCTCCTCTTTCACCCTTAGCTAGGGATGGTGGAGAATTTCTCCTTGAATCTTCGGGAGGCCAAGCGCCGAGGCATTCTGCCCCCTGAAAGTGTTGGGGAAATTCTCCGCTGGCCCCCCGCCCCCCCCGGGATGGGACTTACCTTCAGCGAATGTCCCTCTCGGCGGCGGGTCCCGGCGGCATTTCGGCGGAGTTTCGGCGGGGGCGGGGGCGGCGGGCGGTCTCCCGACCGGCTGCCGCCGCCACTGCCGTTACAAAATAAAAAAGTAAGTAAAAACAACAACAACACACACCCGTGATAGGCTACATGACGATTTACGTAGCCTATCATGGCTAGATTTCCAAAGTCAGCCATGATAGGCTACATAAATCGTCATGTAGCCTATCACGGGTGATTTGGGGGAAAAAAAGAAATGCGCGTATGCAAATGGCGGCGGCCCATGTGCGCCGCCATTTGCGTTCCTTATTTTGGCACGTCTAGTCTACATAAAGATTTACGTAGACTACGGCGAAAATAAGGGAACGCTATTTGCGAAATTTGGAAATCTAGCTGTGATAGGCTACGTTAATCGTTACGTAGCCTATCACGGGGTTTTTGTTTGTTTGTTTGTTTGACTTTTTCTTTCGCGGCCGGGGAGACGGGGCACTTCTCCCCAGCCTGAATTTTGGCCAGGCGAGGCGGGACGCCTCCCCCCCCTCGCCTGAACTTCGGGGGGAGAAGCGAAGTGCCTCCCCCCCACCGCGAATCACCCCTGCGAAAAGATAAGTGACTTTCGTACATCCCTACCCTCAACAAGAGGCTCTTTAGATCTTCACTTTCTGCCATTAGGGTGGTATCATCTTAATCGATCTTAATTCCGACCTGTGATTCATCCAAATCGGCGTTTCTCATGATGTACTCTGCATATAAGTTAAATAAGCAGGGTGACAATATGCAGCCTTGTCGTACTCCTTTCCCAATTTTGAACCAATCGGTTGTTCCATGTCTGGTTCTTACTGTTGCTTCTTGACCCTCGTAAAGGTTTCTCATGAGACAGATAAGGTGGTCTGGTACTCCCATCTCTTTCAGAATTTGCCACAGTTTTTTGTGATCCACACAATCAAAGGCTTTAGCGTAGTCAATGAAGCAGAAATAGACATTTTTCTGGAATTCTCTTGCTTTCTCCATGATCCAGCAAATGTTGGCGATTTGATCTCTAGTTCCTCTGCCTCTTCAAAACCCAGCTTGTACTTCCAGTAGTTCTTGGTTCGCATACTGCTGAAGCCTAGCTTGTAGGATTTTGAGCATCACCTTGCTGGCATGTGAAATGAGCGCAATTGTACGGTAGTTTGAACACTCTTTGACGTTGCCCTTCTTTGGAATTGGAATGTAAACTGACCTTTTCCAGTCTTGTGGCCACTGTTGAGTGTTCCACATTTGTTGGCATATTGAGTGCAGCACTTTAACAGTATCATCTTTTAGGATTTTAAATAGCTCAGCTGGAATACTGTCATCTCTTCTAGCTTTGTTGTTACTTAGTAATGCTTCCTAAGGCCCACTTGACTTCACTCTCTAGGATGTCCGGCTCCAGTTCAGTGACCGCACTATCATGGCTATCCGGGACATTCAGATCTTTCCTGTATAGTTCTTCTGTGTATTCTTGCCACCTCTTCTTAATCTCATCTGCTTCTGTTAGGTCCCTGCCTTCTTTGTCCTTTATCATGCCCGTCTTTGCACAAAACGTTCCCTTGAGATCTCCAATTTTCTTGAAGAAATCTCTAGTCTTTCCCATTCTGTTGTTTTCCTCGATTTCTTTGCATTGTTCATTTAAGAAGACCTTCTTGTCTCTCCTTGCTATTCTCTGGAACTCTGCATTCAGTTGGGTATATCTTCCCCTTTCTCCCTTGCTTTTCGCTTCCCTTCTTTCGTGAGCTACTTGTAAAGCCTCATCAGACAGCCACTTTGCTTTCTTGCATTTCTTTTTCTTTGGGATGGATTTTGTTGCTGCCTCCTGAACAATGTTACGGACCTCTGTTCATAGTTCCTCAGGCCTAATCCCTTAAATCTATTCGTCACCTCCACTGTATATTCATAAGGGATATGATTTAGGTCATACCTGAATGGTTTAGTGGTTTTCCCTACGTTCTTCAGTAAAAAAGTATCTGGCTTTAATTCTATAGTAGTCTTTAATATTCTTTGAACTAGAGACTGTATTCGTTTCCAAAACGTTTTAGCTTTTTTTTTTTTTTACAAATCCACCATAGATGATAAAACGTTCCATCTTGGTCTTCACATTTTCAGCATTTTCCAGAAACACCCTCATACATTTTAGACAGTTTATACAGTGACATGTACCATCTATACATCATCTTATAGAAATTCTCTTTAAGATTTGTACATAAGATAAGTTATTTACACCTTTTCAAAGTGGAATTGAGGACTGTGTCTTTTCTTTCTTTTAGCATATTTGAGCCAGCATAATTTCAGGAGTCCCTCTGACCTGCTGGTGCAAGAGCACCCCACGCTCCTGTTTTGGTGTTTGAGCACAACCGTTTGCAACATACTGGCTTAGGTCAGGTTAGCAGTGCTCAAAATGACACTGCTAATTTTGAAGCTGTTTCACTCACATCAAAATGGGTTGTTTTGGTGTGATGATTTTAATTTATTTTTTGCTAAAATAGATAAGAAAGCCTTTTAAAAACCCAAAGATGCTTTATTCAAAAGCAGAGCCAAACATTAAAAAGGTGTCCCATGCTGCACTTGTAGGAGGGGGGAAAACTGAGGTTAACAGTGTGATCCTATGCATGTCTAATGAGAAGTGAGCCCCACTTAGTTCACATGATAAACATGCCATTGAGTAAACATGCTGGAGAATCAATGAAATGGGAGTGGGGGCATTTTACAAAACCAATTCTCATCAAATTCCTGGGTCAGTTTCATAAATTTTGGCTGAGGGCTTTTCTAGACCAGGGTTTTATCCTGCACCTTTATCAGGGCTTCTGCTTGCAGATTCTTTGTGGGATTAAGATTGGCACCTTTACACGTGCTTACACGTGCTTTTTTCTGGGGATTTCCTTTCTATTCAAGGTCTATATGTTTCATGATACAGCCACTAGACTGTATCTAGTGGTGTGGTATAGTGGAATTGCAGAATTACACACAGCAGTTGCAGCACTTCACCACACTTCTAAAAAAAAATGCCAGACTTTCCCCAATCTTAAAAAAACAGGATAAAGGTTATAAAGCATGGGAGAGGCCCTGGAAATTGACGACGTCATGTAAAGCACCCACAAACTTCCATGAGTGACCAATCACGATAAAAGCCTCATGTAGAGATGCCCTTAATCACTGTTTCTCCCCAGCTGTAGTTCCGATGTAATTGATGTACAGATGTAATCTGTAACTGTAATTCAGAACTTGGTCCAGTAAGCAAGCATTGTGTCCGCATGCTCCCTCCTTCCTCCCCTTCTTTTTTACACCTTTAATGCAATACTTCCAAGGTTTATTAAACCACAGTTTCCCATTACAATTGAACCAGGAAACTGTGATTTAAGCTTCAGCTACAAAGCAGAATTCAAGATCGGATGTTTTCCATGAGGGTGTGAGAGAAGGGAGGAGCGAGCATGTGGGTACAACACTAATTCCCAGTCAAATAAACCATGCTTTATTGGACTAAGATCATTATATCTGAACTGGGCTACTTTCATGCACATATATGATACAGGAGGGATTTCTGAGTGTCACATTTTTTATTTTCAAAAGTAACCTAAAAGCCAATTGCCACAATCCCTCTAACCCAGCCTTCCACAAAGTTGGTGCTCTCCAGATGTTTTGGACTTCAACTCCCATCTGTTCCAGCCAACATGCTAATGGTCAGGAATGCTGGGAGTTGTAGTCCAAAACATCTGGCAGGCACAAAGTTCAGGAAGGCTGCTATAACATATTGGACAAGGGGAGCAGAAATTGTGACCACATACCCAGCCCATTCTGAAATTAGACTTGAGCTCACATTGTGAAACGATTGTATTGTGACCCTCAGAGCAGACTAAAGCCCCCAAACCTAAAATTATCTCCTCCGGTATCAAAAGTTTCAGTAAATTTTCCATCAGGCATTTTCATTTTTGAATTAACCTTTGACTCTAAATCATTTTTCTTGAGCCACTGATCATACAGAGGGACACCGACTGCACTTGTCGCTTCCTCATCAGATGTCACCAAAAGGTCACAGGTGTCACTGGAGTTCAACCCATGGTGTACCCTTTAGAGCTGGAATCTGGGAATTTGATATCACCCTTTTAGACAGCTCAATGCATGAAATAAATAACCAAGCCCTCTATCATGGCACAGGTCACTAAAAACCAACAGCATTCAAGAGCAATATTTTTCCTGTGGAAATGTAGTACTGAAGTCTCTAATTGCAAGAATGAAAGACACTTAGGATCAGCAGCTCTTTCATTTAGTCAAATTTCCTGAAGACGTTTCATAACAAAAAAGTATCAACCTATCTGTAATCTCTGTCTGCCTGCCTGCCTGCCTGCCTGTCTGTCTCTCCCCCTCCACTTTTTATGCAGTAAAAATTAATAGTAGTGGAACAATAGTAGAATTGTTATTCTAATATGCTCTTACCCAACTACCATTCATTTTAATGACGCCTCATTTTACTACTCTTGAAATATGATGGTTTACAAGCAATACCCCTTTGTAGTCTGCATGGACTAGGCAAAAATCTTACTATTGCTTTTGACACAGTAGTTTTGAAATCAATAGCTAGACATTTGAAGTTTTGATTTTGAGTGTTCAGAGCTCACTGATGTTGGTGTAATATGCTATCCCTTCAGCCATTTCAATAAATAATTAATCTATTTCTTGAAATACCCCTTATGTAAAATATGAAATAAGAAAGCAGATTAGTCACATTATCAATGTGATGATTATCAGCAAGAAACCAATTGTTAAATGTAATTTAGAATGCCCACAGCATGCTGCTCAGATTTTTATTTAGTATTTGTATAGTGTTTAGAGTGTTCAAAGTACTTTACATATATTATCTCAATAATCCTTACAAGCACACTGTTATCCCCAATTTACAGATGTCTGGCTGAAGCTCAGAGACAGTAACTTGCTTAAGGCCACCTAGTGTGTTCATGGCAGAGGTGACAAACTCTTGGACAGACCACAACTTGCAGCTTTTCTACATGATGCATTTATCATGCACTCATCATTCCCTACTCACTGTTGTTTACTGGTTCTTTAGTCAATGTCGTGACCTTCCAGCTTCAGTTCTGTATCTAATCAGCACTTCCAGCAAGTTTTTTTTGGAGCAGGGAAAATGGGGTATTATTTCTGATTAGCAACTATACCACAGTGCCACCTAGAGTTTATGCTGTGGAAAAACAGGAAAGGAAATGCTCCTCATGTAGTGCTCAGAGCTCAATTCTGCGATGAAACTGAAAGTAGATACAACAGATAAACAGCTGATTAACAGCCTCATGCAGTAATGCTCTTAAGTAACATCTAGTGCCTAGTAAGGGACTTAAAAAATCAAAATATGGTAACGCTATTCCCTAAACAGAGCTAGTGTGCTTTCAGACAGAGGTCACCTACAGTGCTACTGATGAGAAGGCACTGTGCAGCTACTCTGTCTTTTTCTCCTTAACGGATTTTCTAGAAAGAAGATGGAAGAAGTTATGGGAAAACATGGGAGGGTTATGAGTGTGGAAGATGACATAATCTCAAACACCCTCACCCCCACTACAGTTCTATCAAGGAGGCAGGGCAATGGCATGATAAAAGCCTGTTTGAAAGTACTCCTAGTTTTGAATAGCAGTTTATTTTATCTATTCATTGTGCACTGTAGTGAATTATTAGGATTTTTTCTTTACTTGCATGAGCTTGTTTGGGAATACCTGCAATGTAATTAACAAAAGAAAGCATTATTGGTTGTTAGAAATTATCGGTTTCACCTTCTAATTTTGTACCCTCTGCCAGCGAGCTCCTGAATACTCATAGACTTTAGCTGCTGGAATATAGGGGGTAATTTCTGCTGGGTTAGCTAATATATCAAGCAGAGTAATAACATGTTTGTTTGTTTATTACATTTCTATATTTGCCAAAGGCGAAGCTTTCTGGGTGGTTCACAACAATTAAATCCATAAAATACAAGACAATAAAATACAATATAACATTTTAAAAGTTTAAAACTACAATATAAAACTTAAAAATAATCACCAAATAGTGCAAAGACTTAAAATACAGTACCAGATTTAAAACAGAAACTGAAATACTCAAATGCTTGGGAAAATAAAAAAAGGTCTTCACCTGGCGCCGAAAAGAGCCCAAGGCGAGCCTCTCTGGGAATATCATTCCACAACAGGGATGCCACAGCAGAAAAGGCCCTCTTCTTAGTAGTCACCCTCCTCACTTTCTTTGGTGGGGGCTCCCAGAGAAGGACCGCTAAAGATGATCTTAGGTCTGGGCAGGTATATATGGGGGGAGACAATCCTTATGTTCTGCCTAATCATGCTCTACTTAGCTTGCCTTAGAAACTCCTTTGCATTCAACAGTGGCAGCAGCACTTGTTTTTGCTGCTGTTCTTAACCCCCAATGTTGATTTTTATCTCATAAAAATCTGCATAGGGAGTTGTCAGTGGCATGTGCCCCATACCTAACCCCTTTACCTCTCCAAAAAAACTCTTTGACGGTATTACTGTGCTGCTTAGGTAATTAGAAGAACCCTGTGCATGTCTCAAGACAGTTGTTAAGGGGTGTGTGGCAGATATCCTCTAGCATTCCTCGTTTGTAGAGAAAATGGTTGCCTTCTTAACAAACATTTAAATCTCAATTGTGTGAATATGTTCACAAAAGCGAGCAACTGTTTGAATTTGTAAAGTTCATCTGTCTCTCTGCATTGCAGTTTTGGTGGATTCTGCCTATCCACGGAAACCACAGGTCGTGGAGCGTCACGCCCTTCCTGTTCTCTGGTACTTCCTGAGCAACATGATTGGCAATGGAGTGTTGCCTGGAAAGAGTGGGAATGTGAGAATTGTGGTTTCTAAACTTGCCAAGAGCCTTCACAAGCAAATGGGACCCAAACTTGAGGAACATGTCTCTAGCCATTCACAACATGTGATCAAAAACTTCCAGGACCTTCTAGATATGGAACTCCAGTGAAGGAAGCCCAATTTTGTCTCTGGGACAATTTACAGTGTGCCACTTCAAGAGAAGGTGGAAATGAAGTGGTGGACAATGATACAGAGCTTTCAATTATTTAATTCTGGTTTTTTTTAAGTGTAATAATCTACTGTGGAAAGCTTATAGTAATAATCCACTATGGAAAGTGTATATAATATATTTTGCTGTAGAATTAAATTACATATTTTTCTAAGGCTTAATTTCCTCAACTTTTAACCTACAGAGACTAAGATTTTAATAATAATAATAATAATAATAATAATAATAGTAATTGTACATATAATTCTTATATGTATAAAAAGAGCATTTATTTATGTAATAAATAATATGTCAAAGTAGGATGGAGGGTGACAGATATGAACCTTAAACCATTGTACCATAGTGGACTGCCAATGCAAGAGAGTGTTGCTTACTTGAGCATCCAGGTGATCTAGTGGTGTTGGCCTGGACTTTTCCTATTTGTGCAGATGTTGCATTAGTTCATCTTTGCAAATGGGAAGACTATATCTTTCTCCAGTATAGCTGGGATGCCATGACAGGAGCTTTAGGTGGGGAAGGGTGAAGCCAGCATGCCTGGCATGGCCCGGTCTGACTAGTAACCAAGCTGTATGAGACAACATGTGTACAAGGCTTGAGCAGCCAGGAGCTAAAGAAACGGTTATTTCACCAACAGTTGTTTGACCAAATTGCTGTTTCAGGTCTTAGAGAACCAGCTCACTTTTAAGTTCTGTCCACTAAGCTACCATGGCCTCTTAAAGGGCTAGCACTCATAAAGACACAGTGGTTTCCCTGTGATGGTGGGATTGCTGGGGACTAAGAATAACATGGGTAGAGGTACTGCCAAGCCTTGAAGTCTGAGATCTGCAGGATTCATATCCGAGGAGATTTCATAATCTGTGTGCTTTGTCTGAGGCCTACCCTCTGTGGTGGTAAACATGCACTACACAGGCTGCAGGAGAGCTCTCACAGGACTGAATGCATCATCATTCAAACAGTTCTGAAGGGGAGACTACAGGGCTTAATTGAAATAACCATTGACAAAGATCTGAAGCAAACAAAATTTATTTAGTTGGAACCTCAATTATACAGAATACAGCAGTTGCTCACATAAAGCTAAATGCCTAAGGAGTATGTTTGAATAAGAAAAATGCAACCAGTAGTCTCTCTGAGTCCCAAAAGAAAATTGGATAATGCTTGCTTGCAAACTTTGTAGTCAGCCAGTCCAAACATTCCTGTAATCTACCAAGAAGCTGGGCACTTCAGAGTTGCTTCTCTGCAAACAGGTTTAGTTCCAAAGTGACAGGACAGTCACAGCAAAATGCCAAAGTTATAAATTGCAGCTTGAAGGACGTAGCCCTGTAATTATAACAAATAATATCAGATATGCAAAAATGATACCTGACCTCCTTGCTAATTCACCATGGATATACCTCAATTCAATTCATTCAAAGTGATAAGATCCCAGAGTTATTATTCAACTCCCTAGCAGAATAAACTTCAGCTCCTTCCTTCTAGCTCACCCCAGAATGATTCTGCCACTATATGACTAAACCAACCAATTCATGACAGTTACATTTTCCCCTGCTAAACTACTGTTGCCCAGACACTACTCTACAATTCTGAGACCTGTGGAATTAGTTATGACTAATAAACAACTACAACAATAAATGAATATCTGTTTAGAATTTGTAATGTGTGGTACAATTGGAAAGCTCAGAACAAGGAAATCACTGAACGAGGATTTTAGCTCTTTGACACCTATAAGGTACTACTTTGATTTCTTCTGGAACAACTGATGATACTTCCATGCTAGAAGGGCTGCTACAAGTGACCATTGCAGCCCAGTTTCTGTGTTTGGGGCGCCTTCATTTTATTTGTTTGTTTATTACATTTCTGCATTATCACTAGCTGAAGCTCCATGGGTGGTTCATCACGAAGGCTGTGAGCTACACTAAACTCCTTTAATAAATGAACTGGAGTGAATTCCTCTGAGTTCTGATGGAATTATAGACTCTGGGATCCAATGGTCCTCATCTTCTGTTTAGACCACCTCATCAGTGGTTTGATGCCTAGTCCTCTTGCCAACAGGATCTTCTTGATTCTTTATATCATGCATTTCTTCAGATGAAATAAATTTCGTGTCTCAACATATCTCTGTGTAAAGTTTGAATGACAGCTGTATCATCTTCAGATTGAACTCCGTTTACTGGGAGATCTTCATCAATCTGCTCTAGAACTAGGTACAACTATTCCCTTCTATCAACTATTTTTGTATCCCCTGGGGAGTTACATTTCATACTAAGGCTTTGTGTCCTGGTTTGGGGTGTAGCCCTCATATGAGCATTCCATCTCCTTTTGTTTTTGTTTTAGTTAGCTGATGCTTTTCACCTTTTGGTAGCCAGTTTCTTATGCACAACATGGTCTGCATCTTAAGTCTTTCATATATTGCTAATGGATGACTTAATTTGTCCCTTAGGTTTTATTCCAAAGTATAAATCAATGGGTGACAATGGTTATCTTCCAGACATTCGGAAATGGGGAGTTTCTCCTGTAGTTTCATCCCCTGTGGAATTATAAACAGGATCCAATCGGTACTCTTTCCTGGATCTGAAAAGCTACTATCAAGTACCAGTGCAACTGGTAGATCGCCAGAAGACAGCTTTTACCGCTCTGGTGACTGGCAATTTAAAATAATTCCCCATTCCCTTGCTAATTAACTATGAATATATATCCATTCATTTTACCTTATACAAGTTGATAGGAGCCTGGAAATATTATTCAACTCCCTAGCAGAACAAGACCCATTTTCTTCCTTCTAGCTCTCCATTGAGTGACTTAGTCCCTGCAGGGCTAAACCAAACCATTTGGGGGGTAACATATGGAGAGGCCAGAAAATGAATGTTGGCCTGAATGAATAAGTAAAAGTGTGTGTGTGTGTGTGTGTGTGCATGCGCGTGCATGTGGACTGAAGCCTGATTCTCATAACAATGTATAGTCACCACAGAAGGATCTTAATTTTTAGCTCAGATTCACTTGATTATTGCCCCCTTCACATCAATGTGTGACTGTTTGGGGGAGGGGAACCACCAGTGTGCCCAATGCTTGGGGTGGGGTCAGTAGGCCCTTTACATAAAAGAATGAGCTGCCATCTTTATGCCAAATGGTGGCTCGCTGAAGGAATGGGTTGCAGGCATTGCATGCTACATGCTCAGGGAACATCCAGTGGCTCACACAGCATGGCAAATGGTCCAGCAAGTGTGGTGATCCATGGACTGGAGTCCAGGAGGCTGAGCAGAAGGAGTCTGCCAGTCTCCACCCCGCTCTCGGACTCCCGCAACATCCCTACATCCAGCCATGGTTTCTCAAGTCATGTAAACCTGGGGGCGGGGGTTGTATGAAAGTTAAACAACCCTTACATAACTCAACAACAGACCATAGGTTATGTGAGGGTTGTTTAAACCTTGCACAACCCCTACCACCCAGGTTTGCATGATAGGACAAGCTGCAGCCAGGTGCTGAATATGCAAATCCTGCCCAGCACACACTGGGATGTGCCACAGGACTCTGTGGCTTAAATATGTTGTGATCATACAGACCAGGTCACAGTTTGCATGTGTATCAGTGGCCCAATTTGTGTACTCAGAGCAGGAAAAAATCCTACTGTATTACAATTCATACCTTACAAAATATATAAGAAGCCCTGAGCCTGGGGGCTTCTTATGTATCTTGAACCTATATTTTTCTTGAAAAATTGTATGTCTGTTTGCAATTACTCTGTCTCATTTTAGTTTGCAGGTGACTTTGCAGTACTGAATGATCCATATGGTTAAGTTCTCATTTATTTCTTTGCAATACCAAAGGATAAACTTCTGCACTTAGGGGCAAATAGTCTTTCTGTAAAGAGCTGCCTGGTGAAAAGAAAGTCCGATGCTGTAAAGAACAATATTGTTTAGGAACCTGGAATGTAAGATCAATGAATCAAGGTAAGCTGGAGGTGGTCAAACATGAGATGGCAAGATTGAACATCGACATCTTGGGAATCAGCGAACTAAAATGGACAAGCATGGGCGAATTTAATTCAGGGGACCATTATATCTACTACTGTGGGCAAGAATCCCTTAGAAGAAATGGAGTAGCACTCATAGTCAACAAAAGGGTGGGAAAAGCAGTACTGGGGTACAATCTCAAAAACGATAGAATGATCTCAGTACAAATCCAAGGCAAACCATTCAACATCAAAGTAATTCAAGTCTGTGCCCCAACCACTGATGCCGAAGAAGCTGAGGTTGATCGATTTTATGAAGACCTACAACACCTTCTAGAACTAACACCAAAAAAAGATGTCCTCTTCATCATAGGGGACTGGAATACTAAAGCAGGAAGTCAAGAAATCACCGGGATAACAGGCAAGCATGGCCTTGGTGTACAAAACGAAGCAGGACAAAGGCTAATAGAGTTTTGCCAAGAGAACACGCTGATCATAGCAAACACTCTTTTCCAACAGCACAAGAGGCGACTCTACACATGGACATCACCAGATGGTCAATATCGAAATCAGATTGATTATGTCCTTTGCAGCCAAAGATGGAGAAGCTCTATACAGTCAGTAAAAACAAGACCTGGAGCTGACTGGGACTCAGATCATGAGCTTCTTGTTGCAAAATTTCGGCTTAAATTGAAGAACGTAGGAAAAACCACTAAACCATTCAGGTATGACCTAAATCATATCCCTTATGAATATACAGTGGAGGTGACGAATAGATTTAAGGGATTAGACCTGATAGACAGAGTGCCTGAGGAGGTCCGTAACATTGTTCAGGAGGCAGCAACTCAATCCATCCCAACGAAAAAGAAATGCAAGAAAGCCAAGTGGCTGTCTGATGAGGCTTTACAAGTAGCTGAGGAAAGAAGGGAAGCGAAAAGCAAGGGAGAAAGGGGAAGATACACCCAACTGAATGCAGAGTTCCAGAGAATAGCAAGGAGAGACAAGAAGGCCTTCTTAAATGAACAATGCAAAGAAATTGAAGAAAACAATAGAATGGGAAAGACTAGAGATCTCTTCAAGAAAATCAGAGATCTCAAGGGAATGTTTTGTGCAAAGACTGGCATGATAAAGGACAAAGAAGGCAGGGACCTAACAGAAGCAGATGAAATTAAGAAGAGGTGGCAAGAATACATAGAAGAACTATACAGGAAAGATCTTAATGTCCCTGATAGCCATGATAGTGCGGTCAGTGAACTTGAGCCGGACATCCTAGAGAGTGAGGTCAAGTGGGCCTTAGGAAGCATTACTAACAACAAAGCTAGCAGAGATGACAGTATTCCAGAAGAGATATTTAAAATCCTAAAAGATGATGCTGTTAAAGTGCTGCACTCAACATGCCAACAAATTTGGAACACTCAACAATAGCCACAAGACTGGAAAAGGTCAGTCTACATTCCAATTCCAAAGAAGGGCAATGCCAAAGACTGTTCAAACTACCGCACAATTGCGCTCATTTCACATGCCAGCAAGGTGATGCTCAAAATCCTACAAGCTAGGCTTCAGCAGTATGTGAACCAAGAACTACTGGAAGTACAAGCTGGGTTTTGAAGAGGCAGAGGAACTAGAGATCAAATCGCCAACATTTGCTGGATCATGGAGAAAGCAAGAGAATTCCAGAAAAATGTCTATTTCTGCTTCATTGACTACGCTAAAGCCTTTGATTGTGTGGATCACAAAAAACTGTGGCAAATTCTGAAAGAGATGGGAGTACCAGACCACCTTACCTGTCTCCTGAGAAACCTGTACGAGGGTCAAGAAGCAACAGTAAGAACCGGACATGGAACAACCGATTGGTTCAACATTGGGAAAGGAGTACGACAAGGCTGCATATTGTCACCCTGCTTATTTAACTTATATGCAGAGTACATCATGAGAAACGCCGGGTTGGATGAATCACAGGTCAGAATTAAGATTGCCGGGAGAATTATCAACAACCTCAGATATGCAGACGATACCACCCTAATGGCAGAAAGCGAAGAGGATCTAAAGGGCCTCTTGTTGAGGGTGAAAGTGGAGAGTGCAAAAGCTGGTTTGAAACTCAACATTAAAAAAACTCAGATCATAGCATCTGGCCCCATCACCTCCTGGCATATAGAAGGGGAAGAAATGGAAGCAGTGACAGATTTTATTTTCTTGGGCTCCAAGATTACTGCAGACGGTGACTGTAGCCATGAAATTAAAAGACGCTTGCTCCTTGGGAGGAAAGCTATGGCAAACCTAGACAGCATAGTAAGAAGCAGAGACATCACCTTGCCAACAAAGTTCATATAATCAACGCTATGGTTTTCCCAGTAGCAACGTATGGCTGTGAGAGCTGGACTATAAGGAAGGCTGAGCGCCGAAGAATCGATGCTTTCGAACTATGGTGCTGGAGAAGACTCTTACGAGTCCCCTGGACTGCAAGGAGGTCAAATCAGTCCATCCTAAAGGAAATCAACCCTGAGTGCTCATTGGAAGGACAGATACTGAAGCTGAACCTCATATATTTTGGCCACCTAATGCGAAGAGAAAACTCTGGAAAAGACCCTGATGCTGGAAAAGACTGAAGGCAAAAGGAGAAGGGGACGGCAGAGGATGAGATGGTTAGATAGCATCACCGATGCAATGAATATGGACTTGAGCACACTCTGGGAAAGAGCGCAGGACAGGAAGGCCTGGCATGCTATGGTCCATGGGGTCACAGACACGACTGAACAACAACAACAACAAAGAGCTGCCTTCCCAGCCTTTTCTGAATTGTGTCCCCCTTACTTAATTGCTCTGTGAGTCTGTAACAGTGCAATCCTACACATGTCTACTCAGAAGTAAGACCCATTTAAATCAATGGGGCTCACTCCCAGGTAAGTGGGTATAGGATAACAGCCTAAGAGAAAGCAATTATGTGGACAGAGGAAGGACAGTGCATGTGAAAAGCTGTTGAAATGATTGCTTTAGATTGTGAAAGGACAATATGCAGTGTAACCTCTTTTGTGTGTGAAGTCAGAGAGAATCAACTGATATATCAATGAGGTAATTTTGTACATCCTACAAAGGATTAGTGGGGGCAATGGGAAAGCAACAGTTCCCAGTGAAGAGATTGCGGGGCGTGGGTGGGGGAAGATGTTTCTGATCAGTTTGGGAAACAAATGTGACAGGTGGACAATACTAATGTGAACATAATTTCAAAGGAAATGTGTGAACTGTACAGCCCAATCCTATCACTATTTATTTATTTATTTATTTATTTATTTAATATCCTGCCTTTCCACCAAAAATGGTGCTCAAGGCAGCTAACAATAATAAAATACAGATTAAAATCTGTATTTTAATCTGGAATCCTATGCATGTTTACTCAGAAGTAAGTCCCATGGTCTTCAATTAGGCTTATTCCTGAGTAAATTGCAGGCTTCGGGCATATCTATATGATGATATGCATATTTCCAAACATGTTTATCTCCTTCAGATATTACATTTTTTAGTGTTAGCCTGGCTGAAATCTGGGTAAAATCTCATGAGAGAGCTTTCATTTCTGGTTGATATACATAAGAACATAAGAAGATCCCTGCTGGATCAGACCAAGGATCCATCTAGTCCAGCATTATGTTCACAGAGTGGCCAACCATCTGTCAACCCGGAACCATAAGCAGGACACAAGACAAAGTGAACTGTGGAGCTTCACAATGAACAGAAGTGTCATGAATAGAAAGCATTTCTATTTTTGTTCTTAATTATATAGGGATGCTGAAAGAAAGGCACTGTTCTAACTGCTAATTCCTGCTCAGCTGACTTTGAATCTGGATACCATAATCACGCCATTGATGTTAATTTGTTTGAGTCATAGCTTGGAAAAGGCCTACAAAAATAAAATGACAGGTCATTCAAATGTTTGAGCCCTTGTCACATACCTGAAAAGCATGTCCCTATGTTGGCAGCATTGCATTCCTAAAGCCCTGGAAAAGTTGGGACTGAAGTTAAGAATGAACATTTCCATTGCCTCAGCCTGGGCTAATGTACCCATTCTGGGCATAATAAATGAAAGATTTCAACACACTCCCTATACTTCAATATACTGGGGTGGTTGTTGCATACATCATATCCCCAAAGATTTCCACACAGATAAACTATACTCTTAACTGCATTTTATGTATCCCTTATATAATATCCTGCAAGTTCTGATCCAACACCTAGAGTGCAATGGCCCAGCCTCATCTAACATACATGTGTGTGTGTAGGGGTGGGAAGAGGCTTGTTAACAGTGGTTGTGATGGACAGGGCCGGCCGTACCATGATACACAATGAAACAGATGCCTCAGGCGGCAGATTCTTTGGGACATGGACCAGTGCAAAGTCTTTGAAAACAGAGTTGTGGCTGCCATAAAGTCTGCCCTGCACACACCCCTAATTAGCTTGCTGCCCTCACGTGAGGTGGAAGACACTGTCCTGTCTCTAGCGTTGAAGTAAGGTTCAATTGCTAGTCTGGTTGGCTTCTGTACGTGGAATGGGGAGAGGCACCATCTTGTTCTTTGCCTCAGGCAGCAAAGTGTCTTGGCCCAGCCCTGGTGATGGGGGTAGATCTGCTGTCTCTCTATTATGAATTTTTTTTCAGCTCCCTGAAAATGCTACACAGAGGGTCGGGGGACTCTGCTGAATGGGGTGTGGTGTGGAGGGCAGAGGGGGATTCCTGAAAATCGGGCAGAGGCACCTTCCACGAGCAGAGCCCTTTCATTAATGGAAGGCAGATTCTGGATCCAGCTGAAAGGAAATTAAGGTATATGAGCTGCCCATAGATAGTATCAATTTGATACAAATATTTTGGGTAGGAATTCTATTCTTCTTCATTATTTAAGTTAAAGTGGTTGTAAATATATGTTCCTGCTGGACATCAGACAGATATTTCTCTTCCTGGTTATATGTGAAGGATTTTGTGATATGTAAAGACACAAAAGTGTGTATTTTTTGTGCCTTATTAAAGATCAAGCATAAGTACTATCAATATTCGTTCAGTCTTGTGAAGTAATGTTATACAAGAATATTAGCAGTATTTTATAAATATATATATATATATATGAATATGATGTTTTGTAAATGTTTTGCATGTCTTAAAAATACAAAGACAGTACCTGTTAACTAATCTATAAATGCAAGTGGGAATTGCAACAAAATGTTGCAGTGTGGAAGGATTTGCAACAAAGGGATTTGCAACAAAACACTGCGGCCTGTTCAGGATTTCAGCCAGCCATGGCTTCTGTCAGGATAGTCCATCCCACTCCTGGTTTTTGATGGGAATATATGGTATTTCTGCCTCTTGTTAGAAAGGCAGTTGGCAGAGAAAAACAAAAAGACAAAATGGAATGACCATTCACCAGTCCGACATGCACACAGAAGGCTAATAAGAGACCATACTCTTCTTTTAGTGACGGAAATAAAACAGTTATACTTACAAGTAATCTTGCATATAATGCAGTCACAGTATATAGTTTCAAATGCAGTTTGTTCAGTCCATTTTTGGTGTGTTCTATAACACAGGCAGGAGAGAAGCAAGCACACCATGAGCTTCCAGCAAAGGAGGAACGCAGGGAGAGAAGGGGGGGGGGCGATGGAAGGGGAGGAGCAGGAAGCCAAGGTTGGCTATAGAGATCCTAAGGCTAGCTATGCCCCAAATGTCGACGCATTAACCAGCTAACTGCCAAACTGCCCCCTTCCTATAACTTGCAGACAAGGTTGCAATATTCCGAACAGATTTCTGTCCCCACCCCCTTGAACACATCTTCAGCATTCTGTGGCCACTGAACATGCTCGATTGTCATTGGGCTGTTCTGAGGTATATTTTTCCTACCCATTCTTTCGACTTCTGCAAGCCTTGGGGTTTCCAGAGCATGCTTGTACCTCCCTCTTGTTTCTCAATAGCCCTCTTTTAGCTACATAGCCTGAGTTTGCTATTAGTGTTTGCATATGTATGTATGTCTGTTAGACATAATCTGCATTCAACAGCTAATGTACACAATAACCAGACCTTGTGCACATTTGCCACACCATTTAAAAATATAATAAATCCATGAATTTCTAAAGGATTTTTTTTAATCCTGTTCAGTTTTTCCCCACTCTCTTTTTATGCTCTTTTTTCAAGTGAAGTTACTACTTCATAGAAACATACACTTAACAAAGAGTCATAATCTTCAGCATGTGCTGTGGCAGAGACAGTATGAATCATGAACACACTAACCTAGCACTACTAGAAAAAGATAGGTCAGTGTCAGGGCAGTTAGTTGGCAACTTGGCAAGAATTCTGAAACTGCTCAAGTTGCATTGGCCTCTACTAGACTTACCCTGTTGACAAACAGAGCATTCCAGTTTCCACTCAGTCTCACTAGTTTGACCTTCAAAATCCAGAGCAAGCAACACTAGGTTTGTACATTCAGAACATAGAAAAATTCACAGTGGGGGAAGCTAGGAGACCCTTGGATAGCCCACACTAAATTAATTGGGCTTTCTTTGAGGTTTTGTCATTGTTGCGTCACTACATCACTTGTTTTTTCTGAACCAAGGCAAATGGGAGTTAAGCATGCCTTTCTGTAGTGTGGGGATGCAGAATGTGTAGCTCTCCAGATATTGTTGGACTACAACTCCCATCATCCATCACTATTGTCTATGCTGGCTAGGGCTGATGGGAGTTGCAGTCCAACAACATCTGGAGGGTCACACATTTTCCACCTCTGCCATAGGGGTTACTAAAAACAACAGTTGTTGTTGTTGTTCAGTCGTTCAGTCGTGTCCGACTCTTCGTGATCCCATGGACCATAGCACGCCAGGCCTTCCTGTCCTGCGCTCTCTCCCAGAGCGTGCTCAAGTTCATATTCATTGCATCGGTGATACTATCTAGCCATCTCATCCTCTGCCGTCCCCTTCTTCTTTTGCCTTCAATCTTTCCCAGCATCAGGGTCTTTTCCAGAGAGTTTTCTCTTCGCATTAGGTGGCCAAAATATTTGAGCTTCAGCTTCAGCATCTGTCATTCCAATGAGCACTCAGGGTTGATTTCCTTTAGGATGGACTGATTTGACCTCCTTGCAGTCCAGGGAACTCGTAAGAATCTTCTCCAGCACCATAGTTCGAAAGCATCAATTTTTCGGCGCTCAGCCTTCCTTATAGTCCAGCTCTCACAGCCATACATTACTACTGGGAAAACCATAGCTTTGATTAGACGGACCTTTGTCGGCAAGGTGATGTCTCTGCTTCTTACTATGCTGTCTAGGTTTGCCATAGCTTTCCTCCCAAGGAGCAAGCGTCTTTTAATTTCATGGCTACAGTCACCGTCCGCGGTGATCTTGGAGTCCAAGAAAATAAAATCTGTCACTGCTTCCATTTCTTCCCCTTCTATATGCCAGGAAGTGATGGGGCCAGATGCCATGATCTTAGTTTTTTTAATGTTGAGTTTCAAACCAGCTTTTGCACTCTCCACTTTCACCCTCAACAAGAGGCTCTTTAGATCCTCTTCGCTTTCTGCCATTAGGGTGGTATCATCTGCATATCGGAGGTTGTTGATAATTCTCCCGGCAATCTTAATTCCGACCTGTGATTCATCCAACCTGGTGTTTCTCATGATGTATTCTGCATATAAGTTAAATAAGCAGGGTGACAATATGCAGCCTTGTCGTACTCCTTTCCCAATTTTGAACCAATCGGTTGTTCCATGTCTGGTTCTTACTGTTGCTTCTTGACCCTCGTACAGGTTTCTCAGGAGACAGGTAAGGTGGTCTGGTATTCCCATCACTTTAAGAATTTGCCACAGTTTGTTGTGATCCACACAATCAAAGGCTTTAGCATAGTCAATGAAGCAGAAATAGACGTTTTTCTGGAATTCTCTTGCTTTCTCCATGATGCAGCGAGCATTGGCAATTTGATCTCTAGTTCCTCTGCCTCTTCGAAACCCAGCTTGTACTTCCAGTAGTTCTCGGTTCGCATACTGCTGAAGTCTAGCTTGTAGGATTTTGAGCATCACCTTGCTGGCATGTGAAATGAGCGCAATTGTGCAGTAGTTTGAACACTCTTTGGCGTTGCCCTTCTTTGGAATTGGAATGTAAATTGACCTTTTCCAGTCTTGCGGCCACTGTTGAGTGTTCCAAATTTGTTGGCATATTGAGTGCAGTACTTTAACAGCATCATCTTTTAGGATTTTAAATAGCTCAGCTGGAAAACTGTCATCTCCGCTAGCTTTGTTGTTAGTAATGCTTCCTAAGGCCCACTTGACTTCACTCTGGAGGATGTCTGGCTCAAGTTCAGTGACCGCACTATCATGGCTCTCGGGGACATTCAGATCTTTCCTGTATAGTTCTTCTGTGTATTCTTTCCACCTCTTCTTAATCTCATCTGCTTGTTAGGTCCCTGCCTTCTTTGTCCTTTATCATGCCTGTCTTTGCACAAAACGTTCCCTTGAGATCTCCGATTTTCTTGACGAGATCTCTAGTTTTTCCCATTCTGTTGTTTTCCTCGATTTCTTTGCATTGTTCATTTAAGAAGGCCTTCTTGTCTCCCCTTGCTATTCTCTGGAACTCTGCATTCAGTTGGATATATCTTCCCCTTTCTCCCTTGCTTTTCGCTTCCCTTCTTTCCTCAGCTACTTGTAAAGCCTCATCAGACAGCCACTTGGCTTTCTTGCATTTCTTTTTCTTTGGGATGGATTTAGTTGCTGCCTCCTGAACAATGTTACGGACCTCCGGCCATAGTTCCTCAGACACTCTGTCTATCAGGTCTAATCCCTTAAATCTATTCCTCACCTCCACTGTGTATTCATAAGGGATATGATTTAGGTCATACCTGAATGGTTTAGTGGTTTTCCCTACGTTCTTCAATTTAAGCCGAAATTTTGCAATAAGAAGCTCATGATCTGAGCCACAGTCAGCTCCAGGTATTGTTTTTCCTGACTGTATAGAGCTTCTCCATCTTTGGCTGCAAAGGACATAATCAATCTGATTTCGATATTGACCATCTGGTGATGTCCATGTGTAGAGTTGCCTCTTGTGCTGTTGGAAAAGAGTGTTTGCTATGATCAGCGTGTTCTCTTGGCAAAACTCTATTAGTTTTTGTCCTTCTTCATTTTGTACACCAAGGCCATGCCTGCCTGTTATCCCAGTGATTTCCTGACTTCCTACTTTAGCATTCCAATCCCCTATGATGAAGAGGACATCTTTTTTCACTGCCTTGTTGTGGCGAAGGGGCTTGCGTAACTCAGTGAAGCCATAAGCTATGCCGTGCAGGGCCACCCAAGACGGACAGGTCATGGCAGAGAGTTCTGACAAAATGTGGTCCACTGGAGAAGGAAATGGCAACCCACTCCAGTATTCTTGCCAAGAAAACCCCATGGAACGTATCACAAGGCTAAAAGAGATGACGCCGGAAGATGAGCCCCTCAGGTCGGAAGGTGTCCAATATGCTACTGGGGAAGAGCAGAGGGTATTTCCAAGTAGTGCCAGAAAGAGTGAAGTGGCTGGGCCATAGCCGAAAGGACACTCAGCTGTGGATGTGTCTGGTGGTGAAAAGAAAATCCGATGCTGTAAAGAACAATATTGTTTAGGAACCTGGAATGTAAGATCAATGAATCAAGGTAAGCTGGAGGTGGTCAAACATGAGATGGCAAGACTGAACATCGACATCTTGGGAATCAGCAAACTAAAATGGACAGGCATGGGCGAATTTAATTCAGGTGACCATCATATCTACTACTGTGGGCAAGAATCCCTTAGAAGAAATGGAGTAGCACTCATAGTCAACAAAAGGGTGGGAAAAGCAGTACTGGGGTACAATCTCAAAAATGATAGAATGATCTCAGTACGAATCCAAGGCAAACCATTCAACATCACAGTAATTCAAGTCTACGCCCCAACCACTGAGGCCGAAGAAGCTGAGGTTGATCGGTTCTATGAAGACCTACAACACCTTCTAGAACTAACACCAAAAAAAAAAAACACAACAGACAGAGCTCCAAATCAGCATCCATGCAATCTGCCATATCCCCTCCCAATGCCTTGGAAATGGTACCTCCAAAAAAGATTATGGCAACAGCCATAATGAGGGCTGCCTTTTTTTTCATAGGTGCCGCCATTTTTAAAAACTTGCAGTGCTTCAGAAATGATGCTATGTCCTGATAGTGTCATTTCTGAGGCACTAGGAGCAGACCACTAGAATACTGATTTGAAGCTCCATTGTCACAAGCAACAGTAGACCAGTTTGTTACTGAAAGCGCGCGTGCACGCGCGCATGTGCGCGCACACACACACACACATGCCACCACCACCACCACCACCACCACCACCTTGCAGCATATTAAGGTAAACCCCTCTCCCGGAGCCAAAAATATTTATAATTTCTCCTGGCCCCAGAGGACTTTGTTGAAAATGCCACCTCAGGTTTGTGAGATGAGAATGGGCCTGTGAAGTCAGTACAGCTTTAAAGTGTAAGGCTCAGGATGAACTTTTCACTTTAGGTTTTTCTTTAAGTAAATATCAACTGGAAATATCCTAGAAATGTTGAGGGAATGTGCTGTAGCAGCTTAGAGAGTACTGGTATTCATTTTTGCAAATGAGCCTACTGGGATATGACTGACCCAAGGCATGGTCTGAAGGCCTATGGTGATTTGTTAAAATAAGCAGGATTGGCCTGTACAGGAGACCATCTGAGAACCTTATGTTCATTTTCTTGAATTCAGTGCAAGAAGGATGGGATGCAAATATAATAAAATGCTTAATCACGAAACAGTAAATATAGACGATATATGCCTAGGCTGGATTACAGTGGAGGGTGGACAAGTTTACAAAGTGAGAACTAAAGATGGGATTGTAGAAAAACCACACACCCTACTGCCTAATAGCTGGGTACAGTAGAAAATATAAACATTTGCTTGAACATCAGCCATGCAAGAGTGCTTAGGATAGCAAGCAAGACAAATTAAGTAAAGGAAACAACTGTATTTCTTATTCAGAACCTGAGAAATGCAAGCAAATTGGTAAATTAGTTTCATTTCTGCAGCCTAACACCCCAACCGCCTGTTGGTGTAATTTTGCTTGCAACTTGAAGATTCATAGAATCATAGGGTTGGAAAGGGCCTACAAGACCATCAAGTCCAGCCCTTTTTGGACATTCAGTCCATATAGGCATGGGGTCTTCAGAATGGTGCCTCTTAGCACCAGTGTGCCCACAGGCACCTCTCTTGGCACCCACAAAGATCCCTGCCGCTCCTATTATTTTATTTCTTTACATTATTTTTAACTGGAAGCCTGGCATGCTGCAAAGTGAAGTGCTGCCCTTCAGCGCCATCTTTATTTGGCTTCAAAAGAAAGGTTTTGCATTTTGGAGCTCAGAGCTAAACACCTCTTTGTTCTTGGGCAAGTCGCTTTTCTTTTAGTCTCACCAGTTTGCCTTCTGGGGAATGAATGTTTTGTGACCGGCCATGCCCACCATGGCGGCCATTTTTTAAGAGTACCCACAACATGCTCTCAAAATTCCAAATGTGCCCGCTGATCTAAAAAGTGTGGGGACCCCTGGTATAGACTGATGCTCTGTGGTGGTGGGGAAGTGGGAATAAGATGGTTAACCCTGCCCTGATCTACACTCATTCAGTCTGCTGTCCAAACAGGCCCTATGCATATACGAATTTGGTTCTGAATTGCATGCCTAGAGCTTACGTATATAGAGTTTGTATGTGCATAAGGTCTATCAGGGGGGACCATAGCTCGATGAGAGAGCAAACACTTTGCATGTAGAAGGTCCCAGGTCCAATCCTCAGCATCTTCAGGTGTTTTTTTTTTAAAGGATCAGGTAATGGCCAGGTTCGGATGATCAACGGGGAAAGGAGGCCACAGTGGCTTCTTTTCCCCACCCTGCACGTGCTGCTCACACACCCACAATTTCCCTAATTACCCTCATTGTGGCATGAGTTGCTGTGTTGTCTGAACTCGGCGAGGTGCATGATGCATGGTGGGGGTGACTTCCAAACCACCCCGCAACCCATGGCTTGTTGTAGGAGTTATGGCATGGTTTGGAAGTGAGCGGCACATGTGGGGTGGGGGGGGAAGCCATGGTGGCTTCTTTTCCTTTGCTGATCATCTAAACCCAGTCAATGTATATTTATTTTATTGTTGTCTGTTTCTTTCATTGTCTATTTCTTGTTGTGTTTTTATGGATCTGTTTTATGTTAGGTTTTATTGAGGATTTTTTTAAACCTGTATTTTATTATTGTTAGCTACCTTGAGCACCACTTTGAGCAGACAGGTGGGATAGTAACTAACTAACTAACTAACTAACTAACTAACCTCTGCCTGAGACTCTGGAGAGGTCACTGCAATTCGGAGCAGACAGTTCTGGCCTGGATGGATGAAAAAAGCACACAGCTTTCTATGTTCCTAAACCATGTCCAGCCATTTCAGGTCCCCATAGGCATTCAGTCTGCACAGACTGAATGTCTGAAAAACTAAAACACTAAATTCAGAGGCAAAGAAGTTGTTCACACAGTCAGATTTCTCCATGTAATCATATGCATGTGGGAAAAAGCTAGGGATAAGAATTTTGTTTTAATTCGATTTCGATAAGACTTTACCAAAGTTCACAAAATTCTCCATATTTGGGACAAAAAGAACTTGAGGTTAAAAATATTTAAATGGGGGAGAAACCAAAACTGACAGATTCATCCATCTAGGCCCAGGGCTTTGAGTGTTTTGCTCTTAAAAGTCTGGGCTTCAATATCTCTGTACTCCACCATCCCATGATTAATTGGGATGCCCACCTCTCTTTTTTTGACAGGGTTCTTATCTTTAGCAGCTATATGGCAAGCAGGTATGTGATGGTCCTCTACATGCTCAGAACAGCTGTACCTACTGAATTTGGTTGGGGCAGACAGGTGAGAATTTCAGTTCAGTTCAGTTCTGATAAGAGTTTACCAAAGATTCAGAAAGGTCCTCATCTGGGGAAAAAAGAACTTGAGATTTAAAAAAACTAAATGTGGGAGAAAGCAAAACTGACAGATTTGCCCATCCCTAAAAACTGTTAACATAGGGATCTATCAGCTATTTCTGTGATCACAGCCACTGGGGAAAAAATGCAGCTGGGATTACAGATATGGCCGCCATCTCACTGTATGTGTTGTGCAGGATTCAACAATGTGAACTGGCTCAAGTGTCCAGGGGGCATAAAACACTCCCTTATCATTTGCAGGACATCATTTTAAATGTCACCTTTGTGCGTATTCTGTCTCTTAAGCAAGGGGTGTCTGCATAAGATTCTGTTTACATGATTATTTTTTGTACCATTTCACTTTTGGAGAGATTTTGATTTGTGCGTGCATCACAGCTCTTTGATTGACAACCTGACAGTGCCGGAGAATATTTGGACACCATCTCAGCATGGGATCACATTTCAGGAGCTTACAGTTTCAAGATGAAGCAAGCCACACACCATCACCAACAAAAAAAAAATAGAGATTTGCTCTACTAGCAAGCAATTCACTCTGTGGCGTTCCCCTATTTCCATTCCTTTATACCAGCTGAGAAAAAGATTCAAACACACCCATATTTGTGTCCAGCTGGTTTTAATGGGTAAGTGTGTCGCCTGTGCATAGGATGGGGTGTGGGGGAAAAGTGTTACAAACATTCCTCTCCCTGGTTCTCCCTGCAACCAGCAACCCCCTCCCACAATTTATCTTTGAGCTCTTCTTGTTCACACAGGGTATGCCTCCCCACTGTTTGCGGATGATAATTAAACTTTGCAGCAGGTTTAAAACTTCCCACATAGATAAATATCTAACACAGAAAAAAGAAAGAAAGGAAATATCTAACACAGGAAAACATTCCTATGGGTTGGTGGCACTTTCCAATTCATATCAAAGGGAAGCAAAAACAGTATGTTTGGATAAAATATCAAAGGAAACTAGGTCAATGGCATATTAATTTCCCCTCCCCCTCCCCTCCTCATTATTTTCTGTGCTAGGTACAAAGATGCCCATTCAACCTCAGCAGGAAGATATTACCAGAAAAGGAATTACCAGCCCCGCTGTACCCATGATCATTTACCTCTGAGCTAAGCAGCCACTTGAGAAGGGGATGAGTATAAATAGATCTGAACAATCCTTCCCCACCTGTCGGTGAACACACAGCCAACTCTCAGTTTAGGGTGTCACATGCAGAGGAAGACAGGATTTCTGTACCTGTAAGAGTTTTACAGAGAAGGTGATTTTGGAAGGTCAGTTTGCTATGCTATATCCTTATTTAGTCATTCCTCTTGCATGCAAGCTCTACATGTGGGGAGGAGGAGTGGGATGAGTGTGCTAGCTCTGCCCACCCAGTTCTTGCTGCCCTCCACATGTGGAAGGAGACCGTCTGCAGAGGAGAGAGGCTCTCCCTGAGATTTTAGAATCCTACATTACCACAGATACAAGAGGCTCTCCTATGCAGAAATGGCCCTCCATGTATAGAGCACTGCAAGAATTATGAGGCAGGGGGTGGGGCTAGTGCTCTCATTACCACTCCCTCATGTGTACAGCTTACATGTGAGGAGAATGACTGAACAGGGCTTGTATCTCTGAGGTCCAAACCGGACATGATGCTTAGTGGCGTGCAGTTTTCCTCTCTAGGATTCCCCCTCCCCCTCCTCTAAAATGCAGTTGTGAAGGCTGCAATGTACAATGGAAGACCAGGGAGGAGAGGGGACATGGGCATCCGCTCGCAGGGGCAAGGAGGTGCAAACCATTCATGTCTTAAGACTTCCTGTGTGACATATTTTCATCTGTTTAACAAGTTAAAGGGTATTCACTGTTTTCCTGCTTAGATTTTAAAATATATTTTCAAACATATTGAACTTTTAAGTAGCTTTAAGTCAGCTCTGGCGGTTACACTCTCTCACCCATTGGGACAAAGTCAGAACCTCATTTTCATGAGGCAGACCAAACATTGCACCTCTCCCCATCCCCACCCCAGTCAAGGTACTCAAAGTACTCAAAGCCAGTCAAGCTTTGATTGAGTCCCTGAGGAAGAAAATCCTACAAGCATCTCTTCCCTTCCCTGGCAGTGAAAAAACAATAATTAATTAATTAATTAATTGTGAATAATTTGCTCCTTTTTCTTGACACCCTCAATCAGTTATCTGGGCAGTTGCCTCAGGCCCTAAGGAGTGTGTGTGTGTGCGTGCGTGCACGCGCGCGTGTTTAAAGGATCCTGTCTCCTAAGGACACCCCTATTTGTAAAAAGGGATGTACTGACAGGGGAGAAGAGGGTATTAGATTTCAGAAAAAAACTCAGGAGGCAGCAGGAGGGGAAGCTTATGTGTGTGAAAAGCCAGCTGGTCCAGAGATTGTCAGGGCTCCTGTACCTTTATTTCAGCAAGTGCTATTTTTCTCCAGTTACATGAAAAGCAACATCTTTCAAAATAACTTCCTGCTCAGTGGACTCCTGTCCATGAAGTGTATTATGCCACACTAAATTTGTGAGTCTTTAAGGTGCTACAAGGCACTGTGTCTTTTCAACACAAAAGAGCAAGAAGCCCCTATACTCCTCCTACATATATTCAGCTTTCTCTAGCCTAGTGCCTGATGGCAAAGAGAACCATGAGCCCACCAGAATCTGGCCATATGGATTATGCAAAAAGCAGGTGCACTCCAGAAAGATGACTGCCGAGCCAAGGAGCTCCAAACAACTCAAGGTAGCCAGCAAGCCAGGGCAAGCCATATAGTTATTCATTAAAAAAAAGGTAAAGGTGTCCCCAACCAGTCGTGTCCGACTCTAGGGTGTGGTGCTCATCTCCATGTCTAAGCCGAAGAGCCAGCGCTGTCCGAAGATGCTTCCGTGGTCATGTGGCCGGCATGACTGAACACCGAGGTGCACGGAACGCTGTTACCTTTCCCACTGAAGCAGTACCTATTTATCTACTTGCAATTTCTTGCTTTCGAATTGCTAGGTTGGCAGAAGCTGGGACTGAAGACGGGAGCTCACTTCATCATGCAGCACTCGGGTCTTGAACTGCTGTCCTGCCGACCTTCCAGTCTGCAGTTCAGCGTCACTGCTGCTCATTCAAACCCCTTTTGCCACTTGTGTTTTCTCCCATGGTAATGGGTCTGGGCCATCTTGGAGGAAGAACAGATGAAGTCCTCTGACACTCCATTTAATATGTGATCAGACAATATGCCTGCTCTTCCCCTTTTTAGGGCCTTACTGCCTACGACGGCCCAGGGCACAAAAGCAATTGCCCAAGAGCAATTGACCGGGCAGGTCTCTCCAGAGTCAGGCACGCTCCTAGAAAGCTGGGTGACAGTGGTGCTGTTAGGCAAATTTGGACCCTGGACTTAATGAAAATAATGAGTAGACTATGGAAGGAGAGGTGGCAGTCTACCCTCCAGATTGAAAAGCTAGTGCCTCCATGCTACATTCCCGATTAGTCTGCTAAAGGAGTGAGTCCTGAGATCTCCTAGCACCTGCAAGGCTACTGGGTTCAGAGGGAAGAAGCAGACTTGTATTAAGGTAGATGATGGCAATTGGGGCAGCTCTAAAGATCTGGGGACAGCTCAGAAGATCTGGGGCCCATGCGCAGGAGGCCCTGCCATTACACCACCCCTGCCCTGAAGTATTTTTGGATATTGAATGCTGTAATTTGGCCTCTTGTAGACACATGAAGCCAGTCAATTTTGCCCTTAAATGCTACCTATGCTATGTTTTCTCCAAATGTTCAGTAATATGGAGGATTGTGCCAGTTCTAGACAACTGAAATCTTGGCAGGTGTTAACAGCTACCAGATCCAAATTGGTCCAGGTACATGGAATCACTCAGAGGCCTGAACAGTGTAATACACTCTGGACAAAACTGGTGTAACCCTTCGCAATAATAGCCCCCAGGGGGAAATTAGATATTCAATCCCTTTTTGACACGGAAGGGCTACAGGAGGAAAGGAGGTTCTGCGGAGAAAAAAGAGACCAAGATGCTGAAGAAAGGCCCTGAGGAAATGGAGAGTGACGGAAAAGACAGGTCCTCAGGAGGCTGAGAAAAGACCAGGAAAAAGCAGCAACAATAGCCAGTGGTCCCCAATCATTTTGGGTCAGTGGGCACATTTGGGATTTTGAAAGAGTGTCATGAGCTCTCTCACAAAATGGCTGCTACAAGGGTACCTTGCTCATTTATGAAATGGCTGCCATGGTGGGCATGGCCTGTCAGAAAACAGTACCCAGAAGGCAAACTGATGGAGCTAAAAGAAAAGTAACTTGCCCAAGAACTTAAGTCCAAGGCAGAGGTGGGGTCCAAGCTCCAAAACACAAAACCACTCTTTTGAACCCAAAGAAAGATGGCACTACTGGGCAGCACGTCAAGTCTCCCAGTTTAAAACAGACACATTTTAATTTTTAAAAAATCTTATGAAATAAAATAAAAATCAGGGAGCCTGGCAGACACTAAGAGTGGTACCTGTGGTCAAACTGGCGCCAATGGACACTATGTTGCAGAATTCAGAGCTTGGGTGGCCAGGTGGCCTATTTTACTAAAGATATCCCTCTATTTGATGGTCTATCAGAGGAGGGTCCTCTATTTAAGGTCCCCTTGACTAGAGGGACTGTTCAGTCTAGTTTGGGGTCAGCAGTATTCTCCTTCACCCATCTCACTACTGTATGAACCGAGGTCTCATCATCAGCGGTGTAGTGGTGGCAGGTCAGGCCGGGGCTTTGCTTTGGCACTTTTTTTGAAGCCAGCCCCCAGCTGGGTCGCAGTCTGCTAGGGAAGGAGGAGAGAGCAGAGGGAGTGCGGGCGAGCTCTGCAGCCTCCTCTTGCCCCCCCTTCTCCTCAGCTCTTGCCTTTTCTGCCCGTCCCTGCTCCGTGCCTGCGCACCCAGCACTGCCCTCGTCTCCTGCAACACTAGCCACCCATTCAGGGCTGCTGCTGGCCACGGCAGCAGCAGGACAGTGGGGGGGGGGCGCTGCCACCATTATTTACTTATGGGGTAGGGCAGGTGGCTGGTTTGTGCCAGTTTTTAGGATTTATCACACAATCCTATGCACATTAACTCAGAAGTCAGTCCCACTATGTTCAATTGTCAATTGGGCTTTCACCCAGGTAAGCGTGCATAGGACTGCAGCCTTAGCTGCCTTCCCAAGATCTCTGTAAATTTAATTCGAAATAAACACCCATTGGATTGCACTGTCATTAATTTCTACAGTAAGCAGAATTGCCAAATGCAACCTGCTCAGTCAGCGACACTTTTTGGTACAAGCTTGGCATGTACCTGGGCAAACAAACTCTGGTTTGGAAGGGAAACAGGAAAAAACCAGTTGGGGGGAGAGGAGAAAGAAGGTGTGTATGTGTGTGTGTGTGTGTGGTTCAATCCAGCTGGGTGTGTGGACGTTTCTGTTGTGGGATGGGAGAGATATAACGAAGGAGCTTAGGAAAGGCTAATGCATAATGCTGGGGTGTTAAGGGAGTGTGCAAGGGGGCTGTTTAGTGTTTAAATGAGAAGGGATCTGTCCATGAGGGCTAAGTTGAGAGGGTAAAGCTTCCATAGACTATCATATTTTGAAAACCTAAAATGTGAGTGAGTGAAAAACATTTTAACACCCCTGCATTTTTTATCAGATGTCCAATTGAAATACCACTGCCTTACTCTCAGCTCCCAGTTGAAGGCTGTATATCTTACAAGGTTGTACAACCTTAGAAGGGGGCGTGGCAGTGAGGGTGTGTGGCTGTGATTGTCATGAAGGGACCCTGCACTTCTGAATTTGCCACTACACTACTCTTGGAAAGTGCTATCATATCCCCCCTTCAGTCTTCTCTTCTCAAGGCTAAATATTACCGTTCCTTCCATCTTTCCTTGTAGGACTTAGTTTCTAGTCCCCTGATCATCTTTGTTGCCCTTCTCTGAGCCCATTCCAATTGATCTGAATCCTTCTTCAGGAGTGGTGTCCAAACCCAGACACAGTATCCAAGGTGAGGGCTGACTAGCACAGAGTAGAATGGAACTATCCCTTCATGTGATTTTGAAAATGTACTTCCATTGATGCAACCTTGTTGCAGAGCATTTGATGCTCCTAGATGTTAAAGCTTCTCCCCTACCTCCTCTTGAACATCAGCCTCTGAGGACTCTTGAATTTCAGACTGCCTCTCGCTGAAACAGCTGCTTTGCTGGGCTAAATACCTCCCTCAAGAAGAGATGTCTCAGACTGCCTGGGCATCCCAGTAGTTGCTCTCCTATGATATTTTCTGGAAATGAACCCCCTTCTCCCTTGTGCCCCATTGATTTGCCCCATAAGGACACCATCACTTTTTTCAGCCTGCAATGGGACAGTGAGAGGTCTTATCGGTGGGCGACGTCCATGCACTCACTGGGCAAAACACGCAGGTGAGTAGTGAAAAAGGCTACATCACATCAAACTGGAAGCTCTGTGCCTTATGCTAACGTAACAGGTGGTTAGCTGTGCCCCTGCTAGACATCTGACCCCATCCCTGGATGTCCCACATCCAGAGCCTTGCCCAGGAAGGAGGGCATCAGTGGATGGGGGTCAAGTGACTGCCCTTTGAAGTCATCATGATCCCATGGACCAATAGGATGAGGGTGTAGGCCCCTGCCACACATATGGGGAACTAGAAGTGACCATGCAGGGCTCATTTCCAAACCCATGTCCAGAAGTCCTACCCTGGGAGAAGGGATCACCTGATGAGGTCATGTGACCTGTCAACAAACTCATCATGCCACAAACTCATCATGGGCCATTCACACTGGTAATGTTGCGTAGATCACCCTTTACAGCTGCAATCTATGTAACATTCCCTTCCTGGAAATACCCAAGCTGCCATTGTTGCACAAAATGGTAACTTGGGGAAGGAGCAGGCGGCCTGCTGGACGCTTGCAGACTGCGCACCATCGTGGATGGGTCCAGTGAGCATCATACAGTTCATGAATGGGGGTCTGAGCTGGGGGGAGTCCGTTGGACTCCACCCCCATATTGGGTGCCCATGACATCCCTAGGGAGATGTCATCCATCTGGGAAGTGAACTGCCCAGAAAGCTTCGGCTATGGGGCGGTATAGAAATATAATAAATGAAATGAAATGAAGTGTGTGTGGGGGGAGGTGTTGCTTGAACCCTGCCAGTCCCAGAATCACAAGGGAAGAAGCATTCCTTAGGTACACTGGCTTTTTGTGGCGTAACGCCCCCGCCCCCGCCAATGCATAGTATTGGGCTGTTAATGTTGGTATAAGAAAGCACCTTCAAACCATATGCTTTCACCCAGGAATTTTTTGGGGGAAAAAACCCATAAAGGAAAGGGAGAGATGGCTAACTGTCACATTATGAGGATAGCCATTCCAGATTTCATACATGCTCATGGAAATCCACCAGAAGAGCGCAGAGGGGCAATTGAACCCCTGGGGATAAGCCACAGTCTTCAGATGCCCAGCTTTCATTTTTATTTTTTTTAAAGCAAGTCTATAGCCCTTGTAGAACACAAGATATGAGGCAAAATGTGAAGCTGCTATTCTGGCTATTCATTTTGTGAGAAACTAGCTGGCTCCCATCTTTTAGTGTTTTTAGCTAATGCATGAAGTCACAGCAATGGTTGGTGTGTTCAGACTTTTGGGGGGTCTTTCCTGTTAGGAAATAATTGCAGCCTCATAAAAAGCAATTTAGGGAGCAATCCTATGGCCGCTAGGCAGCGGCTAGACGGCCATAGTATATGTTGTTTTCTGGGAACCAACCTCGGAGCCCACACTCCGAGGTTGGTTGACAGAGAACTGACCTCTCCCCACTTCTGCACTGCCTCGGAGGCAGCGTGGAATAGCCCTGTCCTCCGCACTCGCAAGAGGAGTGCAGAGCAGCTGGAAAGGGGTGTGGCTGGGGGTGTTCTGGGGAGAGGAGAGCGTAGCTGCTTGTACAACACATCCTATGTGTCGTACAGCAGCCTCCTTCCCCGCTCTGTGCTCCCATGGCTAGACAGCTGCAATTGGCTGTCTAGCCGAAGAAGCAGGGAAGGAGAAGTGTGGCGGGAATGATCCCCTCTGTGCTTCTTCCCCTGCCCTGCTTTGGATAGGCGGTCGTATCCAAGTTCGGAGGTGGCCGCCTATCTAGATAGGATTGCTCCCTTAGAAATCTAGGAATAGCTTGTAGCTGGGTTTGGACAGTAGCGTGTCCAAACAACAACAACAAAAAGATAGCAGCAAAGACAGAAGTCCATGAGCTCTCTAACTCAGGTTCTTGTTAATATTTTTTCTGAGTTTATAAACATTTAAAAATTACCTTGACTGTGTGTGCAGATAAAGTTCATCATTATTATACCCATATTGCAGGAGGCAGGGCTATAGCTGAAAAAGTGTGGGTTACACAAGTCCTGCAAAGTAGTCCAATGTTGCTATTCTTCTTTTGCGGAGACTGTGTGCGTTAGAGTTGTTGTTGTTGTTGTTGTTCAGTCATTCAGTCGTGTCCGACTTTTCGTGACCCCATGGACCATAGCACACCAGGCCTTCCTGTCCTGCGCTCTCTCCCGGAGTGTGCTCAAGTCCATATTCATTGCATCGGTGATGCTATCTAGCCATCTCATCCTCTGCTGTCCCCTTCTCCTTTTCCCTTCAATCTTTCCCAGCATCAGGGTCTTTTCCAGGGAGTTTTCTGTTCGTATTAGGTGGCCAAAATATTTGAGCTTCAGCTTCAGGATCTGTCATTCCAATGAGCTCTCAGGGTTGATTTCCTTTAGGATTGACTGATTTGACCTCCTTGCAGTCCAGGGGACTTGTAAGAGTCTTCTCCAGCACCACAGTTTGAAAGCATCGATTCTTCGGCGCTCAGCCTTCCTTATAGTCCAGCTCTCACAGCCATATGTTGCTACTGGGAAAACCATAGCTTTGATTATACGAACTTTTGTCAGCAAGGTGATGTCTCTGCTTCTTACTATGCTGTCTAGGTTTGCCATAGCTTTCCTCCCAAGGAGCAAGCGTCTTTTAATTTCATGGCTACAGTCTCTGTCTGCAGTGATCTTGGAGCCCAAGAAAATTAAATCTGTCACTGCTTCCATTTCTTCCCCTTCCATATGCCAGGAAGTGATGGGGCCAGATGCCATGATCTTAGTTTTTTTAATGTTGAGTTTCAAACCAGCTTTTGCGCTCTCCACTTTCACCCTCAACAAGAGGCTCTTGAGATCCTCTTCGCTTTCTGCCATCAGGGTGGTATCGTCTGCGTATCTGAGGTTGTTGATAATTCTCCCGGCAATCTTAATTCCGACCTCTGATTCATTCAACCTGGCGTTTCTCATGATGTACTCTGCATATAAGTTAAATAAGCAGGGCGACAATATACAGCCTTGTCGTACTCCTTTCCCAATTTTGAACCAATCGGTTGTTCCATGTCCGGTTCTTACTGTTGCTTCTTGACCCTCGTACAGGTTTCTCAGGAGACAGGTAAGGTGGTCTGGTACTCCCATCTCTTGAAGAATTTGCCACAGTCTGTTGTGATCCACATAATCAATGGCTTTAATGTAGTCAATGAAGCAGAAATAGACATTTTTCTGGAATTCTCTTGCTTTCTCCATGATGCAGCGAATGTTGGCGATTTGATCTCTAGTTCCTCTGCCTCTTCGAAACCCAGCTTGTACTTCCGGTAGTTCTCGGTTCACGTACTGCTGAAGCCTAGCTTGTGGGATTTTGAGCATAACCTTGCTGGCATGTGAAATGAGCAAAATTGTGCGGTAGTTTGAACACTCTTTGGCATTGCCCTTCTTTGGAATTGGAATGTAAACTGACCTTTTCCAGTCTTGTGGCCACTGCTGAGTGTTCGAAATGTGTTGGCATATTGAGTGCAGTACTTTAACAGTATCATCTTTTAGGATTTTAAATAGGTCAGCTGGAATACTGTCATCTCCACTAGCTTTGTTGTTAGTAATGCTTCCTAAGGCCCACTTGACTTCACTTTCTAGGATGTCTGGCTCCAGTTCAGTGACCGCACTATCATGGCTATCAGGGACATTCAGATCTTTCCTGTATAGTTCTTCTGTGTATTCTTGCCACCTCTTCTTAATCTCATCTGCTTCTGTTAGGTCCCTGCCTTCCTTGTCCTTTATCATGCCCGTCTTTGCACAAAACGTTCCCTTGAGATCTCTGATTTTCTTGAAGAGATCTCTAGTCTTTCTCATTCTATTGTTTTCCTCGATTTCTTTGCATTGTTCATTTAAGAAGGCCTTCTTGTCTCTCCTTGCTATTATCTGGAAATCTGCATTCAGTTGGGTATATCTTCCCCTTTCTCCCTTGCTTTTCGCTTCCCTTCTTTCCTCAGCTACTTGTAAAGCCTCATCAGACAGCCACTTGGCTTTCTTGCATTTCTTTTTCTTTGGGGTGGATTGAGTTGCTGCCTCCTGAACAACGTCACAGACCTCTGCCCATAGTTCCTCAGGCACTCTATCAGGTCTAATCCCTTAAATCTATTCCTCACCTCCACTGTGTATTCATCAGGGATATAATTGAGGTCATACCTGAATGGTTTAGTGGTTTCCCCTACATTCTTCAATTTAAGCCGAAATTTTGCAACAAGAAGCTCAGGGTCTGAGCCACAGTCAGCTCCAGGTCTTGTTTTTCCTGACTGTATAGAGCTTCTCCATCTTTGGCTGCAAAGGATATAATCAATCTGATTTCGATATTGACCATCTGGTGATATCCATGTGTAGAGTCGCCTCTTGTGCTGTTGGAAAAGAGTGTTTGCTATGATCAGCGTGTTCTCTTGGCAAAACTCTATTAGCCTTTGTCCTGCTTCATTCTGTACACCAAGGCCATGCTTGCCTGTTATCCCGGTGAGTTCTTGACTTCCTACTTTAGCATTCCAATCCCCTATGATGAAAAGGACATCTTTTTTTGGTGTTAGTTCTAGAAGGTGTTGTAGGTCTTCATAGAACCGATCAACCTCAGCTTCTTCGGCCTCAGTGGTTGGGGCGTAGACTTGAATTACTGTGATGTTGAATGGTTTGCCTTGGATTCGTACTGAGATCATTCTATCATTTTTGAAATTGTACCCCAGTACTGCTTTTCCCACCCTTTTATTGATTATGAGTGCTACTCCATTTCTTCTAAGGGATTCTTGTCCACAGTAGTAGATATAATGGTCATCTGAATTAAATTCGCCCATGCTTGTCCATTTTAGTTCACTGATTTCCAAGATGTCGATGTTCAATCTTGCCATCTCATGTTTGACCATCTCCAGCTTACCTTGATTCATTGATCTTACATTCCAGGTTCCTAAACAATATTGTTCTTTGCAGCATCAGATTTTCTTTTCACCACCAGACACATCCACAGCTGAGTGTCCTTTCAGCTTTGGCCCAGCCGCTTCACTTTTTCTGGCTCTACGTGGAAATTCCCTCTGCTCTTCCCTAGTGGTATATTGGACACCTTCCGACCTGAGGGGCTCATCTTCCAGCGTCATCTCTTTTAGCCTTGTGATACGTTCCATGGGGTTTTCTTGGCAAGAATACTGGAGTGGGTTGCCATTTCCTTCTCCAGTGGACCACATTTTGTCAGAACTCTCTGCCATGACCTGTCCGTCTTGGGTGGCCCTGCACGGCATAGCTTATGGCTTCACTGAGTTACGCAAGCCCCTTCGCCACAACAAGGCAATGATCCATGAGGGGGGTGCGTTAGAGTAGCGCATGACAATTCTGCAGTGTAGTCCAGTGTTGTTGGATTTTTAGGGAAATACAGATGGGGCTATGAAATTGATTGTACCAGCAGTGCAATTTATTAAGGGTTAGAATGGGTTAGAAAATAAATGCAAATCAGCTCCTTCCCCTTCCCCTACATTGCTCCTTGTCTCATAAATGTCCCAGTTCTCCCCTAAAACTTAAATATTGGGTACAGAATGAGCCAACATAAATAACCACAGTGTACTACATGGTAAGAGTATTCCACAATGCTGTTGCTTGGTCATCTTTATTAGTGCAAACATGGTCCCGCCCCCGCCCCCGCTCCACCATACATTCTTAATTAAAGGCTTCCTTTTAATTCCCACATGACTGGGTGGCATTTCAATAAATGTTATTGGATGACCATCCAGTCATGTGGGAATTGTGATCATGCTTTATCAGATCAAGCATGCTCATTTGAGGAAATATATATGCAAGACAAGGAGATTCCCATCCATTGTAATTGTCTCATATTTCCACTTTCCTGAGGCATGTTACATAGGATGTCCAGATGCAAAAAAGGATAGGGCTGTTGTACCTTTAATAACTGTGTGTTTTACTGCAGAGGGGGGGTGGGGAAGCAGAAACGCTGAGGGCAAAGACCATTTGGTTGATTTAGATTCTCAGCACTGAGATTTCATGTTGTTCAGGGTTAAGCAGTGCACATAGTCTCGGTGCCAACACAACTGTTTTTTCAGGTAAAGCCTTGAGCAGATGACAGGCTGTATGAAGTCCTTGCTTTGTGTCTGGGTCAACCGTAATTCCTGGCTGGAAAGCTGATACCATTTGAACTTTCTTGCAAGGTAGTGAAATGTGATGCAAAGCGTATGGGCAACTTCACTGCACATTCTAGCTTCCTGCTAGGTTACTGCCTGTGCATATCAACTAAGCCAGTTAGCCGTGCAAAGTGGACCTGCTGATCCTAATCCAAGTGTAACCCATTGGCTGAGACCATTCTAGTAGCGACAGTGGGTGTTCAGCAACATGTTTTTGAAAGGGCAGTATAAAAAAATTAAAAATAAAATCATGTTTAAAAACAAAGTTGTCTTAATAGCTTGGATCCCCGTTCTTTTCCACCTGCACGAGCATTGCCTGGGCAGAGTTCCACTCAGAATGCTCCCACCAGCAGAAAAGGGAGGGGGGGGATCTTTGTCAATTCCCCCACCATTTGCAGGCTCCGGCACCACTTCCCCACTGTCCTGGGGGGTCCCTCCAATCCTCTGGAGTAGGTGGGGGTTGGGGACTGTGGACTGCAAGGGGAGCAAGGAATCGACAAAGATCACTTCCTCACCTGTTACATCAGTGGAAATGCTCTGCTGGTTTGGAAGCCTTCTGCAGTCATTCATGGAAGGACAACCATGGATCTCACCCATAGAGTGCTGCTAATTCTTTGAATGTTAGGTTTGACAATGGATAATTTTTAAGGGCGTGCATTCCTTTAATCTGAAAGAAAAAAAAATAAATACAAAAAAGCCCCATTTGTATTGAATTTGATGTCTGCTGTTCACATGACCTGCTAACATATGCTCAGAAAGATGGTTACTATAACTCTGGGTGTACTGCTTTCCAGGTCTGTTTGCTGATTTCATAAACAGACGGTTATCCCATTGACAGGGAATTTAGGAAACTCAGCAGCAAAGCTAGCAGCATTAAATAAACCAGATGGATGTGTGGGCAACAGCCCTGCTGTTCCTTAAAGTGTGGGCCTGTGGAGCCACACTATGCTGAACACTGGGGAGAGGGTCTCACTATATCAGCTTTGAAAACTGAGTTACACATTTTATGCCATTAATTTCAATGCTAGATTAACTGTAATGATTCCTTGGGAGAAAACCACCCGAGTTCAAATGCAATCTAAAACTTTGCAACTTAAAAAAAGGAGAATTTATTCCATTGCAGGTTTTCCCACAGTGGGTAAAAAAAACAATAAACAAATAGGGTTTTTTTAATAAATATCAAATGATTAATCTTCACAAATATACAGACTTTGAGCAGAATGGAAGAGGTATTTACAAAAATATACATAACTGTAGAATGTAAAATAATTGTGCAGAAATGTCAAAAAGCTAGAAACCAATATACTCTTATAAAACAGATTGGTACCAGAAATGGGGAGTGTATGCGATAACATAATTATTCTCTAAAAATATATATCTTTGATACAACTATGGCCTGCCTATACCCTCATGTTTATCCTTTTACTTTAAGTCAGCCTTCCCCAACCTGGCACCCTCCAGATGTGTTGGACTACAAGTCCCATCAGCCCCAACCAGAATGGCTGTGCGGGCTCGGAAAGATGGCTGTTGTAGTCCAACACATCTGGAGGGTGCCAGGATGGGAAATTCTGTTTTAAGCCACATATCTTTAAAAAATAATAATGCAGCAATGAGGAAATGGAATCAGTGCGATTATATGGTGGCTAAGGTTACATCTTCTGAAAAACCAGACCTTGAAAAGAGAGCCGTGTCTAATAGTTATTAAATTTAATTGATATTATTTTGCATTGGCTACTTGATTTTTATTCCCTTACATGCCACTGAGCCTATAGCAAAAACAATGCAAAACTAACATTGAGAGCCAGTTAGAAATATACCGGGATGCCACCTAGTTTTATAGTATGTCTGTACTGGCCAAAAATGGGTGTTGCCACCAGGCGCAGGATGTGCTCTGGGTTTACTATTCTAACTAGGCATGTCTGGACACAACTCTCGTTACCATACCCTGTGCTATACCCACTTTCATTTGGAGGCAGTAGGCATTGCTGATGTTGGGAAACAAGAGTCCATACTGTTGCAGAAACAAAGGGATTCCTCTGGTCCGTTTCATTACTGCTCTTGGAAGAGTGATCCATCATGCATCTGTTTCGTATTAGGCATGAAAGAATGGGAACTGTGCTGGTGTGCAGACATGTTTTAAGCTCCCAGGTTCAATTTTTAAAACATTGATAGTGAAACCTCCCTTTATAACAAAGGATTGTTTTTTCAAACATTTTAGTGCATACTTCGCTACTGATTTTTCTACAGTCTATCAGATGATACTGTCTTGGACTAAATACTCTGAAGGTTTTTTTCCTCTGTGATATGTGGCTTTGCTCATTGCTCGAGTCAACTGCAACCATTCCCTCTGTAGATACTTCCTTGCACATGCTGTCTGGGCTCACAATAGTCTGGATTGCAAACGTTGGTCTTTGGATGCTGGTGGGTCTCCTACTTTTTGAGTGGGGACTTGGCCCAGATATCTTTCAGAATCTTCTAAAGATCAGGATTCCTTCCAAAGGCCTGCAATATATTTCTACCCAATATCTATCCTTCTTTTGCCTGGCTAGTAAAGCAAAACCATAACAGAATCTTAGTACTGAGTCAGATCTTCCATCTCTCATCCTTATCATCTCCATCATTCCTTATGGAGTCCTTGACCAATGATGTAGAGTTCAGGGTGAGAAAATGACTTGCCTGCTCCTTTGCCCTCAGTGAAACAAGTGCTATTCCAACAGTCCCCCTCCTTCTGAGGGCTATCTTCCTTGCTGCAGAGAGAAAAGATGCATAAGGCAAAAGTCTAATGAAGTATGACCTTTTAAAAATAAAATTGTAAATAGAACATATTAACACAGGAAAGAAAGGCCACCAGCCATTTTGAAAAGCCAGAAGGCAGTGGAGTCAATTACCAACTGCACCCCATCAGCCACACATTGTATATACAAATGCAAATCTACATTTGAGCTGCTACAGCTCAGGGATTCTAACTCCAAAATCTCTCAAAGTGGTCAGTATAGCTGCACAAAGACCTGGTCAAAGGCAATCAAGTAAAGGCCAATCTACACTGACATTTTATCTCAATACAGTAATGTCTGTGTTACTCATGTCATACCCGATACACCCCCCAACCCATTGTCCTGATGCTATATCTCCCTCAATATTCCATTTCCCCCCAGTTTTATGACTGCAGTTTCCATGTGCTACTGACTTATGTGTGTTCCAGTCTAGCAGTATTATAACTTTTCCTGGTGGGAGAGGCTTCAAGGCTGTGGAACCTGTTCTGCAACATTTTCCCTACCTTCTGCTTTCGCCTCTGGTGGGGGAAAGGATGTGCAGACAGGGAATCCATCGATTGTCCATTTCCTCTCCTTCTATGACTGGGGTGATTGGTTAAGCCTTTATAATTTGGGGGTGGGCGTGGCTATTTTTCAGTGCGCCTCTACACATGTGCAGCTGTGGATAACCACAGAACCTTTATTTTAAAATCTGCATACCTGCACAGCTACGTCTTTTAAAAAATTATTTTAAGCAACCTGAAACGACCTCTCACTTCTCCTGCAATTACAACACCATGCATTTGTATGTGTCACTTGAATCATGTTATAAACGCAGGAGACACTATGCTGTATTCATTAACATGTGAGCAGAGAGCAGTGATTGCTTGTGGGGAAAAAATACAGTGCTGTGTCAGAAACAAAAGGGGCTCCAGTGCAGATTCTACCTAATATTCTTATTTTAGAAGTGATGAATACTGAGGTTAAGAGAAAAGAAATTAGTACAAGGCCAGCTATGGAAGATATATTTTTAAACCTTTAATGTTAATTGCTGTAGTTAAACTCATGAGTCTCAGAATCTCTTCTGGATCTACTGCAAATCACCTATAGATCTAGCAGTAGATCCTGATCTTCCTTCTGCTCACCCTTGGTGAAAAGTACATGCAAATAAAGTGAATGTGCATCAACTGGGATATTTTCCACAATGTCTTTTGTTAGTCATGTGAAGGGCCAGGAAGCTGTGCAGGGCAAGGAAGTCACAACCCTATGAACAGTCCTTGGAAATCCTGGCCAGCACTGCTAGGTTTCAGAGATGTCACCAGATGTTGCTCATAGACTTTCAAGTTACAACTGAGATTTTCAGAATGCTGAATGAATTCTCTGATTTCTTTGAAGCTGTGCAGAGTTGAAGGGTGTCTCTACACGAGTGATTTATTGCATGCTCATGATTGGTCACTCATGGAATTTTGTGGGCCCATTACATGACAGCATCAACCTCCAGGATACCTCGTGCACATTTTCCCCTTTATCACGCTTTCAACATGATCAGAGGTAAACTAGTAATAAAAGTTAATGGTGCCATATTGGCATTGTGTAATGCTGGATTAGCACCATGAACTTGCTGAGGAAAGACTTTCCTTGATTCAAAGCACGTGTCTCTCAATCGCCAATTGGAGGGAGAAGAGAGTAGAATGGCTCCTTGCATCGAAGGGAGACAGATCTGATCCCCCACCCACCAAGCTCAGAATCAATGTCTTCTGTTGATTCAGAGCACCCCATTAAGTTCAGTGGGGCTTACTCCCAAGTAAGTGTGCCAAGGGTTGCAGACTTGCAGCATGATCTTATTTCTACTCAGAAGTAAGTCCCATTGATTTCAATGGGGCTTACTCCCAAGTAAGTGTGCCTAGGGCTGTGAGGAAACAGTACAGCACAAGTTAAGGGAGGAAAGCAAGACTCCTCCCCCCTCCTTTGCACACATGCCAGGGAGGGTGGGAGGTGTTCCCTCAGTTCAAACCATGTGTCTGCCATGGAAAGGAGCCCATCCTAATCCCACAAAGAAAGCAAAAGCAGAAAGCCTGGAAAGGATGCAGGCCGCTTTGCTTAATGTAGAGACACCCATAAAAGACACAGCCCTAGTTAGACCTGGTAAACCCTATCATCCGCCAAGGGGCTTGTGTCTTTCTTAGAAACTTACTATCTCCCAGCTTCAGTTCACCATATGACCTACTTTGCAGGGTTGTTGTGAGAGTAAAGACTATGGAAGACGGCAAAATAGTCTTTTGCAAAATTATAAGACCATAACATGAGCTGTGCTGGATTAGGCCAAAGCCCTATGTAGTCCAGCATTCTGTTCACACACTGGCCAAGCAGGAGATCAATGAAATTGTATCCTCCCATTCACGTTCCCCAAAAACTGGCATACAGATGCATACTGCCTCCGCTACCACAGGTAATATATAGCCACTGTGACTAGTAGCCATTGATAGCCTTATCCTCCATGAATCTGTCTAATCCCCTTTTGAAGCTGCCCAAGTTGGTGGCCATCACTACATCTTGTGCTAGGGAATTCCACAGTTTGACTAGAATCATAGAATAGTAGGGTTGGAAGGACCCTATAAGACCATCGAGTCCAACCTCCTGCTCAGTGCAGGAATCCAAGTCAGAACATCCCTGACAGATGGCTGTCCAGCCTCATCTTGAATACCTCCAGCATGGGAGAGCCCACTAGGGTTCCATTGTCGTATTGTATTTGGTTCCATTGTTCCATTGTAATTGGTTCCATTGTCGTATTGCTCTAACAGTCAGGAAGTTTTTCCTGATGTTCAGCCGGAATCTGGCTTCCTGTAATTTGAGCCCATTATTCCATGTCCTGCATTCTGGGATGATCAAGAAGAGATCCTGGCCTTGTGACAACCTTTCAAGTACTTGAAGAGTGCTATCATATTTCCCCTTAGTCTTCTCTTCTCAAGGCTAAACATGCCCAGTTCTTTCAGTGTTTCAGACTATGTGTTGTGTAAAGGAGTACTTCCTTTTATCTGTCCTGAATCCACCCCCCCCCAAACACCCCTTCAGCTTCATAACAGAACCTCAGATAATCTTATGAGAGAGGGAGAAAAAGGTCTCCCTATACGCTTTCTCCACATCGTGCCTAATTGTACACAGCTCTATCATGTCCCCTTTTACATGCTTTTTTTTTTTTTTTTAATAAATGGAAAAGTCCAGAAGTGTACATAGGTAAGTTCCAACCATATTTTTATCTGGTTGCACTCCTAAGAATGCACATGGATTAAGTTGCTCTTTCATACTAGTTCAGAGTGCTGATGGTATGATGATTCCACACCAGGAGGAAATCAAGGCTGATTGCTATGGGACATTCTTTTTCCTTCTCCAGGCAGGAATACCCAGAGAAGCCACATGAAAAAGTCAAAGGCCCACATAATATTTTCTGCATGCCAAAGGCTGTTTTGTACTTATGTTTCTCAAACAGCAACCTAGTGTGGCACATAGAAAACTACTTTTGGAATTTCAAAAGCAGTTTGTGATATGGAATGGGGCACTGTTCAAAGAAAGATACAAAAAATCCCAGTGGGCAGGGACAAACCCTTGAGCATACCTAAAGTAGCTTTAGAATCCCAGCCATTGTGTCGCACTGCAAATCCACATGGATTTCACTGGGAAGATCAATGCCAGAGACTAAATTCCTGCCTCCTGATCACAACTATATATCACATATGTTCCTACACAGGTACATGTTTTATCAGAATTTGCCTTCAGATCTAGTCAACAGGATACGTTAGCTCCTCTAGGACATGCCTTTTAGTTATGCTGCTCTGTAAAATGCTCACGTACATTGATGACAATCTTATATAGTATAACAAATATAGTATATCTGACTATTTTATTGAATTAAGTCATTGCTAGAATGGTTAAAAAAAGAGGAATTTTGGTATATGCAACAGTTTTTTAGGCCCCAGAAGAGAAAAATATAAAAAAGAGGATTTGGTAGAAACAACAGAGCACAAATATATAGAGAGATGTAGCTATAAAAAAAAAAATCTGTACCCGATTTTTGTGAATGTCCTTCATCTTACTCTCATTTACTTTTTTAGTTTTGCATTCTATTTTTATTTAGCTTGTGAGTCAATTTTATAAAAGCATCATTAATGTAAAAATATTATGGAGTGTTTAATACACCAGAGCATGTCTATACCTGTCTACTTAGAAGTAAGTCGTATTGAATTCTGGGGGGTTTACTCCCAGATAAGTGAGCATAGGATTGCAGCTTTAAGCATTTAAAAATAAAGTAATTAAAATATAGGGGGAAGTACTGATATTTGCAACGCTAAAGTAGGAAGTCAAGAAATCACCGGGATAACAGGCAAGCATGGCCTTGGTGTACAAAATGAAGCAGGACAAAGGCTAATAGAGTTTTGCCAAAAGAACATGCTGATCATAGCAAACACTCTTTTCCAACAGCACAAGAGATGACTCTATACATGGACATCACCAGATGGTCAATATCGAAATCAGATTGATTATGTCCTTTGCAGCCAAAGATGGAGAAGCTCTATACAGTCAGTAAAAACAAGACCTGGAGCTGACTGTGGCTCAGATCATGAGCTTCTTGTTGCAAAATTTCAGCTTAAATTGAAGAACGTAGGGAAAACCACTAAACCATTCAGGTATGACCTAAATCATATCCCTGATGAATACACAGTGGAGGTGAGGAATAGATTTCAGGGATTAGACCTGATAGACAGAGTGTCTGAGGAACTATGGACGGAGGTCTGTAACATTGTTCAGGAGGCAGCAACGAAATCCATCCCAAAGAAAAAGAAATGCAAGAAAGCCAAGTGGCTGTCTGATGAGGTTTTACAAGTAGCTGAGGAAAGAAGGGAAGCGAAAAGCAAGGGAGAAAGGGGAAGATATATCCAACTGAATGCAGAGTTCCAGAGAATAGCAAGGAGAGACAGGAAGGCCTTCTTAAATGAACAATGCAAAGAAATCGAGGAAAACAACAGAATGGGAAAGACTAGAGATCTCTTCAAGAAAATTGGAGATCTCAAGGGAACGTTTTGTGCAAAGACGGGCATGATAAAGGACAAAGAAGGCAGGGACCTAACAGAAGCAGATGAGATTAAGAAGAGGTGGCAAGAATACACAGAAGAACTAAACAGGAAAGATCTTAATGTCCCTGATAGCCATGATAGTGCGGTCACTGAACTTGAGCCGGACATCCTAGAAAGTGAAGTCAAGTGGGCCTTAGGAAGCATTACTAACAACAAAGCTAGTGGAGATGACAGTATTCCAGCTGACCTATTTAAAATCCTAAAAGATGATGCTGTTAAAGTGCTGCACTCAATATGCCAACAAATGTGGAACACTCAACAATGGCCGCAAGACTGGAAAAGGTCAGTTTACATTCCAATTCCAAAGAAGGGCAACACCAAAGAGTGTTCAAACTACCGCACAATTGCGCTCATTTCACATGCCAGCAAGGTGATGCTCAAAATCCTACAAGCTAGGCTTCAGCAGTATGCGAACCGAGAACTGCCAGAAGTACAAGCTGGGTTTCGAAGAGGCAGAGGAACTAGAGATCAAATCACCAACATTCGCTGCATCATGGAGAAAGCAAGAGAATTCCAGAAAAACTTCTATTTCTGCTACATTGACTACGCTAAAGCCTTTGATTGTGTGGATCACAACAAACTGTTAGGAGTGCACGAAAGCCACTTACCTGGTCTCGCAGCTTGTTCGCGGTGGGGGGGAGGCGCTTCGCTGCTCCCCCCGAAGTTCAGGCCGGGGGGGGGGAGGCTTCCTGCCTCGCCCGGCCGAAATTCAGGCCGGGGAGGAGGCGCCTCGCCTCGCCCGGCCGCGAAATAAAAAGTTAAAAAAAAAAAACGCCCCCGTGATAGGCTACGTGACGATTAACGTAGCCTATCACGGCTAGATCTGCAAAGTCAGCCGTGATAGGCTACGTTAATCGTCACGTAGCCTATCACGGGTGACTTAAAAAAAAAAAGCGCCTACGCAAATGGCGGCCCCCATAGGGAGCCGCCATTCGCGTTCCTTATTTGGTCGCTGTAGTCTACGTAAATCTTTACGTAGACTACAGCGACCAAATAAGGAACGTGAATGGCGGCTCCCTATGGGGGCCGCCATTAGCCGTACGGGCTTTTTTTTTTTTTTAAAGTCACCCGTGATAGGCTACGTGACGATTTACGTAGCCTATCACGGCTGACTTTGCAAATCTAGCCGTGATAGACTACGTTAATCGTCACGTAGCCTATCACGGGGACTTTTTTTTTTTTACTTTTCTTGGAATGGCGGCGGCGGCAGCCGGTCGAAAGACCGGCTGCTGCCCCCACCCCTGACGAAGACCTGACGAACCGCCGCTGGGACCTGCTGCCGGGAGGGACATTCGGGAAAGGTAAGTCCCGTCCCGGGGGGGGTGGGTGGGGTGCGGAGAATTTCTCCCAGAAACTACTTCGGGGGGCCGAACACATTGGCACTCTGCCCCCCGAAGTTTCGGGGAGAAATTCTCCCCCATCCCTACAAACTGTGGCAAATTCTTAAAGTGATGGGAGTACCAGACCACCTTACCTGTCTCCTGAGAAACCTGTACGAGGGTCAAGAAGCAACAGTAAGAACCAGACATGGAACAACCGATTGGTTCAAAATTGGGAAAGGAGTACGACAAGGCTGCATATTGTCACCCTGCTTATTTAACTTATATGCAGAGTACATCATGAGAAATGCCAGGTTGGATGAATCAGAGGTCGGAATTAAGACTGCTGGGAGAATTATCAACAACCTCTGATATGCAGACGATACCACCCTAATGGCAGAAAGCGAAGAGGATCTCAAGAGCCTCTTGTTGAGGGTGAAAGTGGAGAGTGCAAAAGCTGGTTTGAAACTCAACATTAAAAAAACGAAGATCATGGCATCTGGCCCCATCACTTCCTGGCATATAGAAGGGGAAGAAATGGAAGCAGTGACAGATTTTACTTTCTTGGGCTCCAAGATCACCGCAGACGGTGACTGTAGCCATGAAATTAAAAGACGCTTGCTCCTTGGGAGGAAAGCTATGGCAAACCTAGACAGCATAGTAAGAAGCAGAGACATCACCTTGCCGACAAAGGTCCGTCTAATCAAAGCTATGGTTTTCCCAGTAGTAATGTATGGCTGTGAGAGCTGGACTATAAGGAAGGCTGAGCGCCGAAGAATCGATGCTTTCGAACTATGGTGCTGGAGAAGTCTCTTACGAGTCCCCTGGACTGCAAGGAGGTGAAATCAGTCCATACTAAAGGAATTCAACCCTGAGTGCTCATTGGAAGGACAGATGCTGAAGCTGAAGCTCAAATATTTTGGCCACCTAATGCAAAGAGAAAACTCTCTGGAAAAGACCCTGATGCTGGGAAAGACTGAAGGCAAAAGGAGAATGGGACGGCAGAGGATGAGATGGCTAGATAGTATCACCGATGCAATGAATATGAACTTGAGCACACTCCGGGAGAGAGCGGAGGACAGGAAGGCCTGGCGTGCTATGGTCCATGGGGTCACGAAGAGTCGGACACGACTGAACGACTGAACAACAACAACTGATATGAGGTCCCGATAGAATACAAATCTATCCCAACTCTGGAAGGATTCAGATCCAAGCCTTTGCTTTGGGTCTGAGGCATTCAACCAAATCCATGGCCTTGAGTTGAGTGGAATATTTGAACACTATTTCATATAATTTCTTATCACAGCTGTTACCCCATGCGAAGGCATTTAATCTGATATCCATCATTGGACTAAAATAAACTTTCCCCCCCTATTACACATGCACAAATCCTATTATGGATTAGCATGATTTGTATGAACCAATAATTTGTGCTGTGAAAATGTGCCCCTTGGGGCTGATTCCCAGCCAAAGGCTAGGCTTTGAACAGCGAAGTAACTCATCCTCCCAGTAAAAATGACCAGATGGTTGCTGGTTCCCATAGCTTAAAACACCTTGGGTACTTATGAAGCTAGAACAGACGCCAGAGCTCTAACTGGGGGCAGTGACACATTTCTGTCCTGAGACTGCAGAGTTTGAAGGAAGAGCAAACGCACAGAAACCTGATAGTGGGCCTGTTTACATAACCAGTTATTCTGGGATAATAACCCCTAAATTTGCTTCAGTCTCACATTTGTTTACATGCTGAAAGGCTGGATCTAAAGCTGGAGAGAGCTGGTTAAAAATAAAAACAAAACAAATTATGACAAGACCAGAGGCTCTTAACTAGCCTCTCGTTCTTCCCAGAATAAGTGGCTGTGTAATAAAATAGCAGGGATGCTCTCTCTGCTGGGCTGAAGGATTAGACTCTCACTGACAGCTTAACTAAATGTTACAAGACTGGTGTAGAAACAGCAGTCTTGTGTCTCCTTCTCTTTCCCTGGAACACCAGTAAAACAGAATGCATGATGTGATACCATTGCATTACAACTTTGTCCTCGCTCAGCATCATTGGCTGTCATTTGCAGGTGAAAGAAAATCACAATGCAGTGTTATCACCTCACACACGTCTTAGTATTAGACATTACTGGAGGAAAGAGATGCAGAAATGTTACTTTTGTCTAGTTAAGCCCTGAGAGACAGTGGCCAAATACTGGCAACTATTTACCAAGTGGTAACTCACCATCATGTGCATGTAGTCACCTGGGAAATGGAATGTATTGTCCTGCCAAGCAGTGAGAAGTTTATCATGTCTGATACATTGGGCATCTGTACAGCAGCCTAAAATCCTGCATTTAAAATGGGGCTTTCTGCTTCCGTTTTAAATGCAGGATCACAACGACTCCCTTTTTCATGTGCTTCCTTTCCCCCTCCTCCCCGTATCTGAGTCTTCCATTATCTTTCATTGATCTTGCTCCTCTTCTTGCTGCTTTTCCTCTTTTCACAGAGGAAACTGAAGCGGAACACAATGGGGTAATTTGATAGCTCATTATCTGTGATCTATTTAAAAATGGAACAAAGGGCATTTAGTACAGGCGATGCCATGGCGTCATGTAAACAGCCAGCAAATTTCCATGAGGGAGCTATCTCAATTGCAGGATAAAAGCTCTGTTTGAATAAAGCCATTGTGGTAAAATTCTCCTCATCACTTGGGAGGGAGTGGCTGAAATATCTATGGGTATGTTAGTTACATTTCAAGTTAATAAAGCCAAGATAACAAGGCCTCAACCCTGTTTGCATATACAGGCCCTTAAACTTACAGTTACTTCCCACATTGGAATATAAGGACACCAGAGCATTCTCATGTTTGTAAACGTTTTGGCAAAATGCTCAGTGCATGGAGTTTATAACTACTGGCACATGTGCAAACTGAAGGGATGCTCTTGAGTTCTCGCACTTCACATGTCCTCGTGAGCTAGTTTTATAAACAGTTAATCTTATCAGTAACTCACAGAAACACACCCATCCTTCAAACTCCAATGTGAGAAGTAGCCCATGGGCTAAAAACATTTGGTGGTGATTTAGTACATAAATTACATTCACAGGGGACAACTTCCCACACTATCACTTTAGTGCCAAATTGGAAAGCTGAGCCTCCTTTATTTATGTATTTATTAGGGGCATAATCCTATGCACATTTAGACAGGAAAAAGTCCTACAACTCCCAGCATTCCCCAGCCAGCCATGTTTCTGTCTAAATATGCATAGGAATGTGTCCTAAATGTCTAACCCAGTGCCTGAACATAGTAATGGGCTGGATGAGGGCCAATAAACTGAAACTGAATCCTGGCAAGATGGAAACCCTGTGGATAAGTTCCCGAGTCTGGGAGATAGGCACATTGCCTGTTATGGATGGGGTTGCACTCCCTCTGAAAGATCAGGTCTGTAGTTTGGGGGTACTCCTAGCTCCATCATTGCCGCTGGAAGCCCAAGTGGCCGTGGCGGCTCAGAGTGCCTTTTACCAGCTTTGGCTGGTTTGTCAACTATGGTCTCTCCTGGACAGGGATAGCTTGGCCACAGTGGTACAGGCGCTAGTAACCTCAAGACTGGATTACTGCAAGGTGCTCTATATGTGGGGCTGCCCTTAAGGCTGCTCCAGAAGCTGGAGTTAGTGCAGAATGCAGGAGCTCAGCTGTTGCTGGGAGCTGCCCCTTTCCAGGATGTAACTCCGTTGCTGCACTGGCTGCCTATTTGCTACCGGACCAGCTTTAAGGTTTTAGTACTAGTGTACAAAGCCCTAAACAACTTGGGACCAGGATACCTGAGAGAGTACCTTCTCTCTTACCAACCTGCCCGGTCATCAGAGGGCATGCTCCTGGTGGTTCCACATGGACCTATGGCCCGATTGGAGTCCACCGGAGAAGAGCCTTCAGTGTGGCAGTCCCCTTTCTTTGGAACTCCCTGCCCCTGGAGGTCAGGCAGGTACCAACATCGCGTTATTTCCGGCACCTCCTGAAAACAGCACTGTTCCAGGGGGCAGTCCTTAACTGACCAGTCACGGTTTTTATTGGCATTGTGTTTTTAAACAAGTATAATTTTAATGTGGTGTTTTTAATCTTTTTATTCTTTTACTGTTTTCTTCCTTGTGTTCACCGCTCCAAAATCTATTCTAGATATAGAGCAGTATATAAATATTGTAAGTAAGTAAGTAAGTAAATAAATAACCCACCCTTCATCATAAAGAATTCCAGGGCAGCAGCATACAGTACTAAAAGTACAATACAATAAAACAATGGAGTACAACCCATCAGCTTCCTTGGAACAATGAAACTAAAAGGCAACAAGTCCTTAAAACTACCAAGCAGAACTGAGGTAATGAAACCTATCTCAAAGGCCTGGTCAAATAGGAATGTTTTGACCTGGCCCTAGAAAGATTGGAAGTGAGCATGACTTCTCCACCTTTGATCATTTATTTGTTACATCAGCATCCCCCCTCCCCCCTCCTGCCACTCCACCCCAAGAAGTTCAGAGAGGCTTTTAGCTTCACCATCTCTTTGTGAAATAGGACATCTGGGGCCACCCAGACAGCTTTACAGGTGAGTAGGGATTTGGAATCCCAGGTTTTCCACACCCAACACTGACTCTCAGTATAATACTGAGTGGAAAACTAAGCAGCATGGCTAGTGCTGATGCTGGGCTGATTCTCCATCTCTGGTGTGAGCTGCCAGGAATGTGGGGAATGAGGGCAGTAGCTGCAACACTTGAGTGAGTACCATCAAAACCAGATACACCCTAAGAGTACTGCTTTAACCACACTTTGCACATCCTTACTCACATGAGTGCTGCTTGTGAGCAAGACAGGGATATCAGTGTGGTAAGGCAATGTGGTTACTTTGCAGAATATACATCTAAATGCAATGTAAAGGCTTTGAAAAGAATGAGTTGTGTCCTGTGTTAGTTCTACTTAAAGTAGACCCATTGAAATGAATGAGACTTACGTTAGACCAGTGGAGGCTGGTGGCTCGAATTTCAATGGGGCTGTGAATCCATTCTGGGTTTTAGTCAGAACCAGCCAGAACTTTAAAGGAACTATCCAAGGGGCTGAAGCTATTTTGGGGATAGTTCTCAGAACCTTGGATAGCTCCTTTAGAGTTCTTACTGGTTCTGGCTGAAACTCACAGCCCCACCAAAATCGGAGCCCCCAGCCCCTACTGCATTAGAATAACATCGGCTGCAACCTCTTGAGTACAACTCGTTTCTTACCTTGTTTGGCTAAGCACAGGCTCGCTGCTAGCTGCAGCAAACAATGGTAGCAGAAGTGGGAATCCTGGCCTGCGGTCAGAGAAGCTCCTCCTTACAAAAGGTTGGGGATTGGCAGTTCCGAAGGCCACCCTTCTCTGTTGGTCCCCATAGTGCCTGAGCTGCGTGCTGTTTCTTCGTGCAAATGCCAAAACTTCAGGATGGCCCACAACGGCCTCTGTTCCAGAGCTGTTAGGTGGCAACACTGGCTTGGCTTCAAATAAAGAGGAAGTGGCTGGACAAAATATGGACTGTGCGTTGCTGACAATCTTTGGGGAGGCAACTTGCTGTTCATCCCCAGAATCCAAGTGGTTTTGTAATCCTTTGTGCAACCGGGAAGGGGATGTGGGTGGGGATGGGGTCACTGAGAAAGGAGATGGGCTTGCTTCTCTGCGGTGGGTTGGTGGACTGGACACCTTACGGCGGGTTGGTGGGCTCTGTTGTTTGCGTGTCATTGGTGGGCTAGATAGGTTTTGTTGAATTGGTGGGGAAGACAACTTCCTTTGTGTTGGAGGGCTTGATGCTCTGGGGTTAGCTGGAGGACTAGGCTGCCAATGGGTACTGGGGAAAGAAGCTTGATTAATATGTCTGTGGTGCAGTGGTGGGCTTGGGAGCCTTTTATCACAGGGAGGTGATGAAGGTGGTGTTCTCGCTGGGGACACTCGCCTGACAAAACCTGTGGTTTTCTCATTTTTCCAGAGTGAATCAGGAGAGCTTTGCTTTTGAGCTAAAGCAGGAGGTGCACCACATTCTTTGTTTCCTGGATAATTTCCATTGTCTTCTGACATTTCTTTAGGATTTTGAAGAGATATTATTTTATGGGACTGCTTATACAGATCTGCAGTTTCTTCCATTTCATGGTCCCTTTGGGATGCTAACAGAATCTCTTGGTGGTAGTCAGATAAAAGGGCAGAATTCAACTCCAGAGGATATTTTATAGGTGTGGAGTCCACTCCATCAGTTCTTGATGCTTTGTTGGCAATCAGGTTGGGACTGTTGAGGTTTTTACTTGGTAACAAGTCAATAGAACATAGGGAAGCTTTCATTCGTTGAGAAATTTTCTTAGTGTTGCCATTTCCATGTCTCTTGGCAGTATTTTCAGCATTTTCTGAATAGTTTTCTTCTATCCTTGCACCTTCTGAAGATTCAGTTGAATCAGGTGAGATGTCCATTAACATTTCAGGAGGCGGTGGGGGCAGGTTCTCCAAGTCATCATAATCTGTATTCTCATTTGTGTCACTTCCACTTGCAAGTACTGGTGAACCAATGGTACCAAAAGTACAGTTTGCTGGGCTGATGTCTTGACAACTTACGTCTCCTAATGGCGAAACTCTATGTTTGTGATTTAAAGGCACAAGCCCTCTAGGAAGGGGAAGACTGGGAGTAATGCTTGGAAGTCCAAATTTTCGGATACATTTTATTGGGCCCAGAGTTCTTAAACTTGTAGGTTTCAGAACACTTTCAGCAGGGCTGAAGGTTTCAATTAACTTTTTAACAGATTTACGAGGTGGAGCGCAACCAATGCTGTTCAGTTTCTGTATCCCAGGAGGCTCATTTTCTTTCCTAGATGTCAGGTCCTTTGAGGATGTGGTGGTTGTGACAGCCTTTTTACATTTCCTTTCATTAGGTTGTTGTCTGATAGCATTTTGATCATGCTTAAACACAGGGACCTTATCTTGATTAGGCAATATGCTGAAGTTCTTAGTGAGAGATGCTTTCAGTTTATTAATTGAAGATCTATGAGTAACATGCTCACCATCTTGCAAGTTAGATGGTTCTTTGGGGTTCAGGGTTACCAAATTATAATTTGTTTCCTTGTTTCCCTTAAGTGTGTAAAACATTTCCAGCCTTTTGTTGAGTCCTTTTTGAGTCCTTTGAAGTTCTAGAAGAGTTGGGTCCTCGTTGTGACTTTTGAGAGACTCCTCAGACCTAGATCTTTTCTGTTTAGCTTGACTCTTCTGGCTTCCATTTGCTGTACTAGGTCGTCGTGATCCTTTTCCATTTTCATCTTCCATCCATTCCTTCTTTCCAGATTTAGCGGGGACAAATTTGATCTTTTCACTAATGGCATCTTTCATCTTGAGTATAATCTCATTCTCTGGACTGTCTATCCGTTTGGTGGAAGGCCTCCGCTTACTGTCCGTTGCTGCAGGTAGAGATGTTGGTCTTTTAGGTAAAGCATTGTTTCCTTTTTCAGACAGACTTATATTGTCACCTTCTTCCTCAGACAAGCTATTATCATCATCACTGTCTTCATATGTGGAAGAAGCATGGATAGATTCACACTCTTTGAAGCAATCACCCTCATGAGTGACATCACAGTGCACAGAGTTAGGGGAAGGAGTTTTGATGATGCTTTCATGTTGGAGAAGGGTGGTTCCATTTTCTGGTACTACCTGTGAAGATGGCATTACATCCTTGGTTGGTGCAGGTGGGTAAAATATATCTTTAAATCGTCTTTCTAGTGCACAGTCATGGGACCTGGAGGTAGCAAATACTGAGGTACATGGCCACTGGTTTTCTCCTGATATCCTGGTCTCATTTAGGGATGAATGACCATGTGAACAGGAATAAACATTTGCTAGTATTCCCTGTTTATCGATTAAATTCAAGTCTTTGACTGATTCAGTGTCAATACCTATTCCACTGTCTTCAGAATAAAGAGTCATGTCATCAGGGTGAGGATGAGAGGATCTGACTGCAGATGCTTCAAGGAGTTTTATCGTCCTCAGCACGCGTTCATCAAAACCTTGCTTTGCTTTCAGTTTGTCTTCTAAGTTGCTACCTGCAGACTGTAAAAAGCTGCAAGACTCCTGGAGCACATCAGAAGTTAAGGAGGCCACAGTTCCATTTAACAGCTGCATTTTGTTGACTGTGTACTGTAGCAACTGTTGTAAGAGATCCGGCTGCTCGTTTGGGTTCTCTTTGCCAGCTGGCCAAGCCAGGTTCCCTCCCACTTCTTTGACTAGATCTTCTCCATCTTGGGCAATTTCTTCTAAAAGATCGTTTATTTCATCAAAACGAAGAAGTAAAAAGCTTACCATTTGCTGCATAATTAGCTGTGTTTCAGTGGCCTGATAGGCCATGCACAAGATAACCTCATATTTGGAAAGGTTGGGGTTTAGATAGGCATAAGCATTTTGATGGGCCTTAACCAGCAGATCTGGGAAATCTACCTTTTTCTCAGCCTCACATATGGATGGACTGGATTTTTGTTTAGTTTTGTAATGCCGGCCTTGTTTTCCCTGTCTGCTGTTCTTTTGTTTTTTCCCTTTCTTTGGGTTTTGCTTTTCATGGATTTCATTTTTGTCTTCCAAAGTAACATCATTTCTTCCCAATGCATAAGAGTTTTGCCCTTTGACCTTAATATCCTCTGCAACATATTTGTTGGGCTCCATCAGTTCAGATACGGCTATTTCAGTCTCTGAGACTGTCCTTTCAATTTCCTTCTCTTCCAGGTCAAGCTCATGTAGTGAAGGATCCTCAGATGAGGAACGGAAATTAACATTTTTGTCCTCATCTGATGAATTTTCAAAGAACTGATCTTTAACTTGAGTCTCTCCCTGACCAAAGACTTCAGTATCATAAGAAGAGGAGCTTTTGATCAGCTGTGGAAGTGAGAAACCTTCATCCCCCTGATCAACTGGCAGGATACCCTTATTCAGTGACTTTGTTCCCCGTTTCGCATGGTGGTTAGCAATATCACTGTGTGAAGGAGTACAGCCCATTGTGCTCCCTTTTCCTAGCTTACTGCTGAGAAATATTCAATTGATCAAGTAAGGAATAAAAAGGAATGAAAACTTACAAGTTTAGTGGGTGTTCAGATCTGAAGTTTTTGAGGAAGGTTCCACCCTGAATAGCCCTAGTTTTGTAGATTGCCTTGTTAGTCCTTATAAACTTCCAGCTTTCTTGGTGCATCTCTTAACAAAAGTGCACAGTGCATTCTTCCTTTTAACAGTTTCCCCTTTCAATGCAGCTAGCAATACTAAAGGTCTGTTGCATTCAGACTGAGCTAGTAGATTAAGAGTGCTTGTGTATCTTGCTGCTGCCTTGACAGATGTCAACCAGAAATAAGATTTTAAGCTCATTAGGCTAAGTAGCCCTCAGCTAGTTTGTTGCATTTGTAACAGGACTTTCTTGTTACACTCTGCATTTTACTAATTAACTTTGTATGTATTGCAATACATTTTCCCACTATACCTGATTTCTCAGCTACACTTGGCACTGTGAATATCCAAAGGAAGAGGCAGTTCTAAGTCAGTTCTTCGAAGAAATACTGTTTGAATGGCAAAATGTCAATGTACAGACAACTGCAAGGACAAAACATGACCTTGGATAGATAATACTGATCAGGAAGATAGCACAACACACAGACTCAAAAGAGGTTAGAGATGGAAAAGCCTATTAGGGTATCCAGCCCAGAGTTCCTCAGCCTTTTCTGACCTACAACGTCAAAGCAGTTTGGTTTTCCTTCTGACATATCACGTGTGTGCACTTGAGGACTTTCTCCAACAAGGCTTTGAGTTGCTTCAGCTAACCTTCCTTTTAACCTACAATGCTACGTTGCACAATAATAATTTTAAAAAGTTAAATAATTATCCAGCATCAGCATTTATATATACACTTGTTCTCTTTTGCTTCTACTTTGATTTCTTCAAGTGTTTACATGTAATGTACAAGACCTCCTGTAGCAGGTCTTGCATGGCCTATGAATTATTCACCAGGGTTATGTTTCTCAGCATTGCAATTGCGCTTGGTAATCTTCTCTGTGTCAAAAGGCTAGATGAACACAAGCCAGTGCAGTTGATTAGTCTAATGAAAATATCCTTCAAGTGATTTTGGATGGGTTCCAAACCACTTTACCTTCAGTACAAACAAGAGATGCAATGTGTTTGCATACAGAGCAGGTGAAGAATACTCTACCAAAAATGTTCACAGACATGGAAGATCTAGTCTCATGTAAAGTTTGTACCATTATTAATAATGTTTATATAACTTTTTTGGTGTAAGATTATTTTACAATCATCGTCCCAGGTTTCTTCCACAGAACCACTGCGTCACAATACCAGGTCTGAAAAGTAATTTAGTACGGGAGACATAGTATCATTCCCTTGACCAATATGCACAGGGTGATCTTGAGATGGAGAATGAAATCAGAGACCCGGTTCACACAATTGCAGCATGGTTAACAAAACACAGTGGCTTGTTAACCCCACTGTTTGGGCTGGCCACTTACCGGCTGGATTTCCCTAATTAACCTCATTGGTGCAGTTTGCTGTGTCATCTGGACCCAGGTGGCATGGCTTGTTTGAGGAGGCAGCAACCCTCAAATAGCCCTTGGGCTTTTCTTGGGTTATTTGAGGGTTGCTGCCCCCCCCCCCAAATGAGCCATGGCGCCTGAGTTTGGATAACACAGCAAGCTGCGATCATGCAAACCAGCCCAGAGACATCAAAGGAGAATGAATGGGTGATTTCAATTACCCTCACATAGCCTGGATGAATGCATGTTCTGCTCATGGCAAAGAGTAAAACTTCTAGATACCATAAATCAGGGGTGGACAGAAATTAGATCTCCAGATGTTTTGGATTTCAATTCCCAGCATTCCTGGCCATTTTCCATGCTGGTAGGGGTTTGGGGGAGTTGAAATCCAAAACATCTGGAGATTCACCTTCTGCCCACCCCTGCCATAAATGACTATGCCCTGGAACAAGGAGAACAAAATGGAACACACGGGGTGCAAAAAAAGGATTTTGAGGGGCATATCGCCAATAATATTAAGACCAACAATAAAATGTTTTAAAATACATCAGAGGTAGGAAATTGGCTAGAGACATGGTTCGACCGTTAGATGACAAGGGAGTCAAAGGAGCACTAAAGGAGAATAAGGAGATTACAGAGAAGCTGAACAAATTATTTGCATCTGTTTCCACTAAAGAAGATATAGAATAAATACCCGTGCCTGAACAGATATTTTCTGGAAAGGAGTCTGGGTGATGATAGGAAATGAAGTTCTAGACCTTACTGACAAATTGAAAACAAACAAATCACCAGGTCCAGATCATGGCATCCGTTCAAGAGTTCTTAAAGAACTGGAATGTGAAATAGCTGATGTTCTTACAAAAATATGTATCATGTCCCCAAGATTGGCCTCTGTACCCAGAGGACTGGAGAGTGGCCAATGTAACACAATTTTTAAAATGGGGGCGGGGGAAATCCAGGAAATTATAGGCCAGTTAGCTTAACACCTATTCCAGGTAAATTGTTAGAAAGCATGATTAAAGATAAAACTATCAAGGATATAAAACGATATGTCTTGCTAAGGAGGAATCAACATGGCTTTTGCAAATATAAATCCTATCTGACTAACCTTTTAGCGTTCTTTGAGAGAGTCAACAAGCTCTCTTTACTGTGGAGTGATCCAGTAAACATTGTTTACTTGGACTTTCAAAAGGCTTTTGACAAAGCTTTTGAGCAAACCTAGCAGACATGGGATAAGAGGAGAGGTGCTGTTATGGACTGGTAACTGGTTAAAGAGCAGGAAGCAGAGAGTAGCAATAAGTGGACAGTTCTCGCAGTAGAGGATTAACCGTGGGGTCGCCAAGGATCTGGTTAGGGACCAGTGCTTTTTAACTTGTTCATAAATGATCTGGAGTTCGGAGTGAGCTGTGAGGTGGCCAGGTTTGCTGTCAACACCAAATTATTTAGGGTGGTTAAAACAAAAAGGGACAGTGAAGAGCTCCAAAAATATCTCTCCAACCTGGGGTAATGGGCATTAAAGTGGCAAATATGGTACAATGTCAGAAAGTGTAAAGTGATACACATTGCGACAAAAAAAAAAAATCCTAACTGCATATCGCTGGCAGTGTCTGAGCAGGAAAATGATCTTGCGGTTGTAGTGGGTAGCCTTTGAAAATATCAGCTCCTTGTGCAGTTGCTGGGAAAAAAGCAAATTACATGATGGGGATCACTAGGAAAGTAGTTAAAAATAAAACTGCAATTATAATTTTTTATGGTATGGAATACTGGGTACAGTTCTGGTCACCACATCTCAAAAACAATACTGTAGAGCTAGAAACAATGAAGAAAGAGGCAACCGAAATGACCAAGGAACTGGAGCGACCTTTCTGAGGAAAGGTTAAGTTTGGGGCTGTTGAGCTTAGAAAGAAAGGATATGGAGGAACGTGATAGGGGTGTATAAAATTACGCATGGTGTGGAGAAAGTGGATAGGGAGGGGTTCTCTCTCTCTCTTTCTCTCTCTCTCTCATAATATTCGAACCTGGGATCATGCAATGGAGCTGAATGGTGGGAGATTCAGGACAGCTAGAAGGAAACACAGCACATAGTTATACTATGGAAGTTGCTACCACAAGATGTAGTTGCTACCATAAATTTGGATGGCTTTAAAAGGATAGAATAGATATATCATTGACTACTAGTTATGATGACTATATATTAGCTTCAGTATCAGAGGCAGTATGCCTCAATATGCCAGTTGCTGGGGAACAAGAAAGGGAGGTTGCGATGGCTTTCTTGTCCTGCTCGTGGGCTTCCCATGGGCATCTGGTTGGCCAATGTGGGAAGAGAATTCTGGATTAGGTATAGCTTTAGTCTGATCCAGAATATGTCCTTACAATAATTTTCTGAGGTATATTACATTGGGAGCATTACCCAGCAAGCTTCATGCTTGGGTAGGGATGAATAGAAAGCTTGTGTATCTAAAGCAACACTCCTAAATGCTGCACAATAGTACCTTCTCACAGAGGAAGGCTGGTCTTCTCCAGGTGCAGTATGAAGACAGTTGTCAGGCTGTGTGTTCGTGTTGACAATGATGGAGAGCATTGGAGCTAAATTACTTCCCACATTTCCTTGAGATCTCTTCCTTGGGGACTTTAAAATATGCATCAGGGCCATATCAAGACTGTCCTTTCTATTTACCTGTCTGCTCTGCTCCCTGCCTCCCAAGATAATGAATGTTACCGATGGAGCCACCTTTCACCATCCCCCATACAGGTACAAGGCTTTTCTACATTACAAACTGAAACTGGTTTTAAGTGTCAGGGATTCTCTGTAAGAAACACTGAGATGAAGAATATAAGAATGCTGGTACATTTTATGGTATAAAGTGTGCTGAAAACAGTAGGGACCCCATGGTTTCTTCATGCAGGTCAGTAATGGTCAGCAATACTAGTCTTTAACTAGACAGAATCTAATAAGCTATGCTGAGATGCTTTACTGTGAATCAGTTTTGCAGCGTGTACAAGAACATACTCAGAGACTGATTCAGGGTATCCAACCAATTAATTTAGCATCTCATGTCCATTAGATTTGCACAGAATGGAGCCAATAGCAACTCAGCAGCTGCAAGCTAACTTACAAGAGTTTGTTTCACTTAAGGTAAATCAGAAAATCAATATTAATGCAGAATTGGTGGAGAAAGAAAAACAACTGTGCTTTTTTTTGTCATGCGTGTAGCCTTTAATTATCTGACTCATCACAGCACATCACCTCTATGGCATCCTTCCCCAACCTGGTACTCTCCTGATGTGTTGGACTGAAATTTCCATGCTGTCTCAAAATAATGGGAATTGCAGTCCAGGGGCAGTATCCAATGGTGTCATTCTGCAAACTCAAAGAGCAGTAGCAGAGCTGCACCAAATCTTTCCATTCTGCAAGCAGTTCCCCATTACGCTCGCATAACCGGTCGTGAAATCAATTGTGCAACGGTTGCACAACGGGTTCCATAAGTGGAATGTGCAACCAGTTGCACAAGAATTATGCACACAGAAGTCACACAACAGGGTGCTCAAGCATAATACATAACTGCTTGCACAACCATTCTTGCACAAACATAACTTCAGTTGGAATCTCCTCTCACGGCACGCATGGTTCAGCATTTAGTTTCTGCTAGTGCAATGTCATTTATGCTAATGGAATGGCCAGTTGGATACTGCTCCAACACATCTGGAGGGCACCAGGTGTGAGAAGGCTGTGTTGTGACAAAGAACATGTAGCAACGCTAAATGTACTGCTTTTAAAATAAAGGCTGAATCACATTTTTGTGACACTTTGTCATTTTTTTCCACTATCATTGGAACGAAAATATAGATGCAATGTTAACATTTTCTCACCAACACTGCCATTTTTTCATTATAAAAAAAGAAAAGAAAATCAGGCCAATTAACACATTTAAAGAGAAAGAAAAAGTTCAAAGAAAAGAATGTTGGGATATTGTGAATTCAACATAGTCTGACTTTCTTCCAAATAAATTTATTTGGGATTCTGATGCAAGTCTATCCGATTACAGACACCTACTATTATTTCTTTAGTTCAGTTCAAAGTATCCCAACATTCTCATTTCTGCCACAACCTAAGTAGTCTAAAACAGAGCTTTAGGGCACAATCCTATGCATGTTTAGACAGAGAAAATGCCTACAACTCCCAGCATTCCCCAGCCAGTTGTAGGCCTTTTATCTGCCTAAACATGCATAGGATAGCACCCTTAGTGTTTTGATTTTATTTGATTTGGAAAGGCCTTATTTTCAGAAGTTTCATCTCTAGAACAAAATTGTATGGGTTTACACTGCCTATTCAACTGAATTTGGTTCTGGAGTGAACTGGTCCATATGCATCTGCTTGACTTTGCATTCTTTACAAGATATCCTAGTAAGACCAGGCCAGTAGAAGTAGAGCTAAGTTGAAATCCCCTCTCCCTCCACCTGTGCAACATCATCATCCTATTTGAAGGCTGCAAAGAAGACAAGCATACTCTGAATTCTTGCTGAACACTATTTTCCCCACTCCTTGCCCATATTTTTCTACCCACATTGCAACAGTGAGGATTGCCCTCACTCTGATTTGGCTTCAGATGTCATCACACAGCCAAATGAGGGGGAGGGTAATGCTCTTGGTCCTCACTCTGGCATCTTATGGGTTAAAAAATGGAGGGAAGTAATGATTCCCAGGCATAGAAGCAGGAAGTCTGATTGCCTCTGATGCCAGGATTGGTAAGAGATGGTGAAAAGGGACACACACACACACACACACACACACACATGCAATGACAACCCAGAGTATGGGTTGAGTATGTGTTGTTGTTGAATCATGGGTTATTGTTATGTGTGAACCCTGCACTATTGTTTAACTATGGGTTGTTAACCATGAACAACCCAGGGAGAGAATCCATGGTTTGTTGTTGGGTTATGAACTCTGGGTTGTTTGTGGTTAACAACCCATAGTTAAATCATAGTGCAAGGTTTATATGTAATGACAACCCATGAGTCAACAAAAATGGATGATTCAATAACAACCCATATTCAGGGTTGTCATTACGTGTGAACCAGGTATAAATGTGTGTGTGTGAGAGCTTCCATTTAATCTGCCTTTGTGCCAAATGCATTCACCTGAGAACTTTTAGTTCAGTGTCAAGTACAACCCACCTATCTATATTATTATTAATAATAATAATTAATTAATCACTTAAAATTGTTAGATGCTGTACAAAAATAAAAAATACAAGCTCACAGTGGAAAGACATGACACATTAGGGAGGAAAGGAGAGTAAAAAGGAAAGAGGATCAATTGGGAAAAAACCAGTGTGAATAACTGTCAAAGCAGGCTACTAGAAGGATCTGTCTTCCTCTGTCCTATGCAGGGTGATTAGCTGCTTTGGGGGTCCCCCGAGAGTTCATATAAACCAATTCCCAGCATTCCAATGTACTCCGGTACAACTAAGAAACAGAAACTAGGGCAAAGCTTCTCCAACCCCACTTTGAACACAGCATCTAGACTAGAAATATAACATAGCTCCTTATCAGAGCCTAGAGGTCATATTTAATTTAGATGAACTAGGCAGGGCCAAATTTGGAAAAGCAGTGGTGAATGGGAAGGTGGAGAATGGCATTGGGGAAAAGGATTAAAATGGTCCATTCCTTCTCCTGTCAAACATGGTGGGCCCTTAAGCTATTACAATTCTTATAAGTAGCATTACAATTACAATTCTTATAAGTAGCATTATGTTGGTACACTATAGTATATGTGTGACAACACATCCAAGATCAGTGTTTTATCAAGGAAGGCCATCTTGAATGTGGCAATACATGTGTTAAAACCACTATGGTGCACACACAACAGTGAATCAGGAAGCAGAGTCCATGCTCCTTGACCTAGAACTGCAAAAAATGACTCAGCTAAGTTCAACAGATAAACCTAGTCTTGTCCTAGTACCAGTCATGAAATGTATTTCCAGAACCAGCAGTAAATTTTGTTATGCGTGCGGTCCCAACCCTTGTTTTTCTTACAAAATGGTGCCATCTCAGAAGTCAAAGCTCTTTCCAAACCATGTCTGCTAGAACTAGCTGTGCAACTTATCTGTCTGATCTTGCCTTTTGTCTAATTTCTGGCAGCTGTTTAAAAAAACTGGCTGGGCAAGTAATTTCAGAGACAGCCTGGGATTAAGTCTTCATTCTCATAGATGAGGTGATACACCTGTCTCTCTCTGGCTTGTACCACTTCAGAATGCAGGAAGAGGCTCATATTATTTCATTTTTATCCAACCCTTTTGCCAAAGAGCTTGGGGTAAAGTACTAAAAAATTCCCTGCACATAGAAAGCTAGAAGTCAGGGAAAAGGTATCTGACATGCTAGTCGTCTATGTGTAGAAATGCCCCTTCCTCCACAAGGGGAGTATTCCGTCATATGAACTCCATGCCTGCACTCTTAAGGTTTTATGATCTTAACTAGTGTGGTGTTACTATACTAGTGTTTTAGAAAGCAGATGAAGTAGTGAGCCTGTGTCAATTAAGGTTGTGCACCGGTTTGGTCCAAAGCATGAATAATTAGTCGAAGTGGGCTGTTTCGGACATGCCTCCGCGTGGTACGAGGCAGAGCAGAATAGCAACGAAGCACCCTGAAGTGAAGCAGCTTGTATACGAAGCACTTCGTCTGACTCGGTGATTTGTTCTGAGCAACCCAGACCGCCTGGCACCAAAATTTATTTATTTATTTATTAAATTTATTAATCGCCCATCTGACTGGTCACCCAGCCACTCTGGGCGATGTACAACCCACCATAAAACAATTTAAAACAATAAAATTTTACCATATTTTTTTTTAAAAAAATACCCTAACCCACCCCAAATGCCTGCCTGAACAACCACGTTTTTAATGCACGACGGAAGCTCATTAAAGAGGGGGCATGACGGAGTTCCCTAGGGAGGGAGTTCCACAGAGTGGGGGCCACCACAGAGAAGGCCCTCTCCCTCGTCCCCACCAGTCTAGCTGTCCTGGCTGATGGGACAGAGAGAAGGCCATCTGAGGCTGATCTTGTTAAGCGGCCTGTCTGGTGTTGCTGGAGGCGCTCCTTAAGATAGGCTGGGCCGGAACCATATAGGGTTTTAAAGGTCAAAACCAACACCTTGAATTTGGCCCGGAAAACAACTGGTAACCAGTGCAACTCCTTCAGCACTGGAGTGATGTGATCTTGCCGGCGGCTGCCTTTAATCAGGCGATCCGCCGCGTTCTGTACCAGCTGCAGCTTCCGAACCGTCTTCAAGGGTAACCCCACGTAGAGCGCATTACAGTAGTCTAAACGAGAGGAGACCAGGGCATGTACTACCGATGGGAGCAGATGGTCGGGAAGGAAGGGGCGCAGCTGCCGTATCAGATGGAGTTGATACAGCGCTGTCTGGCTCACAGCTGACACCTGAGCCTCCATGGACAGCTGGGAGTCCAGAATGACCCCCAGGCTGCGGACCTGGTCTTTCAAGGGTAGCCATACCCCATTCAACACCAGGTCAACATCCCCTAGCCTCCTCTTGTCTCCCACCAAAAGTACCTCGGTCTTGTCAGGGTTGAGCTTCAGCTTATTCCTCCCCATCCAGCCACTCACCGTCTCCAGACATTTGGACAGGGATTCTACGGCCAACCTTGGTGAAGATTTGAATGAGAGGTAGAGCTGCATGTCATCCGCATATTGATGACACTGCACCCCAAACCTCCTGATGATAGCCCCCAGTGGCTTCACATAGATGTTAAATAGCATCGGGGAGAGGATGGAACCCTGTGGCACCCCACAAGTAAGTGGCCACGGGTCCGAAACCTCCTCTCCCAGTGCTACCCTCTGGTACCTGCCGGAGAGGAAGGACCGGAACCACCGCAATACAGTGTCTCCAATGCCCAACCCCTCCAGGCGGTCCAGGAGGATACCGTGGTCAATGGTATCAAAAGCCACTGAGAGGTTGAGGAGAACAAGGAAGGAGCATTCACCCCTATCCAGAGCCCTCCTCATATCATCCACCAAGGCGACCAAGGCCGTTTCTGTCCCATGCCCAGGCCTGAAGCCCGGCTGAAATGGGTCTAGATAATCAGTTTCTTCCAAGTGTGCCTTCAACTGCACCGCCACCACCCGCTCAATCACCTTGCCCCAAAATGGCAGATTTGAGACTGGGCGAAAGTTGTTCAGAACTTGAGGATCCAAGGAGGGCTTCTTTAAGAGCGGTCTTATCACTGCCTCCTTGAGGGCTGATGGCATCACTCCCTCCTCAAGGGAGGCGTTCACCACTGCCTTGATCCCCTCACCCAGTCTCTCTCTGCAGCTCATAATGAGCCAAGATGGGCAAGGATCAAGTAAGCAGGTGGTCGGCCTTATAGATGAAAGCACCTTGTCCACTTCATCAGGAGGAAGAAGCTGGAACCGATCCCACAAAACCGGTTTGCCACAGGCCGCCTCTTGCTCACTAACTGTATCCACAGTGTGCAGAGTAACACACCTAATCTGATCAATTTTATCTGCAAAGTGCCTTGCCAAAGCCTCACAGGAGGCCTTAGAATGCTCCAGTGGTTCCGGAGCCACAGGACCGACCAGGCTCCGGACCACTTGGAACAGCCTCCTGGGGCAGCACTCTGCAGACGCGATGGAGGCAGCATAATATTCCTTTTTTGCTGCCTTCACCGCCACGTGATAGGCTGAAGATATAGCTCTAGCCCGTGTCTGATCGTCTTTGGAGCGAGACTTCCGCCACCGGCGCTCTAGCCGTCTCACCTCCTGTTTCAGAGCTCGTAACCGCGGATTGAACCATGGTGCAGTCCGAGCCCTGTTCAGGGGGAGAGGGTGTTTCGGAGCCACCCGATCTAATGCCCCAGTGATTGCGGCATTCCAGCCACCCACCAGGGTGTCGACCGAAAAGTATCAACTTCAGAAAGTTCAGCAAAGGGTAGAGGAGGAGGAGGAGGAGGGAGGGAGCTTTGGCGAATCACAACTGTAGTTGCCAAATCAGGGCTGAATATAACCCAGCAATCTCCAATCAGAGACAGCGGTGGAGGAGGGGGGAAGATTGAATAACTGGAGAAAAAAGTCTGCATTTCAGAGACAGAGATCATTCTTGTGGTGTTACTTAGGGATATGAGAAGTGAGAAAGCCCGCCCCCCCGCTCCGCTTGCCAGTTCCTCTATCTCCACTGCAATTGCCATGTTCTTAAAAAACATGGCGATTGGAAGTCTATGTGCACATATGTGAAAAGCACTGTGAATTGCCCAGGCAGCAGGAGGAGATGAGGCGCACATCCCCGCCGCTCGCTAGCTGTCTCCCCCTTGTGAGCAGGAGACAGCTAGCAGTCCTTGGGGGTTTTACCCCCTCAATTGACAAGGCACAGTACCCATTTGTTATAGAGATCCTGAGGGTTAAAATGGGGGCTGGTTTCTGTCTTTGTGTTGGAAGAAAGTAAAACAAGGATCCATGAAATCAAAAAGGGATCCTCGTGATATCATACAATTTTTAAAGGGGAGACTCCCCAAACCACCATCCAATCACAGAGCACATCTGTCTCCATGGAATGAAGCAGAAAAATCATGGATCTGCCACTCATGGGCGCCGCCATGGCACAAAAACAGGGATCTGAAGCAGGGATCCTCTTGATTTTTTTTATCATTTTTCACACCATTTGAGGTGAAGCAGAAGATCTGGGATCTGCTGGGAAGCAGTAGATCTGGGATTTTTAGTGTGCATACTTGGACAAAGATGAGGTCTGTGATTTGATGGTGGGGGCTGGGCAGGGGGGACCCAATGTAAAAATTCAGAGGATCCATATTGAATTGGGCATCTTATCCATGGCTATATAACATGACGGTGCTATGAAGCCTCCCAATCTATGTTTTTTTGTCACTCAGTTGTGGGCATAGATGTGCTCTGTGCTATGATGGTGTTTGGAGGTATCTTTCTTGTAAAAATCATCAGGATCCCTAAGGATACCTGCCTCGAATCCAATTTTTTCCACTGTGGCTGCATCTACGAGTGGCAGATCCATGATTTTTCTGGTTCAGTCCGTAGTGGCAGATGTGCTTTGTGATTGGATGGTGGTTTTGTGGGTCTTCCCTTTAAAAATCATGAGAAATCAGGAGGATCCCTTTTTAATGTTATGGATCCTTGTGTTTACTAATCTCTTTCCCAGCACAAGCATATGTTGTCTACTTGGAAGTAACTCCCATTGTGATCAATGAGGCTTGCTCCTGAAATGCAGGTGCACCTGGACTTTCAGGGGAAAAGAGAAAGGTGGGGAAGAGGGGGAAGCCTCTCTTATTGGTGAGAGGCCCCTGCCAATCAGATGACATTCACTACAACCCCCACCCGGAAGTATGTTCTGTGAAGTGATTTTTACTGGAGCGGAGAACCTGGTTGCAGTCTTACATGGACCACATTGCAGCAAAGCTGATTTCTTTTAAATTAAAACCCAGTACTCCTCCATTAGCTTCTCCTTCTGTTGTCTTGGAAACACGGCCATAGACAGCAGAGCAGGCAGGGGGCGGCACAGCCTTGAGAGGTATAGCTTTTTGCTTTCAGAGTTCTTGTGGAAAAACTCAAAGTTCAACTGCACCTAGCACAAAAGTACTGGGCCAAACTGTCTGAAATTTGGCAGGTGGGATCCCCTCCATGTCAGCAGAGAGACCCCCAAGGTTCATGTACTCTATCATAAAAACTGAAGAAGTTATGGCCATTTGTGTTTTCCCACGCAAGTCAATGGGAAAACTCCCAAATTGAGTGGTCCGGATGTCCGAATCTCACTATGGATCCGGAACCGAGTTGAAGTGGAGGGGGTCCGAATCAAAGCAGGGCTGATTAGGAGGGTTTGAAGTGAAGTGGGGGATCTGTGCACAGCCCTAGTGTCAACACTGTAAAACCTCAAGACTGCAAGCATTGTGTTTATATGATGGAATATTCTCCTTGTGGGAGGGCGTGACCTTAGTTCAGGCTTCATATGTGTATTATATGGTTATGCATAATCTTAACTCCGATTTCCTATTTGTGCATCTACTTTTATCAAATAGGGACTTTCATTATACAAAATAGCCCATATAGGATAGATAGCAAAAATAATGAACAATCCTCTCCCATTTTTGCTGATTATGGTGCTAAAAAATCTGGATACATTTACAACAAAGACTGTATTTCCCTATCATTTTAAAATGTTGGTATCACAAAATAGCACAGACATTGCAGGCTGCAAGTGACAGAATCTTCTGCATAACTAGTAAAAGGTATAGGAGCCCAGTCTTTCTTTGCATCCTACTCCTACTTTGACACAGACAAGAAGAATAATGAGAATGTACTGTCCATGAGTTAAAAATCTGGTTCACCAGAAACTTAAGTTTTTGTAAGTTTTTGTCACATTTTGTACAGAAATGTGAGTTTCTGGTAGTTTGGGGCTTGCCCCTTCGATCGCTACACTGCCGTTGCTGGAGACAGGGCCCCCGTACACACCACTGCCAGCTGTGCATGTTCCGGGAAGTGGCAGCTCACCACCAGCAGTCATGTCCCGTTGGATCCTACCCAATGTCAGAAAACAGGCGCCCACCCCATACCTGTTAAGCAGGTACAATGGAAACATTACAGATTCTACTTATAATTTTTTTTTACATTTGTTTTACATTTATAATAAGAAATAGTATATGAACATGAAATCACAAGAAACATATACTGAGGGATTAAAGGAGCTTCATTATTCTGTTGATTCAACCTATATTAGTGGGTAAGTAACGTCCATGAAGTTTTGTTTTTACAGGTTGTGATACCTCTCCAAAAGGAGGTGTGAGCTTTTGGTGGGCATTGTTGAGAGGAACCTGTATTGATGTATGAAAGGAGATCACTCCAACAAAGGAGATTGTTACTTTGTCATGGTGCTGGAGCTTGAGCACCTCAATGATGCCATGAGCTAAACCGTGAAGGGACATCCAAGACGGGAAGGTCATGGCAGAGAGGTCAGACTAAGTGTGATCCCTGGGGAAGGTAACGGCAACCCACCCCAGTATTCTTGCTGTGAAAACTAAATAGATCAGTACAACCAGAGATATGTCGGTATACCATCGGAAGATGGGACTCCCAGGTCGGAAGATGGTCAAAATGCTAGTGGGGAGGAACCGCGGATAAGTCCAACTAGCCCCAGATGTGATGACGCAGCTAGCTCAAAGCTGAAAGGACGGCTAGCTAGGGATGGCGGAGAATTCCGCCATGAATCTCGGTGAGGCCAAATGCCAGTGCATTTGGCCCCCCGAAACCCGTGGCTGAACGAAGCCCCCGCCCCCCCACCCCGTGAAAGGCGAGCAAAACGGAGCACTCACCTGCTGCCGTTCGCGCTGCTCTGTGAACGGTGGCCGTGTCTGCGGCCGCCATTCACTTCACCATTTTAACCATGATAGGCTACGTAAGCATTTACGTAGCCTATCATGGCTAATGCAGGGACGCCATTTGCGTAAATATTTTTACGCAAAAATATATTTATATATAATATATATATAAAATATATATAAAAATATATTTATAAATATATAGGCTACGTAAATATTTACGTAGCCTATCATGGCAAAAAAACCAGACGCAAATGGCAGCAGCTACGGCGGCCGCCATTTGGTCCCTGCACAGCCCAGCAGCGCCCAGATGTCGCTGCGGGCTGTTCCGGCCGGCAGCTCTGCGGAGTCACCATGGAGTGGAGCAGGCCGAGGATTTCAGGGGGAGGGATGGAGCGCCTTCTCCCCCACCATGGATGTACGAAATGAAACAGGTAAGTCATTTCATACATCCCTATGGCTAGCAGCCGACGGTGCTGGTGGTGAATGACGAATCCGATGTTCTAAAGATCAGCACACCATAGGAACATGGAATGTAAGATCTATGAGCCAGGGCAAATTGGATGTGGTTACTGGGAGTTGTCAAGATTAAATATAGACATTTTGGGTGTCAGTGAACTGAAATGGACTGGAATGGGCCACTTCACATCAGATGACCACCAGATCTACTACTGCGGACAAGAGGACCACAGAAGAAATGGAGTAGCCTTCATAATTAAGTGGCTAAAGCAGTACTTGGATACAATCCAAAAAATGACAGAATGATCTCAGTTCGAATTCAGTGTAAGCCATTTAACATCACAGTGTTCCAAATATATGCCCCAACCACAGATGCTGAATAAGGAGAAGTAGATCAGTTCTATGAGGATCTGCAGCACCTACTGGACAGTACGCCAAAAAAAGATGTTATTTTCATTACAGGAGGCTGGAATACTAAGGTGGGTGGTCAAATGACACCTGGAATTACAGGCAAGCATGGTCTGGGAGAACAAAATGAAGCAGGACAGAGGCTGATAGAATTTTGCCAAGACAACTCACTGAGCATAACAAACACTCTCTTCCAACAACCTAAGAGACGACTTTATACATGGACTTCACCAGACAGTCGACACCGAAATCAGATTGACTACATCCTTTGTAGCCAAAGGTGGCGGACATCTATACAGTCGGTAAAAACAAGACCTGGAGCTGACTGTAGTTCAGATTGAACTTCTTATTCCACAATTTAGAATCAGACTAAAGAGAATAGGGAAGACCCACAGAGCACTTCGATATGAGCTCACGAATATTCCTAATGAATATGCAGTGGAGGTGAAGAATAGATTTAAGGGACTAGATTTAGTAGATAGGGTCCCGGAAGAACTATGGACAGAAGTTTGCAACATTGTTCAGGAGGTGGCAACAAAAAACGTCCCAAAGAAAAAGAAAACCAAGAAGGCAAGATGGCTGTCTGCTGAGACACTGGAAGTAGCCCAAGAAAGAAGGAAAGCAAAAGGCAACAGTGAAAGGGGGAGATATGCCCAATTACATGCAAAATTTCCAGAGGTTAGCCAGAAGAGATAAGGAATTATTTTTAAACAAGCAATGCGTGGAAGCAGAAGAAGATAATCAAATAGGAAGGACAAGAGACCTCTTCCAGAAAATTAGAAACATTGGAGGTAAATTCCCGGCAAAAATGGGTATGATCAAAAACAAAGATGGCAAGGACCTAACAGAAGCAGAAGAGATCAAGAAAAGGTGGCAAAAATATACGGAAGATCTGTATAGGAAGGATAATAATATCGGGGATAGATTTGACAGTGTGGTCAGTGAGCTAGAGCCAGACATCCTGAAGAGTGAGGTTGAATAGGTCTTAAGAAGCATTGCTAATAACAAGGCAGCAGGAGATGACAGTATCCCAGCTGAACTGCTTAAAATCTTGCAAGATGATACAGTCAAGGTGATGCATGCCATATGCCAGCAAATTTGAAAAACACAAGAATGGCCATCAGATTGGAAAAAATCAACTTATATCCCCATACCAAAAAAGGGGAACACTAAAGAATGTTCAAACTATCGAACAGTGGCACTTATTTCACATGCCAGCAAGGTAATGCTCAAGATCTTGCAAGGTAGACTCCAGCAGTTCATGGAACGAGAATTGCCAGATGTACAAGCTGGGTTTAGAAAAGGCAGAGGAACTAGAGACCAAATTGCCAATATCTGCTGGATAATGGAGAAAGCCAGGGAGTTTCAGAAAAACATCTATTTCTGTTTTATTGACTATTCTAAAGCCTTTGACTGGGCAGATCATAACAAATTGTGGCAAGTTCTTGGTGGTATGGGGATACCAAGTCATCTTGTCTGCCTCCTGAGGAATCTGTATAACGACCAAGTAGCAACGGTAAGAACAGACCATGGAATGGACTGTTTTAAGATTGGGAAAGGAGTAGGGCAGGGTTGTATACTCTCACCCTACCTATTCAACCTGTACACAGAACACATCATGCAACATGCTGGGCTTGATGAAGCCAAGGCTGGAGTTAAAATCTCTGGAAGAAACATTAACAATCTCCGATATGCAGATGATACCACTTTGATGGCTGAAAGCGAGGAGGAGCTGAGGAACCTCATGACGAAGGTGAAAGAAGAAAGTGCAAAAGCTGGGTTGCAGTTAAACCTCAAAAAAAAACAAGATTATGGCAAGCAGCTTGATTGATAACTGGCAAATAGAGGGAGAAAACGTGGAGGCAGTGACAGACTTTGTCTTTCTAGGATTACTGCAGACGCCGACTGCAGCCAGGAAGTCAGAGGACTTTTACTTCTTGGGAGGAGAGCAATGACAAATCTGGATAAAATAGTGAAGAGCAGAGACATCACACTGACAACAAAGGTCCGCATACTTAAAGCAATGGTATTCCCCGTAGTAACCTATGGCTGCGAGAGCTGGACCAAAAGGAAGGCTGAGCAAAGGAAGATAGATGCTTTGGAACTGTGGTGCTGGAGGAAAATTCTGAGAGTGCCTTGGACTGCAAGATCAAACCAGTCCATACTCCAGGAAATCAAGCCAGACTGCTCACTTGAGGGCATGATACTAAAGGCAAAACTGAAGTACTTTGGCCACATCATGAGAAGACAGGATCCCCTGGAGAAGATGCTGATGCTAGGGGAAGTGGAAGGCAAAAGGAAGAGGGGCCGACCAAAGGCAAGATGGATGGATGATATTCTGGAGGTGACAGACTTGACTTGGGGGGGCTGGGGGTGGCGACGGCGACAGGAAGCTCTGGCGTGGGCTGGTCCATGAAGTCACGAAGAGTCGGAAGCGACTGAACGAATAAACAACATAGGCTGTAACCAACAGTAACATTCTTCTAGCGGTAAGGACACTGTGCCAGCAGAAACAACAAACACAACCACAATCACAACAGCCGCCGCCGCCGGCCCCCCCCCCCTCTCTTTCTCTCTCTCTCTCTGCAAGCGCGCGGGCGATGCGCGCTGAGATTCTGGCACAGCACGCGCGCGCCTGCCTCCCACTCCCTTAGATCGGCTGAAGAACGGCGGGCGGGCACGGAGGAGGGAAGAAGTCCCTTGGATGTGGGCGTGGCTCCGCGCGCCGTTTCCTAGGAGCTGGCAAACCAAAGAAGCGCAACGGGCAGCCCAAGCAGCTTGGAGGAGGAGGAGTAGCAGTAGCAACTTATGTAAAACGACTTAGGCGGGGCTAAGGCCGCTGATTGGCTGGGCGGAGAACAGCGAGCGAAAGGGAGAGGAGGGCGGGGGAGAGGAGGGCGGCGCGGGGGCGGAGTCTGGCGTTGCTACCGCCGCTTGCTCGGAGACCGTGGCTGACGGTCGACGGAGGTAGGTGGGTGGGGGACGGGCACGGGGGACGAGCCTGGCAGCCTCAGCTTCCCTCCGCGCCTGTGCGACGGGCGGGGGCAGCGCTTGGAGAGAGGGCTTCATCCATCCTCTTTCCTCCCTCGAGCCCGCGGGCCTCAACTGGCGGAGAGGACAGGTAAGGCGGGGGCATGGAGGAGCGAGGGGCCGCCGCCGCCGCGGCTTGTCCTCTTTCTGCCGGTCTGGAGGGGTTGCGAGCGGAAGAGACCCCAGCCCCAAAGGCGAGGGGGCTGCGTGTGGGGGGGGCAGGGTGTGTAAGCCCACCTTTGTGATGCGAGGGGTGGCCTGCGCGACGTGGTGCGAGGGCAGCCGGACGTCCGAAGCGAGGCGTCTCTGACATGCCCACGTGGAGTGGGTTGGCGCCGTAAGGGGCGGTGCGGGCACTGCGGGTGGTTCTGGCGACGGACCCGGGGTGCTGCATCCGCGGAAGTCGGTCAAGCAGCCGTTAAAGGTGACTCTTGGCTATCTTTTTACAGGGGGAGGGAGAGAAATGAATGGTAACGACGTGTGGGCGCAGCTGAAGGGCGAAGAGGGAGGGGTAAACGGTGAGAATTTGGCGCAAATAAATTGGTCCGTAGTTCTGCTGCTGAATAGCTGTACGTGTCACGGGTGGGTTCCTGAGTTCTCATTAAAAAGAAACGATGTGGCAGGAAAGGATGTGGGGATAGTGTGGCCCTTCCTCCGAGGGAGGTTACCCCCCCCCCCATGGGTGGATTTTTGTCGCGTAGTCTGCAGCGTTTGTGTGAATTCACCTTCATGATTCAGTGTCTTTGAACCGTGTTTCACCCTTACAAATTTTCAAGCAGGTGGCCCTTCATCTCGTTTGACTTAGGTTTGATGGGAGCTTGCCAGGTCGTAAGGCCTTAGGCAGACTGTTACCCCCCCCTCCCCCCGCCCTTTTCTTCGCAGTGTAAAGTGTGAAAGAAACTAACTTTGAGTGTTAGGGCTTGCATTGACAAGGTTTTAAAGTTGATTTTTTAAAAAACTTAGAAAAACTGCAGAGTTGGGATGGAGGAAGGCATAAGGGGTGGCATTGCAGTTGCTTGTAGTTTTTCTCTCTCCATTGACTGCTGGTTAAGAGAAAAAGGAGTTTATTCTGAGATGGTAAAAAATAAATAAATTGCAGGGTGGTAAGAGTAGCTTTCACCATAAGCAGTTATGAATTCATGATTGAGGTTGAAGTACGGTTTGTATCCAAAGCCATCCAGAGATTCATAATATGAACTCCAATAATTCTTTTCTCAGGGACTGACCAGTGTGTTTATTCTTTGGACTAACTTAATTATTATTCTTGTTCGTCAGTAATTTTCAGGCAATAACTTATGCATCAGTTAAATAGATACTACAAAATTACTTTGTATGTTTTCACTTTGGTGTGATACCTCTCTAAAGATCCAGAAATATCACACATTCATTAGTAGAACAGGAAGCTTCCTTTAAGATACCAGGTGAAGGCTGATTAATGCTTCCATGTCAAATTAGATACCTAATTTTAAAGGACATATTAATCTGTGCTGCTCACAGCCTTCTGTAGATTGCATGCAGTTGTCTTCTCATGTTTATCTTATTACTGTAAGTAATGTTTTAATTTAAGTGTTTAGTTCTGAAAGTCGATCTGATTTGACAAGCACATTTGACTTTTGAAATTCTGTTGTACTGAAATTTTTGCATAGAAAGATTGGCTGTAGACTGATAAAGCTTGTCTTGCATTCAGTAGTATGTGATAATCTAATGTGTTTAGATATTTTCTTATGATGAATTCAGCCTAGGACATATATAACTACTAAAGCATATATAGACTACTAACTTTTTTCAGCAAATATTGACTTCTGTAGTCATCAAGCCTGAGGGGATCCAGATAGTGAAATCTGTAACCACCACTCATTGAGCAAATCAGATTGCTGGAGCTCATGTCTGAGCAAAGGTCTGGATGCGCCTGATCTTGGAAGCTAAGCAGGGTCAGTCCTGGTTAATACTTGGATGGGAGACCCGCCTGGGAATGAGGCTTCCTGCATTGAGCAGGGGGTTGGACTCTATGGTCTTGTAGGCCCCTTCCACCCCTATGATTCTATGATCTCATGAGTGCTGGCTGTGAGCCTGTTTATATGTTGACCCCCTTTGGATCAGGGTTGGCCCTAGGATAAATGGCACCCTGTGGCGAGGAGTTGCCATGGCAAAACCAACTAGAGTAAAGCTGTGTTCCACTGATTTTTATCTAGAACAGATTTTGACACCAAATCGGAAAATGGCACAGGGGGAATATTTTAAAGCTAATTGATGGAAGTTCATTCTTCCAGCTAGTATCCAAAGGCCTGCAGGACTTTAAAGAAAAGTTTAAAGACACTTACAGTACAACCCTATACATGCCTACTCAAATGTAAGCCCCAATGAGTTCAGTGGGGCTTACTCCCCTTTAAGATTGTAGCTTACGTGCTTTTCTTTGCCCTAGCTCACTGTAAATAGTGCACTCAACAAATACTGAACTTAGTTTGGGACCCCTTTCAGCTTGGTACCCAGGGCAAGTGCCCAACTCCCCTGTTCCTTAATATTTCAGATAGCCTGCTTTCAGATGCTGACTGAGAAAGCAAATCATATTTTAAAGGGCAGGGGGACAGATGGATGAGACTGCTTGAATCCATCCAAGATAAGGATGTAGTTAGCACATCTCACAGGTCCCAAGTGAAGCAAAATAAAGAGAGAGATCCAGAGCTCCCTTTAAAGAAGAGATAGGCCAGAAAGGTCAGATTCCAGCCTGGCTGTTGTCTTGCTAACAATAGACTTGCTAAGCTGTGTCAGCTATTATTATAGCACCCTTTTGCTAATAAATATGGTTTGTCTTATTTATAATTAAAATTAAAATTCCATGTTTAGTCAGCTCTCGATTCATGAACAGTAAGATGTTCTTTTTAAAAGCTGTGAGAAGGATGGCAGGTTTGAGATTGCGACTAGGCGTGCTGTGCTGAAGTCTATATAGTTGGACAAAAGCCCTCACCTCAAAATATATGGAGGCCTTCCCTTTCTATCCACAGTCAGTTGGCAATAAATCCAGCTCCATCGTCTGCTGTGGAAGATGGGAACAAGCATTCCTCTGAGGTGGTTGTTTCTGTAGTGTAAACGGGGCTTACGCGCAGAAATAAATGTGTCCGTTAGATGTACCTAGCTCTGACATATTGGGTGATGGTGGTGCCACAAGGTGAGGAAAGTGAGAACATGGTGACCTAACCTGCTCTGCCCCTTCCTATCTTAATATGACTTATACATTTTTAGTATGCATGTACCACCGGATATCTTTAAGTTCAAGCCTGTCCTCATGAGCTCTTCTAATTGCTCATATGTCAAAGTGAAAGGTGCCAAGGAAACAGCAAAGCTGCAATTGTAATAACAAGTACTTCATTTTGTTCAGCACTGTCTCTGTGTGCAACAATACAAGTTGGAGGTATTGAAAATATTTTTGAGAGATTATTCTGGGATCCCCAGTTTTAATAGATACTGCTAACTTAAGTTCTTCTCAGTTGGCTTGCCATAATTATAGCTGTTGTACCTCTGGTCTCATTTTCCTTAAATGCTGTTTTCTCTCCTGTTCTTCCCCACTTTTCTCGTAAGTTCATGTTTGCAGTTAGCTGTACTTCCTTTCCCTATTGCTTCCTCCATGTTTCTTAGATTTTCTAAATTAATAGACTATAAGGCTTTTTTCTTTCTTTCTCATATTAAAGGCTACTTCATCAGACTTCATAATTGTGAGAATGGCTTATGGATGGGGTACTGAGTAGAGACTACCCCATGTAATTTTTCTCGGGCCACTGAATACCTTTATTTATTATAACAATACTTAAGTTGTTTTCTCAGGCTGTGTCCTAACCAGTGAAGTAGCAATGATGAGTCTTGTAGTAGCTGCTGGTGCAAATATCAAACTTTCCCTTTCACTTTTTTCATCATAGTAATAAATTTCTTCAGAGTACTCTGACGATTAATGACATCAGTGAAAAAACATTATGTTATCTGTATTTGGGGAACACGGCAGTCAGCTGTGAACTGCATAAATGTGCATGATGCTAAAGATGAGAAGAGCAAATTTATTTAGAATTATTACATATTTATCATATGGGAAAAGTCATCTAAAGCAGGGGTGGGCAAGAGGTAGATCTTCAGATGTTTGGGACTTCAGTTCCCAGAAGCCCATGCCAGCATTGCCAGTGGTCAGGCGTGCTGGAAGCTGATGTCCAAAACATCTGGAGATCTACTTTCTGTCCACCCCTGATCTATTGCATGCATGACTCAAGCCATTTAGAACTTTATTATAGATGTCACCGGGTGCATTGCTGAATTTTGAAGCACACCTCTACTGCAAGCCTGATTGACAGGCAAGCTCTTTTCAATTTAACCATTGCTTTGATCTTGGCTGGGGTTGAGTAGTCGGGGAAAGGAACAAAAAAGTAAGGGCAAATATGCCCTGGAGTAATATGTAATCCAGGGAGAAATAACTCTCACAATATCTCGCCAAGTCTGCCCTCCAGTCAACCTTCAGAGATGTGTGCTGAGACTATACGCAGAAGCATCTGAGATTTTCTATGGTCTATCCTTTTGAGACTTATGGTGTATATATAATTATTGTACACACGCACATTCCTAAATAAAGAATTGTGGCCTTTTGTATTCTCCCAGTGGAGGCCTGACCCAGATAAATTATGTAAATGCTGAAAGGCTTGCCTTCCTAGGATTTCAGAGTACTACTGCAGCCTTCCCCAACCTGGTACCCTCCAGATTTGACTAAGAGTTAAAAACAAGCAAACATATTGGCGCACCATAAGTGTTTTATGAACTATTTGGCTTTTCCTGATGAGCTGAATATGGATGAGAAATGGTAGGCTCCCTGCATCTTAATCAAGCTGTAGAACAGGAGGTACATGTCACTTTTAGACTCCCTATTTGCACTTGGATTCTATTTTCAGGATAGCATTGTGTATGGCCTGGGGACTGGTATGTGTAGCTTGAAGGGGGTGACCCCTCTAACTCTTCCACTTCTGTTTCTAAGCTTTGCTTGGTAGACAGTAGTGGCCTTATGGTATATAAAACAAGCAAAGCTATCATTAAATGATAGCCAAACATTTCTGTCAGTTCTGCATCGGATGAAAATTAGTTCAGGTTACCTAGTACTCATACAGAACATGCTTATTAAGTGTTCTTTATATGGCAGAGGCATTTAAGTTCCATGGATTATGCTGTACTGTGGGAGACTCTTCTAGCATTGAAATGTCTTAGCAAATTCAATGCTACATAGTAATTACACTGTGGCATGATGCCTAAAATACTGTTTTTTAAGACTTTTGTGTCATTGCTTAGTGCACTTAATAGTGACGTCTAAAACTGTTATTCCTTGCTCATGGGTGAGAAACAAACCCCACAATTTTAGCATGCTGAAGGCTGTGCAAGTCTGACCTAGTACTACCTGAAAGTGCTTGTCTCTTGATAAACACGCTAGATTGGCCCATAAAGCAATTTCCCATGGAACAGTTGCCATATGTTCATTCAGGAATAATGGTTTCAGGTGACCTGCAGCAGCTCTGTATTTACAGTGAGATAGTAAATGTGGGTTAACTTCATTCCACTGGAAAGCATCCCCAAATTTCAATCTATAGTACTGTGGAGAACACAAGGTACTTCCTGACGCACAGAGAAAAACCCACAAGCAACTTTGAATTTTTATTTCTTTGTTTTTATAAGATTACATTTGGAAAAAGCAATATGGTTAACGTGTTAACATATTTAACATATTCAAAAGTTGGGTTTTGTCCATTAATACTTTATTGCTGAAAGCAAATGTAAGTTAATAAAGCAAAACTGTTCCTGACTGGTGTGTAATTTTCTCCCCAAGTCAGAAAACCTTTGTCCTTTGCCAGGCACCTCTCTCGCTCCCTCTTCCTGTCCTGTGCAGATGAGTTCTAAATTCTAGACTAATTGGTACAAATGTGAATTGGAATAGTTTAGCAGGGACTGAAATGGAGGCAAATAGGAGAGACAAACTAGGAATATGACAGGTGTCTGTGAAAGTTTATGCCAGAATAAATTTGTTAAGTCTTTAAGGTGCCACAAGACTCTTGGTTGTTTTAGGAATATGAGAAGCTCTGCTGGGCATTGACGTTTTGCTGGATGTGTCATGTATGTCTGTATGTCCCATTTGGTTTTTGATTCTTCAGCAGGTGTTACTCACTTCCTTTGACCGTATGAGAGCTAGTGGAACTTTGTCTTTTTTTTTTTTTTAAAAAAAAAAGACAAACTAATTTGCAGGCTTAACACCACATACAAGATTGTGATGTGTGGACTTGGAATAAAATAATATCTGTGACAAAGGTCTGCTGCTCCTGTACCATCTTTACCATTAGAAGCACCTTGTTTCACTACCTTCTTTTGTGTTTCATCCCAAGTGTTGTGGCAGAATTCTATTGGTAAAGTGATTTATGAGGTGGTACAGCAACTGTGGAATTCAGAAGGTTTTCTAGGTTTGTGGAATGTCTTGATTTATACTCAATGTACTGGCAGTTGTGGTAATGAGTATTAGATTGCCAGAGAGTCTCTGGTGATTACTGTCTTATGTGTGCTTGAAAATGGGAATGTTAGTGTAAATTGTGTAATAGTATAATAGACATTATAACACACTATGCCATTTATGCTCTCTGAGGGAATTCTCTCTCTCTCTCTTATTTTGTTTTGTTAAAGGGGGCTTTCTAGAAGATGACCATAGAGGATCTTCCTGACCCTTCCACAGAAGGAGATTCATTGACTAGAAGATACCAATATTTCATCCCAGGCTCTGAAGATTCAGTAACCTACTCAGTTTCTGCAGCACCAATGCCTTCTGAATGTGGTATGGATATTTGTAGAAAGGGAGAACTGTTTCCGAAATATTGAATCAGGGAAGAAAGATGGATCTCAAAGAGATACTCTTAACTCAAAAACCAAAGTTCTGTTTGAAAATGCTACACCTGTCTTCCTTAGCTGAAATGTGTCAAATCATCATATGCTACATGCTGTAAAGTCAAATCAATTTTAGGGCCTTTTTTAGGTCGTTTTATTATGCAAATAAAACATAAAAGATGCAAACATCTGTCCCCAAGGTTCTGGGGTGACCTGCATTTGTTGGGAACCTGCATTTTCCCAGAACTAAGATAGCAGTATTTTGGTGTAAGACAAATGAAATTGGTTCCCTATCAAGTCATCTATTACAGTTTGAAGTGCTGTGTGAAATGTTTGTGTAAGTGTCTATTGCCTAGGGTCCATGACATTGTAGGGGCCTATTGTCTACTATCTGTGACGTTGAGAGAACCAGTGTAGTAAGTAGAGTGCTGGACTTGTAGACTGGGGAGATCTCAACTCAGCACAATAAGTTAAATGGATGACGCTGCTTCAGCCGGAGCCCTTTTATTAAACGGCATGCACTCCAAGAGTTGGGGCACTCTTGTATACTCCATTCCCACATTTGTGTGGCGTCGTCCCCCCAATTTACACATTGCTGTATTCATTTATTCTGCACTTCGGGTTTAAATAACCAAGAATTGACATAGTAACCTGGATCTGCTCATACCTAATGATATGGGTTTTTTTAAGAATATTTTGAATTGAAATTAATTTGCATAGGATAATTTGTACTGGAAAGTTTTGAGTTTGCATCAGAAAATGTTCAGGTAATCTAATTTAGCATGTTTATTTTACTTGTATTTAATAAACAACAAAGCTAAAAAAGTACCCAATGTTAATTTTTTATCCCAATACACTATAATGTTAGACTTGAAATATTTAAGGGAAAAATTAAAGCACACTTAATGTGATTTAAATGTTATATGTAGAATTTTTGTTGTTGGTATACTTGTAAAAAAGTAAAGACAGTAGCATGTACTTCCCTTATATTGTTTAAATTTAAGAATTTTTAATTTTTGTGAACCGCCTAGAGAGCTTTGGCTATGGGGCAGTATAGACATATAATAAATGAAATGAAGAACAGCACAGGGTACTGAACACTGCTGACACACTAATAAATTTTAACTACCTAAAGAACCATGCATGATATACTGACAACCATTCATCCATAACTTTGAAACTGCCATACTTGCTTAATATTGTATTTGCAATTAGCATTCATGCACTGTTGGTAATGAATTTATGAAATGGAAAATTTTGTGTGGAACAATAAAGCACTGGAAAATTTTCTGTCCCACATCACTGGTCACATCATTTAAAAGCAAAACATGTGTGATAGGATTATTATGTAGGACTGCTTCTAGTATGAGGTTTTTGTATTTAATGAAAGTGAACCTCGCCTGCTGCACATGCAAAATGCTAGGTTGTGCACTAGATGGTCCATTAATGCATGTATGTGTAATAGGGTCAAGATGCATCTGTTTTCCACTCAGATGCTTAACTTCTAGAGACTCCAGGGAGCGGGCTGAAACCACTGGAACAGCAACTATAGTTCATATTTGTGTGCACATGTGACCTTTTAAAAAAGCGTCTTCAAAATCTCACCCCAAAACCAAAAAAAGGGGCAATGAATTGCCAGGGGTGGATAACAAGAAAATCAGGACTGTTGCTGGAAGTTAAAGGTAGTGAGAGCATGTGAAGCAGTATTGGTAAAGTGACATCTTGTGAAGTTATGGCAGTTTGAACCAGGACCACATCATTTCTCTCTTCTGGGGATTTACTCAGATGTTGTTGAAGCTGTTGCTATTACATGGGAGGCTATTTGTATGGAGCAGCTTCTGTTTGGAGCTAGCCTTGGGAACTGAGGATACAAAGCGGTTGTAAATCCTGCAGACCAATGCAGTGCAGCATAGACAACCTGTACATAATATTGAGCTGCAACATAGACAACTCATGGACTCCTTTCTGTTTATAGTAACTGAAGCAGCATTAGGATCCAGAGGGCATACAAATTCACACATTTGACTGTGGCATGATATGGACAGGAAAACCTTGAACAGTAAATGGCTTTTGGCCAAAAGGCAACTAATAAGTGGAGCTTTAGAATAATGATATGTGTTGTCATATGCTTCATCAACATTAAGTAATTTTGAACTTCTTTGCAAAAGGATAATGAGGGATTATCCTGAAGTAGTTTACACTATTGTACATAGCTCAATTTTCAGATCTCTGTATTTTGTTTTGAGGCTCTGGGTTGTGTCGAGTTGTGTCCCTTCTGTGATGGAAGACTTTTTGATCCATCAGAATTCCATGAGTGGAAAGGTGGCTGCGGGGGTGGGGGGAGCTTTTGGTTGATTCCTCATTCCCTCTGCAAACTTCCCTCACTCCTAATCTGCTACCAGCATGGGAAGTTGAATGGGGTCTGTAGAAGAAAATCACTTCCTCTCCTTTCTGCTCACAGTAATGGATACAACCCTGTGTGTGCGTGCACGTATGCATGCACGTGAACAAGTTTGCTGCAAGCTGACTCTGTTTGTTTTAATTTTAATCCTTTCCCAAAGTACAGCCCTTCCGATAGCCTCAGGAGAAGTAGAAGTTCAGTGACCTTCAGTTTCCATCCCTTGACTAAGTGAAGCATTTAGTTTCCATTCCTTCTAAAAATAGCCATAGCTGTCTTGATTACCGCCCCCCCCCCCAAAATCATTTCCCTATTTTTTCAAGGCTTGTAGTGAATCTTTTAATGAAGGTTGCCATTTTCGCTTTGCCACTGGTCCCATTGTATAACCATCCTGATAAAGTTTTTCCCTTCTCCACTGTCTGCATCCTTGCCTAGTTACACCAGAATGTCATGGGCGCACAGGATCCGAAGCCCTTTTGTTATACATAATAGCCTTCCCACAATATAAGATAAATGTATGGGTGTGCATTTGACAGGCTCGTGGCCAGACATTCATCTCATCCATGTGCTTTGGGGGGCACAATCTTGTCTCCTTAGATACCCATCATATTGGCCAAGAAGACCCCATCTTAAGCCATAGCCTTGATGCAGAGGCAGTTGAACCACTTACTGAGCACAATTATCTCTCCAGTATGCTGTTAAGATTAATCCCTGCTTGAGCACTCCACTTAGGAAGGTGTGTTCAGCCCCTTCTGGGAATGGTTGTTGTGCTGCATGGAGTTCTTAGAATTAAATCTCTCCTGTAACATCAGGATCTGTCGCTGTTGAAATTGCCCCTTTTTCACAAACCAGGAAGCCTCCGAGGACTTGCCATTTCCTTGCCCAAATTTCATGGGTTCTGATGGCTCTGCAAGATACCAGCACCTATATTATGGTTTATGCCCTAACAATTATATGACTTTAATGATGGCTCCAAGTCACAAGGCTAGGTGAGAGCAGAGATAGTCCATATCATATGGACTACTTTGTTGCCAGAAAGCTCCTGTCAGACTCATCAGTGTTTTCCCTAAAACTTCTTGCAGTCTCACTGACCTTGAAGTGCATTAAATTCCTGCTCTTGAAATTATTTGTTGCATATGCAGATTCCCAGAGTTCATTGCTGGCGGTGTATTGCAATCCTAAGGTTGTTTACTCAAAAGTAGGTTTCACTGAGTTTAGTGGAACTTACTCCCTAGTAAGAGTCCATAAGTTTGCAGCTATGGTCTTATTCAAGTGTTCTGATTCAAGTTCAGCACATATCTATTTCTTTACCTTTTCTCAGTTGGACACTCTTTATTATAGACTTACACTAACTTTTGCTGGTTCCTGAATATGGTGGAATTAAAGGTAATGAACTGGCTGAACAGGCTGCCAAGATGGTGACCAACCTTCACATTCGTTACACAAGAATCTTGTTTAGTGACTTTACCCTGATCTTAAATCTAAGTTGGTGGAACAGCAGTAAGAGCTGTGGGAAGCCAAAGCAACACCAAGCAAAACTAATATTCCAGGCATAGTCAAATTGTCCTGACTCAGCTAAAGACTGTACTAGTATACATGTCCAACTGAAATAAATAGCATTTTCCCAGGCAGATTCTGACTTTAAAAAGTACAACAGTAAATCAATTGGTGACAAAACAAATTGAAATGTTAAGACAAGTGATTCAGCTGGGGAGCAGCATAATGTACATAATTTGAAGTGATGACTAGATTTGGAGCAAGTTCTTCCAGAGTCATTACTCAAGGTTTCTACAGTAATTAAGATTTTAGAAAAACTTGCTCCAAATCTAGTCAGTTCAGTAGTTCATCTACTTTCAAGTTAATGTTTGTAATGGCTACTCATCTCTGTTTTACATTCATTCCAAAATTTTAAGAAATCTCCAGTGCAAGGCCCTCTGGAAGGCTGGTCCACTCAAGCCCATTTTGAAGGAGACTTCTTAATCAGGAGCATTCTAATGGCAGAAAGCTTTTGGTCACGGCAATGAAAAAAATGGTAAAAGCCTTGTGTCAGCCAGTTTAAAATTTATTTTGCTGAATCCTCGACAATGTGCAGTGTTTTCCCAGTAGACAATGTAGAGAGTGTTTGTTACCTGAAAGCAGAGTAGTTAAGCACATGTTGCTTGAGTGTCAGTTTTCAAAAACTGCTTGCCAAACTCACCTGATCTGAAGTGTGTTTAATTTGCTGGCAAAAAACAGTGATCGGCATGCAGTTGATGCCTTTTTTTTTTAATGACTGGCTGGTTCTCTTCTTCAAGTCTTTGTGGGAATAAATTACTTATTATTGAACAGAAAGTGCAGGTGAAGGCATCTTTGTAAACTACACATCCCCTAGATGATGATGAGACCAGTATACCGGGACTAGGCAGCTTGGTGCCCTCCAGATGTTTGGACTACAACTCCCATAATCCCTGACCATTTGCCATGCTGGCTTGAGCTTATGAGAGTTGTCTAAAACCTTTGGATGGCATCAAGTTGCCTACTTCTGCAGTATAGTATGGCTGCCCTTTACCAGACAATATGCATTCCTTCAGCTGCCAGAGATTGAATTACCATAAAGCCAGAATGCAGTGTTATGGCCATACTTCAAAAGAACTACTCCACTGTTTGGTGCAACAAGACCTAGCTGCTACTGCTCCCCCAAAATCCCAGTTTGCTCACTTGCTTGCCCATGTCAGTGAAAACAGGAGTTCCTCCTCTAGGTAATTCCAGTATGTATACCCCAATGTTGGGGTGTGCTCATCATTATCAGCAGTGGTGTAGTGGTAACTTTTGCACAACAGATGGTCATCATGACAAGTCCCATAGCTGCACCTCAAGGAGAGTCCAAAAATTCTGGCAGCTATGTTAATCCTTAACAAACCAGTTCTAGCCGTTTTCATCTTTACTTGGAGCTGGTCTTTTGTAAAGCTAATGTGTCTACATTGCCCATTCAGGACCAAGCCACCCCAAAGTACTTCCATTATATAACAGGGAACAATATGTTGTTGCTGGGAAAATTCATTCCCCTCAACTACTGTGGGGATTGCAGCTAAACTCTGAGAGAACAGGGGATCCTGACAGATGACATCAGCATCCCTGATAATAAAAAGGTGCTGGTGCTGTGTCCCTCCAAGCCCCGGCTCCACTATACCACTGATTACCAGTGTTGTTCCTACTTGACCTGCCCTCATGTTTGCAAACAGATTTTAGCTGCTGTTTACTCCCCTCCCCCCGTCTCCTTTGACAATGCTATAGAAGAGCTTTCCCCAACCTGGTGACCTTCAGGTGTGTTGGATTCCCATCATCCCCAGCCAGCATGGTTAATTGCCACGCTGTTGACCCCTTTTGCAAAACTGTGTTGTAAACTGGGGCCTTCTGCAAGATCTTTCTTTATTCTCCTCTTTCATCCTAAGTACCTGAGATGTATGTGCTGTTCTGCTTGGTGCTGGGAAGAAGGCAATTGTCAATGCTAATCCATTTAATTAGAAAAATCTTCCTTGCACGGCCAGGGACGAGGGTGGTTAGCATTCAAGCTTTACCTGTTAATAGCCATTCTGATGCCTGACCTAACTGTGCAGTCAGTAAAGTATGTTTAATTGTCTCACAAATAAAACTAGCTCCAACTGTACAGTGCTCTTAATGTCAATACATTGATCTGTTTATCCACTCCAACAGTTGCATACATCAATAGGTTTTTATTCAAACCGCATCCTTAAATTTCCTTAACTGACAACAAATGCATTTAACTAAGATGTAGGGAATGGCCGCTCTTTGTTCGCTATGTAAACTCTGTAAATTCTGTATAGCCAGCAAAATGCTGAAATTGCCTGTAAGAGAACTTAATTAGACCACTCAGGTTTCTGATGAGAAGCTTTATTTCTGATGCTAATAATTATTGGTTATGTAAGTGCATTTAAGTGTGTGTGTGTGTGTGTGTGTGTGTGTAAGATTACCCCCCCCCTTGCCCTGCAGCTGTAGTCCAGTTTTCTAGAGATCTTGCTCAATTGAATATAACATTTAGCAGCTTAGCACATAGAATTCTATCAGGACCAAACTACACATTCCATGGAGTTCCAACTTTCCCATGAACAGATTCTTTTATATATAAATGAAGCTGCTTGAGCTGAATCTTGGAATCAAAGAATCAGGATTCCCTGCCAAGTATATTTCCCTTCAGAATTACACCTGTCTGTTTTTCTTCCTGTGTGGGTAGAGCAGCTTGAGGAGGGCAATGTAGGAGGGAAGATACATGGAACTCTGCACAATGGTAGTTTGGTCCATAGTTTTTATGAATAGTGATTCCAATTTTTCTGCTCTGTAGAACAGTTACATATACTGACATGAGGGTTGCCCCTCCCCATATTCTTTACATTTTGCATTTTCATTGAACATCAGTTAACCTACAGTGTTTGCCACAAAGTCAGAAAATTCATAACTGTTTGTTTTTATAACATCTGTATGTCATGTTCATGAATGTTTTGGGAGTGGGTTTCTCCCCACCCCCAAGTCACTGAAACTCTTTTTAGAGAATAAATTACTTTTTCTTTACTCCCATAGAGTTCTCCTTTTTTGATCCCAATGATGCAGCATGCCAGGAAATTCTTTTCAGCCCAAAAACGTCTGTGTCTGAACTATTTGCTATCTTAAGGCAGTGGGTCCCCCAAGTTCAACAGAACATTGATATCATTGGGAATGAGGTGAGGAATATATTGAGATTTCCTGAGAGTGTATAAAGGTTTTTCTTTTTTGATTTTGTGTTCTAACTTGGTGTACTGAACTACCAATTCTTCTTTTATCTGAGAGCTAATGCTATCAAAAGTATTATTGCCTCTGCTTTCTTATGGGCTAGAAATGTAACTTTTGTTAAAATAAAAATGTAGATTGTTGGAATTCTAGTAAGAGCTGGTGAACTCCATAAAAAGTGCACTGGGGGCTACATGCCATTCTAAGCTTACATGTACCTGGAGTTTAAGGAAAATATGGTAGTGATGGAGGAATAAAGGCATTGAATTGGTGGAGTGTACATCGATAATGGCAATGTCTCTCCATTGATATGAAGTGTATGACAAGATTGCTCTGGTAATAAACTAAAATGGAATTTGTTGCTAGGCGTCATTGTGAAACCAATTACCTTTATGTGCCTGAAAGTAGTAAGACTTGTTAAATAACTGGATCAGATTCCTACTTGGTCTTGTTCTGTCATTTCTGAAGATCATCAAGAGAGGCTGCAGTGTGAATGACAGAGATGGCTTGACTGACATGACTCTCTTGCATTACACATGCAAGTCAGGGGCTCACGGTATTGGTAAGTGAAGAAATCAGTGATCTTCAGTGGCCATTGTCTTTGTGGCACCAGGAGTAGTTGTCCTTCTCCACCTTTTCCCCCGGTTGTTCTGGCCCAATCTCTAGATTTTTGGTTGAAGCTGCATCCATGTGGCTCTCCATGCAGAAAAGAGCTGCCACTGCTGCTTCTAGAGACTGGTCTGTGGGAATATTGGGTTGTATCTAGGATCGGCCTTTGGTTGATGGAAGGGCTCCACTCACATAAGGTGCCTTCACCCCAATCAGCTGGGTCCCCCAACTATCTGCAGGATTTTCAGGGGGCTAGAGGGGCTGCCATGAGGAGGAGGGGGCAAGGAAGTCTGCTTCTGCCAGCCCAGTTGCACAAAATAGGATAGTTTTCCCCAGTTGATAAAAAGTTATTAAGGAATATGTCTGCCTTGTTTCTCCCACTGCTAACACTTCATCTCTGGAGATGTTTGAGCATCTGTAAGACCACCCCACCCTTCCTTACGATAGGAGCTAGAGGTCTTGTGTGTGCTTACTTCGCTTTTGTCAGGTGCCATGGAACTCAGTTGACTATTTGTGGTCTTTTCCTACTAAGTCTTCTAAAGGGAGTTGCCAGCCACAAAGATGAAACCATCAAGTTTCCACTTCCAGTTTTTTTTGTATGGCTTTGTTTTGTGACATCCTACATGTCACTTTGTGATAAGCACCTTTCTCTAGCAGCAGTTTAAAATGGAGTATAAACCCAACAACATGGTATTGATTAAAAGGAAATTAAAATAATGATAAATAGAACCACATGGCAGAACATGACACAGATAGATGCTTTCTAAAATAATTCGATACTTAAAAAGGAAGGCTTTTAATTCCAAGAACGGATAGGCAACTTGTGTCCCTCCAGATATCTTGGCCTGTAGCTCCCATCAGTCCTATCCAGCATAGCCAGTAGCAAAGGATTATGGAAGCTGTAGGCTGAAGCACCTGGAGGGCCACAAGCTCCCCCCGCCCGCTAGCATTTGTGTGCCTTTATATACATCTGAGAGCTTTGATTTATGATCCACTTGGGTCAGAGCATCGCCTTTAAGTTGTCTTACTCCTATTCATGTCAACAGACATATCTATATCAACACAACTGTTCTGGCCAGACATGCTTTGACATTGCACCACAGATTATGTGACCCACTGTGCCATGGTTGTGCATTGGCCCTCTGCCACCGTGAGCTGGAACAATGATACCTAGTTACAGACCAATATTGTTACTGATTTGGTTGCTGTTCAAGCATCTGTGCAAGGGAGGGAATGGTGTAAGTTGTGAGTAAACGTATGACACATCATTGCTGTTGTAAGAGGTACAAAGGATCTTGCAGCCCCTTCTCATGCTTCTGCTGTATTCAAACAGAGGGGCAAATCAAGGCCTAATTTAGCTTAAATCAAAGCATTTAGAGCTGCTTGCCATGTTATGAAAATCCTATAGGGAAGGCGTTTCCCTGGAGAAACTAAAGCGAAACCCACACGTATTTTTGTGTGTTTGTGTGCTGCAATTACATGTAGAGAGTATTATGAAGCGTATTTGCACTGGAGTTTTTCCATGGTGTTCAAAGGCAATAGCTGGCTGACTAGCTTCTTGTAAAGAAACTCTTGCTAGGAATGCCTTGGCTTTGTCGTTGTTGCTGTAAAGATGCCAACATTTTTTGGTCATGGTACTTGATTATCTAATGTGTCACTGTAGCCTATTAAACACTCACAAAATCAGATACAAAATGCCTTAAAAAAAATCTACTTTGCAGGGGATGTGGAGACTGCAGCCAAATTTGCCTCCCAACTTATTGACTTGGGTGCAGATATCAATTTGAGGAGCCGTTGGACAAATATGAATGCTTTGCACTATGCTGCCTACTTTGATGTTCCAGAGCTCATTACTGTCATTTTGAAAAATGCAAAGCCAAAAGGTAAATCTTGCCAAATGTAATAGCAATAGATGTTGTATTTCTTACCCTTGTCAACCTACTTGCATCACAAAGAGCTGTTTCCTATGTTGCTTTTGGGTATGAAGACAACTGAAAAATTGGACAAAGATGCACATCTTAAGGCAGAACTAGATGTTGTGTTAACATAGTGAAGCTGCCAAAATTGGCAGTGCCATGTCAAGTTTGCCTCCTGCCCATTTGTGCTCTGTAGTGAATCTTAGCTGTATCATGATGTCTTCATACTGTAGATTTTCCCCACTCCTGCTCTACATCATTGGCTGCTACTGGGGATTGGGGGGCAGGGAGATGGCAAACATGGCACATCTAGTTTTCCCCTTTGCAATCTCCAGATAGCTAGATGGATGTTTACCATCCATGTGTTCATCTGAACATGCTCAAGCGCTTAAGATGTGTGTCTTTGTACCATTCAAAATGGCATATTTTGAATCTTATGAAGGGACACATCTTACACTAAGTATGTGGGAAGCAATATCAAAAGTGATATTTTTGTTCCAACCAGTACACAGAAAATGTACAACCTTTCTCTAATCTAGATGTTCGTATCCCTTTTTAGATTTTTTTCTCATTTCTGATTTTTGTACTTCCATATTATTAACATGCCAGGTCAATGACCAGCATGTACTTATATGTTACAGTTTTAGACCGCCCAATAAGCGAAGTTCTCTGGGCAGTATACAGATAAATTAAAAACAGAAAATGCAAGATAATAAAATAATCACAGTAAAACAGCACATAATAAAACTAGCAGCAGGGATAAAAATAATGCATTCAATACAGAATTCCTACAAGTAAATGTATATTTTCACATAGCTATTGATACTATACTATATTAAAATACTTATACGTTATCTTTTCAGATTACAAACTGTAGCATGTGATCTTCATTAATGCTAATCTTTTCAGCTGTCACTTTGAATGGGGTAATGCACTGAATCAGTCTGTTGGAAGCTATTCTTAATCATCTTTTATTTCACTAAAGAATAAATATGAGAGAGCTGAAGACTTTATAAATTGTTAATGGGATGGATGGAAAAATTTGAGAGGAGAGATGAAACACACATTTGGGGTTGATTCTCCTTCTAGAACGCTGGTTATGTAATGCAAGAGCAGAGAAACAATGGCAAACTTGTTTTAGTTGCCTGTTTCCTGACTTTTTGATCCCTCTTATAGGAAAAGCACTGGAGCTGGAAAATATAGCTAATCCATTCAGTAGGAAATATTGTAGCACTTCTGTCTGCTGGGTTTTTATTACCCTTTAGAGCAAGCACTATTTGTTTGGAAGTAGATTCTTCAGAGAAGATTTCAAGCTGGAGCTACATATTATGCACAACATGAGCATGTTGTAGTGTGTTCATTTCCTCTTAGATCATCACACCTCCAGGAATGGCTAAAGTAACCAGGAGTCAAAGCTTAGTATTCCTGGCTTGTTGCACTCCGTGAGTAAGGATTGCAAACCAGGGTTCTTGGTTTATGATTCCTGACTTGTTTGGGAGCAACAGGCCAGGAGCCCCCATTTAGATGACATACTAAGTTTTGATTCCTGGTTAGTTTAGCCACTCCCACTGGTGGGAGGAGCCAAACAGGAGTGATTAGGGACTCATCCAGAGAATGATTCTCTAGAATTGTGTGCAAATGTAGTTCTTGCCTGAATGTTAATGAATACGTCTCTTCATTGGAAATGGTATCATCTGACCTGGGAGGCATGTTAGAATGAGTGCCAGTTGCTCTATTTTTATGCCTATACTTGAAAACTTTGCAAGTGTTAACATAGTTGCCATGTCCAATGTCTTATTTAAAGTTTTCGGGTCTTCTAACGAGAAACCTTAACATTCATATTACTATCATTTCTTCATCTCAGAAGACATTATAACAAGGTTTGAGAGCCCCTGTGTCCTGCTATTTTACTTATTTATTACATTTCTCTACCGCTCATTAGCCAAAGTTCTCTGCACGGTTCACAAGACAAAACTTAAAACTATAAAACATAACATCATAGTAAAACATAAAAAGTTTAAATCAGGATACAACCAAAGTAAAAACCAAGATTATTTAGTGTTCACCACTGAAAATGGTCTTTAGACATAGCTCTATCTTGAGTCCTCCAAGCCTGGCTATGCAGGAAGATCATTGGCCAAGTGGGGATTTGAATCTGGATCTCCCTGTTTCTAACCAGGTGTTTACAATGCTGACGAATTAGCCTCGGGGTCTCCAACGTGGTGCTTGTGGTCTTTCCAAGCAAGTTCCCAGAGATAATTCTCCACCCACACTGCTCTTGATCCAGGGACTACAGTTATTTGCCTGCTTCTCTGCTTGCAGGGTATAGTGTTTTATGTTGTCAGCCTCTTGCAGCTCAGTTCCCCTGTTTTGAGGGCTGGGGGTGTAAGGAGGATGCCATCTCTAGGCATTCCCAGCTCTCTCCCCTCACCCTCACTCAGCTGGTGGTTAGAACCCCTTTTCCCCCCTCTGGAAACAGATGAACTGGATTCTTCAGAGGCTGACAGTGTGAATCAACTATGTGGTGGCAGTTGCACAGTTCAGGAGCACTCCCCATGAGTTCTGGCTGCTGGATAGCCTCCCTTTAGCACTCTTTTATGCTGTTTGGTAAGACTCATCTGCAATACAGCCTCTTTTTGCATGCAGAGACCATTGCCTCAGTCAGGACAACTGTTGAAAGAGTGGGCAAACGGATCACTTTGCTCCGATCAGCAGTTAGAAATCATGCTGTGGTTACATATAATTCCCAGCCATTAGGATCTGCAGTAACATGTTCTGTTCTCTCTGGTGCAAGACAGATTTGCCTACAAATTCTTGGGTGTATACTCCCTTGGGTGTACACTCCCTTTTCAGGAAAGGGCGGGGTTTACGTAACATTGAAAGAGAAATATGCTTGATTGACTCCCAGAAGACTAAAACTCTCAACTAGGGAAAATGAGATCTGGAAGAAGTTGCAACAGTCTGTTTGATATTGGCTCATGGCATTCATGTTAATACTTCCAGGGGTTTTATCTACAAACGGAATGTAGTTACGTTTGTGCAGCAACATCTCTCTCTCTCTCTCTTTCTGCTAATTAATCTGCTAGAGTGCAGTTGTCAAGACTGAAGCTGATCTTGCCCAGAAAGTTAGGGTGTTCACAGACAGAGGTTTGCGGGTGCCAGCCACACTGAATCAAATATGCAGGGAGTCTGTCGTTCTCCAGAACACCTAGATTCCCCCCCCCCCCACACACACACTATTTGCTTTCACAATTGCTTGCAATCTGAAATGCAGGTTGTAGATTTGGGAACTGACATTTGGGTATGTTGATCCTTGAGTTTCTTCACCATATGCCCAAGGTTTGTTCTTTCAGTGTAGGCTAACATTTTATTATACAGAGGTGTCTGGAATTTGGCATGGGGTGGAAGCAAAATAAACTGCTCACCCACACTGGAAAATTGGGACTTCAGTATGTAACAAAGCAATCCTATAGTCCTGTCCATATGTCTAGATTCAGCCCACACATTGTCATCCCACATTTCAGCCTGCTTTCAGGGTCAACTGAACTGGTGTTAAGAAAGAAAAGGTCTGGAAAGGATTGAGATACACTTTTTTTTTTTTTTAAAGAAAAGATGTTTGATTTTCACAGTAGTGAATCTAAATATCATGTAACTTAAATTAGTTTGTCTTGTTATAAAACCTAATGTTTGGTTGGCACAACTGACTCTTTGTGGTACTTATAAACTACTGAGATATTAATTAGATCCTAGGTTTTGAAGGCACATAGTACAGCAACCTTGTGGAAGTGAAGGCCAAACTTGATGTGGCGCTAACTGCATGAATGCAATTAACTTGCATGGTTTTAAAATGGAAAATAGCAGCTGCCAGGGACCCTGAACAGAATCAGGTCTGCAGGGAATGGGGAGGGAATGTTTAACCATTCTCCCCTTCCCTGCCCTCCTGCCATAGTCCTGATGAAAATCCTACCTACAGCTGCTATTTAGGCTTCCGGATGCAAATAACTGCTTGGAAGGGATTTTTGTTGGGACCATGGTGGGGGGGGGGATTAAACTCTTCCTCTGCGTTCCTGATGCTGTTTAGGGTCCCCCGCAGCTGCTATTTGGCATTTCAAAAACACGCATGTTAATTTCATTCACATCTAGTTTAGCTAGAAGCAGCTCTCAGCTTGGTCTGTGCCTGAATGGGAGACTGCATGAACCATATGTACTCTGCCTTGACTTCTAAGATGGAAAAAACACAGGATAGAATTGTATATTATACCACTACTACTGCTACTGTGGCTAATAATTGTGTTTACCATTAACATTTGGATCATGGATAAAAACAACATATGGTACCAATCTATAATGTTCAGAAACTGATGCATGTTCATCCTCATAATGTACCTGATGCTTAATTGTAGATGTGGATGCCACCTGCAGTGACTTTGATTTCGGAACAGCCTTGCATATTGCTGCTTTCAACTTGTGTACAGGAGCTGTAAAGCGTTTATTGGAGCATGGAGCCAATCCTGCCTTTAGGGTGAGGTTTTGATTCACAACCTTTTTTGGTTTATCTGACTGTATTTGAATGACTTTTTGTTTACAGCAGTTGTCCACAAATGTTCCTGAAAGTTGGATATTTGAAAAGTAATATCTGAAATGAGTCAGGAAAATAACTGGGTGTATGTATTAGGCTTGTACATATATTAGCCTGTCTTTAGGCACAGCTGGGAAAACAATTTAAATTCCTAGATGCCAGTACACTGAATTTTTAGGACCTGCATAAACAGTTGCCTCTGAATTTTTAAAATTATTTGAAAAAATCAATTGCATCTGTTTTTTTTTAAATTACCCTTGCTCTAGGCATATAGCTAGAACACTATTTAAACCTTGGTTGTTATTATTAACCAGTTATCAATGTGCTATAGCTGTGCTTTGAATTGTGTCAATACTGCACCTGAATTCACTCCCTTCCTGCTTTATTTGTTGTTGTTGTTCTGCAGAATGACAAAGGGCAGACACCAGCAGATGTGGTTCCTGACCCAGTAGACATGCCGCTGGAGATGGCAGATGCAGCTGCAAGTGCCAAAGAAATCAAGCAGATGCTCTTAGATGCAGTACCTCTGTCTTGTGACATTTCCAAGGCCATGCTTCCAAACTATGATAATGTCACTGGCAAAGCCATGCTTGAATCCCTTGGCTTAAAGCTGGGAGATCGAGTTGTCATTGCAGGACAGAAGGTACGTTGAATAAACTGTGCAGAAGGAAAGCTGACTGGATTCAAAAGGCCTCCGGGCTTGATGTGTAGAGCCAGCCATTGGATTGAGGTGGGCTGTCCCAGTCTCAAGATGGTTGTATGCCTGATGAGGCTGTTAAATGTAGCTCCCATCTGTGTTGCTGCTGCTGCTTCCTCATTTATTTATTAATTAAATGTATTTCCTTCCTTTCCACCAAAAAATGGCAATCAAGTCCATTGAGTTCTAGTAGTATGAGGAAGAACCTAGTTAGCAGTACCAGCCTAGTATGTACCCATAAGAGGAAACTTGCTAAAGTTTAGGTCTTGCAGAATTGTGTAATAAGAAAGGAGACTTCAAGTACTCTATTCCCAACCTCTGGATGTTTTAACTTAAGGGACTTATTGAGCTTGTGGGTACATCGTCCTGATTATATTTTGGCCGACCATTATTGCTCTTCATGGTTGCATGTCTTAGAATTCAGTCATATTTTTGAACACTTATTGTTCCTGATGGCAGAAAGATTCACAGTAATTCTGTGCAAATTGGATTTTTAGGTGATAATGAATCCTACTTTTGCTCTGCAATGTAATAAAGTATGAAGCCATTTCCACAGCTACCCATGCAAGCAGGAAATAAAACCTCTATGCAAAGCTGTATGCTTTCAATATGAATCCTCTCCATGTATACTTGGGGGGTGGGGAGGAAAGCCAGTAGTGGACAGTAAAGTCTGCACATGATTCTGCAAATGTTTCTCAGCCATTTACTGTCATGAGCCAGAGGAGATTAGTTTTTGAAGGGGCATCTGTAACTCTGCATCTCTTGGATAAGCCATATATAAAAGTCACACAGGCCTTGCCAGCACAAGCAATATGCAGCTGTTGTCCGTCCTAAAACTTACCCTCAAAACATGCTATCAGAGTGACTTACTGGGGCTTCCCAGAAGTTGGATTCTTCCCTTGTTGTTCATATAAAGCTGCAATGCATTTTGTATTCCAAATTCAATTTTGCAAACTGTAGGGATTCATCACTGTGTTATTGCTAGTACAAAGTTCCTGAAATTCACCGTTAATAACTAATTCTCGAATATGTGAATTTACAATTGTGATTTGTTGATTACCTTTAAAATGGGACTCAAATATACTTTGGATAACGAAAATCTATGCCAACAGGTAGTTCCACTGCGGAGCTACCTATTGGTCTTGTGCCAGAATCAATCTTTTAGAAGAATTCTGCATGTCATTATTTCTCTGGTTGCTACTTCCAGAAACTGGTAAAAGGTAGATTAATTCTTATCCTTTAATAATTTACTCTTTTCAGGCTGCAGTGCATCTACCTTTTGGGGGTAAAGTGGCAAAGACACTAAGGGCACAACCTTATGCATGTTTAGACAGAATGAAGGCCTACAACTCTCACCTTTTCCCAGCCACCATTGCACTTTAAAAAAATTAGGGAGAATTGTATCAAAGCTACAGTCTTTTTTCAGAAAATTGTAATGTCTCTGCTAATGATTTGCAAGTACACTTATGCAGTGCTCTTTATAGTTTATGCCATTTTGTTTTAAAAGCTAATAAGTGCTCTGAAACTGCTGATTAGTATGTTTAAATTTCCACAAGCATGTTTAATTTTGCAGGAATGCTGCATTTTGATAATCTGATTAGAATTTCTGTTTTTAAACATTATAAGCAGACAAAGGATAGCTCCTTTAGAGTTCTGACTGAAACCCGGGGGGGGGGGGGATTCACCTCCCCACTAACATCGGAACTACCAGCCTCCCCTGTCATGTATTCACATTATTCCAATCGAGGAAAAAAGCGTTCCAAGTGTAGAATTTGTTTATGCTCATGGTTCTGCTCCATGCCAGCGCAAAAAGGCGGCTACAGAAGGGGGAGAAGCCTAGATCCAGCACTGAGGATTATGTATGCAGTATTCATGCACCACACATATGCATCTTTCAAGGTGTAATCGGCACTGGCCAGAAGTGATCACCTATTAGAACAGCCTTCCCCACCTATTAGAACAGCCTTTCCCAACCACATCCAGATGTGTTGGGACTACAACTTCCAGCATCCCCATGCTGGCTGGGGGATGCTGGGAGTTGTAGACCAACATACCTGGACAGCACCAAGTTGTATTAGGAAGTAAACTGGCCAGGCACCCTTTTCTCTCTTCACTGCCATCTAACTGATAGCAGTGTCAGCTTTGACAGAGCTCATAAAAGTCTGAAGCAGGCAGAGGGTGCTGCAGTGGGTACAGAGCCCTCTACTAGGCTTGCAATCCTGGGCTGAGGCCAGTATATGTAACTATATTATGCTCCAGTGCCCTTCCCTGATGCAATTAGACAAGGGTCGATAATGGTCTTCTTCAAGGAGATCTCTACTATGATCTATTTGAAGGAGATCTTTATAACTACTACTCAGTAAGGTACTTTTTTATATATGTTTGACAAGAACATATATAAAAAATGGAAGGAAAGACAGGACAGTTATCTGGAGAAGAGACAACTGGGAGGTGGGGAGACGACATAACAGCAGACTTCAAATACCCAAATAGATGTCACAAAGAAGAGACTTGTAATGGCCTCAGAGGAAGCAGAGAACTAAATTTAATTGTCTTAAGTTTCAGGAGGGTAGATTTTGGTTGAACATTAGAAAAAAACATCTTGATGATAAGTGCAGTTAATGGAACCAATGGGCAGAAGCCGCTGCTGTTTCCCTTCTGCCCTGCCAATTCCTTTCTGCAAGTGGTGGATCCCACCGATTCAGCTGCACAAGTGGGACCCACTGCTTATGCAAGAGAGATTTGTCACTTCCTAGAGGAAGCCCTACAGTGAGTGGAAACGCTCGTTTCTGGAAGGAGGCAGGTCGGTGGAGCTCCCTTGTAAGCTCCGCCAATCTGCCTCCTTCCAGAAACGAGTATTTCTGCTCATTTGAGGTTGCCCTGGAAGTGCTAAATTGATGTTGCACAAGTAGTGGGGGCTGCTTGTGCAATGGAATTGGCAGGGTGTTAGAGAATCGGCTGGTGCGTAAGCGCCCCCTTGGATTCTGCCCATTTACTTAGATGGGTGGATGGACCCTCCTTCTACAAACAGAGGCTGGACAGCCATCTTGGGGGGATGCCCTAGCTCTAGATTTCCTATATCAAGCATAGTGTAGGACTAGATGGCCTACAAGACCCTTCAGACTCTGACTGATCCTGAGTGAAACCTGGAGCAGATTCTCTGTCCTACCGGCATTGGCGCTATCAGCCTCCACTGCACCAGGGGTAGGCAACCTAGTGCTTGTGGGCACCAGTGTGCCCTTAGACACTTTTCTTGGCATCCGCCAAGGTGCCCTACCTCTCCCACTTTAATTTTTTTATGCTAGCACATTTTCTTACTGGCAGCTGGGATTGATGTGGTATATTTTTCTGTGGATTCTGAAAACTGTGCATTCAGAGGAGTTATTCAGTGTCTTGGGGCTCAGACCCCACCTCTGCCTTGCACTCAGGCTTTTGGGCAGGTTACTTGTCCTTTGCCACACTTTAATGGCAGCCATGTTGTGGTAGCGCCCAGGATAGTTTCTCAACTTGCCAAATGTGCCCATGGGCCCCAAAAGTTGCCTGTCCTTGGAATACATGAATTCAGTCATTACATTCAATGTCCTTTTTTTTCAGTTTTAAAAATAACCCACTACAAAATTCTCCCCCCCTCCCCTTTCTTCAGGTTGGCACATTACGATTTTGTGGCACAACTGAGTTTGCCAGTGGACAGTGGGCCGGCATAGAACTGGATGAATCTGAAGGCAAAAACAATGGGACTGTTGGAAGGGTGCAGTACTTCAAGTGTGCACCAAAACATGGTATGGCATTTCATTTTAGATGCACTGCCTTGCAAACACTTTCATAAGCTGCCTTTTGACTTAGTCACATATCTGTCATACTCAGCACATTGGACTTTCTCTCATAAAATCACGGTTTTAAAATCATGAAATTCATGGTTCCTAAGTAGCTCTCCACCTAAGCCCTTAAGTAGGTATCAGGAGCGTCTTCTCCTTGCGTGCTGAATAGGTTGCATTGTAATTTAGACTGACATTTCCTATTGGTATCACTAGTAGGAAAGTGAGCAGTGTGCTATGTATCCCTCTTACCTGTGGTATCCGTGAAGTCAATTATGTTTATATTACACAAGAATGATGGTTGATGGCTATGTTTAGGAAGGCTGGAAGTGATGGCAAAATGTCTGGGGGACCCTAATGAGGCCAATTCTCCTTGCAGTCAAAGGGCTGTGTGTGTGAAAGCTTAAACCTTCAAATCTGTAGTGTGCTTCATCTTCTAGCCATAAAAGGGAAGCACATGGAGCCGTATTGTAAGGATAAGAATTACATTAAAGGCCAAGTGCAAAGCTATCAAGTATTCAGCATTCCTCTAAATAACTGAACAGTCATAAATATTTTAGTAGGGTGATTGAGGAATAGCTGAGCTCTGCAATTAATAGCCTTTACTCTCTTGTGTCTCTTCTCTACCAGGTATCTTTGCACCTCTCTCTAAAATAAATAAAGCTTCTGAACACAAAAAGAATGCAAGAGCTTCCTCCTCACGACCTTTACCTACGGTCAAGTCCAAGAAAATTGACGTAACACATGTAACTTCCAAAGTTAATTCTGGTAAGCATTGCAGTCCTTAGTTTTTTATTTTGAAGCCAAAGGGAACATTAGCTATTTTCTACCTCAAATCATAATCCATCGTTTGTAGACAATTGTTGCTGCATTGGTCTTGGTGGCTAAGCAATAAAAACAAACGTGATATTAGTTTAGGGCTGATTGAGCAGGCATAAACCCACTTTTCCAACATGCAGTTTTTTACCCCACCTCCACATATTGTTGTTTTGAGTGTATTTATTGGTCTACTTGTTTTAATTTTTGTAAACTGTTTTAAAATCTCTGATAAAAGATGGGATACAAAACTTTTAAAATAAGTAACTAAACATTGGTTATACTGAGCTTGGTCCCACTTGATCAGTATTGTCTACACCAGAGGTAGGCAACCTGGTGCCCTCCAGTAGTTTTGGACTACAGTTCCCATAATCACTGATAATTGGTTCTTGCAGATGGGGCTCATGGGAATTGCAGTCCAAAACATCTGGCAGGCACCAGGTTGCCTACTCTTGGTCTACACTGACTGGTTGCAGATCTCCAGGGTTTTAGTCTTGAGTCTCTCCCAGTCCTGCCTGCACATGGCAGGGACTGAACCTGGGACCTTTTGCATGCAAAGCAGGAGTTTTACACACTGAGGATGGTCCCTTCCCTTTTTGTAGGGTTCTATATTCTGTGGAGTCCTCCTCCAGGAATTTCAAATATGTGCTACACAAATTCTCTCTTTATTTTCCTGTTATTAATTTTAATACCTTTTATTGAAATGAACATGAATGTATTTTGAAATAGTTTATCATGGGAGTATTTTTATTCCCACTTAACTTCTCAACTTTCCACCTCCCTTTCAACACTATCCTTCCAGTTTCAGCTTTCCATAAAACCTCCAAAAGGCTATGGAGCTAGTCCTAAACTCCTGGGGAGGGCAGCTGAGGGGCTGTTGGATGTTGCAGACCTCCCTTTCTACGCTGGAGTTTTCTCTCTGCAGGACAAGAGGGCCCATTGCTGGTGGGTCCACTCCTGATTGCAGTGGTAGAAGGCTCTGACAGCAGTAGCAGGGGCGAGGGCATTTTGGGGGGAACAGGGGATGCTTTGGGAATAAAAGGTTTTTTGTGCATTTTTTAAAATCTTTTTTTGCTGTGCACTGTTTCAAATGTGCTCATTTTTTTTGCACACTCTTTCAAATGTATGTCTTTTTGTGTGCTTTTGTTTTTGAGAAACTGCATTGCAAACCTTGAAAAGTATGGATTTTGACATCTAATTGTGTTTCGGTTTGTTTGTAGGTTTGGGCACTGCAAATTTGATTTGAAATGCAAACCAAACAAATTTCTCACCCATCCCTACCTGGAGCTGTTGTACTTATTTTCCCTCCCATTGAAACCAGTATGATGGAAACATTTTTTTTAAACAACAATCAGCAGGGGGGGAAAAGGCAAGAAAAAGGCTGGTCCACATCCACCTTGTGCATGAGCCTGGCAGAGCTCTACAACTCTGTGAGCTACCTATAGATGACATGAGAATAAGCCTGCCCAGCCCTAGTTCTGCTTAATGGACAAACTCATTCCCCCCTCCCCCCACTCCTTGACTTGATGGGACCTATTGTGGCAGAGATACTTTTAAGTATCAGATGAATGAACTAAGAAATTGTGTGTTGCACTGCTTTTTTTAAAAAAACAACACTGCTTTTTTCTGTTCATATTAATTCTGCTTAAAGGAATTATTTCTGTTATTGTTTTTAATTTGAAAATTCAAATGGTCTTAGTAATGGCTCTTTTATTAGATTTGTTTCCATAGAGTAAACTCTTGGTAAGCTGATCTGTAAACACATTTGTTCTTGTTAGACTTTTTAAGCTGGCCTGATAAAACATCTACTAATAGATTACATTCATGAGTTAGTATGAAAAGAAACCCATCCCAACAGCTGGATTAAGCCCATAGGTACGGTTTAGTTGATGAAAAATAAAGTTCTGCCCTTTATAACTGCTGCCAGAAAGATCAGCTGCAGACTTTTGTTCTTTGCTAATCATGAGCAGGTTGTCTATTATTCATATGGAAAGGAGGACCCATGGAACATTTCTGAGCTTTATTATTATTTTCCATGCATATTTTATTGAGAATTGCTGCTATTCTAGCATAGGTTATTTTCTTAGACAAATAGTTGATTCTGTTGTCAACATAGAATCATAGAATAGAAGGGTTGGAAGGAGCCTGTAAGACTATTGAGTCCAACCCCCTGCTCGATGCAGGAATCCAGGTCAAAGCATCCCTGACAGATGGCTGTCCAGCCTTGTTTTGAATGCCTCCAGTGTGGGAGAGCCCACCACCACCCAAGGTAATTGGTTCCATTGTCGTATTGCTCTAACCGTCAAGACGTTTTTCCTGATGTTCAGCCGGAATCTGGCTTCCTGTAACTTGAGCCTATTATTCTGTGTCCTGCGCTCTGGGATGATCGAGAAGAGATCCTGGCCTTCTTCTCTGTGACAACCTTTCAAGGACTTGAAGAGCGCTATCATATCTCCCCTCAGTCTTCTCTTCTCAAGGCTAAACATGCCCAGTTCTTTCGGTCTCTCCTCATAGGGCTTTGTTTCCAGTCCCCTGATTATCTTCATTGCCCTCCTCTGAACCCTCTCCAGTTTGTCTGCATCCTTCTCAAAGTGTGGTGCCCAGAACTGATGAGGCTTAACCAGTGCTGAGTAGAGGGGAACTAGTACTTCATGTAATTTGGGAGCTATACTTCTATTAATGCAGCCCCAAATAGCATTTGCCTTTTTTGCAGCCATATCACATTGTTGGCTCATATTCAGCTTGTGATCTACAACAATTCCAAGATCCTTCTCACTTGTAGTGTTGTTGAGCCAAGTATCTCCCATCTTGTAACTGTGCTTTTGGTTTCTTTTTCCTAGGTGCAGAAGTTGGCATTTATCCCTATTAAATGTCATTCTGTTGTTTTCTGCCCAGCACTCCAGCCTATCAAGATCGCTTTGAATTTTGTTTCTGTCTTCCAGGGCATTAGCTATCCCACACAATTTTGTGTCATCTGCAAATTTGATCAGCATTCCCTACATTAATAAAAATGTTGACGAGCACTGGGCCCAGGACTGAACCCTGTGGTATCCCGCTCATTACCTCTCCCCAGTTTGAGAAGATCCTATTGATAAGCACTCTTTGAGTCTGATTCTGTAGCCAACTATCCACCTGAATGTTGTTTCATCTAGCCTACTTTTAGCTAGTTTGCTCATCAGGATATCATGAGACACTTTGTCGAAAGCTTTGCTGAAATCCAGGTATATTATGTCCACAGCATTCCCACAGTCCACAAGGGAGGTTGTTGTTGTTGTTCAGTTGTTCAGTCGTGTCCGACTCTTCGTGACCCCATGGACCATAGCACGCCAGGCCTTCCTGTCCTGCGCTCTCTCCCGGAGCGTGCTCAAGTCCATATTCACTGCATCAGTGATGCTATCTAGCCATCTCATCCTCTGCCGTCCCCTTCTCCTTTTGCCTTTAGTCTTTCCCAGCATCAGGGTCGTTTCCAGAGAGTTTTCTCTTCGCATTAGGTGGCCAAAATATTTGAGGTTCAGCTTCAGTATCTGTCCTTCCAATGAGCAGTCAGGGTTGATTTCCTTTAGGATCGACTGATTTGACCTCCTTGCAGTCCAGGAGACTCGTAAGAGTCTTCTCCAGCACCACAGTTCGAAAGCATCCATTCTTCGGCGCATAGCCTTCCTTATAGTCCAGCTCTCACAGCCATACGTCACTACTGGGAAAACCATAGCTTTGATTAGACGGACCTTTATCAGCAATGTCTCTGCTTCTTACTATGCTGTCTAGGTTTGCCATAGCTTTCCTCCCAAGGAGCAAGCGTCTTTTAATTTCTTGGCTACAGTCACCGTCTGCGGTGATCTTGGAGCCCAAGAAAATAAAATCTGTCACTGCTTCCATTTCTTCCCCTTCCATATGCCAGGAAGTGATGGGGCCAGATGCCATGACCTTTGTTTTTTTAATGTTGAGTTTCAAACCAGCTTTTGCACTCTCCTCTTTCACCCTCAACAAGAGGCTCTAGAGATCAGATTCATCTAACAGGATTTGTTCTTGACAAATCCATGTTGGCTTTGAGTAACCACTGCATTGTTTTCAAGGTGCTTATAATCTGCTCCAGAATTTTCCCAGGGGTTGATGCCAGACTGACCGCTCTGTAGTTCCCAGGTTCCTCCTTTTTGCCCTTTTTGAAGATAGGGACAACATTACCCTCCTCCGGTCATCTGGCACTTCACCCATCCTCCATGGTTTCTCAAACAGAATAGACAGTGGTTCTGAGAGTTCTTCTGCCAGTTCCTTTATTACTCTCTGGCCCTGGAGATTTGAACTCATTCAAAGTAATTAGGTGTTCCTTGACCATATGCCTATTGATCTCGAGCTGCAATCCTGCCCCTTCAGCCTGTACTTCGCCTTTGCTGAGGGGCGGGAGGGTCATAGACCCTCTTTCTGGAGAAGGCTGAGCTGAAGTAGGAATTGAGCACTTCTGCCTTTTCTTTATCACCTTTTATCTTTTTGCCATCCTTTGAAGCCAAAGGGAATCAAATTTTGATGGCAATTGTATTGCTAGAATTTTGAGAAGTTTTGAGAGCATGGTGCCTCCTATCCACTCACCGCTTCCACTTTGCATCTGCTTTTGAAACCATGGGTTCAAACTCTGGGTTGTTTAATCCCCAAAAACGCAGAGTGCCAGGTCTGGATGTCACGACTAACAATCCAGGAACTGGATGTTCCTGGGTAGTTTATCAAAGTGTACGCAAAGCAGAAGCTGCGGTGTGGCCCCAAATAATATGGGTTGTTTAACCCATAGTTAGTAATTATGGGTGAACTGCGTCACACACTTAGAATTCATAAATTCTGAGCCCAGTAATCTGTACTTTGTACCAGAATTGAACTGAGCTCACAGGTCCTCGACCCAAGAATCCACTCCAAGTTGCCCCCCACACCCTGCCTTCTTAACTTTAGCAGTTTAAATTGCTCGCTTGGGGTCCTGGTGGTAATTTTTTGTTGCCGTTGTTAAACAGTTGGGAATCAGAAATCCTTGCTGATCTACTTCAAATCACCCAGAGATCTACCAGTAGATCCTGATATGCCTTCTACCCATCCACAGCCAGTTTAAAATAATTGGCTGGGGATCTGGAATACATGTCTCCTGAGTGTTTCCACCAGAGGTTTTTCCTAACTGATGCCTGAGGTTTCTTAGCTGGATGTTAAAATGAACCTCAGGGCATGGGCTCTACCACTGAGCTACATTCAGTATTTTGTCGGGGGGGGGGGGGATGATTTAAATAAATATCCCTCTCCATTTTTTACTCATATCTGATGTTAAAGTGTGAGTAGGTGATCTCCAAACTGTGTTAGAAGTACTAAGATTTAAGCTGATTTAGGGCACAATCCTATGCATATTTAGACAAAAAAACTGGGAATGCTGGGAAGTGCAGGACTTTTTTCTGGCTAAACATGCATAGGATTGTGCCCTTAGTCCCATTGCCTGATTTTATTCTTGAGCGGTGGGGTGGGGAGTATTGGTAGACTACGATGGCTTCATTGATTTGCTTTGGCTCACAGGCTTATCTACACAGAAAAAAGAAACTACTTCTGATTCCACATTTTTGGGCAGCGAAGAAAGAATGAAAGCTCCACCAGGTAAAAAAGGTAACGTGAACTCCAGATGTTCTTGGCTGTTGTAGTTGGCATGATCATGAGAAATTCCGTAATAACTAGTGCTGTGCTGGTAACTACAGCTGAGGAGTTTCTGGTCTTTCGCTGGGGGAATAGGCAAAAATAAATTGCCCTCGAAAATAGGAGAAAGGGGAAATTTGGGGAAAACACTTTCGGAGTATGCAGACGTTTCACACTAACTTTAAGGCTTAGTAACATTATGAGGTGACCTGTGTGTGCATGTGTGTGTGTGTGTGTGTGTGTGTGCGTGTTCTTGCTTAAAACAACCCTTGAGCTGTGCTCCACATCTTTCCAGACTGCCAGCGATTCTGGAAGCCTTTGTGAGGACATCAAGGCGCAGCAGCCTCAGAGGCTGCCTGTGGAGCACCTGAGGCTGATGCAATGTTTTTTTTTAAATTAAAACGACTTCCCAGGCAGACAAGGACGCTACGGAATGCAGCATAAGGACTCTTTTAACCAAGAACACACACCTCGGTCACCTTTTAATGTTAAGCTTTTAAAGGTAAGCTACAAGTCCCTGCTTAACAAAATGTTCTCTACCCTTCTACTGCCTCTTTCGCAGGGTGGGGTGGTGAAGAGTTTCCCCAAAAGAGTTTGACTCAGCACTTAACCACTGTTTCTCAAATAGGTGTAGAATTAGGCTACTAAAGGCTCGTTTGTGCCTGTGTTATGACTCCATAAAGCTCTGTGACCACCTCAGTAAGAGGAGGAATGAGCTGTGGGACATCTGTGTATGGGGTGTATGGCAATACAAAAAAATAACCATTACACATGGGACAAGGAATATGTCATTTTGTAATCCACATCAGTCTTTGCTTGGCATGATCAAAGATACCCAAAGCTGTAGATTTGAGAATCATGTGTTTATACAGAGTTACTGAACACTGTTTCTTACTATTGTAACCATCCATAAATATTCACACCCCTTGAAAATCCTGTTTCTGTATACAAATCTTGTTGATTTTGAATGGAGCTTATTTCCACATAAGTGGAGATTGGCTTGGCTGAGGGCCTAATGTGCTTAAACATGCAATTAACACTGAATAACACATCCTTAATTTTAGCTATACGCTTGTTTGTTTTTGATCAGATGGTATCACCTGTACTACAGGTTGACAGAAGCTTTGGGATCATGCATTCATTTGTATGCTGCTTTTCCACTAGATGGTGCCCAAAGCAGCTCACAACACATTAAACTGAATAAATACAACAATTCAAAAACACATCATGGACAATTACAAATAAACCATAGTGCCAAGAAGTGAATTGCTAAGACTGTCGATCAGTCTATACAACTAATGCAACCACATAAAACACTACAAGGAAGCTGTTCTAATCTAACAGCTTAAAACCAAATAGCAGAATGAATAAAACTAACATGACAATAAAATACGCTACATGTAAGGCCAATAAATCTCCATTCCATAAAGCCAGGGGTGGGGAACATGTAGCCCTCTGGAGGTTGGTGGACTACAGCTCCCATCAGCTCTAGCCAGCATAGACATTGGTAAGGGATGATACGCTAAGGCTCAACAACTTGCCACACACTCTTCAGTGTTAGAATAGGCCAGAAGAGGAAGCTATAAAGAAGAGAAAGCTAGAGACCAGTCTTGTAGGTAGCTTGTACATCACGATTTCACAAATTGAAATGAAAGTGATTTACCTCCCAATCTTATTTTATAGACTCGATTTTAATATTAATACTGTACGTAATAGCATGCAGTAGGCACTTCATAATTCACCCACAAAATGTCACTCCTCCTGTTTCTCATCAAAGATTTAATAGACTAGCTATCAAAAGCAAAGGGCTAATGTCTTTTATTACTTGGAGCTGCATTATTTTTACAATTATAATTCATGCTTACAAGTATTACATAGTATTAAAGTAGGCTTGAAAGACTAACTCAGTGATGTCCATCATGAGTAGCTTTGGGCATATGGGTTTTTTTTCTTCCCTGGCAGGTGAGAATGAAAAACCTGGCAAATTGATATTTCCTGCTTTATGTGCATCTTATGTGTCTTTCTTATATCTGAATAACTCTTTGGTTTTATTAATTTTTAGCAACTTCCCTCGGATCCAGCAGCTCTTCATCCTCCACCACATCATTGGACAACAAGCGGAATTGTCCCAAGAAGTGGAATTCCAGAAGTGATAAGAAGGAAGACGTGAAAGCAAATTCTGCTGCATCCAAAGGAGTTGCTGGTATGTTATTTGTTTCATTATTCTTTTTAAAAAATTGATTGTGGTGGTGGTGTTGATGATGATGATGATAGGAGAAAAGGGCTTCTTAGTGCCCAAGGTGAACCTAGACTTCTAATGCAACTGTGAAATGTTTAAAATAAGGTATCTGCAGATTTTTCAGATGAACTTTCATTGTTGTTATTTGGAGTGCTGGTGGGATTGCAGGGTTATAACTGGCTGAATAACTGTTATAGTAAGCACACTGGTGAGACCACCAACCCATTTGAAGGCCCTGTAATGGAAACCCTTTATTCTGGAAACTGTGCTTTTCCTCTTCACTTATCCCATGATTGGAAGAGAAGCCAAGTTTCCCCAAACATGTCTGTTCACTGTATCAGAGACAGCTTCAAGTGACTTGCATGCAGACCCCACTCTGATTCAACTTCTTAAACTTGTAAACGGTGGGTTGTTGTTCTTATTAGGGAAAGAGCCCTAGCTCAGTGGTAGAGCACATGCTTTGCATGCAGGAGGACTCAGGGTCAGCCCCAGCATTTCCAGGTAGGGTTAGGAAAGAATCCTGCCTGAAACCCATGAGAACCACTGCCAGTCAATGTCAGCAATACTGGGCTAGGTGAACCAATGGCCTGACTGGGTATAAGGCAGCTTCCAGTGCTGTTTCTATTATTAGGCTGATATGGCTGCCCATCAACGCATGTTCCCTGGCCAGGTTACAAAGCAGTTATGCTGTCTTCTTGCAAGTAGCGTAGATTAGACATACCTAAAAATGAAGAGTGAGGCTGCTGTGGGAAGTGCACTTATATTGTTTGGGTCAGACATACAGTCTTCTCTGTATTGAGCTCAGGAGATACCAGTGCTGCCAATTTTCAGAAGAAACCACTTATACACAGCACTGATTGGCTGGAACCCTGAAATCTGAGGCTGCAATCCTGTGCAAACTTTCTTGGGAGTAAGCGCCATTTAATTCCATGGGACACTTCCAAGTAAGCATGCAGGAGGTAGGGCTGCACATCAGCATTGAATTGGAAGCAAGTGAATCTGTCTTTTCAGTGCAAAGGTGGCTTGGGGGGAAGCTGGGCTCTCACTGCAGGAGAAACCCCCCGACCAAGTTCTGATTTGAAGTATGTCTGTCCTTGAGTACTTTGTGTAGCTTTCTAAATTCCTATTCAGCCCTCCACTGAACTACATCAAAATAAGTTTGGCGTTGCCTGTTTCCAAGCTGCAGCAGGCTTTTGTGTGGTGCCATGAATACACCTGAAGGTGAAGCAAGGAAATACATTGTCCATCACAAAGGGGAGCACAGGTCACATTTCTTTGGGTTGCTGCAATTTTGGGCTCACTTCTCTGAAGACATTTTATAAAACCTCTTGGACATAACCTCCCTGCCCCCCATCATGCCAATCTTGATTTCAAATATTCTGTGCATTTTAATTTTTCCACATTTCAGAAGAGCACATAGGCATATTTGATTCACTATCTGACCTGCTACTGAGATCCTGTTTAGTTCCATTAATGCACCATCTACTGAGATGCCTCTCTCTGTATGAATAATTTGTAATATTTCTTCTCTCCTTCAGTGTGATTCAACTATCTCCTCTTCTCTGTTTTTGTATATCTAACTGAACAGGAGGAAATAACACTTTTCCATCTGCAAGGAGAAATCCTTTTGATGAAGGAGAAATTCAGATTGGAGACAGAGTCCTGGTGGTAGGACAGAGAACTGGAATAGTTAGATTCTATGGGACAACCCAGTTTGCACCAGGTAAGGACAGAAATATGTTGGACTGATACTCAGAAACCTAGCTTGGAGGTTGTAGATACGCAGCTTATAAGGCTTATTATGTCTGAGGGGACATTTTGATGAAAAAAATACTTTATTTGTTTATTCCTTGCTTTTCAGTTTTGAGAAAAATGCAATAGGAAACAGTATATTGTAAAATAGCGATGAAATACTATAAAATAGCAACTCGAAATCAGTAAATTTAAAAAACCCTTTCTCAATAGAACCACATAGCAATAACATTAAATAGCGGTACTAGAAATTAGCATAACTGTTCATTAAAAGTTCAGGCACATCATCTTTTAACATGGTGCCGAAACTGTGGAGAGAGTATTCTACAGCCAAGGCAATCCCTGGTGTCTCATTTTAACTGGAGATGCCAGGGACTGAACCTGGCCCACATCTGAATACAAAGGATGTGCTGAACTGTGGGTCCTTTCAGGGGCAGTTGTTTTAGCTTGGTAAATATCTGCCTGCATTTTTAAAGAAAGTTAATGTTCACTGAAGCAAGCACTTAACCTCTTGTAACTGCACACCCAAATTCAGCCACTCACCCCATTGCCTGCTACAAATAAAGGACCCTAATTGTTTCATAACATTACAGTGTTGTTTCAGAACATCCTTGTGCAGGGAACAGGAAGCATGAATGATCTGGGCTTCCTGTTTTCTGCATTTGTTTAGATGTTGCCTAGTTACACTGCTAATCAGCTGATTATGCATGCTCATTAACTGTTGTTTGCAGCTGCGACAATGGCACACATTTTAGCTCATATCTAGGGCATTTGGGATCCACCGAAGCTTGCCCTTGTTTGGCTGGTTCTCTTCCTCTGGTTCTCCTCCCGTTATTGCCCTGAACTTGCTTTGATTTGGCGGATGGCTTCGCAGGACACTCAGTGCATTGGAAAGGAAGTGCAGTGTGGTCACACTGGGTCTTGCTGTTACCACCAGTGTTTGACACTGGGCATTTTTGCTGTAGGTCTTACATAATTGCAGGTGTGGGGTTTCTTTTGTGTTATGTGATGGTACCTCTACTACGAGCATAGCGCTTTTGTTTTACAAATAATGGGGAGGAGGAGGAAATTTATCCTGAAACCCCCCCCCCCCCCCCACACACACACACCTTAATGTGAGTTTTGACCTAAGGGAAAACTTGCTCTTTTTGTGGAAAATGTTGCCACTGCAGCATCTCACTTGAACTGACAGCTTTAAAATACAGCAGGCAAAGGCATATTTAGTTGCATAAGCAGAGTTACTGACAAACTGGCAGAAAATCTGTCACTGTTGCTTTTTGAAGGCTGAAAGAAAATCACACCTCACCAGCTGAGCTTTTTAAATGCATGATGGAGTCCTGGCTGCTTCTGCTTGTAATTAGCGTTGCCCTTACAACTGCACCCTAATAAGTGCCAAATGATTTTAATTTTAATTTTGACTCTTTAAAGGATTGGGTGACATAAGAAATAGTAATGGGGCATTATGGAACTTCCCTGCTTCCTGCAGAACTAGCAAATGTGTCGCAAATTGTCATGTCTAAATGAGGCTGTTCACACAACATGCTAACCCACACTCAGTGGTGGGTTGTGGGTTGTTTTGAACTGTGGTTGTTTGTTGAACCCAGGGTTAGTGTGTTGTCTGAACACAGCCAGGGTGGCTTGTTAACCATCCAGTGGGACTTATTTTCTTGAACAAGCTACCTTGAGAACCATGGTTTGTTGTCCAGTTGTTCAAGGGGGTTAATAAACCACACTGCATGGTTAACAAGTCACCCCGGCTGTATTCAGACAACACGATAACCCACCCTGTGGAAAACATGCTGCGTTTTCCTAACCCATGGTTCAACAAACAACCCATGTGTTGCTGTCTAATGAGTGTCTCAATGACCTGTGGAAAGATGAATTGTTCGACAGTGCTTTCTTGTAAAGTTCTTCCCCTCCTGCAACTTCCATTCCAAGTTCCGTGTATTTCAGAGGGCAAGTTGAGTGAAAGTAACCAGGTGTTCAGTTGAAAGTGGTTGCTTCCATGCTTCCATGGTTTTGGAACAGGACTGAAGAAGGCAGCATTGACTGTCCTTGTAAATTGTAGGCTATCCGTCTTTTCAAGCTTTATTGGTCTGTTCTACTTAGAACCGCAATGTTTTAGACCCGCCCCCCTCCGCTTTCTTTGCCTCACTAAAATCATCTTTAGAAATGGGATTAATTGCTACTTTACAAGTTGAAACAAAATTTGAGAGCGCACTTGTCATCTTGATCATTTATTCAAGCTGATTTATTTAAGAAGCATTCTCCCCCCCCCCCCGCCATTCATTCCTCCTCCTTATTTGCTATGCTAATTGGAGATTCTAATTGTCAAGGGCATTTCTGTACAAAGAAAAACCCTTCTCTGCAGCAGACAGTAACACTTCTTATGAAAGAGTGCATTTTTGTGTATCCATGACGCTTCAAATGTCGGATTTTGACTGTTGCAGGGTTTTGGTGTGGAATAGAACTGGACAAACCTCATGGAAAGAATGATGGTTCCGTTGCCGGCATGCAGTACTTCAGCTGCCCCCCAAGATATGGTGTCTTTGCACCACCATCCAGAGTGCAGAGGTAACTGTGGAGTTTCATGATAGCCGAGCAAAATGGTTTGTGCTTCACTTTCATTTAGAAAGTACTTCCGTTCAGAATCTGCTGCCGACTGGGGGGAAGGCGAGAGGAGTGTCACACAGTTCTCCTGCCAAGATTTAGATCATCCTTGTTCTGAGACTACCTTGGCAGAAAGAAGTATTCAGTCTTTGGAGCTAATATGGGAACATTAAATAAAGCTGAAATCTATTTAGGGCTTGTTTGCTATAAAGAAAAATGGTTGTGTCAGATTTTTCTTGACGTTTAAAACTCTTTCCTTGGTATCAATGAATTCTTAGGATTTAAAATTTGTTCTCACTATAAGAGGTCTAGTCCTTGCAAGAGGGATTTCTAAAACATTTGACACCCAGTAGGCTTAGTGGGGCTGCGGTGGCTTAGTGGTTAAGACGCTGAACTGCAGACTGGAAGGTCGGCAGGTCAGCAGTTCGAGACCCGAGTGCTGCATGACGGAATGAGCTCCCGTCTTCAGTCCCAGCTTCTGCCAACCTAGCAGTTCGAAAGCAAGAAATTGCAAGTAGATAAATAGGTACCGCCTTGGCAGGAAAGGTAACAACGATCCGTGCACCTCGGTGTTCAGTCATGCTAGCCACATGACCACGGAAGCGTCTTCGGACAGCACTGGCTCTTCGGCTTAGAAACGGGGATGAGCACCGCACCCTAGAGTCGGACACAACTGGTTGGGGACACCTTTACCTTTTAGAACAAAGGAAGGGCTGTACCTCATTGGGAGAGCCATGCTTTGTACGCAAAAAGTGCCAGGTTCAATCCTCCTTTCCCAGCCCTACCATTTCCAGGTAGGGCTGGGAAAGACAACTCAGCCTGAAACCCTAGGGAACTGCAGCCAGTCAGTTTAGGCAATATTGAGCCAGATAGGCCAATGGTCTGACTCTGTATAAGGCAGCTCCTTGTATTCCTAAAGGAAAAAGTCTAAGTAAAAGTTTTCTTCTCCCCAGGAACAACACTTAGGTTCTTGTGGTGTGAAGCTTCTTCCTTTGGTACCTAACCTACAGTAAGGATTTGGGAAACTATCCAGTTGGGGTGGCAGTGATAGTGATAGGCTAACATTTATTTAGCATTCATTTTGCTAGGTACTCTACAGAACTGTATAGAGTTAAAAATCTAAGGGCAACTTTTCATTCTTGGTGGCAACTTGTGACAGTGTGGGGACAGCCCACATGGTCAGGGTCAAACTTTGTGGTAAAGCAACCACCATGTGGAGGTAATTTTCAAGCAGATTGCACAGGCTACAGTATTGTGGTAATGGGTTGCATAGAACAGGTGAATGCTGGGGCTTGCAGTATGTGAGTCTGAGTGGGGATTTAATGAAAGGAAGAGAGGTACATGGCTTGACAGATGGCAGGGCTAATGGTAGATTAGACTGCCTGAGCCAGAGGAAGTAGGAAGGTGAATAAAGCAATAGGGCAGGGGTGGAGGGAGTGTCTTGGAGATCCTGAAGTGCAAAGGCTATGAGCTGAAAGTGGATGTGGAGAGGCACACAAGGGTGACATGACCTTAGCAGAAGGGATGACATATTATCTTGGCAGCACATTCTAAACTTACCGAAGAGGTGATGGAACTGAGGAGGGAATGGCAATAAATAAGAATGCTACGTTAGTTGGAATTGCAGGGAGGAAAGTTGCGGAATGTTCATAGTTACCTTTCACTCATTGGTGGCACTGTCAGAAGGCCTGTGCCTGAGCTGCCCAATTTGTGTGTCTTTGAGCAGTAGATCTGCTCACATTTTTGATCTTTAGAGTTAATAACCAAAATAAAAGAGGTAAAAAGCACATAGGGAGAACTGCTGCAGGAATCATAAAGGTTGGTGCATGCTTAGTGGCCTGCAGATTATTTGATCCTTAATGTCCTTCTGCACCTTGGAAGCTTCAGCACATGCTGCTTCTCTATCCCTCATGCAGCTGTGGGGTGGGGGTCAGATTGCAGGGACCAGGACAGGTTTTGTAATCTGCACAGCCAATTTCCCACTGTTCATAATCCAGAAGAAAAGAAGTACTTATCTTTTCTAATGATGCAAATATAGCATTTCCACATATGCATTACATTATTTAACCAGTTTCTGTGCAGAGATGTCATAGCTTTTCCTTTATTCCTGCTGCATTTAATCTTTATTCCTTTGGGTCAGTGTGAAATTCACAGCTTTGGAGGAATCTCACCTTTCTGTTAATTCCAGCTGGAGGCTTTTGTTACGCACTGAAGTCAATTGCTGCCACCTCTGTCATAAGTAAAGAATTGAACCTATTTTTTTTTGGTTTGTTCTTTTTGAGAGAGAGAAGTATTAACACATGATTTCACTTTCAGGCTAACAGGGTCAGTGGGCTCCCTCACAGATGTTTCATCAAGTAAAATGAATAATTCTTTCCCTGGTAAGAATTGGACATGCATCTCATTTTGTTATCTACGTTATCTATGCCAATTGCAAATGGGGCATTTTGGGGGGAGTGAGACTGCAATGGAAATGCCTTGAAGGTAGGAGCTTTGAAAACCTTGCCTTTATATTGTGTAGCAGGTCACCTTTATGTATATGGACTAAGCTTGTAAGATTCAGTCAAGACCTAGTTTATTTATGTATTTACAATGTTTATACACCGCTCCATATCTAGAACAGATTTTGGAGTGATGAACACAAGAAATAAAACAATAAAAGAATAAAAAGATTAAAACACCACATTGAAATTATACTTGTTTAAAAAACACACACACATACACACAATGCCAATAAAAACTGTGACTGGTCAATTAAGCCTCTTAACAGTGCTGTTATCAGGAGGTGATAGATAGATAGATCAAAAGCCAATGAGAGATTGAGGAGAATTAACAGGGTTGCACTCCCCCATCCCTCTCTCGATGAAGGTCATCCATCAAGGCGACCAAGGCTGATTCAGTCCTGTAACCAGGATGAAATGCAGATTGAAATGGGTCTAGCTAATCAGTATCCTCCAAGAGTGCCTGCAGTTGTTCCGCCACTACCCTCTCCAGAACCTCCCCTAAAAAAGGGGTATTTGCAACTGGGTGGTAGTTGTCTAATACCATTGGGTCCAGAGTGGGCTTCTTCAGGAGTGGTTGCACTACTGCCTCCTTAGAGCAGGGACCACCGTTTCCCGAAGGGAAGCATTCACCACACCCTGGACCCACCCAGTCATACTCCCTTGGTTAGCTTTTATTAGCCAGGAAGGGCAAGGATTGAGAGGGCACATGGTCAGTTGCATTGCTGCAAGCACCTCGTCCACATCAGGCTGCAACAACTGAAACTGATCCTGCAAAATTAGGCAGATGGTGGCATCAGACACCTCAATTGGGGCTGCGCTAACAACAGCATCAAGTTTGCTGTGGGGACAAGTGATTTTGTCCTCAAAGTGCGATGCAAAAAGGTCATAGCAGGTCCTTGGGAGGACTAGGGCCCCATTCGCTGGGAGAGTGTTAGCCCCTGGACCACCCAAAAGAGCTCCACTGGACAGCTACTTGAGGATGCAATGGAGGCAACAAAGTAAGCCTGCTTTGCTGCCCACACCGCCACACAATAGGCACGATTATGTGCTCTAGAGCGTGCTTGGTCATCTTCGCTTCGAGACTTGCGCCATTTGCGCTCTAGCCAGTGTCCAGGCTCTTTCATTGCTCGTAGCTCCCCAGTATACCAGGGAGCAGAACGGGCTCCACAGCACCGGAGACGGCACTCGGCTGCAATCGAGTCGATGGCCCTCTGCATCTCACTGTTCCACAGTGAGGCTAGGGCCTCGGCTGGATCGATCACCAGCTTTCTCCACTGGGAAATCCCAAAGAGCATTCAGAAATCCATCAGATTCCATCTGTCTCCTAGGGCGGATCATCCGAATGGGTTCCCCTCCCCTGCAGGAGGGAAGTAATGCCATGAGTTCAAATCTCACCAGGAAATGGTCTGGCCATACAATGGGGTTACTTGGATATCCCCCCTCCCCTGGATTTTCAGATTACTCATTGCGGCACTTGGAGCAAAAACCTAGTCAAGGGTATGCCTTGCTTCATGTGTTGGGCCAAAGACAAACTGAGACAGCCCCATGGTTGTCATGGAGGCCATGAAGTCCTGAGCTAGACCTCCAGAGACAGCCTCAGCGTGGAAGTGGAAGTCACCCAGAACTACCGTCCTGGATTCCTCCCATACCACACTTGAGACCACCTCCGCCAGCTCAGTCAGGAGGCTTCTGGGCAGCAGGGTGGGCAGTACACCAGCAGCATCTCCAATCTGTCTGTATGGCCCAACTCCAGGTGCAGCCCCTCAAGGCCAGCTCTAAGGTGGAGTGGTTTCCTGGTGATAGAGATGGAGGTTTTATGAACCAAAGTGACTCTCCGCCACGGCCCCGCCCGGCCTGGCTCTCCAACCTATGTTGGTGCTGCACCGAGTACCCAGGTGGGAAAAGCTGAGTCAGGTTAAGCCAACCCAGCTCACCCACCTAGGTCTCGGTAATACACACCAGATCGGCCTTCTCATCCATGATTAGGTCATGGATGAGTGTGGTCTTATTGTAGACCGATCTGGCATTAAATAGCAGCACCACAAGACAGGAGGGCACAGTGGATAAACTACCAGGTACATGAGAGCTAGAGGAGGAGTGGGGGGAGGGAGTAGAAGGGGAACAATGTATAAAAATCTGTGACCCATTCTACTGTGATGTCCCAACCCCCTCCTCCTATCATATTTCCTTCTGCCCCAAGTCACTGGGATAGAGGCACCATCTCCATGGATCTCTGTATTTTCTAAGCACATCCTTGCTACACAATAGAGCTTCCCACACACTGCCAACACCCACTCACAACTCAAACATGCCAACAACCATTCAAAACTCACATACTCAGTTCATCCAGTCAATCACCCACAGCCAACCTAACATAGTAACAGATAATAGTTAGTGGAAATAACCAGCCACTGGTCACATAAAGCGCATCAGGCTTGCCAACCCACCAGCAAACTATTTCCCAGTCATTCAGAGCTACTACGGTAGGTTCATGCACACTCCATCTCTCACCTGGAGTGTTACAGTTCAGCAGGCTGTGATGCTGTGCAGTGTCCAGTGCTTTCATTTGCACTATTCGTAGCTGAAGCTTAGAAGATGGGGTGCCATCTAGGTTGAGTAGACAACTCCACTATCAATAAGGGCCTGGATAAATGAGGGTGGAGGGAAGGTGGCTGTTCTTAGTTTCTTGTGCTGTGGCTTTTCAGTATGTATATAGCAGCCTTCTCCAGCACAGCTTCCTCCAGATGTGTAGGGGATGGTGGCCATTGGCCTTGCTGCCTGGGCATGTTGAGAGTTGTAGTCCAACATATCTGGAGGGCACATGGTCAGAGAAGGCTGAAATATGGGTTTGCTGCTTATTAGACTGGTCTAAAAAGTTCCTTATCATTTGTATTCAGGTTTTCGACGCAGCTTCAGTACAACCTCTGCATCTTCCCAGAAGGAGATAAACAGGAAAAATTCCTTTGTCAAGTGAGTGACTTCTTTTAAAATAAGCAGAATATGTGTATTCTGTCATCTGCTGTGATTATATCTTTTTGTCCCTTTGACCCACATCTTTGTGATTAAGGAGGCATTTTGATATAGGTGTGTAACTCCCAGCTCTCATCCTGAATGGTTCTAGGAAGAAGCAATGGCAATGATGGCTTTTGCTTTCCCCTTACCCTTTTTTCCGCTCTGGGTGATGATAGTTGTTAGAAACAGCTGGCTGTACATGTAAAAGTGAAATAACTAAAATCAGAATGATAGAGAAAGTGGCTTTGGCCAGAATCTCAGCTCTGAGAATCATTGTCTGTATTCCCTGCCAGTTCAAGTGAGGCCAAAGTAGATGACTTTTTAAAACAATGTTTGTCTCCCTACCCTTCCCTCCCCCCAAATATTTCCTGCTACATTTTAATGGGGCCTTGCTTGGGGCAAAACTAGATGTGACATTAAATATTTCTCTAATAATTAGCAACTGATGGGAAAGGGTGTGTGATAATTATTGGGATCACATCTGCTGAGGAAGGAAGTGTAAACCTTTCCTCCAGTGTTGCTTCCTGACAAGAAAAACAGCTTTTCCAAAGCTAAAATTTGCATTGGGAGGAAAGCATCACCATTTTACACTTTCTCTGACCTCCTTGACTTTGATGTACCTAAAGTGTATAAAGCAGAACATATGCAGGGTTTCCTCTTGGACTGACAGTGAGTGTACTTTGTGGCCTTTAAACTAATTGAATGCATGTTTTGTTACTGAGACCAGATCAGAAGCAATCTGATCTTTGTAAAGGGGCCCCCCTGGAGTCGTAATATTACGCGGCAAATCTCCTCTCTGTGTGCAGGTGCAGTCTTAGTTTTGTTCTTATTTTATTTTTCAAAACAAAGCATCAAGTTGTTGTCTTCTTCTCTGCCCAGATCCAAAACCTCTTCGCTGCGACGCAGTTGGAGCAACACCACTACTACAGCCAGCGCCGAGGGCCCTGTGAAACTCCACGAGGGCTCCCAGGTCCTCTTGAGCAGCTCCAGTGAGATGGGCACAATTCGCTACATTGGGCCCACGGACTTTGCCCCAGGCATATGGCTTGGCCTGGAACTGCGGAGCGCCAGGGGCAAAAACGATGGCTCTGTGGGTGACAAGCGCTACTTCACTTGCAGGCCAAACTATGGAGTCTTGGTGCGGCCAAGCAGAGTCACATATCGTGGGATTAATGGGATGAAACTTGTGGATGACATCTGTTGAAGAAAATGCCCTAGCCCTGGGATGTGAGGGTGTAAGAAATAAAGCACACAAAGGAATCCTGCCCATCGCCTGCATGGAGTTCTGTCTTATCTAAAGTCCTAAAGCAGCACTTCTGTAACAAGAAAGAGCTCTAGCCAGATTGGAGCGCATTAGGACTCAGAGGACTGTCATCTTAATAGCTTCCCCTACAGAACAGTCCTTGCCTGAGCGCTTATTGTATAAAAGACATCTTGGGGTTGAGCTGCCATATTATTTGAATAACAGACTGTTTTCCCTTTGGCTCCATATTGCCATGCTTTGCCACTTCACAAATGCGCTTTTTCATCCCATGTCCTCATGAAGCTGTAATGCGAATTGATGTAGCAGAGCTTGTTGAACAAAGCAGTAGGATTTGTCAACTGTCTTCACCTTCTCTAGAAAAATATATATAGCAATAATGAAGGAGGAAAACGACAGTATTTGGGGGTGGGGGGAAATATTGAGAAGCTGTTATCTTATTATTCAGACAGCTCCCCCAAAGCGCAGAATAACCAGTTGGAAAGAGTCTAGAGAGAAGAATATGCTTCTTCAGTGCTATGAAAACGAGCAGCCCTAATAAAGGCCTGGTGGGGGGAGCTAATACAAGAGCACAAATATTTTCAGGTTTGTAGTAAAAGCACTTTTTAACAGTATCTATGTGTGCGTGTGTTTTAAAAAAAAAAGACAGCAGCATGCCAGAAGCACTTCCAGAAATATGGTTGTCACAAGGATGATGCACTTTTATTTCTCCTCTGTGGAGAGCTTTTCCCTGATGTTTTGGAGAAATGGTTTTCTCAGTTGAGTCTGCAGTCTGTAGCACTGCAACATTTTATATGTACTAAAAGCTGTCTAGTAAAGCTTTCCAGACAGCAGCTAGATTAGCTGATGGGTCACTTTGAGGTCAGGTAGAGATAACAGGCCAAGATCATGTGTGCATGGAGGTGCACCCAGTCCTGCCTGTAGGAACATGTACCCTCCTGGCCTGGGGAGGCGGGGAGGCAGTCTCTCTTCCTCGTGGCTTGTGATAGCAGGAGCCATTGCCAGAGTTCCCAGCTTGGGTTAAGCGTGGTCTGATCATGACTGCCATCTTGGAGGAGAAGTTGCTGAAAACCTCTGGATGATTCCAGTATTACTGCAGCTGCAAGTTTCTCCTTCTCCTAGGATAGCCCTCAGGCTGACTCAGGATCTTTAGCTGGAGCCATTATGGCAAGCTAGCCACAGCCTAGGGGGTGAGTTAGGCCATATGGTGCTTGCATCCCCAAAGCCATTTGGTCTTTGATGTTCTGTATAGTGCACAATAAGAATTCTCTATCACTGTGGGCACATCGTTTGAAAAAGCTAGTCATAGTGTTTTGTGATGAAGCCCTTTCTAGTTTTCTTTAATAGCTTCAATGTTGCGAAAAGCATGACATATTGGTGTATCTTGAAAAACACACGCACAGCATTAAAAACACTTTTAAATAACGGATTATGAATGTATCATTTCTATTGATATGAAAGACATCATACGTCTTAATTGTTTGGCGTATTTTGACTCTTATAATATGTATTCATATAACATAAAAGCCACAGAAATAACATGATGGCGTTATCTTTGAAAATGAGGTGTCTTGTCAAATTGCACTTAAAAGTAAAACAATTTAAAGTGATATTAGTCTCTTATTTTTGATTAAATGTTAGCAATTTATAAAAGTATGTATTATATTTTCAGCATTACAATTATCCTAATCTGCACTAAACATGAAAAAGCTGCAATATTGCTAATGCATATTTTTAAGGTAACAGTAGTAAATTGTGACTATAAGCTTGCTTTTAGTTATAAGCCATCTGAAAACTAGTGCTCTGTATTTGAGGATGCAGATGTACCTTGAATCACTGAACCTTGCCATGTCCAACGTCTGTTTCCTTGTTTAAATTTTATTTTTTCATAAGACTTCTGATAATAGTTGTGTGACAGTAACCATGCCCATTGCTTTTAAGAAAATTGAGCTATCACAGAGTATCCTTTTTTGAATCACTTTCTTTAAATGTTGACTTGCAGATTGTGTACTTAGGATAGTGAGCAGCAGCTGTAATGTAATAAAGCAGATGTTTTAAATACCTTTTTATGTCTATAAGATAGTGACGTATTCTATAGATATGCCAATCTTGAAACTAAAAATGTTTATGCATTCCCTGTATTTTTGCTGTCCTCCACTTCTTTGAGTAATGAGGCTCCCAGATAGCATTAAAAGACAGCAATTTCTTGATACTTGCAGATAGATTTCCCATTGTGTGGCAATTCCATCACCAAAATATCAATATGTATGCATAGTATTCACAGGTTATTACTATCTTTTACTGTGGTTATGTGCTTCACAAAGTCTTGGTCTTTATCACTACTCTGACAACCATAGTAATGGAACTTGGTTTACTTAAATCAAAAGTTGTTCAACATAGTCAAATGTTGTAGAGCAATCCTCTACATTTGTACCCAGATGAAAGCCCCATTGAGTTCAGTGGGACTTGGGAGTAAGTAAGTATAGGATTGCAGCCTGAATTTGTTTTAGGACGCGATACTATGGCCGCTAGATAGCAGCTAGACGGCCATAGGATTTTTCGTTTTCTGGGAACCAACCTCGGAGCCAGCGCTCCGAAGTAGTATCTTTTTTTGAATCACTTTCTTTAAATGTTGACTTGAAGATTATGTACTTAGGATAGTGAGCAGCAACTGTAATATAATAAAGCAGATGTAATATGTAATAACTACATCTGCTTTAATACAGATGTAATAAAGCAGGCGGCAGGGGAGGGGGCGGGAAGGCGGATTCCCAGAAAAACACCTCCCTGCCCCCTCCCCTGCCACCTCATTGGCAGCACGCTTCATCCCCGGCTCCGCGCTCAGAAGAGCAGTGCAGAGAGGGGAAAAGGGGGCGTTCCTGAGGGTGGGGAGGGGACAACAAAATCGCTGTCCAGCCACCACCTCCTGCTCTGAGCTGCTCTGGCTAGACAGCCAAAATCGGCTGTCTAGCCACAAATGCAGGGCGGCTGGAATGCAGAGGAGAAGATCCCCTCCGCACTCCGCCTGCCCTGTATTGTATAGTTGGTGGCCTCTGAGTTCGGAGGCGGACGACTTTCCCCATAGGATTGTGCCCTTAGTCAGATTTCTTAGTAGACACTAGACAGACATCCCCATATAGTTACTATAATGCAGTCTGTACTTGCACATGAGCATGGATGGCACATGATGTACCTCTTATAATGTGCAATTCATATTCTCAGATTTGAGCATATACGAATTACTGCATGCATGCTGGAGCAGGCTTGACCCTATTACTCCATTACGCATTTACTTTCCTCACTTTCCTGAAAGTGTGGAGAGCCATATAATGTTATTTAGCACCTTCAGAAATGTTAATTAACCTGTTATTATTGGTTATGCCATCTTAGGTGAGGTATGGCCTCCTATTTGCCAACTAATATGATAGTAATGTGAATGTGGTGTAGACCTTTGAGTATGGTACAAGGCCTACACTATACTTACTACCATCATACTAATTAGCAAATTGCCATCGTATTGGCCTTCCTGCCCCTCTTGCATTGAGCAGCTTCTTTCCACCCTGTTTGCACCCTGAGCAGGACAGAAGGGGACTTGGCCAGTGATTGCAGGCTCTGGCTCCTGCAAATGCCAGCCAAGTTAAGGAGCACATTCCCAACCCGCTCGCATCCTGAAAGGGGTGCAGTCGGGGTGAAAAGGAGTCGGACTCGGCTAGGCTTTGCAAGAGGCTCCTGCAAACTGCTCCTTCCCAGTCAGGGTGTGAGTGGACCAGAAAGGGGCTCAGCTGGGAAGGGATTTTTTTTTAAGCTCCCGTCATTCCAGGCCATGTTGGTTGGGGCTGTTGGGAACGGTACTCCAAAACATCTGGAGGGAACCAGGTTGGGGAAGGCTGATGTAATTCTGAAAAATCTAAGCCCTAAAATGGCATTAGCAATGTGTTTAGAACAGCTGTACCTTTCCATCTGGGTTAGGGATCTTCTGTAACCAATGCAGAAGATGTTAACCTCCATCTGGTAGCATAGATCCAAATGGAATTTTCTTGACCTCAGGGTCAAAAAGAGGTTTATTATTCAATATTAGTTTCTAGCTTAGAAACCTTGCTGCAATCATTATTAGACAACCGCTCAACCACTCTACCTGCTGGCCAAGCTTTATCAGTTCATGTTCTGACCAAATACAAGGCTAATTGGTTTGGTGAGTTATTGCAGAGATAATACACAGCCAAACACATGCCTTCCTTTACAGTCATTTTATTTTGTCTTCATGCCTTTAGCTTCACTACACGCGATTACAATACAAATACAATACAAAATACTTAGTGACCATATATTAATATTTTATCTTGAGAAGGATCCCTGAAATGCATAGGCCCGTGATTTATGAGCAATGTTGCATAAGCTGCTGTACAAATGTGACACACGTTCCTAATGACAACGCTTTGATACAGAAGGAGAGGCTGGGTACAGACAGCCATGTGTGGGGTTATGTAGCTGTGAGAGGACATTGAAATGGTGGTACTTGCTCAGGGTTTAGGCATAGCTGATGACCTCAGTTATAGGAGCAGATGCCCAAAAGGAAATTTTTAATGTTACAACAGCTGGACCTAGTCATGCACTGCAAAATGACCATGGGTAATGCTTCAGCAAAGCTGCGTAAGTGTAAATCTCTTCAGAATTAGGGTGAAAGGAAACAAGAGCAAAGTGCTGCGTTATTGGTGCGATGCTCTTATGCATACTTACTTTGGGTCAAGTCCCATAAAAACTAAGTGGGACTTATTTTTGAGTACTCGTGCATTGGATCAGGCAGGTAGAGTGGTGAACTCAAATCAGATGGTATTTTACCATTTGTCTCCCACCTGAACACATGGACTCCCTTCCCACATTTCCAATAGTGCACAAAGGAAGCAACATGAATGTCCAGACTAGTGCTCCCAACAAGTCTTATAAAAAGAATGTTCTGGTTAAATAGGAGAATTTCCCCTGAACTATTGTGAGAATTTCAGTCCCCTCCCTGGAGGATGTTCAGAAAAATGCCCCCCCTTTGCTGTTTGCAAATAGGGGAGACAGTTTTGGGCGCAATTATGGATCCAGTTCTAGTATCAGTGTTGGAGAAAGTAGTGGACTTTATCCCCCAGTTCTCCTTTATTAGCCAATTACTTCCTTCTCCCACCACTATAATTAACACAACTGTCTCCAACTTGAGTCCCTCCAGTATGGCCATACAGGCAGGAGATGATGGGAGCTGTAGTCCAACACATCAGGAGGTCATCAAGTTGAGGAAAGCTGAATTCACAATGTCATTTAATTCAGTATTAATTGAGCCAACATTTTGAGAATTCTATTACACTGCTACCATCCCACATAATATTTGGGGAAAAAATGACCCCATTTTGCCATCTAGAAACTGGATGATTCATTTTGGGAGGCCATTTTTTGCTCAGAACTTCCTTGCTTCTGTTCCACTTTTTCTCATAGGGCCATGGAGAACCAATTCCCTTCCATACTGGGATTTGCCTTAATTCTACTTGGGTTTCTTCTGCTGTAATGTAACCTATTGTGCTATAAATAACAGAGGCAAATGCAGACATTGAGGTGAAGTTGTGTTGGAATTACTGAAAGTCTCTGTGCCTTCAAAGATGGTTATTTCCTTGGAATTGGCCCCGAGCCTTTGATCAGACAGTGGTAACAAAAAGTGCAGTTAGAAAGCAAACCCATCATAAGCTTATAGAAATGGCCTCTGCATAGAACAGTGTTACCCTGGGGGAGGGGGAGGGGGGAGCATCCCTTTACCAAACACCACTATTCCCATTTATTCATGGAGGTATTGCAATCTGCATTATTATCTGCAGTTGTGCCTTGGCTAATAAAATATATGCCTTGCAAGCTGTTTCCTTCCCCTGGTATAGTACAATGATGCTATTCTGCTGCAGTCTGACAGAAATCCTTTATCACCCACCTGTGCTAGATATTTAAGAGGCTTGAAAGTTCCATTTCTACAATGATGCAACCATATAAATAACCCTGCAGTTGGGCGGTCCTACTTAAGTTGAGGTGTCTAACCTTCAATAACAAGTATCAGCATAAAGTTCAGCCTGTCCTTTACTTCCAAGTGTGCAATCTATACTCTCAAACTTGTGAGAAGAGTCCCGATTTTAGAAGCTTTCCATGAACGAAACAATCTGGCTGTACTAGAGAGGCTCTTGGCGATTGCTGTTCTTCCAGCAATGAATCGGACCGGGCAAGGATCTTGCACTATGGCATTGTGTTAATGACATGACATGAACACATCATGCAGCAATGGTTTGTAAGGACAGCACAAGAGCTTAACCTGTTACAGCAGGTGAGTGTGTCTTCCCTCTCTTGTAACGCTTGCGTTTTACACAATCCCGACTTCTACTTTTATTAATTACCCCCTAGGCAAGTCATGTGGGTAGAGCATGCCCCCTGCTGTGAGCAAGTGGGAATGGAAACACAGTTTCCTCCATAAAATTAAAGACATAATCAGCTTGCTTCTGCTCCAACGAACAGGGGTGCCTAGTTAAAAGGGAAGCCCTCTGTGCTATAGCTACTGAACAGCTTTATAAATGCCAGGAAAAGACAGAGACTGTCAGTGACACTACAGGCTTGAGGTAGGCTTGAGGTGTATCTGTTGGGGCTACTCGTCAAGGTTCTGGGTTGTCCCGTGAAGGGAATTGTGTAACTGTGATCGAGGATTCAATTTTTCCAACTGCAATTCAGTGCTAAGGATTCAGGGTCATTCCCCATTGATTTACTGTTCCTCCAGAAAATCGGTATCCGTGGAAAGTGGTTGTCTTCTACCTACCATTCAAGAAGGTCACATTACTTCAATTACATACAAGTCCCAATCAAACCAATGGGCTTTATGCTGTGTAACTGTGCACAGAATTGCAGCTGTGTTATTCAGTGGGAGGAGTATTATAAGCCCTTGAGGCAGAGGCAGGAGGTACAAACTGGCCTTCCTCCTTTGCAGCATTCATTGGAATGTGAGAGCCAGGTTAGTATGACCCTGTACAACTTCCATTTATTTCATTGAGGCTTGTGCAGTGGATTATCTCTCTTGTTTAAAGTGTCACTGGACCAACCATGTTAAAGATCCCACCCCCCACGCCCCCAGCACCCTGATGGTCGATGTGCCAACACATTACCTGCCTGCAACAGTAGTGTGACATCATAATTTGTGATGCCATGCTCATACAATCGGCATCACCAGCTCCACCAGTTCTGGTGGCTACATTCACATAAGACAGCAATTCTGGCACCTGCTTCATGGCGGCTATTTTGGCAAGCCTTTTCATTCCAGATGTTATCAATGGTTTGTTCTCACAAGCTTTGAAGTGTGGCAGATGTGGATTGCTGGTACGTTGCTTGAGGCTGAGAATGTGCTGAACTAGGCGCGCAATTGTTACGCCATATGCTGAAGTCCTGATTTTTCAGTGTGTGTGGATATAGACCCTGCCAAGGCAAAGACGTGGCCAGCTGGCCAGTGATGGTGTTCTAAAAGCATCCCTTCTCATAAGTTGGCCATAACCACCACCAACATGAATACACACTGAAGAGTAAGTGCTAGTTTGAATTGCTTGATCCTTGCCCCCCCACAACTGCAACAGATGTTTTAAAGGGGGAGAGGGTGTCATCTTCTCACCAAGACAAACCACTGGATTTCCCCATGTTCCTTAACTTTCTGCAGTTTCCATCTCAGGGACAATAGGAGTGAGACCCATGTTTCTGCTGCCCTGCCAATGGCACCATGGTTTTTGCATGCTCGTGGAAGGGCTGTGCTGTAGCTGCAATACTGTTTAGATACATACATACCCTTTGGGAGGCCATGTTGTCTGATTTTGTTTTTGGCATGAGTACAACATTTCCCCACCCTCTCCTCAAATCTCCGACATCAAGAGGAATTCCCAAGTATTGCATCTGGCAGTATAGGAAACCCTCAAACATTAAACACTCAGACAGTGAGTCTTGAAACGGTGCATAAACAACAGAGAGGAAGCAGTGCACAGGGACAGGCATAGCTAACAACCATGCAGATGATGTGATGCAACTGAGAGTGGGGCCTTGCTAATACTGACTGTGTCCTAGGGTTGTTTTTTCTGTGTGTTTTGTGTAGGAAGGGGCTCTGACAAATTGAAGCTTCTTCAGGGTTTGAAAAACATAGCTTCAGGGGGTGGCACTTCAGAGCAAATTGGCACATAACGGAAGGGAATCGTGGTCTGTTCTCATGCTTCTGTGTTGGTGACGCTGACACTTGCTCCAAGGCTCACAAGTCACACGGAAAGAGAGTCAGGAGGACTGGAGGCTTTCAACGCCCCTGGCGGGTCTGGTTCCTAGGGTGAGGGCCCTCGTAACTGCTGGCACAGGGGTGGGGCCGAGGTTTCCAAGGGCAAGCCCTGCTGTTGGTATCCATAGTTAACGTTACCACAGGGGAAATGGCGAAGCCTGAACAGAGGCACTTCCTTAACACTGGCTGTCAGTGAGGATGGTTCTAGAAGAAGGGAGGAGCTTGGCAGCCTCCCAGTCACAATGCTGGGTCCCAAAGTACAGTTCCCTTCATGCCCTAAACCTTCCCTCTCAGTTGCCTCTTTCTCTGCCTGTGAAGTGTTTTTGACAATGGGCTTCTCTGAAAACCAGGAACCATACGTTGGGTTCCAGAGGTTGGTGGGCTTGTTTCTGGAGCCCCGGCCTTTGTGGAGCTCAGTCGCAGAATTGGACTGAGTGTACGCCATGTTGACATGTCCCCCTTCCAGGGGAGCCTGTATGGTAGCACGGACTGGCGTCTCGACACCAGCCACTTTCATGAGAGATTTTCCTGGGGGGAGGGCTGAGGCCTGAGTGGGCGGGGAAGGCAGGAGCTGCTCAGCACCCTTTTTCTCTTGCTGAGGCAAGACTAACAGAGGAGGAATTGCTTCAGGGTCTTCAGGACGCACTGGGACCTTTTCCTCTTCTTCAATGCACGGGCCATATTCCACTGGCAGAACGGTGTTGATAACATCAGGATCCTACAGGGAAGGAAAATGAAGAGTTCAAAACATGGGTGTTTAAAAAAAAAAAAAATGCTCGACACTCAAAAAGCTCTGGTGGAGAAATCTCCCTTTTATTCATAAGGAGAGGGGCTTTTTTCCTGTCTCTAGGCATGGCTGAGAATTTCATGTCAGTTTGGTTTCGATAACAATTTACCGAAATTTGCAAAGTTCCCCATATTCAGGACAAAAAGAGCTTGAGATTTTAAAAAAATGTGGGAGGGAGAAACCAAAAAGGAAAGATTGTCCATCCAGACCGGCTTTGAGTGCTTTGCTCTTGCGTCATCCACCATGTCAGTGCTTAATGAGAGCTGCCCTCTCTTGGTCCTCATCTTTCACAGGTACATGGCAGGCAGGTACAAGGAGTTCCTCTTTATGCTGGGAATAGCCGCATCTATTCAATTTGGCTGGTGTTGAAGGGTGACCATTTTGTTTCAGTTGGTTCTTGATAGGAATTTACCAACCTTTGCAAAATTCTTCATATTGCGGAGAAAAGAGAAATTGAGATTTAAAAAAAACTGAATGAAGCAGGAAGCGAAACAGACGGATTCGCCCATCCCTATCTGTCCCCCATAATATGAGAATTCATGAACTACGGCTCCGTGCAATTCACATTGTCATTGTTATTATTATTACATTTATATCCTGCCTTTCTTCCAAGGAGCTCAAGATGACACACATGATTCTCCTCCCCCACCGATTTTATCCTCGCAATGACCCTGAGAGAAAATGACTTGCTGACGTTCACCCAGTGACCTTCATGACTGAGGGCAGATTTGAACCTGGGTCTCCCCAGTCCTAGGCCAGCACTCTAACCAGTACATGACACAGGATCTCTCTCATGGAACCCACTGCCAGAAGAGGTAGTGATGACTGGTGCCTTGGATGGCTTTAAAAGAGCATTCAAAGAATTCATAGGAGAGAGGCCCATCAACAGCTGTTGGCTGTGATCACCTCCCTTTTCAGGGAGCCCAGTTGCTGGGAGGCAATGGCAGGAGAGGGCTATTATAACCTACTTGTGGGCTTCCTGGGGGCATCTGATTGGCCATGGGGTGCCGGGCTAGGTGGACCTTTGGTCTGATCCAGCAGGGCTTTTCATATAAGGTTATAACAACCCTACTGTTGAATAACATCTTTTATTCACTGGGATACTTAAGTGTTATGCAAAAGTGTTATGCAAAAGTGTTATGAGGTGGTCAAAAACAATTTCTTTATTCAGAAATATTGGGGATTGAGCAGAAGAGATATTTCCTGAGAGTCTTAACCTTTGCTTCCAGAAACTCAGAATAGCAGTGGAGAAAGCCTATTGGAGTTTTACATGACAAATGATCTGGATCTGCTAGAGGTCCTCCCCTTTTGGAAAGAGGTAAGGAGCTGCTCTTGATGTATGTTTGGAACATGTAATGGTGTAACAATTCTGACCCTGTCATACTGTTTGTTGTCCTGTTAGCCACTTTTATTACAGGAACACGTTTTCCCCCCAGGCATCTCTGGAATATATCCCTACAATGTGGGCTATTCAAAAGAAGTGTAGGTAGCGGAGGACAGGAAGGCCTGGCGTGCTATGGTCCATGGGGTCACGAAGAGTCGGACACGACTTAACGACTGAACAAGGACAACAAGGATTACACAACCAATTTGCACAGGTCTATAAGGATGGAATCAGGGGTTGGTATCACTGGGCACCTGCTGAGGCCCACAACCCCTCGGGGGGCCCACTGCTGACCCCCAGTGCCTTCTGGCTGTTCTTACTCCTCCTGGCAAACAATAAGCAGAATGATGAAATGGAACAGCATTATCCTCTTGCTTTCCCCTCTCCTGGGTGGTTGTGTGGCTTGAGCCCTGAGGAAGAGGGCAAACGCATGGGCAGCAGTGACAGTGGCACACAAGAGACGGGCTCACTTAGAGCATGTTGCCTACGGGTCCCCCAGAACCTGGAGCCAACACTGAAAAGGAGCACTAAGAATATATGAGGAATTCCAGAATCCCTTTCTGGGCTGTACCACCACCTTGGACAATAGTGCTAGATTAGGAGAACTGTTGGCATGTGAGTTTCCTTTCCTTCCCTTCCCTTCCCTTCCCTTCCCTTCCCTTCCCTTCCCTTCCCTTCCCTTCCCTTCCCTTCCCTTCCCTTCCCTTCCCTTCCCTTCCCTGGTAAGGGGAGCAATTTAGTAAGGAGAGCAAGAGAATAGGCAGAGTTAGCTTCACCTTTCTCCACTCCCCCTCCCATGGGCTCCTTGCAGTTCTCATCTGTCCTCCCTTGTAAATAGAAGAGCTTTACTGGTGCTTGTCCCCCACCCCCACCCCCCAGGACAGCCTGGCAGTATCGAAGGAGAGGCAAGCTGCAGGTGGGGGGTGGGGAGGCAGGGGCTCCCCTTTGGGAGCACAGGAGGCAGATCCAGCATTGGTCTCTGCATCCACTGAGCCATGGGAACGTCTGCTGCTCATCCTGCCATCTCTTCGATCTTTCTGGAGAAACTTGGTGGCTGAGTGTGGAGAAGGAGCCATTGTACCCTGGGGCTGGGGACAGGAGCATCTTGGGAGTCTCTTTGTGATGACTCCCCTTCCCAGCTGCAAACACACAGCCCCTGTCGCCACCACCCTCGGCCTCTCCTTGCTTTAGAAGTTGCAAGCTCTGGATGAAATAACAGGTTGTCTTATGGATGGGGACGTCACTAGCGAGCCATAATGACTACCAATGCAGTTAAACTATCTGTGGCCTATGTGGTTTCACTAGATCCGTAACCACTTTTCTGGTTAGGAATTGTCAATTCCTCTGACAATTCTGTCCCGAGGAGGACTTGCCAGTGTTCTGAGAGCCCTGCCAATTGCAACAAAGGCACCATCATCGCAACGTGTGCTCTGGTTGGCTTGGCTCAGTGGTTGGCATGTTCCCCTTCGGAGTTCCTTGCAAAAGGCAACGTAAGATGATGAAGCCAAGTAGAGTCAGATACCTGGGTGCAGTACTCAATCCTTTCCAGTATTATGGCAAAGTTCGGCCTGTCTTCAGGCTGGTGTTGCCAGCACTGGGTCATTATCCGATACCTACAACAGCAGCAGGAGACCACATGGTGAATGGCAAGAGAGGAGCCAGCAGGCTGAGTTACGTAGACACCCAGTTTGTTACAGGAGATGGGGAGCCAGACCCAACAAGCAAACAAATTAAAATCCCTAATCATTTCTATTTATATATCTAATGAGTTGGATCCAGACTTAGTCATACTTAGAGCAGGCCCGCTGAAATAAATGGGAATTCAGTTACTCATGACTAACTTACATCCCATTGATTTCAATAGGTCTACTCCAAGTATGACTAAGTCTGGATCCAACTCATTGTCTGTAACCATAAATCCATTCACATCTGGATTTCAGGTCATGTCCCCCTACTTTCTTCACTAGCTTGGTAAAATGAAGTCACTCTTTTCAATTTATTTCATGTCCCAAAGGCAGCAACCTTATGCACATTTACTAGGGAGTAGGCCTAGCTGGAATTATTTCCAGGTAAACAAGCATAGGATGGTTCTGCAAATACAGCTGCTAATGACATGCCATAAAATTACATGGAGCTAACTTTTCATATCAATCACTTTGTAAGTATTTTTTATTGAATGAATTTTTATTGTAAGCCATTATGAATAGATTGGAATAGAGGGGAAAACCATAAGAACTCATGCTGTTTGAAGGTGGTGTTTTCTCCATATATCAGGAAGGCAATCAAGGGTTCCTGTGTCAAATCAAAAGTAACACTGAGGAGGTCAGTGCATAAACTTTGTAGTTGCATTTCTGATTATAATGGAACTAGCACAGCTGAAGCTTGACTGAAGCCCACTAAAATGGGCTAAAACCTAGGTGCTTAACTTGGAGTGGGTCATTGTATATTAGTTTGCTACCCAAGAAATGTTCATCCACATGAGAAGGAAATTTGTGGAGTCCTTGATGTTTCATTTCCTGGCAGCATCAGGGCATATATCAGCAGGATATATCATTACATGAATTTAATTCAGCTAGTGGCTCTCATGCTATTTGCAAGAGAAGGCAAAGAATCTTGACTTATTGCAAGAGGATGAGCACTTTGAATATGGCACCAGCCAGTGATTAGTACCCATCAAAATGGCTGTGGCTGCTAATCTAAAATGGCTGACCACTGCAACTAATGGCAACATTCATTCTATTATACTAACAGCAAACTCATTCTCCTTATGGAGCTAAAATGGCACCATCCATGCAAAAGACAGAGGTATCAACAACTTTGGGGGAAACCCAAGGTTTACGGAAGTATAAGAAATCTTTAAAAAAATAAAATCCTCAAAGGGAGGACCCCCAAAACAGCACGATGAGCACTGAGCACGCTGACCGTCTGGAAGGACAGATAGGAGACCAGGGAGGAGGGGGAATGGAATACCCTGGGACATGGCTGGCTGGCTGGCTGGCACCTTGAGCAGGAGCACCCCATACTGCAACATTTTGTTGCAGGTCTCACTGGTTTTAGCACACATGGCAGTACAAAGATATCTTTCCAGAGCAGAGAGAATTCAGAAGGTAAGACAAGTTGCACTTATAGAGCATGTAGGTCCTTAAATGTTTCATACACTGGGCCAGGGCAATTCTTGGGTGGATCCATCCGTCCTCCACTGGTTACGAACTCCAAGACCTCCTGGTTACTTTTGCTGGGATAGGGCATGTATCCAAGAGAGAATATTTCCCACAGCAACACTCCAAATGACCTGGACGCAGAAGAGCAAGGAATAAGGTCATGGATATACATGCTGAAACCCATGTAAAGATATCTGGATCGGGGCCAAAACTTGCAAAACCCGTTTATGTTGTGCAGCCACGATTGTGTGGCCTGTGGCTGTGGGCTCCTTTTGCAGCATCAGAGGTGCTATATTGCGCTTCCCGCAGTGGGCCAGTTCAGACAACATGACAGTCCATGTGTTAAGCAACCCATGCGCTCTTGGGGCCAAACAGGGGAAAGCAGATGTGCTGCCGTCAGCGTGCCTGTCACTGCTGCTTTTAGTCAGCGAGCGATGAGCGGCTCTGTCGTAAGTTGCTTAGCGCGTTGCCTGAACCTGGACCACAAGTTTGTTGAAGGGCGAAACGACCCAGCAGTTAACCCAACCACAAGCTGAGTAAATGTGGGAGTGACGGGTGCGCTGCAGGCAGCATGCCCACTCTCTCCCGTTCGTGCATGACAGCCTATGAGTTGTGTAACCCATGGGCTCTCATGTCGTGCGGACCAGGTCAATGCATCAGATGTTTGCAGTCATAGGAGAGGAGCACGTATCACGACTCCTTTCCACCCCAGGGTCGCTCCAGTCCCTGGGAAAGAAGAGGCTGGCACTGGAAGGAGCTGCAGCATGGCTTCCTCCCAGATGACTTCTGACATTACTAAGTGGCACAGGAACGAGCCACAGTGCTGCAGATCCTACACTGGTTAAAGGTAACACTGGAAGGAGCCCTGTGTCAAATTCAAAGCTGGTTTATTTTGTATATCAGAAGCCATTACAAAAACAGAAGCAACACAGACTGCTGCAGGAGAAATATGGGCTGCTACACTGAAAACCTTTGGCAGTAAGGCTGCTTGTAACATAGATGGAAAATACTGAGTGGGCCTACCAGGTGTCTGTTTTGGATGTGAATATCCCTTCCATGAAGGCCTCTGGCGGCATCCACTTGACTGGCAGCATTGCACATCCTCCTTTTCTGTAGTAGCTGGCCCTGTTCAGGAGGGGAGAAATATTAACAAGAACATGTATTGACTTCTGAACTAATTGGCTCCAGAATGTGGCTGCAAGAGTGGTCAGCATTTCTCTTTCTTTCTTTCTTTCTTTCTTTCTTTCTTTCTTTCTTTCTTTCTTTCTCTTTTTTCCCTTTCATTAAAAAAAGCAGCACAGCAGGATTATGCCCTATATATAATTCTCCAACATTCAAAAAAAAGGGGGACATGCAGGACACTCCTGACACTGCAGAGCAGTTGGGAAAGCCTTACTCATGGGGACAGCCTCCTTTCACCCTTGTGCACAGGGTAAGCCACATTTACTAAGAATATTTAAAACCCACTTTTCTGACAGAATCTTGCTCAATGGCATCGCTCTGCACAGTATGAGGAGCCAAATCACGGCAATAGGATTGTGACATGGGGTTAGTGGGAAGGTTCAGGCATGCACCACAGTGTTTGTTTGGAAGACCTGGGGCAAGGCAAGTGTACCTGTACTGTGTGGGTACCTGCCTGTATATTTTTTCCTCATAGGGCAGATAGCTGCTTTGAAGGCTGTGTGGGGTTTTAATGAGGGAAATGTTGTAGGGGGAGCAGGAAGGCTTCAAACCCCATCCCCCAATGCTATAGTCCTGATCAGAGTCCCACACCCCATGGCCGAGAGAAAGGGAGAGAGAGCACACAAAACACACACACCATGGGAGATCTGATCATGGCTCTCCTGCATATGATTGGCCTATACACATCCTGTGGAAGTGTAAACTGAAGTGACAGAATTAAGCCATCTGCAACCTGGGACAGTTTTAGTAAGGCAACTACCACAACTATGCAAATGCCCAGTTGTGGTGCCTCATGCAGACACCGCAGGTGAAATGCACAAGTAATGTGACCATGTAGACCAGGAGTATTGGTCGCCAGCACTGTGGGCCAAATCTGGCCCCCAGGGCCCCCAATTCAGCCATCCATGCTTTGCCAGATGGCCACGCCCCCTCCCCCTGGCCCCACCCATTTCCCCAACGGCCCATCATTTGGTGGTTTCTTAGCATTTGCACGTCCTGTCCTCCCATTCTAAAAGGCTGAGATGCTTCTCCTAACGTTTAGTTACTGGCAGTAAAAGATTTAAGCTGAAATTGAATTTGGCCCTTGGGTTGAAAGAGGTTTGATATTGTAGACAGATCCTCCTTGTCCTGGAAATCCTGCCCCCCTTTGCTTTAAAGAAAGCAAAGGCAGTTCAAAATAACCCATCTCGTTAAGTGTCACATTTTTACTACGCAGAATTGTATTCTTGTGGGTAGGGTTCTCAAGCAACAAAAGGTTAACACCCACCTGCAGCACTGCTAAGTAAAAGCCCATCCCAACAGTTCTCTGTCACAACTGTCTGATGGGTGGCTCTATATATTGTATCATGTGACAAAGTCATTCTCCAGCCTGACATTAGAGGGCACTGTGAGAACAGCAGTGTTGCATTATGGATGAGACTGAAGTCATTCAAGTCTCCCGAGCACTTTCTGCAACTGCAGAATCATTAATCCCAGTGGCCTGGATAAATTCCAGGATGGATAATTACATTCTCCTGACCCTTCCCCCACCCAGTCTTTTATATGCTGTAAAGTGAAGATATTTACCAATGACACTGAGAATGAAGGGGACAGGGGTCAATGCCCAGGAGGATTAAACTGAAACTTTAGAACACGTGGAAAAAGTGAAGAAAAGGAAGGATGGTTAGAACTGCATGCTAACAACATAATACAAGATAACGGCCCATGAAAATGACCAAGCAAACTGATCTGAGGAAGCTGGGGTGAGCCCATAGCACTGAGGTAACTATTAATACTGTGCGGCAGTATTTGGAAATATTACAAGACACTGAGCAGAACAGAAAGGCCTTCAAAGAAGTTAAGCTAGACAAATAAATAAACCCTGTCCAACTCATAACCTCCCACCTGGTGCTGCTAATAATAAGCTACTTTTCCTTACCTGTATATATCCCGGGCCATCCCAAAATCTCCAATTTTAGCTATTCTCCCAGGACCTTTACAAGTAAGGAGGCAATTTCGAGCTGCAATGTCTCTAAGAAACAAAAAGAGAAAGGAAGGGGTTCTTTAAATAAAAATGAAATAAAGTTGGCAGACATCTGTGGAATAATGCCCTTGGATGAACAACTGCTCAACTCATTGGAAAGCTAAGGGCACAAATGATTGACTATTGAACATTCTCGTTGGTTTTTCCATAGAAAGCCGAGATAGGAGATTCAGCAGAACAGGATTTAAAACTCCACAAATCACTCCCGTTAGTAAACACAAGTACACACACACGCAACTACCAAGAAGGAAAAAGGGCTTTGCTCCTTCTTAGTTGGTACCTGTCTTGAAAGCAAAACCAACCAACCAAACAAAAAACTCATCTACCTCATTTTTTTCCTGGTTGACTGGCAATGGTAGGAACAATTAGATGTTCAACTGTGGGTATATATTTTGAAGTCTTTAACTATTCGAACTAAACTGGTAGTACCTTATATGCAAATGCTTCAAAATATGTAAGTATCCACTTTAAAGTGCTGGTACCTATTTAAAAAGTGCTGAATGCTGCCGTACAAATATAATGCCTAATTTGTTCCCTGATCTTTTGTCTTTCTTATTTTTTTTTAATGTTCTGAGGCACTGAACCTCTAGGGGGCAGGAGTGCACAGCCATCCTTGCCATGGCATTGCTCATATACTTTTTTTTTTTAGTTAGCCTGTTGCCAGTTAAGTCACACAGAGGGCATTTGGTAGTGGTCCCTCAACAACAAATGGTTCTTCTACTTACCTGTGAATGAAGTGATTTTCTTCCAAATATTGACAACCACAAGCAATGTCCCGAGCCACATGTAGCAAGTCTAGCATGGTCAGCGAGGAGGGATGAGTCTAAAAAAAGGATCATGAAAAGAATGACACCTCAGACCTATGACTTATCATTGAGTTGGGTCAGTTAAGTAAGGGCTTGCAAAGGGCCAAGAAATCCAACTGGCCACAATGCTGGAATTAGATGCTTCTAACCTTTTGAGAATCTCAGTGTACACATTTACTGTGAAGAAGCATGTTTAAGCTCATATTAATGCCGGCTTGAAAAAAGCAGAGACAGTTCCCGCAAAGGGTCTGAAAGCCAGAGGGGTACCTGAGTGCTGTTGTCAATGGCTGGTGGGTGAACATCTACTCGCCAACCCCCTTTTGCCCCTCCACAGTGACCATCTTCTTGTTTTCTAAGCATCCCATTAAACCTTTTCTCTAATCTCTCTGTTGCTAACAAACATCAACACCTGTATGCAATATTAAGCACCTTTAAAGTGGGAAATTATCCTAATGGGAATCATTTTCTATCAGTAATCAAATGTGATTTTCTAATTCTCAAATCAGGATTTTTTTCCTTTCTAGTGCAAAATCTAGATTCCCATAGAGACAGAATGAAAATATATAGCCAGGGGAACACCGCTCGAAGAGTCCTCCCTTTTCCATTGCCCAGGTTATTAATTGGAAACAACAAGTGATATACATACACTATACCAGGGGCGCAGAACTTACAGCCTGTAAGGTGAATCTGGGGTACTGAGATTTCCAATCTGGCCTACAGACAAAGCTCTGTGGGCCCCATCACTCTCCCTGGCCCCGCCCCCTGCCCCTGACAGCATCTGCTGCCCTCTCCCCTTTCCACTTTTCTCTGTGCAGAGTCCCAGGGCTCCGTGCCTCCCTCTGCATGGAGAACTGGACTGGGCTGGCACTCGGAGGAGCAGCTCCTCCCGGTGCCGGCTGAGTCCCTTGGGGTGCTGCATGCCATCCCAATCAGAACAATGAGTGGCAGGCCACTCAGCCAGTGCTTGGAGGAGCAATTTCTCCAAGCACCGAGTGGTGGCCATCGTCGTCATCATTATTAGTATGCCGCTTTTCCACAAAATTGTGGCCAAAGCGGCTCACAGCATAAGAAATGAACAAAAATAATATGGTTTACAAGATATCAAACAGCAAAACATATAACACTATTCAAGGAATACAACAGAAACAATTACAAACCAACATAATGTTCACAAATACATACATAGTAGAAATATCAATATATATATATATATAATATCCAGTAAAACAGTACAAATAAACTAAACTAATTCAACCACTGAGCACTAAACAGGAGAGAGAATGAAGCATAATACAAAAAGATTCACAAATATAAATACATCTCCATTCCACATGAGGGTTCTCCACAATTAGCCTACAAGCACAGGTCCCTTGGTGCGCCATTCCAGTCGGGACAAGTAGCGGTGTGTGAAGCCAGCAACTCAGCCGGTGCTCCGGGAAAGCACCGCTCCAAGCGCGAGATGAGTCCCTTTCTCCATGCAGAGAGAGGCACGGGACTCTGCCTCTCTCTGAATGGAGAAAAGTGGAATGGTCGAAGGGTGGGGCCATATGATGTCATCTGGCCCACCAAATTGGCCCAGGGTGAGGAATTTTGTTTTATTCTTATTTATTGCATTAATATGGCACCTTTTTTCCTCGTACAAGGAACCCAAGGAGGCTTACATTACCCTCATCCTCTTCGTTCTATCCTCACCACAACAATAGAGACTGAAAGAACTGGGCATGTTTAGCCTTGAGAAGAGAAGACTGAGGGGAGATATGACAGCACTCTTCAAGTACTTGAAAGGTTGTCACAGAGAAGAAGGCCAGGATCTCTTCTTGATCATCTCAGAGTGCAGGACACGGAATAATGGGCTCAAGTTACAGGAAGCCAGATTCCGGCTGAACATCAGGAAAAACTTCCTGACTGTAAGAGCAATACGACAATGGAACCAATTACCTGGGGAGGTGGTGGGCTCTCCCACACAGGAGGCCTTCAAGACGAGGCTGGACAGCCATTTGTCAGGGATGCTCTGACTTGGATTCCTGCATTGAGCAGGGGGTTGGACTCGATGGCCTTGTAGGCCCCTTCCAACCCTACTATGCTATGATTCTATGATTCTATAACCCTGGGAGGTAGGTTGGGCTGAGAGTCTGTGACTGGCCCAAAGTCACCCAATGTGCTTCCATGGCCAAGTGGGGACTAGAACCCGGATCTCCTGGCTCCCAGTCCAACACTCTCACCACTACACCATGCTGGAATCCAGTCCCCAGAGGCAAAAATATTCCCTGCCCCTACACTGTAGCCTTGCAAGAGCAATCCACACATAGAAGCAGATTTCCTGTTTACAAGTGCAGATTACCCTCTGGATATGACCTGATGTATGTCTGAGAAAAGGTGCTGCACAGGGAAACCCCTGTCCCAGGTGTAGCACCCAAGGCTGTATGCACACTGATGCTTGGATAAGAGCAACATTGTAAGAGCCGACAGGACTGAAAATCTGATTGGGGAATAGACAAACTGATGACAGATCATGATCGCCAACCATCTTTTCAGAGGGGAGATCCACAGATACAGCCCTCCGCTGCAGGTAAGTATCTCTGGGTTCGGGCTTCTATCTGCTAGTCTGGCAAACTGTATTGCTGGAAGGAACAGATAGAAACTATGGCTTTAAATTAACTCTAGTAGAAGCTATCCATAAATTTTGAGAGGAACTGAGCTGTTAAGTGCAAGCCTTTTCTATATACACACAGATCTTGCTACCTTAGATGTTGCTACCCCTGCACCAGGGAAGACTATGAGCCTTTCTACACAAGGCTGCTAACTGCTGTATCTGCTTTCGGTTTTGTCACAGAACTGAGATCCAAGGTCTACACAAAGAGCTTTCCCTTTTCTGCTCCATAACCTCTAGGTGGCGCTGTACTATAGCAGAATAGTACAAATACACAAGTAGGAAACTACCTTTTCTTTCACTTTCAGAAGCAATACTCCATTTCTTCGGCATTAACATCCCCCCACCCCCTTGCAAAAGTGCTCTTAAAAACAGAAACAAAACTGGAGGATCATGTTGTTGAAAGAACTTATAAACAGCCATGAGTAAGGAATCACAAGTGCACAATAAATGCCTAGTGTAGGGTTGGAAGGGGCCTATAAGACCGTCAAGTCCAACCCCTCATAAAATAGTAGTTCTATTATAGAGATGCTCTATAAATGAAACGTAGAAAGTCTGGCAAGGCATCTGTCCCTGCCAGACTTTACTGTCCCTGGATCATCAGAAGGTACAGGTGAAGGTAGCAGTTTCTGGTATGGCAGGAGGTTTTGCTGGATTTTGCTGTCTCTGGAGCAGGGGAGGCTAAAGAAATTCCAGCAAGATATATGCAACAACATTATTTTAATTTGGACAGGTAGCATAACCTCGCAATTTCAATCTGCACTGCCATATTTTGCAACAGCTAAACCTATTCTCCCTCTCTCTCCAGCTTTCTTTTAGAAACTTTTCCAATTCCCCCAGCCCCAACAATTGATCTCCCCAGATCCTTCCCATTTTAAATGGTTTGACATCAAGTCCAAATTTATTTATCAGAGCAAACAAGAACTCTACCTTTTCTCTCGTGCTTAAGCACTTTTAAAGCGGCAGATTCAGGCAGTGAGTGAGGGCACAGTGAGGGGCAGCCAGTTCTTTTATGAGGTGCTGAATAACCACATATAGGAAAATTCTAATTTTACACACACTTCCACACCAGTGGGACTCTGCTTTTAACCTCTACTGAGTAGAGGAGCAGGCACAGGCTAGTCTAGAACAATCACAAAGCTAGACACAAAAAGGGAAAAGAGGCAATGGAAGGACAAGACTCTCCAGTGGTGGTGACCTGCAAGGTGTGTGCAATGTTTGTTTTCTTGCCTGAGAACAACATGGCCTACATCTGCAACAAGTGCAAGTTGATCACGCTGCTGGAAGAGAAAGTAAGTGGACTGGAGCGGCGACTGTCAACCCTCCGGGGAATAAGAGAACACGAAGAGTTCTTGGACAGAATGGGAGAACTACAGCAGCAAAGGGCAGACCAGAAGCTTGAAGAGCAACAGCAAGATGAGGCAGTGGGAAATGCTGAGGTGAAAAAAAATGGAGTAGAGGATACTCCTTGGAAAACGGTGACAGTTAGGAGAAGAAGAACTAGACGCCACTCTGCACCAGTGGAAGCGGTGGAGCTGTGGAACCGATTCCAGGTACTTGCAGATGAGACTGGAGGACAGCCTGCAGAGGAAGAATCACAGGGGAACCTGCATGAGAGTGAGCAAGAGGCTAAAGGTCAGTCAAACAGAGGCGATGAAACCCAGGCCTACAAGAAGAAGAAGAGAAGAGTGGTAGTAGTGGGAGACTCCTTGCTGCGTGGGATCGAGACCCAAGTATGTCGCGAAGACCCGTGGACTCGCCAGGTATGTTGTCTCCCGGGAGGACAGATTAGAGACGTGACTGAAAGGTTGCCTGCACTCATAAAGCCCACTGACAGGTATCCCTTTCTTCTCATCCATGTGGGAACAAATGATAGCGCCAAGCGGAGCTACAAAGAGATCACGTCAGACTTTGAAGCTTTGGGAAGGAAACTCAAGAACTTTGGGGCCCAGATAGTTTTCTCATCCATCCTTCCAGTAGTTAGAAGAGGGATAGAAAGGGAACGAAAAATACTCCGGGTGAATGACTGGCTACGAAGGTGGTGCCGACGAGAGAGATTTGGATTCTGGGACCACGGGCTATACTTCCTGGAAGATGGGCTGTTGGCTAGGGATGGGTTGCACCTCACAAAGGCTGGGAAGAATGTGTTTGGCCACAGCATGAAGAACTTCATCAGGAGGGCTTTAAACTGAATCCTACGGGGAAGGGAGATGTAATGTTGGGGGTAACAATGGACGTAGGCGCATGCACTGCAATGGAGAGAACAGCTCTGATAGCGTCCAATAATAGTCTTCAGACACAGGTAGGAAGAAAGCCAGACTATGAAGCACATGGTCTTCGATGTCTATATACTAATGCCCAGAGTATGGGAAACAAACAGAACGAACTTGAACTCTTAATACAGGAGGGAAATTATGACTTGATAGGTATAACTGAGACTTGGTGGGATGACTCTCATGACTGGAATACAGCAATTGAAGGATATAACTTGTTCAAAAAGAACAGGAGGAACAGAAAGGGAGGCGGGGTTGCACTGTATGTGAAAAATACATATCTCTGCACAGAAATACAGGAGGAGGAGCTTGGTAGCCCCATCGAGAGCATCTGGGTTGAAATAAATGGAGCAAAGAATAAAAGGAACCTGGTGGTCGGAGTCTACTACCGGCCACCCAATCAAGGAGAAGACAAGGATGAAACTTTTGAAAAGCAAATAGCCAATGTTTTAAGGAAGCATGATGTAGTAGTAATGGGGGACTTCAATTTCCCCGATATTTGTTGGGAGACAAATTCTGCAAAACATGGCCCCTCCAGGAAATTCCTGACTTGTGTGGCGGATAACTTCCTCCTACAGAAAGTAGAGGAAGGAACTAGAGGATCGGCTATCCTTGACTTGATCCTAACCAACAGAGATGACTTAGTGGATAAAGTAGCAGTTACAGGAACTCTGGGGGAAAGCGACCATGTTGTACTTGAGTTCTTGGTTCTAAGGGAAGCAAAAGCCGAGTGTACTCAAACGCGTACCCTGGATTTTAGGAAAGCTGATTTTAATAAACTCAGAACAATGATCAGTAAGGTCCCATGGCAAGCAATGCTAGCGAGAAAAGGAGTCCAAGATGGGTGGGAACTTTTAAAAAAGGAAATTCTCAAGGCACAATCACAAACAATTCCAACAAGAAGAAAAGGTGGAAGACAACAGAAGAAGCCAATGTGGCTTCACAAAAAGCTTAGGGATGACCTGAAAACAAAAAAGGACACATATAGGAAGTGGAAAGAAGGCCAAGTAACAAAGGAAGAGTACAGGCAGGTAGCACAGAATTGCAGGGATGGCGTCAGGAAGGCTAAAGCGGAGAACGAGGTGAGGTTAGCGAGGGATGCTAAAAACAACAAAAAGGCTTTCTTCAGCTACGTGCATAGTAAAAGGCAGAGGAAAGAAATGGTTGTTCAGCTATTAAATAAGGATGGCAAAATGATAACAGAGGACAAAGAAAAGGCAGAGGTGCTCAATTCCTACTTTGGCTCAGTCTTCTCCCAAAAGAGGGTCTATGACCCCCCTGGCAAAGGCGAAGTACAGGCTGAAGGGGCAGGATTGCAGCTTGAGATCGACAGGCATATGGTCAAGGAACACCTCATTACTTTGAATGAGTTCAAATCTCCAGGGCCAGATGAACTGCATCCTAGAGTCATAAAGGAACTGGCAGAAGAACTCTCAGAACCGCTGTCTATTCTCTTTGAGAAATCATGGAGGACAGGGGAAGTGCCAGATGACTGGAGGAGGGCTAACGTTGTCCCTATCTTCAAAAAGGGTAAAAAGGAGGAACCTGGGAACTACAGACCAGTCAGTCTGACATCAATCCCTGGGAAAATTCTGGAGCAGATCATAAAGCAATCCATCTGGAAGCACCTTGACAACAATGCCGTGATTACTCGAAGCCAACATGGATTTGTCAAAAACAAGTCCTGCCAGACAAATCTGATCTCATTTTTTGATCAAGTCACCTCCCTTGTAGACCGTGGGAATGCTGTAGACATCATATACCTCGACTTCAGCAAAGCTTTCGACAAAGTGCCCCATGATATCCTGATGAGCAAACTAGCTCGAAGTGGGCTAGATGAAACAACGATCCGGTGGATCCACAGTTGGCTACAGAATCGGACTCAAAGAGTGCTTATCAATGGGACCTTCTCAAGCTGGGGAGAGGTAACGAGTGGGGTACCGCAGGGCTCAGTCCTGGGCCCAGTGCTCTTCAATATTTTTATTAATGACTTGGAGGAGGAGGTGCAGGGAATGCTGATCAAATTTGCAGATGACACAAAATTGGGAGGGATAGCTAATACTTTGGAAGACAGAAACAAAATTCAAAGTGATCTGGATAGACTGGAGTGCTGGGCAGAAAACAACAGAATGGCATTTAATAGGGACAAATGCCAAGTTCTGCACCTAGGAAAAAGAAACCAAATGCACAGTTACAAGATGGGGGATACGTGGCTCAACCACACTACGAGCGAGAAGGATCTTGGAATTGTCGTCGATCACAAGCTGAATATGAGCCAACAATGTGATGTGGCTGCAAAAAAGGCCAATGCTATTTTGGGCTGCATTCATAGAAGCATCGCTTCCAAATCCCGGGAAGTACTAGTTCCCCTCTACTCAGCACTGGTTAGGCCTCATCTGGAGTACTGTGTCCAGTTCTGGGCACCACACTTTAAGAAGGATGCAGACAAACTGGAGAGGGTTCAAAGGAGGGCAACAAAGATGATCAGGGGACTGGAAACAAAGCCCTATAAAGAGAGACTGAAAGAACTGGGCATGTTTAGCCTTAAGAAGAGAAGACTGAGGGGAGATATGATAGCACTCTTCAAGTACTTGAAAGGTTGTCACAGAGAAGAAGGCCAGGATCTCTTCTCGATCATCCCAGAGTGCAGGACACGGAATAATGGGCTCAAGTTACAGGAAGCCAGATTCCGACTGAACATCAGGAAAAACTTCCTGAGTGTCAGAGCAATACGGCAATGGAACCAATTACCTGGGGAGGTGGTGGGCTCTCCCACACTGGAGGCCTTCAAGACGAGGCTGGACAGCCATTTGTCAGGGATGCTCTGACTTGGGTTCCTGCATTGAGCGGGGGGTTGGACTCGATGGCCTTGTAGGCCCCTTCCAACCCTACTATTCTATGATTCTATGATTCTATGATTCTATGTGGCAGGGATACACATTCTGGGTCTGGCACCACACTAGAATTGAGCATGACAAAGAATGAAACAGGTAAGCAAGAGGGTGGTTCTAAGAGCATCCTGCCTACTGTAGATCTTTATGTGTGTGTCCAAGACAGAGATACTGGAGTGATTACAGTGTAGCCTTCCAAGGACCTAATCCAGAATTACTGCTGCAGCAAAGACATTTTGCACAGGCTCTGCTCTATAAGAAGAAAGCAGCACTGTGTCAAATATCAGCTTTCCTCTTGCATAGAGATTTCCCAGAGGGAAATTCTATAGCTCAAAGCTGTAGCAACTCCCACATTTGTCCAGCTGTTTATACCAGTGAAAAGCAGATCTGTGGAGATATGACCCAACATTTCTGCCATGGGCCCCCTCTTCTGCTCCACCACTCTTTTCTCTTGTCCTAGGCTAGATCGACACTACTGCTTTATAGTGCACTGATAACTGTTGGGGCACATTACACATTCGATATACCGCTTTTGTAGTGTTATTTCCTGCTTTTTATTCCACATTATACCACAACAAATGTCATCGTGTGTCCTATGAGTTCTAAGAGGGATATAGTGTTACCATGATGGGATCATAATGATATAACACAAGGTGTAGATCTGGCCCTACTTTCTGAGACGGTAAGACTGGAGAGACCAGCATCAATGAACTTATGTCAATCTTCGTGCTTCTGATTTGTTGATCTTGGTGCAATCTTGGTACAGGGGATCTAGGCGATACCAGTAGGATGGCCCTCAGCAGTATTGTAGACTTGGCTACTGCTAAGTTTTATGTAAAACTCTTTTCTTAGTTTAAGGAGAGAGAGAGAGAGAGAGAGTCTGTGCTGCCTTTTATTCTGCCTCTGCTAAAGTAGAAACTCTTTCTCCGCCAAGGGCAATTTAACAGGGTAATTTGTTTGAGACATGAAGCGTTTGGACCCATTGCATACAGAGGTGCAGAGCACTGGAGTAGCCTTGAAATGCTGAGGAAATTCACTTTACAGCTCCTTGCTGCTCTTGTTCCCCAGATGAAGAGATGATGCAGCCAGCTGGAAAGTGTGTGGTTGCGGGCTGGGGGGCAGGGAGGAGGGACAAGATGGAAGTGTTAAAGCAACACATCCCCCTTGTTAGGTCAAACCTTCTGAAAGGTGACCGCAAAACAAACTGACTCCATTGTTCAGCATAATCACTGCTTTGAGCAGCAAGCCGCAGGACACAAAGGAGGGAAATTACTGCTTATCTTCCCCAAACCTCTCCTGATTGCTTTTCTACATGCAAAACCCTTGAGCAGAGAAGTCTTTTAACTCCTTAGGAGTCTGTTATGTTCAGAACTTGTGCACATTTCAATCCCAAGGATCTGGACAGCCCTGGGGTGTCTGCCTCTCTCAGTTTCATGTCCATCTTGCAGAAATAATGACCTCCTCATAGATAATTTTCTGTATTAAGGTGAAATGGAAATCATATTCAGTATAAGATAAAATAAAACAAAACTGAGGGTGGTCTGAGCAAACTCTGTTGAGACAGATTCTTAAGCTGAGTTTACACAGTCAAAGATGTGTGTACATTTGCCTCTCTTATCTGTATTCCACATGGGTCTGTGTTTGTATTAAAACCCTAATGGGTGAAAAAAAATTCCTACCACAGCTTGGAGATCCATTTATTTTTTCTGAAGATCTTATCATGTGTTTGCTCTTTTTTAGCTTCACCTGTGCTTGCTTGCTTCTGTACAATATAATTCAGAAGACACTGTTGTGGTTTGACTCATCCTGCCATAGATAATTTTTTTTAAAAGGTGGCTCTTTGGGAGTCTTTTCTTCCATCTTAAAGTCATCTTAAGAGAGAGCTAATGCTGTGTTCTACCACTAGTTGTCACTATCTGCAGCTCAGGAGGACTAATGCCATGTTCTATCACTAGGTGTCACTGTTTGCTGACATACCTTTAACTTTAAGGACTTTGGCTGGCTCAAAATGACAATGATAATTGCAAAGCCATTTCACTCACATCAAACTCCCAAAGATGCTTTATTTGGAAGGAGACCTAAAAGTTTTAAAAGCTTCCCATGCCTATTGAAGCGGTGGGAGCGGGTGGGAGTGGAGGGTAGGAGGGAATCAGAGATTAACAGTGCAATTCTATGCAGGTCTAATCAGAAGTAAGCCCCACTGAGATCAATGGGACACATGCTGAGGTATCAGCAAATCGAATCAGTGAAACAAAGTGTGTGTGTGTGTGTGTGTGTGAGAGAGAGAGAGAGAGAGAGGCCATTTCACAAAACCATTTCTCCTCGAATTACTGGGTCAGCTTCATGAATTTTTTATTGAAACATTGCTTCACATGAGCTCTAGTAAGGAGTCATGCTGCACGGTGCTGTTATCAGCAACAACCATTAACAAAAACCATCCTATACTCTGATCTAGATTGCGTGCACCTTTTAAAATAAAATCTACAGAAATCAGGGCCAGCCCAAGAGATTTTGCTGCCTGAAGCAAAGAACAGATGGTGCCCCTTCCATTCCATATATAAATGCTGACTGAACTGGTAGATGAATCTGTCTTCATCACTGATAATGGGACAGCATCCTCCACTGAACCTGAAGGCAGCAGGCTAACTTAGGGGGCAGAGAAGAGGCTGCATGGCACACAGGCCTCTCCTCCAGTGCCTTGCTGCTGCCTCCCAGGATCTGCTATCTGAGGTGAGTACCTCACTCTGCCTAATGGTAGGGCCACTCCTGTACATGTCTGCTTCTCAATCCAAGTAACCAGCCACAGAAAGACAGTCACACACATTGACTGTGTAGGTTCACTTTGAATAATTTCAGAGGGGCAGCTTTGTCAGTCTGTTGCAGGAAAAACAACAAAGAGTCCTCCAACACCTTAAAGACTAACACGTTATTATGGCACAAACATTCCTGGGCCAGATCTCACTTTGTCAGATGCAGGAAGCATTACCTCAGCATTTATGCAGAGTATAAAAGCTCACTTTAAGTCTCTACTTTAGCAGCTTTGAGTAGCCACATAAGAAAGGCAGAATATGGAGTGGTACTTTCTACACAATGTTAGAAACAAAGTGTTCATACTATATCTCTTCATCATTTATAAGTGTTCAGAAAAAAAACTCGAGATGTAACAATCAATTTTTATTCCCTAGGGTGAGTATTGATTCAATTTCAGTTCATTTGGCCTTGCTAAGAGGAGATTGTTGACAGAAGTCTTAAGTGCACTTAGAAGTAGCTTCTATAGAAATATTAGAAATACAAGGTGATTATTTTGAAAGCAGTAGGTTGGATGCAGATTTAGTCATAGTTAGAGTCGACTCATTGAAATCAATGGGGAGTACGTCATGAGTAACTTACAGTAGCCCCATTGAAAGGAATGGGATTTAATTTACTAACTTAAGCCCATGAATTTCAATGACTCTACTCTAGGTATGATTAAATCTGCATCCAACCCAGTGTCTTTAGGATTGGATTGTCTCTCAGTATTGAAAGCTTTTGGGATTTCAAAAGAAAATCCAACAAATTAAGAGTTAGGTCTACCTAAGACATACCACTAAACCATGTGTTAGCAAGCTGTGATGAACCTTGGGCTCACACATTCCTCCCTCCTCCTCCCCAGGTGATGGGGGAGTTTGAAAGTTTCCACTAATGCAGGGATGGGCAACTTGTAGCCCTCCAGATGCTTGGGTCTACAGCTTCCATGGTCCCTCACCATTGGCTATTCTGACAAGGACTGATGGGAGTTGTAGACCAAAACATCTGGAAAGCCATAAGTTGCCCATCCCTGAACAATGTAAGCATGGTTTCATGTTATGTTTGAATTGGGCCATTGTTCATTATAATAATAGAACTTGGGGTCGCTGAACAAAATTGATTGGCAGTAAATTGCGGACAAATGAAAATATTCCTTCGTACAATGCATAATTAATTTATGGAATTTGCTGCCACGTGATGTGATAATGGCTATTGGTTGAAATAGCAAGGTGTAGATAATTCATGTGAGTACAGGTCTACCAAGGAGCTGCCATATTTAGAGGCAGGGTATCTCTGAATACCAGTTCCTAGGGGGCCCAGCAATGTGGGAAGGTTCTTGCCTTCATGGCGTGCTTGTTGATTTCCTGCAAGAATCTGGTTGGCTGTTAACTACTGGAAAAAAGACGCTAGGCCAGGTTGATCCTTTGTTTGATCCAGCAGGGCTTTTCTCTACCACAAGATTTTTCATCCTTTACTGAACTCTATTATACTATTTGTTTTATGTTTCTTGTGGCACAATTCCATTAATCAGCTTTTTTGTGTCTTTTCCAATGTTTTTTTTTCTTATCCTTCGTCTTGTCAAAAGTGTGACAAAACAATCCATCACATATTGTATCTATTCTGAAAGACAGTCACTCTTTACTAGTGCCTGTAAATTATCTGCATGATGAGGAGGCAGGAGGAAGCAATTAGATGAAATTAACATTTCCATGTAATAGGTGCTGGTCAGTAATGGGAAGACATTATGGTAATTTAAAATACATTTTAAAAGGACAGAGCAATACACAGTGCTGCTATAAGGTGCCCAGAACAGACATTCAGGTTTCTTGGTATGTGATACTGTTTCCTTGTGCTCCTATGTATCCTATGTATCCTATGTATCTTGAAAGCTTGCAAATTTTGAAATGTGAGCAACAGTCCAATCCAAGAGATCACCTTTCATTCCAGTGGGCAAACATAGTAACAATGTCTAACTGAGATATTTAAAGATGAGCAAATCTGTCAAGCTTGATTTCTCTGAGGTTCTCATTGTTTTCACTTTTAAGATCATTCCATCTTGTTTCTGCATCAAATTTTGATTTTTGATTTTTTTATCTGCATGAACAGTATGGATTTTTGTGTGCTTTTGGGGGTGGGGGAAATATGCATTTCTGTATGCATTTTTAAAAATGTGCCCATTTTTGAAAATGTACCCATTTTAAAGCAATTTTTCAATGAATTTTCATTTTGCACATTTTGTAAAAGTCCGCATTTTTGCGTACATTTTTTGGAAATGTACACATTATTATGCACTGTTTTTGGTGAACTACATCGCAAGCTTCAGAAATGTACAGAATTGGGTGGTAAACTGCAATTTGGTTTGTTTGGGAAGTGTATAGTAAAATGCGGACCCACTTAATTTCTCATCCATCCCTAGAGATATAGTATCTGATAGAGTAACAACACCTGGAGACATATAATACTAATGTTTACTGGTGGTGGTGGTGGACCTTCTCTTAATGCAGACTCACTCTGATGAGCCTATGAACTAGCAACGCGGAAGGTCACTTTAAAGATCCTGGGTGCCTGCTAAGTCAAGCTGGCTACATGGCGAAGTTTTTTTATCAGTCTGTTTCTCAACTGCCCTATCAACACAGAACCATCGCAGTGTAAGAAGTCTCTTTATGAAAGTTCTAAAAAATCAAAAGAAAAAACAGGAAAAAAAGAAAAGAAAAGAAAAACGAGAGAGCTACAGGCAATGCTTTTTTTTAAAAGCCCGCAACTGAGAGACTAAAAACTAGGCTATGTTTAACTCAGGGAGACCTACAAGAAGAATAGGAGACATAGGACTCAGATTCTAGCATGAAGCAATTATTTTTCCCTTACCGGCCTAGGCCGTGTCTCCCTCAGGAAAGATTTCAAGTCTCCTCCAGCCATGAGCTCCAGCAGAATAAAGCGTGGCAGAGCCTGCAAGCTCACCCCAATGCAGCGCACGATGTTCTGATGGTTGAACTTGCTGAAAGAGAGTTTAAGATACAACTTTGGATTCCAAAGACACAGTTTTGACCCTGATGGTTTGGATTGTGTATGTAGACCACTAGCCAAAAGGTAACAACTTGGCTTGGTTGCAGAAAAATACTGCGAGACTAGAGACTAAAGTTTGGCCAGCGAATTTCTCAAATGGAAGAAACACAATATCCAAGCCTTAAAAGCAAACAAACTTCCTTACAGTGAGGGCTGCTCGGCATGGAAAAGACTGCCTTGGGAAGTGATGGGCTCACCTTTGTTGGAGATACTTGAGCAGAGCCTGGAAGTCTACCTCTTAAGGGTGATGTAGCTGCATCCTGTATTGCAGAGCCTGCACTGAGTAGGGGGTTAGACTAAATGAACTCCAAGATGCCTTCCATCTCTATGATTCTAAAAACAGTGGGCAGCCCCTTGCAAAGGTTGGCAGAAAATATCTATAGCTCTGTCTTAGTCCTGTCCCTTTTGTGCTTCCCTGAACTTTTGAGCAATTGTAGGAGGAGGAAGCAATGGGCTTACTATATTTCAGCGGCAGTTACAAGGTTATTGCCATCACTGAAGTCAACATTCACTTTGGGACAATGTAATTCTGTATTACTGTGTGTGAGAGCTGGTGATGTATAGATGCTAAAGTGACTTTACAAGAAACCAGGAAAACTATAGCTTGAATCTCGTCTCTGCCATAAATTCACTAGGTAGTTTTGTTAGGCAAGCCACTGTCGCTCAGCCCCACTGACTGCAATTTGGGGATGATAACCTACCTTACAGGGTTCTTGTAAGGATCCCAACAGCTTAATATATTGGAGAATCACTTTGAACACTCTTAAAGCACTATATAAATGCGAAATATTATTAAAATGGTTTTGCCTGCATAAAAGCAGGCAATTTTTTTTTCACCCACCGCTTTAAATTCTGTTGGACGTGTGCTTGAGGTGGAAAGGCCATTGATCAACTTGAATTAACACACCTGATTATAAGAGCTTCCATGAGGAAATCCAGCTCATCTTGCTCTGAACAAACCTCTGGCAAAGTCTAGAGGAGAAAGAAGCAAAGTCGAAACATGAGCAAACTATCTCATGGAGCTGCCTGAACCTGCTACAGACACCACTGCTTTCATAAGGAAATCTTTGATCACTTAGAGTTGCCACCATTTTTATAAACCAGCCTTCTCCAATCTTGGATCTGGGGGTTGTTGTTGGAAAACTATCTCACAATTACACTGGCCATGCTGGCTGGGCATAATAGGAGTTGTAGTCTAACACCATTTGGGGACCCAAATTTGAGAAAGGTTGTATATAGGCGGAGGCACTCTGCATCTAAGAGCTGTGCAGCAGGAAAAAAAATCAGCATGAAAAGCTTTCCCCATCACTCCATCTCCATGAGAGGAACAGTTTCAGTTGTTGGTTTCTGTTAATGGTACCATCTATAATAATGGCAGTAAACCCAGAGAGTATAAGAATGCAGAAGCGAAGGGTCTTGATCAGCCTTCCCCAAAATGGTTCCCTCCAGATATTTTGGATTTCAACACTCATTGGCCTCAGCCAGCGTAGCCAATATTCAGGAATCCTGGGAGTTGTAGTCCAAAACATATGGAGGGCATCAGGTCAAGGAAGTCTAGCCTACATCAGGAGTAGGCAACTTTTTTGGCCAGTGGGCACATCTGGGAACTTGGGTAACTATTTTGGCCACCACCACAACCTGATGTTTGCCATGGGGTGTGTAGCTAGTCATAAAGGGCAAGTAACCTGCCCAAAGGACTGAGTACAAGGCAAGGGTGGGGTCTGACTCTAGGTGGGGTCTAAAATGTCCATCCACTGGCAATCCCTGTGAGAGCCCAGAGCCTTTAAATATGTGCTTTGGAATTAAAATTCATCATGTTGCTCAACTGAAGTGATAATGATTTTAATAGAGATTCTGGATTCTTCAGTTTCACTAAAGGGCCAGACTCAGGACCATACACCCCTTCCTCCCAGAGAAACAAGGAAAATGAATTCAGCCATATTGTGACAAAATATGTCCTCGACGCATTACCACTGATGTTTTTCAATGCTTTCTTAACTTACTTTTACAGCCACTTGCAAGGGACTGGGGTCGCTAGGAATCCCAACCACCTGACCTTCGTACACCTCTCCAAAGGCTCCGTGGCCTAAACCCCTAGACAGACCAGAAAAGGAACAAAGGTTTTAATACCTTGCCATGTCCATTTCATACAAAATGAAGTGAAGTCAGGCTGGTCTCAATTTTGTAAAGTTTTCATCTCCTGAACACATCCTGTTGAATGTGCATGTAAGAAGGACTCAGTGTTGTGTTCACTGGAGGTATCTGTTCTGCAGACATCTGTGGTTAGGATGTCCACTTACACATTGGTGGAAAAGAGGAAATACATCATCAAAAAAGAGGCCAGAAATGGACACAGATTTGTATGAAATTTGCAAATGCTGATTTATATGTATACGTGAAAATGTATAAATAATGACGGTAGCTGAAATAACAAAGACTCTTATGGAGCCAGCTCATTTATTATGGAATAAGCTTTTGCGGAAAGTGAACTGTAGTTGCATCTGATGAAGCCCTTAAGATCCTACAATATTCTTGGTTGTTTTTGCTGCAACAGGTTAACATGGCTACCCCTCTGGAAATAATTTAAATGGAGATGCAATACATCTCACCATAGAGGGGAAGACTGTGACCAGGTGACCTGTGAGCCTGCTCAGTCTGCTGTCCACATGCTAACTGTTGATAGGATACTTCAGCATCCCTGTTGTCCCTTCTGGTAGTTCTTTATCTTTAAACTGCACTTGGATTGGACAGCCCTTCTAACAGAGGATTGTCTTCTGACTGCCCTTCAAACAGAGGACTGTCCTCTGTAACGTAGGACACATGGCCACCCTACCTGTAGTGTTTTGTACCTTGTTCAGTCCTGCTTCTCTACATGTGGTGTGTTACAAGTCAGTTACATGGGGTAATGTTATCGTAATAATATTGTTGTCAATAGTAGCTACACAACAGAAGAATCTGTAAGCAAACTCTCTCAGCCCACTAAGTCACCACTCCAAGACTGCCTGAAGACAATGGGTCCTTCAAGGATGCTGGCATCCACTTTACGGATTAGACCAAATGGTTGTGTTTTCCCACAGGTCATTTTGAGTATGGAACTTCATGGCAGAGAACAAAATATACATGTGCCTCATCAAATACATAAGATGAATGTGCACATTTTTCATCCCAGAGTTCAAAGGGAGTGGATCTCAGTCATGGCTTTATGTTGTAACCAACCCTGAGCTTTTAGACGAGGATGGAATTAAAGGCTTGGTCTACGCATACAGCAGAATAAGTTGTATTTCTGCTTATACAGAAATTTCTGCTTTTCTGTGGTGGCCCCCACTCTGTGGAACTCCCTCCCTAGGGAAATCCGTCATGCCCCCTCTTTAATGAGCTTCCGTCGTGCATTAAAAACGTGGTTGTTCAGGCAGGCATTTGGGGTGGGCTAGGGTATTTTAGAAAATGTTTTTATTGTAGAATTTTATTGTTTTAAACTGTTTTATTGTATGTTGTACATCGCCCAGAATGGCTGGGTGACCAGCCAGATGGGCAATTCATAAATTTAATAATAAATAAATAAATAAATAAATAAATAAGCTGGTGAAGTCCTGAGGTGGTAGAATGGCCTGAAGCATTTCAGACTTCAGATAGGGGATCTCAAAATTTAAATATTCTCCTAAGGGAAAAAATCCCTGCAGGCAGAAAACTAGCATAGCAGGGAGGAGATTGAGTGAGGCCCTTTCTCCCTGATTTGCTGGCTGTTGGGGTTTTTTTTTTAAATTGCAGGGAATATTTACACAGAGAAGCATGCAGTGGCATAACTCACATGCAGTGTGAGGTGGTACAGTCCATCTATTACCTCCAGGGTCTATAATGATGATCTCATTATAGAGATCATGTTGTTGTTGTTTATTCGGTCAGTCACTTCCGACTCTTCGTGACTTCATGGACCAGACCATGCCAGAGCTTCCTGTCAGCCGTCGCTGCCCCCAGCTCCCCCCAGGTCGAATCCGTCACCTCCAGAATATCATCCATCCATCTTGCCCTTGGTCAGCCCCTCTTCCTTTTGCCTTCCACTTTCCCTAGCATCAGCATCTTCTCCTGGGTATCCTGTCTTCTCATTATGTGGCCAAAGTACTTCAGTTTTGCCTTTAATATCATTCCCTCAAGTGAGCAGTCTGGCTTGATTTCCTGGAGTATGGACTGGTTTGATCTTCTTGCAGTCCAAGGCACTCTCAGAATTTTCCTCCAGCTCCACAGTTCCAAAGCATCTATCTTCCTTTGCTCAGCCTTCCTTATGGTCCAGCTCTCGCAGCCATAGGTTACTACGGGGAATACCATTGCTTTAACTATGTGGACCTTTGTTGTCAGTGTGATGTCTCTGCTCTTCACTATTTTATCCAGATTTGTCATTGCTGTCCTCCGAAGAAGTAAACGTCTTCTGATTTCCTGGCTGCATTCAGCATCTGCAGTAATCTTTGCACCTAGAAAGACAAAGTCTGTCACTGCCTCCACATTTTCTCCCTCTATTTGCCAGTTATCCATCAAGCTGCTTGCCATAATCTTGTTTTTTTTGAGGTTTAACTGCAACCCAGCTTTTGCACTTTCTTCTTTCACCTTCGTCATGAGGTTCCTCAGCTCCTCCTCGCTTTCAGCCATCAAAGTGGTATCATCTGCATATCTGAGATTGTTAATGTTTCTTCCAGCGATTTAACTCCAGCCTTGGCTTCATCAAGCCCAGCACGTCGCATGATGTGTTCTGCGTACAGGTTGACTAGATAGGGTGAGAGTATACAGCCCTGCCGTACTCCTTTCCCAATCTTAAACCAGTCTGTTGTTCCGTGGTCTGTTCTTACTTACCGTTGCTACTTGGTCATTATACAGATTCCTCAGGAGGCAGACAAGATGACTTGGTATCCTCATACCACCAAGAACTTGCCACCATTTGTTATGATCCACACAGTCAAAGGCTTCAGAATAGTCAATAAAACAGAAATAGATATTTTTTCTGAAACTCCCTGGCTTTCTCTATTATCCAGCAGATATTGGCAATTTGGTCTCTAGTTCCTCTGCCTTTTCTAAACCCAGCTTGTACATCTGGCAATTCTCGTTCCATGAATTGCTGGAGTCTACCTTGCAAGATCTTTAGCATTACCTTACTGGTATGTGAAATAAGTGCCACTGTTCAATAGTCTGAACATTCTTTGGTGCTTCCCTTTTTTGGTATGGGGATAGAAGTTGATCTTTTCCAATCTGTTGGCCACTCTTGTGTTTTCCAAATTTGCTGGCATATGGCATGCATCACCTTGACAGCATCATCTTGCAAGATTTTAAACAGTTCAGCTGGGATACCGTCATCTCCTGCTGCCTTGTTATTAGCAAAGCTTCTTAAGGCCCATTCAACCTCACTCTTCAGGATGTCTGGCTCTAGCTCACTGACCACACTGTCAAATCTATCCCCAATATTATTATCCTTCCTATACAGATCTTCCGTATATTCTTGCCAACTTTTCTTGATTTCTTCTGCTTCTATTAGGTCCTTGCCATCTTTGTTTTTGATCATACCCATTTTTGCCGGGAATTTACCTCCGATGTTTCTAATTTTCTGGAAGAGGTCTCTTGTCCTTCCTATTCTATTATCTTCTTCCGCTTCTGTGCATTGCTTGTTTAAAAATAATTCCTTATCTCTTCTGGCTAACCTCTGGAATTTTGCATTTAATTGGGCATATTTTGCCCTATCACTGTTGCCTTTTGCTTTCCTTCTTTCTTGGGCTGCTTCCAGTGTCTCAGCAGACAGCCATCTTGCCTTCTTGGTTTTCTTTTTCTTTGGGACATTTTTTGTTGCTGCCTCCTGAACAATGTTGCAAACTTCTGTCCATAGTTCTTCTGGGACCCTATCTACTAAATCAAGTCCCTTAAATCTATTCTTCACCTCCACTGCATATTCATGAGGAATATTAGTGAGCTCATATCTAACTGATCTGTGGGCCTTCCCTATTCTCTTTAGTCTGATTCTAAATTGTGCAATAAGAAGTTCGTGATCTGAACTACAGTCAGCTCCAGGTCATGTTTTTACCAACTGCATAGATGTCCGCCACCTTTGGCTACAAAGGATGTAGTCAATCTGATTTCGGTGTCGACTGTCTGGTGAAGTCCATGTATAAAGTCGTCTCTTAGGTTGTTGGAAGAGAGTGTTTGTTATGCACAGTGAGTTGTCTTGGCAAAATTCTATCAGCCTATGTCCTGCTTCATTTTGTTCTCCCAAACCATGCTTGCCTGTAATTCCAGGCATCGTTTGACTACCCACCTTAGCATTCCAGTCTCCTGTAATGAAAATAACATCTTTTTTTGGCGTACTATCCAGTAGGTGCTGCAGATTCTCATAGAACTGATCTACTTCTGCTTCTTCAGCATCTGTGGTTGGGGCATATATTTGGATCACTGTGATGTTAAATGGCTTACCCTGAATTCGAATTGAGATCATTCTGTCATTTTTTGGATTGTATCCAAGCACTGCTTTAGCCACCTTATTATTAATTATGAAGGCTACTCCATTTCTTCTGTGGTCCTCTTGTCCACAGTAGTAGATCTGGTGGTCATTTGATGTGAAGTGGCCCATTCCAGTCCATTTCAGTTGACTGACACCCAAAATGTCTATATTTAATCTTGACATCTCCCCAATAACCACATCCAATTTGCCCTGGCTCATAGATCTTACATTCCAGGTTCCTATGGTGTGTTGATCTTTAGAACATCGGATTCGTCGTTCACCACCAGCACCGTCAGCTGCTAGCTGTCCTTTCGGCTTTGAGCTAGCTGCGTCATCACATCTGGGGCTAGTTGAACTTATCCTCTGTTCCTCTCCGGTAGCTTTTTGACTCCGACCTGGGAGTCCCATCCGATGGTATACCGACATATCTCTGGTTGTACTGATCCATTTAGTTTTCATGGCAAGAATACTGGGGTGGGTTGCCGTTTCCTTCCCCAGGGATCGTATTTAGTCTGACCTCTCTGCCATGACCTTCCTGTCTTGGGTGTCCCTTCACGGTTTAGCTCATGACGTCATTGAGGTGCTCAAGCTCCAGCACCACAGGGTAACGATCTCCTTTGCTGGAGACAGAGATCATAGGCTGGCTCATATGGAGATAGGTGGTCCTTCAGGAATCATAGTTCCAACCTGTAAAGGCCTTTAAAAGGTAAGCATCCGCAGTGATCTTTGAATTGGTTCCTGAAACAGACCAGAAGCCAGGGCAGTAAAGCACATGGGAAATATATTCCCAGTGCCTGGTCCCAGTTAACAATCTTGCAGCTGTACTCTGAAGTAACTGCAGTTTCCAAACCATTTCCAAGCCCATGTATAATGTGATATAGTAGTCTAACCTAGAGGTTACCAGAACATGGATAACAGAATAGGTGCTTTACATAGCTGCTTTACAGCCATCAGGGTGACCAAGGTAGTTTCTATGCAAATTGCTCTTACAACTGTTGGCTATAGATTTTTTTTTTGTCTGTTACTTTGGCATGTTGGATCTGTAAAACGGGAATAACCAAATTTTGTATTGCACCCCGACTCACTGTAGAATTATTGTGTGCCAAGGCTAAACAGTATTGCTGCAGATGTTGAACAATTTTTTTTTTAATAAAGTGGGTTTCAGGATTAATTATTAAAAGAATACTGAAAACAAGCAAATAAATAAATCATGCATGCTGTTAGGATAGATTTTCTCCTGTGTGCTCATTACACAAGTTTCGTGTCACTGCTCATTCCAGCCTACGATTAATAAAAATGTAAAAATGTTGTATGTGCAGCAGCAGTCAAATCCCATGAGGCTTTTGTGAGTCCAGAAGTACAACATTGCAAATATAGGGCTTGCTGAGTTGACAGCTCTGGAATCTTTTCAGACATGTTTTTTTATATGGGGATGGGTGGAGTAAGGAGAGGGGAAAGGGAGCCATATCCCAATGTCTCACATGCGTTGGGAGTCGCAACTGGGAGTATTCCTGCAGATAGGGGAACAAGCTTTAAAACCCCAGGAAAACAGCAGGAAAGTAAACAATAAACACAAAGCACAGATCAACACAGACAGCCCCCTTCCAAGAAAAACAACCGAGGGAAAATGCCACATCAATAAAACAAATTTCATCGAAAAAACCCACGGTCAACTGATATTCCGGAAATCAACATAAAAAGTAAATAAGAGTTGGAATTTTCCGCACCTCAGAGGGACAGTTTGTAGGAGAAGATGACAGAATTTTGACAAGTCTGTGATGGATTGGTTGTTCAAGACGCAGGAGCATCGCAAAACATATCTAGCTGAGTTTTATAATTAGAACTTTAAAATATCAATACGCGATGGTGGCATCATTACATTTGTCAAGAGGCTTGCTTCGTAGGGCTTTCCAGGGGACTAGTTAAAAACCAAAGTTTGTTACTCGTATGTCGCACAGGATCCTCATTCAGTAGTAACACTGCTGTTGCTGGAATGTTGCATTCTCCCAGGATGCAAACTATGATATGTTTTCCACTGGGAAAACATGATTCTTCTCCCAATTGCTTTTGCAACTGCTGGCTACAAAGCCAAAGTACGGAGAACAACTGTATGGTGTGGTGGTCTGACTGGAGCTCTAGGAGTCTGAGGAACCAGGCAGAAGCAGCAGCTTTACAGGACGAGGTCAAACCTTCCTGGCCTCTTGCATCTATTAACACGTGTAGGGTTGATAGTGGAAATAATACCACCCTCAGGTCATCATCTGTAGTGGCGTCTCTGCAGAAAGCAGGATAGCACCTCTGTCCTCCAGCAACCTGCCATGTTGGCATAACGTATGAGCCAAAACAGGTACAATGTGGGAGATATGCGATGCGGGAAACATGCGATCAGGGTGTGTGTGTCCCATTCTGACTGAAGCTGACAGCTCAGGAGATGGAGGTGCGTGGAGGTGGAGGTGGGTGGAGATGGAGGTGGGTGGAAATGGAGGTGGGTGGAGGTGGGTGGAGGTGGAGGTGGGTGTCGGTGGGTGGAGGTGTCGTATTGCTCTAACAGTCAGGAAGTTTTTCCTGAGGTTGAGCCGGAATCTAGCTTCCTGTAACTTGAGCCCATTATTCCATATGTTTCATGATATAAATTCCCCCCTTTCTTTTTTTGTTTGTCTGTTGTTACCATTGTATTGCAAATAAAAAAGATAAAAAATACAAGTACCCATACTTTGGGTAGCAAGATAGACTGGGAAAATGGCAAGGAGAAAAGATGGAGCACTACCTTCTACAGACACTGGCGACAGTCAAAACCAGAGTCTGCAGGGCATACTTCAAGAGGGAAAAAAGGTCTATATGTTTTTTTTTACCCTATGGCACCTTGGTCCTGTTACTGAAGTCTCTAGTATGTAGGGATGTGCATACAAGCAAAACTTGAGCTCATCAAATTTCTCTAAATTCCACCTCGAAGCTCTTTCCCTCTCGTATCCATATCCAATTGCAATCTTTGTTTCGTTCTTTTCATATCAAAATTTGTGTACATTTTCATGTGTGTATTCCCAAATGTATGCATCAATTGTGTGCATCTCTGAAATATATACATTCTTCTTCCATTGATTAAAGTGTGTTAGTGTACATTTTTCAAAAGTACACATTTTTAATAGACATTTTTCAAATGTACACATGCTGTTGAAGCACATTTGTTTTGGTTTGCGAATCACATTGCGAGTTCAGAAATGAATGGACTTTAACCACTGACTGTAGTTGGGTCCATGTTCAGTCTGGAAGGTGAAAACTGGGTAAATCCTGACTAAAAATGATCTGAAACAAACGTCTCATATATCCCTACTAATATATGTTGCCTGAACAAGGACATCATCACTGTACACAAACTATGAATGTTCCCTACGAATTTTCTTTTAAAGCTCTTGGATTTATATTGACCAGTTCTAGTAAATGTCAGATGGGCTATATTCCATAGCTTCATTTCATTTGTGTCGTCGTCGTCGTCGTCGTCATCATCATCATCCATTTATATACCGCCTTATCTTCTAAAAGATCATCAAGGCAGTGTTCAACAACTTAAAACAATAAAACAAGATATGCTGTGAGAAAGATCACCCCTTCTAGGCAAACCAAAGAGACAGTTCAAAGACTACAGTGATGGCCGCCCCTCAAACACAGGAACAAGATACACTGCGATACTTCTGCTTTTGTCTCTCACAACATCCCTGCTGTATAGATACAATAAATTAGGAGCTGCTTCTGTGCTATACTTTTCCCATGCTTGATTAAGGATCTGAGGCTTCTAGCTGGCTTCTTGCTTTTCTTGCTGTACTGGGATCACACAGCAAGTCATGCTTTCTAGTGATCAAGTATCATAATCACACAGCTTTATAAGTCAAAATGCCCTTTTCATGATAGGAGCTATTAATTACTCTGGGTAGGGATGGCAGAGAATTCCACCACGGATTCCAGTGAGGCTGGATTCTTTAGAATCCAGCTCCCCGGAATCCGTGGCGGAATGTCTTCCTGCCCCCCCCACCCCCCACAGAATCCCCCGGGACGGAACTGACCTGGGGCAGCGGCAGCGGCGGCTGGTCTCCTGGCCAGCCGCAGCCAGGCTGCTGCGGCCGCCATTGCCGTCCTTGCAACTGTGATAGGCTATGTAAGTAGCCTATCTACCCCCCCAAAAAAACTCAGCGTACGCAAATGGCGGCGGCTACAGCAGCCGCCATTTGCATTCCCTATTTTTCGCTGTTCTAGCCTACGTAAATATTTACGCAGGCTATTACGGAGGGGGGAAAAAAAGAACGCAAATAGCGCCCACTACACTATTTGCCTTCCCCTTTTTTTTGCCGTAATAGCCTACGTCAATATTTACGTAGGCTACGGCGGCCGCCATTTGCGTTCCCTATTTTTCACTGTTGTAGCCTACGTAAATATTTACGTAGGCTAGAACGGCGAAAAATAGGGAATGCAAATGGCGGCAGCTGTAGCCGCTGCCATTTGCGTACGCTGGTTTTTTTGGGGGGGCAGTTAGCCATGATAGGCTACGTAAATACTTATGTAGCCTATCACGGCAGCCTGTCTGGATGCAAATGGCGGCCGCTATGGCGGCTGCCATTTGCGTCCGCAGCAGCCCATCTGCAGCCAGAAATCTGGCTGCGGACGGCCCTTTGCGTTCCTTGCGGAGCCACTGCGGAGCGGAGCTGGCCAGGCAGGATTCCAGGGGGGAGGACCGGATTGCCTCCCCCTCCATTGATTCCGGGGGGAGGGACAGAGTGCCTCCCCCCCCCCCGTGAAAAATTCCACGAAAAGGTGAGTTTCGTACATCCCTAACTCTGGGTGTCAGTGCAGAAAGTCATTCTTATCAGCACAGAACCACCCTTTCTTAAAAAAAAAGAGAAGGTGTAAAACACAGCTTATAAAACCCCACATTGCTTCCTTTTGTCACTTTCCTGTGTTTTCTGTCATATTGTAAGTTAAAACTTGGTGACTCCCTCAGAGCCACTGTGTGGCAAAGGCAATGTCAGCATGCAGTGTACTATGGGATTCAATGCAGTCAGAATGGGATGGGCAGCTTGTGGCTTATGGGCCCATCTGGCCCTAATATAGCTCGTGTGCTTGTGCTGATGGATTGGTGGGAAATATGCTTTGATTATACAAGCCCCATAATCAAACTTTGATCAAAGAATTTCAGGTATTGGAGCTGGTGAAAATAATTGCCTAATGCCACTGCAAAGCTAAGGGTTGACAGTACTGGGCTGGGTGGACTATTTTCCCTGACCCAGAACAAGGCAGCTCCATATGTTTAATCTCAGGGCAGCATCTAACAGGGCCTCAGTGCTTTCACAACTGACATAATGTTAGCATAAGTGACCCCTAGTGCAACCCTAATAGCGTAAGCTGGCATGAAGTGTTTTCTGGGGAAACCCAGTGTGCCAGTTCACGCTTTTGGGATTACACTAAAGGTCGCTTATGGTAGCACTACATCAATTGCGCAACCACAGTGGCCCCGTTGGATACTGCCCTCACTTTACATTTTCAGCCTTCCTAATTGTTGGGGTAAGATGGAGAACTAGTCTAGTATTGGAGCTAGTGAGACCCTGATTAAGTCAAATGTAAACAAAAAATGGACATATTTAACACTTCACTGCAAAGCATAGTTTAAAAAAAAAATTAAGGATTGTTATTTATAGTACAGAAGTGAAACTGCAGAGAGATTTTACCCATGGTCTGTAATAACTCCCATTTCACACACACAAACCTCCCTACGCAAAACCTGGATAAATGTGAATAAAAAGTAAACACTGAAAAGCTGACAACATTTTATTCTAACTGTTAAATTCCATTTAAATCATGGTTAAATGTTCTTGCCCCATCAAACTGGGAAAGGAGCCTTAAGTCCATGCCTAAAAAGGGTATAGTTTGTTTTTCCCATCTTCTCTATATTGAGGATGCTATACATTTTGTCCTTGAATGTAATATTTATAGGGGTGTACAAAACCCCACTTACCTCCGTCCACTGGGGTCTGCGGGAGGGGGGAGGTGATCCGTCCCTCCCCCCCAGAAACCTCCCCAGCTGCAGCTGGACTTCTGGCCGCAGCCAGGCTGCGGCCACAAATGGCAGCCGCTACGCCAGCCGCCATTTGTGTCCCTGCCAAGCCGTGATAGGCTAAATAAGTATCTACGTAGCCTATCACGGCAAAAGGCAGGGACGCAAATGGCGGCTGCTATGACAGCTGCCATTTGCGGCTGCAGCAGCCTGGCAGAGGCTGGAAGACGACCCAGAGCCGTGCTGGAGCCGCCGCCAGTGCTGCTTGTGCTGCCGCCAGGTAGGTCCGTTCCGGGGGGGGGATTTCGGGGGGTGGCGGGGGGTAGTCCGTTCCGCCATGGACTCCGGGGGGCCTCACTGGAGTCCGTGGCGGAATTCTCCAACATCCCTAAATATTTATAATGATCTTCAGAGCCTCGTGTGGCGCAGAGTGGTAGGTGGCAGTATTGCAACCGAAACTCACCCCACGACCTGAGTTCGATTCCAGTGGAAGCCGGATCTCGGGTAGCTAGCTCAGGTCAACTCAGCCATCCATCCTTCCGAGGCCAGTAAAATGAGTACCCAGCTTGCTGGGGGAAAGGTAGTCACGACTGGGGAAGGCAATGGCAAACCACCCCACTATAGTCTACCATGAAAACACCAGCGTAAGCAGGCGTCCCTCTAGGGGTCAGTAATGACCCGGTGCAGGAACCTTTCCTTTTTTCCCCTTCAGGCTAAGTACAACCTTCCTTTGCTAGATCTGGTGAATGGATGGTCTTCCTTTGCAAAATGGTGCTTTGCATTGAATGAGCGTAACAAATATGGAACATATGGAACAGCCAAGTTTCTTGTCTTGCAGGATTAAAGAGACATATGTGAAACAGAAGGATTTTCTTCCTCCTCCTTGTGGAACACCACCGGTTACTGTTTGTTGTTCCTTCAACTGTTAAATCTTGGTGAATTAGTGTATAATGTCTGACTGCTATAGTACAATAAAAGTGACTGAAATAATATAACTCTGCTGTTTTATTATGTGTATATTTTGGCCAGATTTGGGGTGTTTTAGGTATTGATGATAATGTACATTGTTTAATTTCTCCCTCTCTGTCTCATTGGGGAATAGCCTTTCAGTGAATTCATCAATCTGCATGTGTGAACATTAAAAAAATAATTACACAGGTCTGGGTGTGTTTGTGTGTGTATGAAACAGTACAGAGCAATTGACCCCTTTACAGTTGGAAAATCAAATGAATATGAGATGACACACATGTCAGAGGAGAAATACGCATATTTTCCATACTTCTTTGGGGGCATCTATAACTATAAATACATAGGAGGGCTACAGTTATCTTTCTCATACTGCAATTTCCTTCAACTGGGTAATGTTTGCTCCTGAAGCACAGATCCCTAATATGGCGTCAACTGAGTTTTTCCTTCTTTCTTTAGCCACCGTACATGTGTGTCTGGGGGGAAGGGAAGCAGCTGGGTGGGATGGTTTAACCTCTGCACCTACGCACAGTGCTTCAGTCCAGATTAGGGCCCCCCATGCTTATACTAAAGTAAAAAAGAAAAGTTAAGATCAGCTACACATTTGAGGTAGCATGTAGTTTTGCCCTGGAAACCACTGATTGGCTTTGATATACCCAGGTTTTCTGATTGTCACCATGGTGCCTGGCAAAAAAGATGCACTTTGGGATGTGACTCTGATTGCCAGGAATCCAGTCGCAGGCAGTGAAAGAACCTGCTAAAGGTCATTGCACCAGATGCCAGCGCTGTCTACGACCCTGGGAATATTATGGCCAGTGTCCGAGGAATTACTGAGTTTTATCTATGATAGCTTTTTGGATCCCCCACAGGAAGCAGATGGTGAACTTTTTTTACCTACCCAGTTTTTGTCATCAGTTCTCCGCTGTGTTTAAATGGTGGGTACAGAAGGCTGTTGTAACTGCAGCAGTGGTTTTGTGTGCTTGTGAATGAAGATTGTTTATGAAGGTGGTATGCTTGTGAATGAAGACTGGGCTGAGCCCAAAGAAGAGGTGCATGTGTGAAGTTGTGCATGCATGTCTGTGGCAGAATGCATGTGAGCATAAAGACATCAGCCAGACTGGTTTACCTTATCAGAGCGATGTTTTTCCGGGGCACCTCTTTGAGGTCACTAATGGAAGTGGTCTTTCCTGCAAAGCAGTAATTGGGATTGTAGTCAGTCATAATGGTGGAGGTGCGCAGCTTGCTCAGTTTATACTCGGGGCTCTGTAACTCCATCTGCATGGCTTGCAGTTCCTGGTGTTTCCGGCGGTACACTAGAAACAGAGCACAGTAAGTGAGGGGTGTGGACTTCCCCTTTGATCATGTGTTGAATGTTGTGTCAAGTAACAATTAACCATTTGCAGTGAGCGCTCTGTCTACTGCTGCAAAGCTCATTCTGACTATGACATTTGGCTTAGAAAGGAGGAAAGGAGGCTGCTGTAATATTTCCAGTTCACCTGGGTCTGCGAAATGCAGTGATGTGGGGTGGGGCCCATGGAGGGCTCTGCAATCCAGACTGACCCCCACAGAGTGATGGCCAGGGGCAAGGTGTGCGTGGGGAGCGGAGCATGCACCAACTGCTACGAGGGCTGGGAGGAGTGGGGGAAAGGGCGTTTAGGTTGTCACTGCCCAAAGATATCACTGGTTTGCCATGACTAGAGGCATCTACCCATAATGTGCCCAGACTGGGAGGACTGGGGCTGCTTTACTCCAGACCTTGGTTCTCTGTCATGGATGTTATTTATGACAACATATTTTTGGACCACATATGGTTATTCCTCAGGACACACACACGGCCAATGTCAGCACCCAGCATTCTCAGACAACGCCTGGGGCCAATAGAGCCCACCTCTGCCACCAGTCACGGCAGTGGACAACGGAGTCTGGGAACGGACTACCCTTTAAAATTTTCCACAGTGCCCAGGAGCACCTAATGTAGCATTGTGGGAAATTTAAAATGAAATATCTGCTTCCCACAAATCTGGAATGATTCTCCTGCTCACCACTGGCTAACAGTGCCTGCAGGGCCTCTAGCAACCTTCTCCAGTAGTGAAGCATGAACCCCTGCATAGCCTCTGCCCCAGCCTTACCCAACCTGGGGCACTCCAGATGTGTTGGACTGCAACTCCCAGCATTCCCAGCCAGGATGGGCATGCTGGCTGGGAATGGTGGGAGTTTCAGTGCCAAAGGTGGGAGTTGCAACTGGAGGCCACCAGGATCCAGGGAAAGAAATGTTTGAGAAGAATGTCAGCAGGTTTTTGGAGCCAGTTGTCTTTACTAAATTCCTGATGCTTTTTTTGTCCTTGGAAGTATTTTAAGGTTTTTAAAGGGGACAGCTAACTTTTTGTGGATTCCAAGCTTATCCAGCCAGTCCTTGTTCTAACCTTTCAAGTTCCTGTGGGAGCTTTGCCTGCCTTGGGGGAAAGTGCAGACCAGAATTAATTGGACATGCAAAAGGTTACTTTGAAAAAGTAATTGGAGCTGGGCACAAAAGTTCCCACAGCACATTCTTGACCCTGGGCAGATTAACAGAGCACTGTAGTAGTTGCACTGTAGATATGGGTGCATAGGGCACCATGCCTGTTCCAATAGATAAGTTACTCGGCTGTGCGCAAGGGGTGGGCCTGGGGAAAGCTGATGCGATAGCCCCGTTCTAGTCACTGGAGTAAAGATTTGAGGTCATCATGCCTCCTAACACGTGACACTTGCTTTTAATAGTTAAGTAAAAGATTCTTTCAGGGTGTTGAGTTGTGAATGTCCAAGGGGGAAACACACACACACACACACACTTTCTGTTTCATTTCTACAATTCCAACGAAATTTAATTTGCATCTATTCTGTTGGCTTGTTTAAATCCTGGCTGGCCATCTGGCGGTTCATGGGCCTAATCCATCTCTAGAGCGACCTCATCTGGCCCCTAGTAGGAAGATCAAATTTCATTCCTGGTTTGAACCCAACTTCTGCCATGAACTCAGTGAGGTGACATTAGGCAAGCCACACTTTCTGAGCCTCAGCTCCCCATCTGCAATAGTGGGAAGTAATACTTTGCAGGGGCATTGTAAGGATCGCAACGTAAGGTACGTGAAGCATGTTGAACACTTATTGTTGTTGGTGTTGTTTTTGTAACTACTGCTTACAGCTTTTACTTTTACAGAAAACCCACCCACTAGTATCACCCATTTATTGGCATCAGCAAGAAGTGTGACTTCAAAGTGCATACCAGTATCTCTGATGATATGATTACTGTTACTATTATACCATAACTGCTCATGGCACTTTATAGAATCCAAGAGGACAGGTCCCTACTCAGAGTGCTTAACAATCTATAATTTAATATAAAGAGAACGGAGGATGGGGACTGTAAGGAAAGTTGAGGCAGGGATAAACAGGGAAAGAACGTTTAGTGGTAGCAATTTGCTGAAGGCCACTTAAGTCACTTTCTAGCTGAAGTGGGATTTGAATACAGGTCATACACAAACAAGTCAAACACCCTACTATCTAACATGCTATCTCACAGGTGGGCATCTTGTGGCCCTCCAGATGTTTTAGCCTACAACTCACATCATCACTTATCATTGGATGTGCTGGCCAGAGCTGATGGGAATTGTAGGCCAAAACATCTAGAGGTCCACAAGTTACCTGCCCCTGATCTATAAGGAGCCACAACATATGTGCTATTAGTAACATACAAAATCCTGCAGACTGCAAAAAAATACAATGCAATACAAATATTGTGTTAAAAAACCTCCTCGCTCCTGTAATTTAGTCCATTACTTGCTGTGTTGATTGTAAATGAAACTAGGCTACCTTCCAGCCCAGATAAAGCTCACTAATATAGTCTGACTCTAACCCTACGTCAACATTTAACAACTGTCACAATGATAACCAGCACTGCCATGTCATGTACGTGATTAAGGAGGGAGGATGCATTCCATAGAGCGACCACTGCTGATTTCTGCATGTTCTGGGCAAACAAGGAACTCACCTATCATGATCCCCGAGAAGGCTAGAATGAGAGCAGCAACCAGGGCTGATGTCACTACGGACAAGACCAAGGAGAGAGGAGGGTTCTTTGTCGGCAGGATCAATTCAGCTGTAACAGATGCACAAAAACAAAAGGCATGAGATGTTCTCTGCAAAGCGCCCCTCCCCCATCATAGACTTTAAAAGTGGGAATTGCACAGTCCCTTGCATAGGGTGTGGACTATTAGGGCCTCTTTACATTTTTGAGATTGTCACATGGTAAGTGTCCACCGAAACATGTAATATCTCAATGGCAGGTGTTTGAAAATACACATACCATAACAAATACACTTGTGGTAGAGCTGGGATTGGTGTCATGTCAATGAATTACCAGGTCAAACATAATGAATAAGAAATACACACTTGGTAAGATGAGACATACTACTTTGTGTGCTAGATACTTCATGGGAACGGTCAGTCTTTCTCACACCACATAATAAAGAAGGCGTGGACATTCTTACCTACTCTCACACAAATGGAGAGTACTGGTAGCCTAAAACTGGGTGGTGGTACGCTCCTAGAGTTAGAGTTAGATCCAGGAGAGAAAAGGCTCCGTTCATAGGTTTCTCCACCTGATTTGGGGAGATGCCCCCTCTGCCCCTCCCACAGCTCATTCCATTCAGCAGGTTCTCCTGACTCTCTGTGTAAAATTTTAAGGGGTCTCGAGAGGCTGCCATGGGCTGGAGGGGGCAGGGACCTCCACTTCTGACAGCACAGTGGATCCAGCTTCAATCCCACAGTGATTTGAAGGACAGAGGCTGGACAGTTGTGAAGCAGAAGGCATGCACACACCTGAAGGACTGTTTACTTGCTCCACATGGAGCTGCCCATATAGTAAGATCATCTTCAGAGGCGTGTCTCCAGGTGGTGCCTTTGCTCTCTGAGGGTAGGTGGTGACCAGCAGGAGGGCCTTCTCAGTTGTGGCCCCTGGTCTTTGGGATGCTTTTCCCAAGCAGGTTTGCTCGGCACCTACTCTGACATCTTTTTGGTGCCCGACAAAGGCCCTTTCAATTTTCCCAGTTTAAGATTTGCTGAGCTGGTTTTAACTCTATTCAGTTTGTGTGTTTCTTTTTTATTCTAATGTTTTAATATTTTTAATTTGTCACTGAAATGTTGGGTTTTATCATTTATTTGATTGAAGGGGAGGGTATAAATTCTGAAATAAATGTGTGCAATTGAAGCTGTGGCTGCTGCTTCCTTGCCTTGGGATAAAAGAATACAGTGGTGAATTTTGGAGAAGTCTAGCAGACAGAGCAGAAAATACTATCATCTTTTTTCAAAGAGACATCCTCAAGTCATCCCACTACAGATGGACATCCAGTTGGAGTGCAGGGCTGTTCTTCTTCAGCATATTTTGCTTAGCGATTGATTCATTCCCCTTTAAGTCACCCCCACCCACCGCCCAGGCACTTTAGCCCTTCCCTGGACAAATTAATTGTTTCTGATTTGAAGGGATATTTTTTTAAAAAAGCAAACAATATTCCACAGCCCTTCCACTGCTTTAACAACTACTTTCACTCAGAGCTGAAACTGACGGCTGCTCTGCTTTTCGAACTTGCCAATTTAACATTTTCTCTCTCCGTTTTTATGACTTTCCTTTCATATCCACTGAGTGCCCATGTTAATTTCCTGACAGAAAACAATCTGTTTCAATGGCTTGATCTTAATTGAGGAAAGTGGGACAATGGGCCATTGGAGGTCACAGATCTAGGAGTGATGATCACAGCCGAGGTTCTCCCTCGGAAAGACGAGAGATGGAATGAATAGGAGGGGAGGGTATGAAATACAGAGGCACACGAAAGGGAGCTTACTGTAGCACCTTAGCAGTTTATTGTCTTACTGGAGCATGAGAGTTCATAAAAAGGCACTGATTCCATCAGATATAAGAAGTAACCTGAGATAGTAGCACGTATGTGTAGCTAAGGTTGTGATGGGACATTATATTCTGATCTGCAGGGAATTTGAAAGGAACCCAGTGCAGGTAACAGAATAGGTGAACTCTCATTTAGAGAAATTCTCAAAGAATTTCACCATAGCAGAAGCTTCAGTTTGATTTGATTGGGGATCTGTACTATAGTGTGTTTAGCACAATGGTCACTCCAGCCTTGCTGGAAATTTCTTGCTGGTTTGTAGTCGAACCATGGATTGATTGATTGATTGATTGCATTTATCCTGCCTTTTTTCCTCTTGCAAGGAACCCAAGGCGGCTTTGTCCGTTATTCTCCTCTCCGTTTTATCCTCACAGCAACAACCCTGTGAGGTAGGTTGGGCTGAGAGTCTGTGACTGGCCCAAAGTCACCCAGTGAGCTTCCATGGCCAAGTGGGGACTAGAACCCGGATCTCCCAGCTCCCAGTCCGTCACTCTCACCGCTACACTACACTGGCTTATTGAACAAGTATACATGTGAAAATGCAAAGCCTCACACATTAACCAGGTGGGTAAAGAGAAGAGGGTCTGTGCCACTGGCCTCAGGCACTGAGACAAGTGAGGCTCATGGAGGCTGCTCAGTGCAGTTAATAATTGTGCAGGATGTCTGATCACGGGGAGGAACCTCCATGGGGATTTCTACACCAGCCTAAAATCCTGCATTTAAAACGGGGCTTTCCGCTTCTGTTTTAAATGCAGGATCACAACTGATTCCCTTTAGACGCGCTTCCTTCTCTGTAGATGGCCATTCCCATAGCATTATGTTTCCGGGAAGAGGCATTACACGTGCTCCAGGTTCAGCAATACTGGCTCCTGGGTTCCTGCTTCTTTCCTCCCCTTGCACATTACTGGTTGATGGGGACTGACACGCTGACACCCCCCCCACTGATCTTCCCTGGCCCCGCCTCCCTCTTCCATGCTTTTGGCCAGCCCCTGCTGCTCTCCCGCTCTGCCACTCCCCTTCACTGCCGCTCTGTTTTGAACAGGAAGGCTGAAAATGGCAACGGCCAAAATAGCACAGGAGCTGGAAGGCTGAACGCCCACCAGACCTTCGTCACCACCTTCGACATCATGACCACACCCCCAACAACCACACTCAGTGCTTCATTCACACCAGGGGAGAAATACACGGGGTGGACATGGCACTCCATTTGCGCATCTCTGGAAAAATACCCAATTTTTTCCGTCTGAGGAAAACATGGGACAGGCGGGAGGAAATAGTGGAATAATGACTGGACAACGACAACGTCATGTAATGGACCCACACAATTCAGTGAGTGAGCAACCATGAATGTGCAAGAAACTTGAGGTGTAGGGATCCCCATGAGAACAGCCAGCTCCCCCTTCGGATCTTCATTCAAAACGCAGAGGTCAGGGGAATAGCTTGGAGCAGTGGAGGCTGATGGTGGTGGCTCCGATGTCAGGGGAAGAGCCTGGAGCAGGTGGTGGCTCCGATGTCAGTGGGGCGGTGAATCCGCTCCGGGTTTCAGTCAGAACCAGTCAGAACTCTAGAGGAGCTATCCAAAATGCTCCACACTTTGGATAGCTCGTTTAGAGTTCTGACTGAAACTCGGAGTGGATTCACCACCCCACTGACATCGGAGCCACCACCTGACCTGGAGGACAGTGTGACATTGGTGGCAGGGCCAGTGGTGCAGCCCACTCCCTTTTACTCATGGGATTTAAGTGTGAAGGGGCCACTGACAGCCACATCTGACCCAAAGGTGAGCTTTCCTGTCAGACTTCATACCCATGCAAGAGACGCCATCCTCGGCCAAGACGTATCCATAGACACAAGTGCAAACAACCTCCTGTGTCTTCATATCCCTGTGGCAAATGTCATGATCACAGTGGCTACAGTTCACATACAGCTTAATGTTGACTTCACCGTGTCCCTCTGTCACTAGGGAGGAGAAGAAAGAAATGTTACTTATTCCTATAGGAGCTAGAAGGCAAAAGCTCCCACGAGACAGTGCTCAGAAATGCCTTTAGAACGTTAATAAGCAGCAAATGACGTTTCCAATGCGGAAAGACCTGGGTGGCTTTGGCTATTAGGCCTTGGGTGGGGATGTGGGTGGCAGGGAGAGGAGCAAGCGTGCCTGCCAGGTGTTTTCTGTTGTCTGCACATGCTATATGTTGAAATAAGAACTTGCACGTATGCCCTCATGGTGGGATGCGCAAGCTGTCGTTGCACCAGGAACCCTCTTATCTACAAGTTCTACCTTCAATGTTATAAATATGCAGGTGGAATAGGAAATGCAAAAGCACCCCCCCGCAAAAGACATCATGTCTGATGTTGCCCCAGATTCTGTCCACCTCTGTTTGATGACCGCATCCTGCCAACATTAGGGGACAGATGACTGAAATGATCTAAGTTGTTACTTTTAATTCAAACAATATTTGGCCTGGGTTATTTATTCCCACCCTAGATGTGTAGCTATAATGAGGCAATTTGGTGTGTGTGTGTGTGTGTGTGTGTGTGCGCGTGTTTATTTATTTGTTACATTTATATCCCACCCTTTTTCCTCTTCCAAGGAACCCAGTGTGGCTTACATGGTCCTCCTCCTTTCCATTTAGTCCTCACAACAACCCTGTGAGGTAGGTTAGGCTGAGAGTCAGTGACTGGCCCAGAGCTACCCAGTGAGCTTCAAGGCTGAGTGGGGACTCAAACCTGGGTCTCCCCAATCCCAGTTCAACGCTCTAACCACTACACCGCACTGGTTCTCATGTGTATGGTGAAGGCAAGTGGTTCCCTAATATGACTTTTAATATCAGAGTCTCCTGGCCAGGGTCATTGCTAGAGTCTTAAAAGATCCGGGGCACAGGCCCATAACATAGATTTGCATATATATATGCAAATTTATATATAAATTTTCCACACACACACACATCTAAGCGCATGTCTAATATTTGTGTGTGCGTGTGTGTGTGGTGCGTGCCTGCAGTGTGCTTTTGTGTGTGTATAGATTGCATACATACGTAAGAAGTGTGCACTGGCCCCCCACTCCACTTCAACTCAGACCCCGATTCAGCATTTTGGAAAATATCCCGCTTCTGCTCGGGGCAATTTGTGGTTGGACCATTTCAGCTCAGCACCAAACCTGAGTCAAGGTTTGGAAAAAAACGAGTCTTTATGCTTCCTGTTGACTACCATGGGAAATTAGAAAAAGAACCTGTAACTTTTTTCTCTTGGTCAGAACTGGATAAGTTCAGGCATAGTAGCCCCCTAGAAGGGGATTACACCTGCCCAATGTCAGAAAAATAGGTGCAGCGTTTATATTTTGATTTTCTTTTAAAGGGAACTGCCAATAGTGTTGTAATTCCTTGGAAAAATTGGATAAACATTTCAGGATTCATTGCCCCATCAGAGGAGATCATGACTGCCAAATTTCAGAATGCTAGCCACAAGGGTTTTTATGCAAGGGTGGCCTTGACATTTTGAAGTCTCCAAAAGAGGACATACTGATCTCCCTATGTTCCTTGTGGACCATTGTTCTGGAAGTTAAAGACAGCCTACAGTTGTCCCTAAGTAAGAAACTAGTAAAGTTTCAGAAGGATAGGTGCAGCAGTTCATGTGGAAGGGGAGTTCTCCAGTTTGGGGGAGGGAGTGATTTGCTTTCCCTTCCATTCACCCCTTCCCCAATAGTTTTTGGGTAAATTTGTATGAAAATGCAGAGGTCATTAGAAGTGTCCCCCAGGCAAGAAACCTGCAAAGTTTCTGAAGGATATACATGCATTCTAATTTAGAATTACTAGAATTTATTTACATTTCACCAATGTTAGCAGCAGGGGAACATGGGTGGGAAGGTGCTTTTGCACTCATGTCTTGCTTGTGGGTTTCCCGTGGGCATGTAGCTCCTTGCTTTGACAGATTTTCTTGAAAATAGCAAATTTTACCTGTGACTAGCACAAAAGCTACTGGACCCAACTGCCTGACATTTGGTAGATTCAATCAGTTCCATGGGGGCTACCAAGCCTCCAAATGTCATGTATGTACCACACAAACTAAAAAAGTTATGGCTGTTTTTGTTTTCCAATGCAAGTCAATGGGAAAATGTAAAAAAAAAAAAAAAGGCAATTAGGACAGCTCAAAAGATCTGGGGCACAGCTCAAAAGATGGGCCACCATGCCCAGGTGGCCCTCTATAACAACGCCCCTGCTCCTGGCTTTGAATCCTTCTAGGGATGTCAGAGAATTTCGCCACAAATCTCGGGGAGGCCGAATGTCAGCACATTCGGCCCCCCAAAATTGGTGGCGAAACAGTCTGCCCCCCCGCCACCCCCCGGGACGGGACTTACCTTGGGCGAATCCTCCTGGCGGCGGAAGTTCTGGCAGCGGTTCGGCGGCCGGTCTTCTGACCGGCCGCCGCCATTTCCAGTAAAAACAACAACAACAAAACGTGATAGGCTACGTAAAGATTTACATAGCCTATCACGGCTAGATTTTTAAAAAATACCATGATAGGCTATGTAAATCTTTACGTAGCCTATCACGGCTGAGTAAAAAAAAAAACCGCGCGTACGCAAATGGCGGCGCCCATGGGCACCGCCATTTGCCTTCCTTATTTTGGCACGTCTAGTCCACGTAAACATTTACGTAGGCTACGGTGAAAATAAGGGGAACGCAAATAGCGTAGCATCTACGCTATTTGCGTTCCCCTTCTTTTCGCCGTAGTCTACGTAAATGTTTATGTAGACTAGACATGCCAAAATAAGGAACGCAAATGGCACCGCCCATGGGCTCCGCCATTTGCCTTCCTTATTTTGGCACGTCTAGTCCACGTAAACATTTACGTAGGCTACGGTGAAAATAAGGGGAACACAAATAGCGTAGCATCTACGCTATTTGCGTTCCCCTTCTTTTCGCCGTAGTCTACGTAAATGTTTATGTAGACTAGACATGCCAAAATAAGGAACGCAAATGGCGCCGCCCATGGGCTCCACCATTTGCGTCCGCGCGTTTTTTTTTTTACTCAGCTGTGTTAGGCTATGTAAACATTTACGTAGCCTATCACGGCTGACTGCAGGGACGCAAACAGCGGCGGCTACGGCCGCCGCCATTTGCGCCCCGGCCGGCCAGGATTCGGGGGTGGAGGGACGGAGCACCTCCCCCCCTGGCCAGGATTTTAGGGGGAGGGATGGAGTGCCTCCCCCCTGGCCAGAATTTCGGGGGGGAGGGACGGAGCGCCTCACCCCCTGGCCAGGATTTCAGGGGGAGGGATGGAGTGCCTCCCCCCCGGCCAGAATTTCGGGGGGAGGGACAGAGTGCCTCCCCCCCACTGCGAATCAAATTTCATTACAGGTAAGTGACTTTCGTACATCCCTAAATCCTTCCCCCCATCCAGAAGTCCTCATTGCAGGATTAGCTGCGGGGGGGGGGCGGTGTTTGTAAAGGGTGGGGGGAAAGCTTATATACACCCTTCTGTACTCACTGCTGCCAGGAAAACTACAGTAGACAAGAAGCAAAATCTGACTTTGTTTCATCAGAAGAATGTACAAGGTCCTTAGCAGCCTTCATCCTGCCTAATTTAGCCACTCGAGACCTTTCAGGCTATCCCAGAAGACATGCTGCCTATATTCAATCCAGTACATCCCCTCATCCAGTATAATACTTTATACATCCAGTATAAAGTTATTAATATCTTTTCAAACACATCATAAAAATCACTGTCTCTGGTTGATGGTAATACCTTTTAATGCTGGGGTAAACAATGAACCATATTGGCTATTAATAAAAGACACACCATCCTCTCCATCCATCTCTGGGTCATTGTGTTCTGCTGCATCACCACCTACAGAGAACAGAAAAATATCTTAGAGAATATTGTTGCATTGCTAAGTTAAAAAGAAATACACACAAAACAACAACGAAGAGTCTCGTGGCACATGAAAGACTCAGAGCCAAGAACAGCCAGAACATACAGGTTTTTGTGAACAGCTCAGAGAGTTTCGGCTGTTGGGCAGTACAGAAATGAAATACATAAATAATCTGTATCTAGCAGTTATACTGGTTTCCCCCCTATTTTTACTCTAGAGTAGGTGTAGCGGCCTTATCCAGATCTTAAAAGCCCCTCAATGCCCATGCTAGGATCCTGATTCAGATCAGGCCCACTGTGCCTAATCAAGAGTAAAAATGAAATATAAAATCAATAGCTGCTAGATACAGGTTTAAAGTAACGTCATTGGGTGGCCATGTGTCCTCTTTTACAGAGGACAGTCCTCCATTTGAAGGGCTGCCAGAGGATGGTCCTCTATTTTGAAGATGTCTTCTATCTGAAGGGCTGTGCAGCCCACATCCAATTGAAAGATAAAGGCCCATCCAAAGGAAGAGCTGGGCCTTGAAGTTGCCCATCAACAGCAGACTGAGCAAGGCACACAGGTCATCTGGTCACAGTCTTCCACACTATGGTGAGATGTACTGTATTTCTATTTAAATTCTGATATTTCTAAATTTGCATCTATACATATAAACTAGCATATGCAAATTGATATCCTATTTTTTGGTGATGCGTGTCCTCTTTGTTGGCAATTCATAAATGGCCACCCTAGTTTAGGCCCTAATTGACATATTGTAGCTTAGGCTTTGTGGGCCAGGATACACTTCATCAGATGTGGATTGGAAGGTATATATACCCTAAGTACAGCTCGAAGACAAAGCAAAAGCCACCTTTTAGCATTGTGAAGCCAAAAAGCCAACTAATATAAGAGATAGTAATAGGTCTATCATAATTCTGTGTAGAGCATCAGTGAAGACAGAATTGAATTCAGTGAATACAATATCCTATCAGCATGGGTGTGATCCACTCTTGATAGACCCACTCCATTTATTCTCTTCTGTGGAGACTATTGAACTATGCAAGAGAATAAATGGACACAAATCATAAATTAATAATGGGAACACCCCCCAAACACTAGGGAAGCATTTCTGCAGGCCCCTTCAGGCCTTTGGAAGGAGGGCCTTTTGGGAGGTGCATGGCTATGCACTGCCCCCAACATTCCTCTCTCGCGGTGGGGGGATGGTTCAGGCATTCTTGTGTTCCTTGCAAAGATCTGGAGGGAGCATCTAAGTGTGTTTAGCTCAACACACTTAGAAGCCTCCCCATAATCAGGAACACTGAATGCACGAAGGTCTGAAGCTCCCTCCTACAGGAGCAGAAACACTGGGGGTATCTCTAGGACATGCAACCCCACACCCCCACCTTCAGGTGCTCATTTTGAAAGCTTGAAGAGGGCTCATCTCTCAGGACATTCTATAGCAGACTTTAAAGATCCCATGCTCCAACCAAATGTCCAAAGGTTGATTCCAGCATGAAGCTGCTGAGTTGGAATTAACAAATTATAATTTTATATTTTCTATCTTTTATTGTTAGCCACCTAGAGCACTATTTTAATGGAAAGGTAGGATATAAAATAAATGAATGAATAAATTTCAGTCTGCAGACCTTGGACTCAGTATAAGTTGGAGTGGCTAGCTGACTATGGGTTGGATCCAGATTTAAGCTGCATCAACTGTGCTGGCAGAAGTGGTCTTCCCCTCCCTCTCCTTCCTACAGCAGTCCCCCTATCCCCCTGAAAATGTTACACAGAGTCAGGAGACCCTGCTGAATGGGGTGAGCTGTGGTGTGTGGGGGAGGGGGGATCCCCAAAAATCAGGAGGGGCCTTCTGTGAGCAGAACCTTTCCTCTAGGGCCCCATCTACACAAGCCATTTACTCCAGGGCTGCTTCAATTCAAGGTCCTTTGGGACATATGACGTAGTTGCCACTTTGCAGCCAAACCGTGGTTTTCACCTGGAAAATGCAGATTTCCAAACAGGTGTTTTGCTGCAATGTTTTTGGTTTCCTGCAGGTTTCCCATGGTTGCGAGCTGTCTGTCCCTTCCCCGAACCGACTTTGCATTTTGTGGTGGGTGTGTGGTAGGCATGCCTAGTGCTTGTGTCACTCTGTGACACCCCTTCACTCCTCCCCATTCCTTTGCAGCTGCGCAGTTACAGAGGCACGGATAAGTGTGCTCATTTCTTCAACCACACCTTCGCAGCTATGTATCTTCACAAGGGCTGCTTTGGAGTCAGTGGCCAAGGGCGGGGGGGGGGAGGGTGTTGGGGGAGCAGAAGGTCCAGGACCAACTTCGCTCCAGCCACTATTTTGGAATGATGGGTAGGCACGTACCTCTCATGGGCACACATCTTGGTGTGTGCGAACTATCGCGAGAGTCTTGGGCAGGAGAACTGCCAAACAGTTGGCATGGTAATGAAGGAGCAGACAACCCACATTTTACATAACGAGGAACAGACAAATACAAAAGAACCCCTAAAATACAAAACAGCCACTAAAATCTGAAGTGTCGCACCCCCACCCTCATGTGCCTGTATAGCTGCACATTTAAATATAATGATTTTTTTAAAAAGAGCAGCATGGCTGCCGCAGTTTACTTCTCTTCAATGGCTATGTGTCAGGGCACAGCACACTTTCCCTTTGGAGAAGTCTGCAGTAAATTGTGTGTGTACCGCTGCTGCAGCAGAAGCTAATTCACAGCTGCAATGCTGCGCAGTTACGATGGAGTGAAGATTGAAAGCGGTGCCATGTAGATGGCCCCTCACAGAAGGCAGAACATGGATCCAACCAGCAAATGTGTTTATCTACACTTTCATCATGCTATGCCTATTCATCAACAGTGGGAGTGCATCTCATGAAATGGACTCTAACTTCCAAATGTTATGCCACTATATATCTGTTAGTCTTTAAGGTGCCACAAAACTCTTCATTGTTCTTTCTGCAAAAAATGAACATGGCCACCCTTCTGGCATTTGTCATTATGGCAGGTAAAAGAATAATAACAATAATCAACACTACAAAATAAAGAGCATCTGACAAAAGGGCATTCACCTGGCAAAATATCCAGTAAATACCATACTGGTGTACAGTTTAATGCCTCTTTAGGCTTTTAACTTCCAAGATTTCAGTTTTATAAGATTTTTTGTGGTATTAATGTAGTAAATGAATGTTTCAACACAGTCCCAGGCAGATCCATTGAGCACAAAGATTACAGTTTTGGAGAAATTGTACTAAATAAACGTCCACACTGTCCTTTGACTGAAAGACTAAAAACGCCAGTGTATGTAAAAGTTAAGCTGACACACAATGAGTATCAATCATCAGACAGCCTTTTCTTTTATCCTTTTGGGTAAATGCCGATCCACCCAGGATGGAGGAAAGTGGTTTTACATGACTGGTTTGAGGTGTTGGCAGCTGTCTGGTTATTATCATGTGCAGTACAGATTCCCTTCTTGTTACCCATTCTTACTCCTGTCCAGACCAACCAATTAACCAATCCCACCATTCCCAAACATACTATTTTACTTTTATCTCCTTTGAGAAAGGGTAGGAAATAGAAAAAGCACATTTGCAAATATACTCATATAAGAGGCATTCTGTTTTTCTGTTTTACATATTATACATGCAGTTAAATGAAGTTTTGTAATCACCCATCTGGGGTTTTCACATATATGGACTGGATTCACATGACAATTATGAAATAGCAACTGATACAATAGAGTCACCACAAGTGGATTTTATCTTTCCCTGAGGGATCATCTGTACCTTCAGTACCTCTCAGCCATGGGTTGAGAACAGGACTTGCCACATCCTGATTCAAACAACATTTCACATTCCCCAGGATGGGGCACATCCAGGGCTGGATCCAGGATTAGCCTCTTGTGGACTGAAGGCATCTGCTCACAGAAGGTGCCTCCTCCTGATTTGGGGAATATCTCCTCTCCTTCCTGGACCAAAGCTCACCCCATTCAGCAGGGTCCCCCAACCCTCTGTGTAGCATATTCAGGGGCAGGAGGGGCTCTCATGGGGAGGAAGGGGCAGGGAAGTCTGCTTTTGCCAGCCCAGTTACACACAGCTAAATCTGGATCCAACCCGCCCATGGGAATCTGAGATGTGTCACAGCATTCAAATACCCAGTCAACAACCATTTAAAAGTTACCTTCTGGTGACTTCACCACAGCAGCCACCACATTTGTTCTGTGTTGTAGCCAAAGAGAAGGCTAGTAATATAAGGGGCATGATACCACCCAGGATGAGTAGATGAGGGATGGCCAAAGATATTAAAGACAGGTAGTGAAGGCAATTGTGCACTTTTAAAGGTGACTCATGATTTGAATTTAACTTATTTCAGTATCGACAGCTGGCTCTGATGCCTATTGTAGTAGGCCTCTGGTACTGCTGTTTTTGTTAGCTTCCCTGGCAACTGGCAACCATTTGCAAGGTAGCCAAGGATTGGCTGTGAAGACTGAGTTACTCGTTCCGTCCCTAGAGATTAGTGCCTCTAGGGCTGAGGCATGTTCACTGCAAACAATCGTCATGGCCAAAGTACCCGGAGGCTATAAAGCACGGCAAAAGGTTCCTGCTATTTCTCCTCCTCCATTGTCAAGGAACATAAATGTCAAGAAAATATTGTCATGATTCAAAAGTTCACATCACGATCTTGAAGGTTTAGGGCAGGGTGGGGAGTGTTTGGCCCTCCAGATGTTGCTGGACTGCAACTCCCATCAGCCCTAGCCAGCATAGGCAATGGTGAGGCATGATAGAAGTTTCAGTCCAACAACATCTGGAAGGCTACACATCCCCCATCCCTGGTTTATGGCATGTCCTCATGGGAGAACTTCCCACAATGCAGGTCTGGTGCTTTTTCGTTGATTTTGCCTAACATTCTGGATTGTGCCCACCAGTATTGGCTGTTGCTTAGACTAATAATAGGCATCATAGCAGTTTGGCCCAGTTGCAGTGTAAGTTGCAGAGTTTTGATGTCACAGGTGAGTGCCAAACCAAACCCCAACAGACACCCACACCATGGGGACATGCCCTCAGTTCCCAGAATGCACAAGCCAAGATTGTTCTTGCTACCACTGATATCTGATTAAAGTTTATATTATGTTATGTTCATCTAGCGTTAAAAGGCAACATATACACAGGGGGTCAAGAATTCTACAGAAACCACTCTCCTCACCAATGTCTGTAACTGAAAATCCTATACCTTCATTTTTTAAATAAATCAGATGTATTTATGAAGTTCAATGAAGTTCATTGTGGACTTCAAATACTGCAAAACTTGAGTTCATGGCAGAATTTTAGTGTGTGTGTTTTTAAGATCAAAGATGATGAAGTAACATGATAAGGACAATTCAGTGTGTTGATGATGAGCTCTGAAAACTATAGAAGTTCTTCTTTCTGAACAGTGGGAGCCCATCATAGTACCTCCTCCCTGGTTTCTGATGGTTTAGCCATAGCTATCCCACATGTTAAACTCTTTTTCTATATCCATGAAGGCTAGAAACTGTTTTTTGTCAGAGAAGAATTAGGATGCCCAGAATTCCAAAAAGACAGCCCATTCTAGCTACGGATAGCCAGATTGGTATAATCACGGCCCTGCAGATTCTTAGACCCCCTGCACAAACACATTGCATTACATAACATTTGAATATACAGATAGATATAGATATGCCAGCTATAGGAAAATGTTGTTTCAGCATTTTGCTGAGCATTAGCACTAAGGGAAGGGAAGGGACACCTTGAACACGAAGCCACTTTACCTATATATCCTCCGCCTCCTCCACCTGAGGAGCACCCCCCTCCACCCCCTCCGAAACCCCCTCTTGTCTCCCACCCCCACTTCTTCATGGCCGGGGGGCAGGATTTTCCTCCGGTAGCGCCTTCCAGCAAGGATTTTCCGGACCAGAGTAAGGAAGTGTTATCATTCCAGCCACCTCCACCACCTGCAGTTTAACAGAAGGAAAAGCAGCTCACATAAGTTGCTGTTTCATCCAGAAAATGCAGACCCCCAGCAGGATAAAATCACATCCCCAGTAACATGGCAATGGTACAGGTTTCTTAAGAAAGACTGGACAGGACAGGCAAATGGAAAGTAAGGCACATCTCCATCACATATGTAAATTGGTGTAAGTATAAGTACACATTCCTTTGTGTAAAGGAATCCTGGGAGAAGAGAGAGGTGTGTGTGTGTGTGTGTGTGTGAGAGAGAGAGAGAGAGAGAGAGAGAGAATTATCTGTTAGAAATCCATTGCCCCTCCTGCAGGATGCAATGGTGTCTGTGTGTGTGTGTGTGTGTACAGAAAATAGATGAAGACAGAAATTGGTGTCTGAATGGTGCAGCAAAACTTTTTAAATGTTGAACCTAGGGGAGGCACCATTTTGGCTCTGCTCCAGGCAGCAGAATGTCTTGAGGCAGCTCTGGGTATCAGCTAACAGGGGATTTTCTTTATATCGTAAGGGGCAATATGGGAAAGTCTATAATCCCCCTTCTCTCCCAACGCACCCCAACATAGCAGTTTAATGCAGAAGTTGGGCCAGCAAAGGGAGAATCTATAGCTTAGTAGCAAAGCACATGTTTTGTGTCCAGAAAGGCCCAACTTCAGTCCCTGCCATCTCCAGTTAAAAGGATCAGGTAGCTGGTAGCTCGTGACTGCAATGGCCTCTGAGTTTCTGTAGAACTTTTGCCAGTCAGCATAGGTAATACTGCGCTAGAAGGACAAATAATCTAACTCGGTATAAGATGACTTTCTATGTTCCTAAGTTGTGCACTTTTATCAGAGTTGGCGCCAGGCAGGTGCCCTCCAGCCCCCTGCCATCCTAGTGGGCTCCCTGACCTGGGTCCCTCCCCCGTAAAACATTAAAAACAACATTTTTACTAGGGTGCTGGGCATCTGTTAGTCTGCCAATCAGATTGGTATCTCTTTTTGTGAAGTAGTAATTTTAGCACTTACAAGCAAGAGAGGGAGCACTGATACAAAGTACAGATATTATTAGGTATAAACTGTGTTAATGAATAGCAGAAGATACTAGAAATGAACGACATGGTATGGACATCTGGGAACATTCATAAGATCATTCTCTTTCAGTTTAGAATAACACAGAACAAATATGACACCTTGGTTCTACTCTCACAATCAGTACCAGAGATAATAACAATGACTCTTAAAATAATTTACACAGATGAACTCACCAACAACTTGCTCTGATGTGCCTTTGGTATGTACAAGGGAAGATTTCCCCTACTTTCACAATGCATGTTTACAAAAGCATTCCCATACTCCTGCATTCCTCTGTATTAGTTTACACACACAAGAACATTATCAATCTGGAATAGCTACCATTCTCTGATTCCATAGAAAATATACCAATCATAAATTTACATTTAAAGAATGTTGAAATCCACTAATTGCATGTACTAACAGATGGTTATATGCTGTAAGAGGTTGCTAATCTGGGTTAAATAACTTTATGTCTCATTTGATATTAATTGATATTCAAGCATTCTCATAAGCAGCAATTATACAGCAGAATTCCCAGGCCACACATCTTTAAAAAAGCTTTGATGGGGGAAAAAAATCTCTTTGACGAAGTGGACAAAAGGTCATGCCTTTTCTACTTCTTAAGCACCATTTCAACCAAAAAACATGTACTAAGTGGTAAATAACTCACTTTTAATAAACCTAATGAACATGTATGATTTGATCATGGTAATATGAATAACTCTGTAGTACAGCAGGGAAATAAAAGGACAGCTGAGTCTCCAAGTTCACACTCATAACTCCTGAGCAATTCTTCTTTGCTAATGATAATGGCTGTGATCCAAAGCAGTTATATGAATGTACAGGGGGAACCAAACAGACAGTGGGAGATTTGCTCAATAAATTGTCACTACAGCAGTTCCCTGGTTGAAGAGACAAGTCACTGCTCTTTAACTGCTTGCTTCTCTGGCAAAAGGAGCTGAGGCAGCAAACAGACACACACACACACACACACAATTCTGGATGCTTGGATATTGCTTCTCTGGATTGCAACTGATGGCTTTTACCAGCTACCTTGTTACACCCAGCAAAGAACTTGGAATGTGTTAGTGAACATTTCTTACCTGCGGCTCCTGGTCTCCCATTGAGCCCTGGAACAGATGTATCATTTTCTAGTCTTTCATGGTCAACGGTATATGCTTTGGCCCTGTAGGCCCTGCCGCCACCTCCTGCTGCAATGATCAGGGGGACTGGCTTTCCATTCTCCATCTTAACAGGTTGAATTGAGAAATGAAGCTGGGTTTTAGCTGTGTCAGACAGGTAAATAACAAGTTTGTCCCCTACATGCTAGTTGCACTAGGCAAGCCCCTAGGACTGCTAAGTAGTCTAAATTACTGCTGCATTATTTATGTGCCTGCATCCCAAATATTAATGGAGACCATTAGTTCTATCATGTACTGTAGGAGCGAACAGAAGCAGTAACATTATTGACAATGGTAGGTACATAGACATGCTGATTGCCTCTGGAATCTACCAGTTTTGTGTGGAAGAACACAGTGGCTCTTCTCTGAAGGGCTCTAGCATTCTGGGCATCTGCCTATGACTTATCAACCTCATAGCACAATGCCATGCTCAACTACATGGATGCTATGGTGTATGGAATCTGGTGTTAAAATCATAGGACAACATACAGATCACAGGCATTAGGTTACCCATCCTTGCACTTGCAAAGCAGTGTGATCTTGCACTTAGGGCATGAACCTTTTAAATATTATATCTCTTTTTAACTATGTTGCTCCTATGAGTAGACACTGAGCTGGTTCGGATGTTATGATAAACCATGGTTTATTGTGATGTCAATGAGCTGCAGTGAGCCAAACCCAACAAACTACAGTTAACTTAACAATGGTTTGTTTGGAACAAGCCAACCTCAAATGACAGTTAAGGTTATGGACTTAACTTTACACTGAGGTTAATAAAAAATGGAAGTGAACGCTTATGTTCTCTTCCTCACAGCTGTGCCAGAAGAGAAGGGAGGGGAGTGCAGATGCCAGAAGCTTGCTGTGACTCATTTCCATCATGATGAACCATGGTTTATCATGATGTCCGAACTGGCCCACAGACTTAAGCAGTGGAGGCTGGTAGTTCCGATTTTGGTGGGGTTGTTCATCCATTTTGGGCTTCAGTCAGAACAGCCAGAATGCTAAAGGAACTATCCAAGGTGCTGAACCTACTCTGGGGACAGGGTTCAGCACCTTGGATAGCTCCTTTGGAGTTCTGGCTGGTTCTGACTAAAACCCAGAAGGGATTTATAGTCCCACCAAAATCGGAGCCACCAGCCTCCACTGGACTTAACCACGTGTGTTCTTTACTGAGTCGCCACTTTCTTTACCAAAGAGCCACCAAACCAAGCCTCTCAAGCTGAAAGGGTATAGCTTAATAATGTGCATACCTTAAAGATGTAACTTGCTCCTCCTCCACCACCACCTCCTCCTGCCCATTCATGGATGCTCCTGTTTACTCTAATTTCATCTTCAACCACATTATTCTCTCCAATGCAGACTTTGTGTATGACATGGTTGATCTACAGATAAAAGAAGCCCAGATCAGATAGAGAGCCCCATTCTTTCTGTGCACCCAATATAAGACACCAGAAGCCACAAACGCCTCCTCTTGTGCCCTCTGATTCTTCCCCTTCTTTAGTACTAACAAAACAGTGGGGCCCAGAGCTGCTGTTACTGTGGTAACACCAGTCTAAGGCTTAAGGTCAAACTGCGTGTTACATTAATTACATAGTGTATAGCAGAGCCTGATCTTTATTTTTACTTTAGAGGAAGTGTGTGTGGTCCTGGTTCTAATTACGTCCACCATGCACCAGGAGGGATGGTTTAAATCTCCCCTGCAAGCAGTTTGCTTTCCCAAATCACACACATGTAGGGGTTAAAAAAAGAAAAGAAAAAACCTCCACTGGTGTCAATGGAGGCTCCCCCCCTTTTTAACCTGTGCACATGCAGGGAGGGACGATTGGGAAGTAAACAGTGTGTGTGTGAGTGTGTGAGTGTGTGTGTGTGTGAGAGAGAGAGAGAGAGAGAGAGAGTGTGTGTGTGTGTGTGTGTGTGTGTATGTATGTATGTAGAGGAGGGTTTAATCCTCCCCTCCTGGTGCACAGTGCTACCAATCTGAGTCAGAGCCATGCACAACACCCACTCTAAAGTAAAAATAAAGATAAGGCTCAGCTACGCACTATGTAATTAATTTGACATGTAGTTTGATCCTTAGTCTACAGACACAGCAGATTGTGGCTGTAATGAAGAGGAAGAGTTCTGAGGCAATACAGTGTGCTGTACCAGCAGACCACCTTCCCTTATATACACCCAGGTGACTTTAAGATCGTCAGAGGAGGCCTTGCTGGTAATTCCAAAATGAAAAGAATGTCGCCATGAAGAATCCCAATGTTGGGCCTTCTCTGTAGCAGCACCCACCTTCTGGAAAACCCTCCCCCGTGCAATTTGGGCGGCAGAAGATATGGCATCTTTCAAAGCCTCCTAAAAATGCATCTTTTCACCCAGACTTTCCCCGCGGCTGTGACTGCTGTTGGGTTTTACTTTGGTTTTACGTGCTACTTTTAAACTTTTACCCTTTATATTATGTTTTATCAGATTGTATTTTATGGTTTTAATTGTTGTGAACTGCCCAGGGAGCCTTGGCTGTTGGGCAGTACAGAAACGGAATAAATAAATAACATAAATAAATTTCAGACTGTAGGTGAGGGTGCTTTTAGATGGAGGGATCTTAGTGCTATCAAAGGCACTGTGCAGCTATTCCATCTTTTCTTTCTTAATGGATTTTCTGTGGTAAGAAAAGAAGATGAAAGAAGTGGTGGGAGAACATAGGAGGTTTACAAGGGCTTGACAACAACATCTGCACATTCAGTTCCGCGAATGAGGCAAGGCAACTGCAAAATGAAAGACAGCACAGCAGGTAATGAGCTGAGGCGGGGCCTTTCCCCCTAATGTGCTCTGGTTTGTTGGCTTGGACTTGCAGGAAGCTTAGTACATAGAAGTGCAATATAATATGAAACTTCCCCACCTGCAGTTTGGAGCAGTGGAGGCTGGTGGCCCGCATTGTGGTGGGGCTGTGCACCCACTCTGAGTTTCCGTCAGAACCGGCCAGAATGCTAACGGAGCTATCCAAGGTGCTAAATCTATTTTGGTGATAGGGTCCAGCACTTTGGATAGCTCCTTTAGCATTCTGGCTGAAATGCAGAATGGATTTACACACCCACCGGAATCGGTGCCACCAGCCTCCACTGGTTTGAAGTGGTCTGTTCCACTCTAGCACCTCAGGATTCTGCCCCTCATTCTGTTGCATATGCAGACCAGGCCCAAGGCAATTGGAACCGAATAGATACTAACTTAAAAAGCTCTATGAAGAAGAACTTATGCTCTTGCCTGGCTTACTGTCCGGGCTAATTTGCTGCCTAATGTAATCATAAAAGTGTGAGGCAGTCCCATAAAGTGATGGCATATTTTTAACTGCAAAGAGATTATCGGAAAAGAACCCCTTCTTCCTGCCAATAATTAGGACATTTGGCCTTCATGTATATTTCAAGGGGTTCTTCAATGGAGGTTAATTATTAGAAGCACCTAACAGGTGGGAGAAGGCAAGGCTCTCAGCTTGGAGAAATGGTCAAGGGCAGAGTGAAAAATGCAGAGCCTCCTTCCTGGCCTATTTGAAAACCTTGATTCAGTCTACTTCAGACCAGCTTTAGTGGGATTAACACAAATCTCACCTCGAGGTTGTGAGCTTGGCTGGGCTCCAAGCCCAGCAGAAGCTGCCCCACCACGTGCTCCCCCGTACTGAGCAAAGCGCAATGTATTCATTACTGGAAGTAATGCTAAAATAAGAAATATGCTGTGGGGAGAGCAGAACTAGGCAAGTGTTTCTTTGGGTGCTTAAGGGCACAATCCCATGCATGTTTAGACAGAAAAAAAGTCCTACAACTCCCAGCATGGCTGGCTGGGGAATGCTGGGAGTTGTAGGACTATTTTTCTGCCTAAACATGAATAGGATTGCACCTTTAGGCTCTCTGTACAACCTTTGGTGCCAAAGCTGAGGCAAAGGAAAAGGAAGGAAAGATTCTGAGTCAGGATGGGGGAGAAATTCCTTCAGTTTGCATTTTAATACAAACATTTCAGTGGGAGCATACCTATTCTTGTACTTTCTAACCACTATGTGAACATTATTCTTTGGAATTTGCTTTCTTCTGAGTTTCACAATACAGTTCTCTGATTTAAAAAATACGTATACTAAAAATACAGTATTCAAAAATGCATTATACTGGGAAAATTGCCTGCAAAAATCTGTATATTACAGAAAATATACATGCATGTAGTAGGAGAAATTGGCACAAAATTCTCATGAATTTTCATCCAAACTTTTTTTTTAAAAAAAAATTCAAAGATCAGGGCAAACCAAACTTAAGACTGGAGAAATTCTCGAAGATTGATATGAACCGAACAGAAGACTGGGAACATGAGAAATTGAGAGAAAACAACATTGACGGATTTGTCCATCCCTACTACGAGATACACTGTACTTGTAACACCTCAAGGCGGTGATGCAGGATGAAATGTTGTTGACTCCATTCATTCCAGAGACTATTCAGATGTCGGCACAAAACTAGGCTGCTTCAGGATTTTAAGAATTGAATTGTTAGGATATTTATTTATTATATTGATATGGCACCCTTTCTCCAAGGAGATCAGAATTGCATAGATGAGTGTCTCCCTTTCTATTTTATCATCACAGCAAGCCTCTGAGGTAGGTTATGCTGGGAGTTCTACAGTGAACTGAATGGGAATTTGAACCCAGGTCTCCTCATTCCTAATCCAACCTTCTAGGAACTACACCATGCTGGATTAGACCAAAGTTCCATCCAGTCCATTACTCTGCCTCTAAAGAGTGACCAGCCATCACAGACAGAACTTTCATAGGGTGGCCAGGTGTCCTACTTTACAGAGAACAGTCCTCTATTTTAGACAGCTGGCAGAGGACAGACCTCTATTTGAAGGTGTCCTCTGTTTGAAGAGGCATCTGGTCCAGTCTGATTTTAAAGTCAAAGAACCATAAGGAGGAAGAGCAGGGACCTTGAAGTTGTCCGTCAACAGTTAGCACCTGACGGCAGGCTGAGCAGGAACACAATACAATGTGTTCCACTATGGTGAGATGTATTGTATTTCTATTTAAATCATATTATTTCTAAATTTGCACCTATACGTATCAATTTGCAAATTATATGCAAATTGGTGTCCTCTTTTGTCCTCTTTTTGCGTGATGCGTTTCCTCTTTTTTGCCGATGTGTAAAGTCGGACACGACTGAACGACTGAACAACAACAACAAAAGTGTCTAGCTTAGTTTCATATAATCTCAGGCCACCTCAAATGCAATGCTTTTTCAATGCATTTGAAACTTAGCTGCCACTTATCAAGGTTCTGTTGGTGGTAGACATGCATATGCCTTACTTGACTTCTCTGCAATTGATTGCCACACCCTTTGACCATCAGCTGAAGACTTCCACTGAAAACCATTATATTTGAGGTGATGTGAGGAGATATGGAAGTTCAATCCATGGCTTTCTATCTGTGTTGGCTCATTCAGGCATCATGTAATGTTGCAATGATCAAGTTATGCACGTACATGCATGGTCTTGGCTTGAGATATATCATGTAGGTACCCTCGTGTTGTTCTGATCAATTTGACCTGCGCTATTGTAACAAGAATGAAAATGCTCTTGGTCTCTCTCATGGCTTATAGTAGGAAGCTCAGCCTAGAGACTGAAAAATATACACCCAGAAAGAAAGAATCTCTATAATATAACATATTCATATGATCAACCAAATACAATCCCACTTCAAGGTACTTTTACCGTCACATGAAAGTACTTTACAAGGAGAATAGAACCTGATCCATAGCAACTACATCCTAAATTTATACTTTTACAGTTAGGTTTGTTGATCAATAGGAGACTCCCAGAGCTAGTCCACAGAAGGCTGTCGGTGCCATAAAAAACCAACACCTGCTAACTCTAATTCACAGTTGGAGAAGGGACGGTTAATCAAATGACTTAGTGCAATGACCCAGAGATACCAATAGATCACAATTGGGTGTTTTTTTTTTGTTTTTTTTAAAGAAGGCTTCATGGAAAGACATAACTGATTACAATCCAATCAAGTTAAAGCCACTTCCACAAGTCAATGCAATCTCTTTGCCTCAATGAAAGAATTACATTAGCACTCAATAAATCCTTGCTAAGATTACAGTGGCCTGTAATTTAATGACTCCATATATTATACTGTGCTGCAATGCCCAGATTATGGATACAAAATAGGAGACAGAGTCCGGATAATTCTCATTCCAAAAAATATTAACCTCTTGCATTTATGTGCATAATGAGTAGAAGTGTGAAAGGTGCACACACCATCCCTGTCTGAAGCCTTTTCTGATATTGCACAATGACTTTTGCACTGGAGACTCCCATTTCCTTTGTTTGGCCTATAATGACAGCATAAGCATCCAGTCTCTGGACCTTAGCCATTGGAAAGATATTCTAGCCAAGAACTCTGCAGAATACTAATGCTGAGAGCAAACAACACTGCAATTTAAAAAAATCATTTCACATTTCCCTCATCTTGGAGTTTTCATTTAAGTGACCCAAAAGCAAGCTCAAAAACTATTAGAGAAAGAAAAAAGAAAAGAAAAAAGGAGCACAGGCTGAATTCATATTGTCTCAAACTCGGTAACATGGGAGCGCTTAAGTCAATGGTGTTGCCATCCCTTTCTTCCATGCAAACTCCAATTTTGCCATTCATGTTCACTGAATTTTATGGGACCTGAGAAGTCGAAACCTTTAAGGGTAGCTCCACCATCAGGGGTGCAGAACCTCTTTCACCCAAGGGCTGAATTCCATTTCATGGTGGGTGGAGCCAGAGGGAAAAGACGGTGGAGCCAGAGGGAAAACGGTGGAGTAGAAAATGCCAGCATATTGTAGCTTAAATCTCTTACTGCCAGTAACTAAACCTTAAGAGATGCATTTCAACCTTTTAGAATGAGGGAAATACTGCACAATAGCTAGGAAACCACCCAACAATCAGTGGCTAGCAGAAGGGGTGGGGCTTGGGGAGGGGGTAAGGCATTTGGGGGAATCTCTGAGGGCCAGATTGGGACCCTCAGAGGCCTGGATTTGGCTCCCAGGCCTGAGGTTCTTCACTCCTGTCCTACATCATCCACACTCCTCCCCAGAACCAGAACCAAGTAAGCTGTGCTCATTGGGCACAGGGATGGTACGGGTGGTGAGAGGAGCCATGGTGACAGCACCACCAGGTGGGGGCTGAGCTCAGAATTCCTCATGCAATGCTGCTGCCACTATCAGTCACTCACCCCCCGCCCCTGAGCATAGCTTACCTGGTCCTTGCAGCAGCAGCAGTGACAGGAGCTTAAAGTAGGAGCCAAGGTCATGACAGCAGCAGGTTGCCGCCATTTTAAATCCTTGAAAATGAAATGCTAGATGTGAAGGACAGGTGGAGAATGTGTGAGTGACTGGCAGTGGCAGCAGCAGGCACATGGGTGGGGGCCATAAAAGGTGGCAATTTGCTTGCCTGCTTCAGGCAGAGGCATGGCCTGGGCTGGCCTGGGCTTTTGCCCTTCTCCTGGTCCATAGGAGTCCTTGGTGGAAGATTGGTATAATAAGAGAACAAGCCAATTTCTAGGACACATGCAACAGGAAAATATTGAAAAGCTCAATCTGCCAAGATTCCATCAGCAAGAACAAGAACAGCAATAATAGTAACAATAATATACTTTTTTCAGGAGGGATGATCACTCACGCTAGGACAGGCATCTTCTCCTTGTTGTCCCACCAAAATATACAAGGTATCATTCTTCTGGAGTTTAAATATCCCCACCACATTCACACCATGTGACCTCATTATAGTGTTCTTCCCTTTGCCACCAGCTGCCCCATAGCCTGAGATGCTGCAAGTAAAAGAAAAGAAAGAAGAAGCCAAAGGGCATAAGTGGAATAAATCTGGCCCAACAAATGCAATTGGAATCATTTATTCGGAGCACAGAATAACCTTGCATTCCCTGGTGCAGAATTTTTCAGACAGTTCATTTTCCCAACCATTTTTTTCTAATTTACTAAGCTGTTCATCTTGGCTCTGCCACAGTGCTGAGCTTAATAATACCTAGACGCAGTGCCCTTCCAAGCCAGCTAGATCCAAGCAAAGGCTTGGCTGTGTCAGAGTGGCTGCAGAGCTCCAAGTGGCTCACAAACCAGAGGGGAGTCTTGGAATCTGACCTGACGATGTTCATGTGTCACTTTCTGTAACCCAAGCAATCATTCCTCAATAAGGCAGCCTGGACACAAGAGAGGAAGTGATAGCCACAGGATAGGGTCCGATGAACAGATGCTGCAAGGAGCAGGAGCCATTGAGCTGATTTTCAGCAGGAAACTATAATGGCTAATGAGGTGCGCTATTGAGCAAGGCAAGCTGGCAGGGCTTATTGGCTGCAATTAGGGGCCATATTTTTCCATGTATGAGTAGATTTTGCATATAAGCAATAAAGCCAGAAACCCAGAGAGATGCTGTTAGTGCCTCATTCACCAGCTGTGAAGAAAGCGGAGCAGCAAACCCTGGTCACGGCTACTCCACGTTTGTCAAAGCCAATGGGTACGAAGAGGTTGTTTGTTCTGCCATCAACAACAGGCTGCAGATTTGCACAGTTCCTACAAGCACTGATGGCCATCTTGTCAGCATGAGTAGAAGTTGCTGAAATAACAGGAATACATAAAATGGCCCTCTCTATGGGCTCTGTGCATCTAGAAATAGGAATCCAGTTCTGCAAAAGAGACTTGCACTTTGGCGTTGTTGTTGCTATGTTTAACATTGAGTAGCAGGGGGTGAACTTTTAAATGTGATGTTATTTGGTGTGTTAAAGTTTGGGAGAGAAGAGAATACAAAGCAAAAAGAAGCAATGCACAATCCATGGGAAACAGAGACACCAAGGCAATTGTATGGGGCCCCTTTTCCAAGCTTGTATTGTTAAGAGCAAAAGAGAGTCACTTTCACTTAAAACCTTTACATTTGCAGAAGGTTATTTATTTATTTATTTAGGATCTGAGGTGAGCAGGCAAGGGCACTTTCTTACATGATGTTTGCGCTCATTTTTCAATACCTGAATACAAAATACGTTCAGTTATGAAGTGCACACACATTTGCTTTTGAAATGCATGGGTGGGGATGGGAACGGGGGGAGAAATAGATTGTTTCCTGCTCACAACTTCTGTATAACTTGGAGGAAAAAGCCAAAATGCCCATGTGTGACCAACTTCGTAATTTACAGGTTTTTGTATTAAGTTTGCATTACGTTTTTATTGGTATGTGCACGGAATGTGTGTAGATCTGTCATTCTTAGAGTAGACCAATTGAAATCAACAGGGTGTAAGCGAATCCCAACTAACTTAAGCCTCATTTATTTCAATCCGTCTACTCTATACTACTCTGTGTATAACTAAATCTGATTCCAACCCAGAACTATACGTAGGGGGCACAGTTGAGAAAACAAATGGTTTTATACAGTGAAGCTAAAAGACAAGAGATTACGATTCATGATCCAATCAGAGCTCAAGGCCAACCACAATACCCAGTACCAGTTGACACAAGCATTTTATTCTAGTCCTCTAATGTCTGGCCCATGCATGGGACACACGATGCACACCCCAACCCATTGTGCTGACACTATTTCTACCTCAATATTTTTGTGGCTACTTTTTGTCCACATACATATAGAGGAGCAGAACTGTGAATTACCATGCGATTGATGTTTAAACCTCTGTTGCTTCACACCATCAAAGGTGTATATGCAGTCAGTGGAGACAGAAAAGAAAAGAAAAGAAGGGAAACTGAAATGGCCATTTCCCTGGCAATTGGAGCTGTATGTGTCCTATACTCATGTTACAGACTGAACATATATGACCTCACAAACTCCTCCTGCTTCTCCCACAATTGCAGTTGTGTGTGGCACTTGGATTGCATTATAAACATGGTAGATACTACACCGCATTCATTCGTGTGTGCTGCCACAGAAACAATTGCATTTTGAAAAAATACCAGCATGGTGGTGCCTCACACAGAAAGAGGCTCTAGTGTAGCTCCTCCCCCAGACTCATCCTTTTCTTGAGATTGTTGCTATTCTACTCTTCTATTCTCTCTCATCTTCTCCCAGCAAAATCAATTCAGAGACAAAAACCTTTCAAACCAGAGAACTTTTGGTTCCATTCACCAACTAGTGAGGGAGAAAGGAAGACTAATAGACAACGGAAGCAATCTTACACCCACTTACCTGAGAGTAAGCCCCACTAAACACCATGGAACTAATTTCGGAGTAGGCATGCATAGGATTGTGCTGCAAAACACTGGAAGGGGTTATTAAATATGTGCTGCTCTGGATCTTTGAAGGTAAAGCCCCGTCTCTGGCCATGGAGCTTAGGACTCGGCTCCAGGCCCTCCATCTTGATGTAACAGGATGAGACACCCTTGCTCTGATCGTGGGAACTGGTCTTGCCCTTTATGCCAGACCTGCAACAGCCAGTGCTATCGTGGCACTGAAAACAGAGATACCTCAGTGGATTTCAGTGCCATGCAAGGCGTGTGTGCGTGGGGGGAGGGAGGGGGTTGTTATTGCAAAAAGAGTGTAGTATGGATTTTTAGGGCATTTTGGAGGTATGTTGTCAAGCAGAACTCCATCACCATTACCAAAATAGCGTCCCGTAAATGATCAGGTATATTCTACTTGGTTGTGGGTGACTGCTAAACCCACATTTACTATGACACACGATCTGCATAGGTGGTTTTATGGCTAGTCACATGTGTGACATCAAGGTGCTTAGGATGGGGTTAGCCCTCAACATAAACATACACATACACACACCATAAGCTGCCAGTGTTCTGTATGAAACTGCTAATTGGTGCTCCAAAGCATGTAGTCAGAAGACACAAAATACCAATTGCCCATAGGCAGTCCAATACCTGCCTTTCAAATTCCTGGCTGGAGCTGATGGGAGTAGCAGTCCAACCTATCTGGAGGGCACCAGATTGGGGAAGGCTGTATTGGACACTTTTCCTTTGGAGGAACTACCCACAAAACCTGTCACATGGACAGCTATTGGATAACCAATACGCAATCCTCTTTTGACACAACTCTGCATATAATATACTTTATGGACACTGCCAAAGACCACAACTCTTCAGCCAATACAAGTAAGGAAGCTAAGCCACACACGACTCGCAAGGTAACAACCACAACAACCGAAGGTTGCTGGCCAAATTGGCCTAGGGAAAGTCCCTTCCCAAATCAAAAAGGCATTAATGGTGGCTGCTCTCAGTGCAGGGATGCCAACTCAAATTACTGTGCTTGTGTGATATCCCAAGAAAGCTGGTATTGCTTGGCATTGAGCATAAGATTGCTATGCCTTGCTAGCACAGGGGATGTTGTATGACCCATCACAACCCTAAAACAAGGGGCACTAATTAGTTAAACACAAACCACAAAATGCACAACATCCCATAAAAGGGGAGTCGGTATATTGATGACCTGTAACTTTTGATCTACTTGCGAACGTATCATAGAATAAAATCAGCCCAAGGATACTGGTGAATTTTGTTTCTTCCTCAGGCATTAACATTAAAGAAATGAGACTTCTGTGCATATAATTTACTGCTCCTCTCTTTTACTTTGGGGTAATATTTTATATGCGTACATACTATATGCCAGCCTTGAAAAATTCTTCTCACCCATTCCCCCACAGGCAAGTCATTCTTTTCTGGGTGAGTGAAACATCATTAGTTTTTTCATTATCATCAATCGCCCTGAAAATGGGCAGGCGAACAGATTTGGTGCCTCTCCTAGTCAATTTCAGTAGGCTTCTCCTCTTTGTGTGGCTGTAATACTGAGTCACTGAGGGCGGCTCAGAATCCAATGTCTGTAGTGTAATGCCATTTTTTTCTCCCAATCAAAACGGGAAAAGTAAACATAAAAGCAACACAAGCTCTGTATTGCGTCTCACATATTTAAGCTCACCATTATGGTCTTCAGCCACAAGCTCTGCATGAAATCAGTGGCACACTCACATCACTTCAATTAAACTGTATAAAATTCAATGCCTAGATTCCCAGTTTCACTGGAGAAAGTGATTAGTTATATGATAGAGTTCACAGTAGGGATGGGAGAAAGTTTGCTTTGTGGTTTTAATTTTTGTGAACCACCCGAAGAGCTTCAGCTATTGGGTAGTATAGAAATAAATAAATAAGTTTCATCCACATTTCTACATGAACAGATCTAATATGCAATTCCCAGGCTAATATGCTGATCGGGGCAACTACATACAAAAATGTGTATATTGGGAAAAGATGCATACAGAAATGCATATATCAAAAGGGGGGGATTGCGTACAAAATACTGTGTTAGGGGAAATTATATATAAATATATATGCCAATTTTCATGCATTCAAAAAAAAATTATAGACTGATGCAGAAATTGGACAGAAATAGACTGATTTGTCCAATCAGTACCAATATGCATATGAAAGGCATGTTGTTGTTGTTCAGTCGTTCAGTCGTGTCCAACTCTTCGTGACCCCATGGACCATAGCACGCCAGGCCTTCCTGTCCTGTGCTCTCTCCCGGAGTGTGCTCAAGTTCATATTCATTGCATGGGTGATGCTATCTAGCCATCTCATCCTCTGCTGTCCCCTTCTCCTTTTGCCTTCAGTCTTTCCCAGCATCAGGGTCTTTTCCAGAGAGTTTTCTCTTCGCATTAGGTGGCCAAAATATTTGAGCTTCAGCTTCAGGATCTGTCCTTCCAATGAGCACTCAGGGTTGATTTCCTTTAGGATTGACTGATTTGACCTCCTTGCAGTCCAGGGGACTCGTAAGAGTCTTCTCCAGCACCACAGTTCGAAAGCATCGATTCTTCGGCGCTCAGCCTTCCTTATAGTCCAGCTCTCACAGCCATACATTACTACTGGGAAAAACATAGCTTTGATTAGACAGACCTTTGTCGGCAAGGTGATGTCTCTGCTTCTTACTATGCTGTCTAGGTTGGCCATAGCTTTCCTCCCAAGGAGCAAGCGTCTTTTAATTTCATGGCTACAGTCACCGTCTGCGGTGATCTTGGAGCCCAAGAAAGTAAAATCTGTCACTGCTTACATTTCTTCCCCTTCTATATGCCAGGAAGTGATGGGGCCAGATGCCATGATCTGAGTTTTTTTAATGTTGAGTTTCAAACCAGCTTTTGCACTCTCCACTTTCACCCTCAACAAGAGGCTCTTGAGATCTTCTTCACTTTCTGCCATTAGGGTGGTATCGTCTGCGTATCTGAGGTTGTTGATAATTCTCCCGGCAATCTTAATTCCAACCTGTGATTCATCCAACCCGGCATTTCTCATGATGTACTCTGCATATAAGTTAAATAAGCAGGGTGACAATATGCAGCCTTGTCGTACTCCTTTCCCAATTTTGAACCAATCGGTTGTTCCATGTCTGGTTCTGACTGTTGCTTCTTGACCCTCGTACAGGCTTCTCAGGAGACAGGTAAGGTGGTCTGGTACTCCCATCACTTTAAGAATTTGCCACAGTTTGTTGTGATCCACACAATCAAAGGCTTTAGCGTAGTCAAAGAAGCAGAAATAGACATTTTTCTGGAATTCTCTTGCTTTCTCCATGATGCAGCGAATGTTGGCGGTTTGATCTCTAGTTCCTCTGCCTCTTCAAAACCCAGCTTGTACTTCCGGTAGTTCTCGGTTCACGTACTGCTGAAGCCTAGCTTGTAGGATTTTGAGCATAACCTTGCTGGCATGTGAAATGAGCGCAATTGTGCGGTAGTTTGAACACTCTTTGGCGTTGCCCTTCTTTGGAATTGGAATGTAAACTGACCTTTTCAAGTCTTGCGGCCATTGTTGAGTGTCCCAAATTTGTTGGCATATTGAATGCAGCACTTTAACAGCATCATCTTTTAGGATTTTAAATAGCTCAGCTGGAAGACTGTCATCTCCACTAGCTTTGTTGTTAGTAATGCTTCCTAAGGCCCACTTGACTTCACTTTCTAGGATGTTCGGCTCAAGTTCACTGACCGCACTATCATGGCTATCAGGGACATTCAGATCTTTCCTGTATAGTTCTTCTGTGTATTCTTGCCACTTCTTCTTAATCTCATCTGCTTCTGTTAGGTCCCTGCCTTCTTTGTCCTTTATCATGCCAGTCTTTGCACAAAACGTTCCCTTGAGATCTCAGATTTTCTTGAAGAGATCTCTAGTCTTTCCCATTCTCTTGTTTTCCTCGATTTCTTTGCATTGTTCATTTAAGAAGGCCTTCTTGTCTCTCCTTGCTATTCTCTGGAACTCTGCATTCAGTTGGATATATCTTCCCCTTTCTCCCTTGCTTTTCGCTTCCCTTCTTTCGTCAGCTACTTGTAAAGCCTCATCAGACAGCCACTTGGCTTTCTTGCATTTCTTTTTCTTTGGGATGGATTTCGTTGCTGCCTCCTGAACAATGTTACGGACCTCCGTCCATAGTTCCTCAAGCACTCTGTCTATCAGGTCTAATCCCTGAAATCTATTCCTCACCTCCACTGTGTATTCATCAGGGATATGATTGAGGTCATACCTGAATGGTTTAGTGGTTTTCCCTACGTTCTTCAATTTAAGCCGAAATTTTGCAACAAGAAGCTCATGATCTGAGCCACAGTCAGCTCCAGGTCTTGTTTTGACTGACTGTATAGAGCTTCTCCATCTTTGGCTGCAAAGGACATAATCAATCTGATTTTGATATTGACCATCTGGTGATGTCCATGTGTAGAGTCATCTCTTGTGCTGTTGGAAAAGAGTGTTTGCTATGATCAGCGTGTTCTCTTGGCAAAACTCTATTAGCCTTTGACCTGCTTCATTCTGTACACCAAGGCCATGCTTGCCTGTTATCCCGGTGAGTTCTTGACTTCCTACTTTAGCATTCCAATCCCCTATGATGAAAAGGACATCTTTTTTTGGTGTTAGTTCTAGAAGGTGTTGTAGGTCTTCATAAAATCGATCAACCTCAGCTTCTTCGGCCTCAGTGGTTGGGGCGTAGACTTGAATTACTGTGATGTTGAATGGTTTGCCTTGGATTCATACTGAGATCATTCTATCATTTTTGAAATTGTACCCCAGTACTGCTTTTCCCACCCTTTTATTGATTATGAGTGCTACTCCATTTCTTCTAAGGGATTCTTGCCCACAGTAGTAGATATGATGGTCACCTGAATTAAATTCGCCCATGCCTGTCCATTTTAGTTCGCTGATTCCCAAGATGTTGATGTTCAATCTTGCCATCTCATGTTTGACCACCTCCAGCTTACCTTGATTCATTGATCTGACATTCCAGGTTCCTAAACAATATTGTTATTTGCAGCATCAGATTTTCTTTTCACCACCAGACACATCCACAGCTGAGTGTCCTTTCGGCTTTGGCCCAGCCGCTTCACTCTTTCTGGCGCTACTTGGAAATACCCTCTGCTCTTCCCCAGTAGCATATTGGACACCTTCCGACCTGAGGGGCTCATCTTCCAGTGTCATCTCTTTTAGCTTTGTGTTACGTTCCATGGGTTTTTCTTGGCAAGAATACTGGAGTGGGTTGCCATTTCCTTCTCCAGTGGACCACATTTTGTCAGAACTCTCCGCCATGACCTGTCCGTCTTGGGTGGCCCTGCACGGCATAGCTTATGGCTACACTGAGTTATGCAAGCCCCTTCGCCACAACAAGGCAGTGATCCATGAAGGGGCTTGTGTAACTCAGTGAAGCCATAAGCTATGCCGTGCAGGGCCACCCAAGATGGACAGGTCATGGCAGAGAGTTCTGACAAAATGTGGTCCACTGGAGAAGGAAATGGCAACCCACTCCAGTATTCTTGCCAAGAAAAACCCATGGAACGTAACACAAGGCTAAAAGAGATGACACTGGAAGATGAGCCCCTCAGGTCGGAAGGTGTCCAATATACTACTGGGGAAGAGCAGAGGGTATTTCCAAGTAGCGCCAGAAAGAGTAAAGCGGCTGGGCCAAACCCGAAAGGACACTCAGCTGTGGATGTGTCTGGTGGTGAAAAGAAAATCCGATGCTGTAAAGAACAATATTGTTTAGGAACCTGGAATGTCAGATCAATGAATCAAGGTAAGTTGGAGGTGGTCAAACATGAGATGGCAAGATTGAACATCGACATCTTGGGAATCAGCGAACTAAAATGGACAGGCATGGGCGAATTTAATTCAGGTGACCATCATATCTACTATTGTGGGCAAGAAAGTATGAAAGGCATACTTTAGGTTTAAATGCATATAAAAGGCATCCTGTAGGATAAAAGGTGTACAAAAATGCATATTTTGTGAAAAATACATTCAAAAATATTTAAAAAAATGTGCATTCACAAACAGATGCGAAAACAGGACAAAATGGCCTTATGAATGAACACAAGTGAAACTGACACTGATCCGAAATAGGTTGATGTACCTATCTCTACTTCCAGGTGTCCTGACCTTATTGACTCTCCCTTTCAACTTCCTTTTTACAAATCCCCTCATTTCGCACTAGTCCCTGGGCACCATTCAGGATTGAGTCAGGCTGTCTCCCCTTTGATCAATTCCATGATCAATTTTTATAAGGCAAACTTCTTTGGGATATCTAGAAATATTCTAGAAACTCTAGACATTGCTTATTTAATTCCTTGAGCAACTGCACATTCTCATCTCAGTCAATCTAAGTCAGAGGCTTCACTGTCACAAGGACAATACAATAAAGATTACAAATGTAGGACTCACTCATGCCTTTGCATGCCTGCTAAAAATGTAATGCACAGATTGCTGACCCACAAATCCTAGCCATGGCCAGATCTGCAGAGCTCTGGGATTAGTTTTAGGACATGGAACTGGCTATGGATGAAATCTATGGGTCAACAGTTCACACATTATATTTTTCAATGAGTCTACTATGCAAAGAAGCAAGTGATTTTTTGCCTTTGTAATACCTGGTACATTCCAGTTCCAGTCCTTGGTGGAATGGGAGGGTTTTTTGAGACACATTGAGAGACAGTCACTTCATTATTACTTCTTGTATTCCAGGGCTTAGCCCTGGCTTGGAACATAGGATTCAGAGATAACGCTTGGGAAGTTCTCTGAAACTAATGGAAATAACAGAAGAACCCTTACCTGTATGTATTGGTGGCAGGCACCCTCCACACCTGTATACCTGGGAAACTGTCCTCCGTCCCTACTACTACACTGAGGTTGGCATTCCTATAGGCATCGTTACATTGAGTCTGGGTGGGCCCTTGAGGTCCACTGGCACCACAAGTAGTAAATAGCCAATTATCTGAAAGAGAAACATGCAAATATATGCTGAGTAGTGAATACATTCTTAATCTGGTTGTTTTCTTTGCCTCACATTATGGAAGAGTCTGCATAAACCACCACTGAGGGAAAAACATCATCATCGCCATAAGCACCATCATATATTCTAATTCCAATTCAATTCTCCAAGTGCTGTCACTTATGTGGCCAAAATGGCAGCACCCGCGCAGAACAGGGAGGTTTACAGAAATACAAAACATCTTTAGGAAGCAAACACTGAAGTTGGGCTGCAGGGTGGGGACTCAAAAAAACACCTCAATGAAGACTGAGCATGCCCAGTAGCCATGGAATACTTGACTGTTGAGAGGAAAACACTGAAAACCAGGGTGAGCAGGAATGGAATAGAGTGTCTGGAAGCATTCCATTTTGTAATATTTTGTTTCCGGTCCCCTTTGTTAGAATATTATAATCATCTCACAGTCCTATAATGCTCACCTAAACATGCAGTCTACAGCGAACACCATATTAGTCACTATTTGAAGACATGGAGAAAAGAGACATAATAGCAATTGCACCTAAAATAATAGACAAATAATTGTAACAAAGACCTCACTATCCTGATACATAGACACACTGAAGAAACTAAGGCAAACTGAAACAAGAACCATCATTACTAGAATTTTTTTTCTTGACATAATATATAAAGATGTCTAATATTTATGGAGAAATTTTATATAGCATAACTGATTTGCCACATATTTCTGGAACACCTTGTTTTTAAATAATGAACAAAGCAACACACTATAATATATATCACCATAAATAATGAAATGAGCAGTATTCCCCAGCAGAAGCTTAGACTCTTAATAGGTATTGCCTGTGTTCCAAGGCATGGTGTGAAGGTACATGATGCCTCAAATCTTGCTGAAACCAAGCAGATCCTCTGGTCAGTGGACTGGTAGAACACCACCTGTGGACCATATATATATGCCATCTTGAGCTCCTTGAAGGAACAGCAGTATATAAACATTGTTGAGAAAGATGTTCCTGATACCAAGCCTTGGAAGTAGTTATCAATGTCTCTGCTTCACAGGGCAGCTGATTTTGTTGTGAAGGCCTGAAGCAGAGATGGATGGAACCATCTGATTCTGCTCTAGAAGAGATTTGGCACATTTTTCATTGAGTGACAAACTTTTGTGCCTCCCTTCTGCATTTTGGTTTGGATTGTGGAATCGCCAGCCCTACTGCCAAACGTATTGGGATATAATGGGGTCTTGTAGAGGCTGCAGTTTAAGAGGCTCTTGCAATGGGGTAGCCTAACCATGAACGTGCAGAAGAGGCCTTCTGTAACAGTTTGGCATAATGACATCATTATGATATATCAGCAGAGGAGCCCACAGCGCATGCACAGCAAGGCCTAATATATCACAAGAGCTCCTGGAACTACAATGGATCCTGAGAAGTCCTACCTGCTTAGGTGTGGTTTAGCAACTAGCACAACCACAGCTTCAACTGCATCCCCTGAATGCAGTCCTCTGTTCCACAAAACAGTGAATTTTGAAGCCCTAGGAGCTGCTGGTAATGCTACAGGGCAGCTTATCCTAAAGTAAGTGCTAGGATGCAAGGGGGAGAGCTAGTTCTGGAGTTAGAGCCTTATTTTTGGGCTAGGTAGCTCGTAGCATGAAGTCATAAAGCAGGAGTGCAGAGCCTCAGGTCTGGGAGCCAAATCTGGCCCTCTGGGGGTGCCCAGAAGGCCATGCCCTTTTTCCCTGCTCCCAACCCCTTCCTCTAATCACCAATGTTTTGGTGGTTTTCCAGCTTTTGTGCAACTTTCCCCCCATTTTAAAAGGCTGAAACGCCTCTCCTAAGGCTTAGTTATCAGCAGTAAGAACTTTACACTAAAATATGCTTGTATTTCTGTCCCAGCTTCTTTTGTCTTTGCCCTACCCACCACTGGACTGTGGCCCCCAAGAGCTTCTCTGGAAAGGAATTTGGCCCTTGGGCTGAAAGAGGTTCTGCACCCCTGTCATAAAGGATTTAATCCTGATCTATAATATGAATAAAATTTTTGCATTCACTTTACTGAGATGTCAAAAGCACTCATGAAGTTCCTATTTTCATAATGCCTTGGAGGAAGAAATGAGAAACCAAAAGGGAGAATCTACAGAATTTCAAATTAATGGAGTAAAGATCCCAAAATAGAATGTTAGTTACACTTCCTACATAAACCTTTCCTTAGTCATCCTGATAGTTCTGAAAACTATGATCACCCACAGAAACCTATGTACATCAGCTTAATTGCTAATAAGAGAATGGAGAGTCGTCCTGCCAGCAATCCCAGTGTCTGAACACTTTGCTATCCCAGTAGACTTGTGCCAGATGCAATGGAGCATATGTTGAATAAAATGAGCAGGCAAAAACCTCATAACAGGAATAATAAGAAACAGTACTGATATCTCTGGTGAAAAATTAAATGTACTTCTGCAGGTGGGAGCAGGTGACCTTGAAAGAACTAAAAAAAATAAAAAATAAAGATCACATAGTGAGAGGAAAGATTAAATAGGAAAAATGAAGGTGTGGAGAAAAATCCCCATATCTGGTTGAGAAATAATGGCAATTTAGTTTCATATACCAAGTATACCAAACTATTTCCTATATCAAGAGCCCATCTCTCATCCTGATTCACTTTCTGACATTGCTGAAAACTGTCACTGGACAAAGGAGGAAGAAAGTACATTTGGGTGCACAAGGATGAGATAAAAGGCATACGGTGCCCTTCAAATTCATGAACTGCATTGATCAACAGATGTATGACCTTCAGCCAAAGATATCTTAAATTATTATTTTTTACCTATCTGAAAGGTGAAAGTGGCAAGGAATCTGGAGCTATTAAGGCAGCTCTTTGACTCCTTTGGATTATGATCAAGAAACCACCACTACCACCAGCACCGATGTCCCTCTACCCACCCAGAATGACCAAGAAGCGGCTGATGCTGTGTCATTGTTGGATGTCTGATCAGGACCTGGTGTCAGAGCATGGGGCAGCATTATCCTATGTGCCATCGCTAGGACTCCGCCTCCTAATCTGATTAGCTGCTGCCTCAACACAGTAGGTTCATAGAATCAGACAATTATTCTTACTCCTTTTCACTTGCCATTGTGTAACGGCCTATTTTGTTTGTTCTTCTGGAGATGCCTCTCAAGGGATGTAATTGGAGAAAGCAAACCCATTCTTGACTCCTTTACCCCAATAAGGCAGAGGGTACTCAACATTTAACAAGTTAAAAATGACTCTTATATCTCTTGGACTGACATTTCCATTCACTTAAAAAAAAATGCAGTTATAGATAGAGAGAAGCTAAAGATGATGGCAAGATCATGCGTATGCTTAAAAGAGGTGGCAGCACTTGACAAGAGGAAACGTTAGGCAGAAAATAATGTTTTGGGTAATTGCACTTTTAGAAAAATGGAACTGAGCCCAAATGACAAAAACTAATCAAGTTATAACAAAGAATTCAATTCTGCATTCACAGAGAAACTTCACAAGTGCCTCAGATTCTAATTTCAATGTACTTAATTTATTTAATACATTTATATCTTGCCTTTTAGGGTGTAACTCTAGCAGGGCAGCTTACAAAAACGAAGGGATACAATATATAGAAAACATTAAAACATATAAAAAATTGTACCCAGTTATTTGCACTCAAGTCTCATTAATTACAATCCAATTTAGGGCCAAACTAGATCTGATGACAATTGCATGTACTTAAAAAAAAATGGAAATAGCAGCCACTGGGCAACCTTGGAACTGTGGGAAGTGGGGGAAGAGAGTTTAACTCTTCTTCTCCTTGCCACAGTTCCTACAAAAATGGCCTCTCGGAAGCGGTTATTGGCATTTCAAGAGAACCTGCCATTAGTGACAAAGGGGGCTTCCTTTGAAATGCAACTAGCACTAAAATATTCTGAGTGAGACCTTGTTTGAGTTGGGCAACTGGGTTGCTTTCATATCCAGGTGCAAACAATACCCCAATTTTTAGGTTACATTGACACTATCCTTTAGTTTGCTTTGTTTCTCCCCAAAAGCATACAAAGCACCTTTGTATGCTTTTGTTCATTAACCATTCACATTTATTCACTACAATGAACAGGGGTATGTTGTTCATAGGTGGCCACTGATGTCCTGCCTTAGCTAATCTTTCCGAACACAGTCCATTTAATTAGGCTGGGAGCCCTGCCAGCAGAAGTAGTAATGACTGATAATGGCCTCTTCAAGGCCACTTCTACTCACAGCAGGTTGATAAGGGTTGTCTGAAAAGCCAAAAGTCAAGCAGGCCAGAAGTTATGCCAGGCAAAGTTCTGAGCATGGTATCCAGGCAAAGGTGAGGCAAGAGGCAAGTCAGGTGCCGTCTGGAGGTCTAAGAAGGTCCGGTTTCCAAGGAGAAGGTCAGGATCACTGAAGACACATCAACATGGGAAGATGCTATGTTCAGTGGGGAAGCTTAGCCCCTTGGCTTAGCTTTTATAGTAGCTGCAGCCAGGACATGCCCAACTCCCAGCTGTAACTCATCAGCAAGCTTTCTGGCAAAGCTGACTATAAAAAGGAGTCTTCTACAGAGCTGCCTTCCTTGCCTATAACCTGGCACTTTTCAGGAAAGGCTGGGTTTGCTGCCTACATTTCATTCTTCATCACTCTTGAGGGTTGGGTGGTCTTGCCATGTCTGGCTCTGAATCCGAGTCATCCTGGGATGGAAGAAGGAGGGAGGCCCCCATCAGGCATTCCAGGCAGGCCTGCCTCTTCTTCAGTTGCATGACCAATATCCTCCTGCAAAGCTGCCTCTGGAATGTCCTTTGGGAAAGGAGAGCTCTCAAGCTCAGGTCCGGCAAGTTCTTCATTGGAAGAAGATTCTTCACGGGGGGCCATGACAACTGATCCCACCACATGTAGAATGTATCAGAACGTTGTCAGGGTGTCTGTGACCATCTCTAAATGTGGTTCTTGTCCACACCAATTCAAATTCTGACATTTTTTTTAAGTCTTCTGATATTTGTAAACACATAGGTACAGTGTAGGTTTTTACCAGCACTGTTGTCAGAGATCTTATTGAGGGGAGATGCTGGGAACAAAAGTTGGGACCGTTTGGAAGCAAAACATTTGCTCTGCCACTCTGCTGTAGATCTTCAATATGTAATTTCCATTCAGGACATTGACTAGCATAAAAGGTTGAAGAGATGGCAGGAGAGGGGCAGAGGATGACTAGCACAGGACAAGTCATTCACTGGATTGCCTGTTAGGAGTCATAACTTCCTGGGAGACCCACTTGGATATGAAAAAGAACTTGGTAGGAAAAAAGGTGACCTAAGAAAGGGCATGCATTGCAGTGCAAGCAGCACCATCTAATCCTAGTAACAATAATGGATGATGCCGAGAAAAAAGACTAGCATGAACAAATCCACAATGCAGTGAAGTTGAACCATCTGACATAGGAGGCTGGTGGCTCCTATGTCAGTGGGGCACGGAATCCGCTCGGGGTGTCAGTCAGAACCAGTCAGAATCCTAAAGGAACTATCCAAGTGCTGAACCCGCTTTGGGGATAGCTTTTAGCACTTTGGATAGCTTCTTCAGAGTTCTGACTGATTCTGACTGAAACCGAGATCAGATCTACAGCCCTGCTGACATAAGAGCCACCAGCCTCCAGTCAGTGTGGTAACTCGGCTTTGCACATTTGACCAAGTGGAGGGAAATCATCTTATCCTGTGAAAGTGATGGACCAAGGTTACTCTGGGGCGACCGTCGTGGAAGGCTTAGACCAAGGGTGCACAACCTGCAGCTTGCAGGTGGCCCTGCACCACTCTCTGTGCAGCCTGTAGGTGCCCCTCCCACTTTTCCTGCAAAAAGGCCCCTTTCCCTAAGAGAAAGAGACTACTGAATTTGCACTGCTACTGGCAGTGCCAGAACAACAACTCCGATCAGGGTTACCCGAGTGGGGAGGAGGCTAAAGCTTTCTGTCTCCCCTAGTCACTCCAAAGCTGCCAAGATTGCAGCTTTCCTGACGTCAATGTGTTGCTGAGGGAATGAGGCTTTAGTGACCCCAAAGCAGCCCATCCCATGTGTACATGTGCACATGTGTACAGTATGTATGCATGTATTTCTGTGTGTGTATGTTTGTGTATGTAATGTACCTGTGCATGTTTGTTTATATGTCCCAGGGTCTGATGTCATAAAAAAAGAAGAAGCTTGTATATGAATCACAAGTCAGGATCAGTGCATTTGAGAGCCTGTTTGGGAGTGGTGGTTAGGGTGTCATACTAGGACCAGGGAGACCTGGGTTCAAATCCTCACTTAGCCATGAAAGTCACTGAGTCATCTTGGGCCAGTCACCATCTCTCAGCCTAACCTGCTCCACAGGGTTATTGTGAGGACGCAACAGTAGGGCAGAGAGAACCATGTACATACAAATTCAATAAATATGTTTCCTCAGTTGTGTTCTATGGGGCTCTGCCCTTTGTTTCATCCCTTCTGGTTTAACTAGGAGAATTTCTAAACATAACTCCAAAATGGAAGCATGTTTACCATCGCTTCCAGTTCCTTCATCTTGTTTACATCTTCACTGACACCAAACTCCACAAAAAAGCAACATCCTTCCTGTAATCATGCATATGACTGCATCAAGAGTTGTTTGGGGTGGTATTTTACTGATGTGCACATTTGAATCCTGCAGGTTGGTAGGAATCCTGCTCAAGAATGATGCACATTGGTAAACACCAGGCAAAAAGGATCTTGATGCAATTCTATGCCTGAGCACAGCAAGACAGATAAAAATACTGCAATGGGGGTGGGGGAAGCAGTTTACACATGCACTTTGTTAATGAGTGTGCATGTGGGGAGTGGGGAGAAGCAAATGAAAGGACTGACAGATGTGGCAAACTGCATGCGTCCAGCACTCAGTACAAAATTCAGAAATTAAAAAAAAAAACAACACAGAATGATGTAGGATCCCCAATGCATCATGTCCATTTTGGAAACAAGTTCATGAAATCCAGAACTCGCAGGATGGGGAGAATTTCAGAAGCACTCCTAATCAGGAGAAGGAGTGAGGAATAAAAGTTTGGGACAAGTGCTGGCTTTTGGAGAGGGGAAACCATTCTTTCTTCCAGATTCAGAGAGAGATGTGTCCCACCCCCTTAGTTTTATACCACTAAATGTATGTAAAGATGCCATGCAAAAAGTCTCAGTCTGAATATAAACATGAAAGAAAGGCCTGAGCCGCAGACTGATCTAATTCCCCTACCCACCCTGAGTAATTTCCATGAAACTTACATTGATCTAAAATCCTGATTGAATGTATCATTTGCCCGAAGCCTTAAGAATATCAAAACAAATATCCAAAGCTCTTTTAAACACTGCCTGCATTACCTCAGAGGAGGTCATTTCCCGTAAAAATGAATGTTTCTCCTTTGTATATTATTGATTTTTTTCACCCTCCCCTCTAAGGATTGGGGAAAAGAATTCTGCAGGGTGTCACACACAAGCCATTAAAACATCGTACAGATTGGTTTCTACAGGCTGCCACATGTTATGGCAGTTTCGAGTAATTCAATTTGGAGCACAGCTTTTGATCTCCACAGATGAAAGTAGCAGCGCTGAAATGGAACCCTTTAACTAGCTCCAGAGACTGCAGTGTAGCATTTTCCATCTGCAAACAACTGTAATGCTGCTGTGCATTGTATTGGCAAATGCATGGCTCTCCCTTTGTTCTGCAGTGCAGAACACAGAAACACAACACTGGCTGGATAATCTTTTTACCCAGAGCACGCCTGCAAGCAGCAAAGCCCGGTGTAGAGTTTAACATAGTTGCTGAACATAAACTCAGTTGTGGAAATTCTCAAAACACAAGAAGCTGGTGCCTTCACTCTCAACATCACGTGCACAAAAAGGGTCTTGTTCTCTGACGGCTGAGAACTTAGCTCTGAAAAAAAAAAGGGTGCAGGCTAGCCCTATACCAAAAAGCACCTCACTGAGGGATATCTTCAGTGCCCCTTCCATTTGTTTGACTTTTGAATACCTTACTTTAAAAAAAAGTATTTGTTGCCTGTTTTCTGACTATGATGCACAAACTGCATGCATACTTTGTCCCTGTCACATAAGATGATACATTTGCATGCATGGATCTGATCACAATCACACACATGCCAACTGTTTCTTAAATAGGCACCGAGGGTGTACATTTTCCCATGAATTAATATAATCCCCCCCACACACACACACACAAAATGCTGGCCACGCAGATCAGTGCCACTTACTTGACAAGGGAAGAAGAATTGTTTGTACCATTTGTTTCAGCTGCTGAGTACATAGTTGAGTAGACACCCCACTACAGACACTCCCTGAGCACTACTTGCCTGCCCCTAAATCTGGCTTTGCCAACGTGTATTAATGTAAGGTGGCTGAAGCCGATGCCCAAGGACTCCAAAATTACTTGTCCCTTTAGGAAACGTACGATCCAGTCAAGTAGGGAGGGATGGTAGCTCAGTGGTGGTGAACACTTGGTTTCTATGAAGGAGGTTGCAGGTTCAATCCCTGGCATCTCCCGATAGGGCTACGATGAAATCCTGTTGAAAACTTTGAGAGCCACTGCCAGGCAATGTCAGCTCTACTGGGCTAGATGGACCAGTGATCTGACTCAGAATGTGGCAGCTTCCTATGTGCCTAAGTAACTATTGCAGAGGAGCAATCTGTATTTGTTTCCTCTATGCAACGTTCTCCCACAAGGTCCATTGATATGGATAGTTTGGGCAGGCAGCACTTTGGTGGATTGTGATCTCAGGCACTACCAGATGCAAATCTGTGCATATGTCCCACACACCATGGTACATCATTATGGCCTCCTTGTCACTGAGGTGGCAAATCGAACTGAAACTGGGTGTCCCTCTTCAGACTGTTCACATGACTGAATGCTCTGCCATTTGCACGCACAAAATCCCTGCACATAGAAAACTAAATGTCAAATCTAGTCTAGAATGCTGTCTCCCAATGTCTAATGTTCTATGTGGAAAATATATTTTTTTTAATGGAAGTGCGTTTGATAATGAGAGCCAGCAAACCAAAGTAATACAGCCCAAATACAGTGAGATTTAGACCTCTGATACACATACACTAATGGTGTCATCCCATGCATGTTTATATGGAAAAAAGTCCTACAGCTCCCAGCATTCCCAGCATAGCTGGCTGGGGAATGCTGGGAGTTGTAGGACTTTTTTCCCATCTAAACATGGATAGGATTGCACCTTAAATTGCTAAAATCCTAAACACCATCACATGTGCATACTCATGCTCCTGTGTGCATGTATGTATGTTAAAAAGTGCACATTCCCATCAGGTGGCTTGAAACAACATCTGACCAGAGAGATATTGGTTAGTTGCACTCTATTTTCTTTTGCAGGGATGGGGACCGTGTGGCCCTCTAGATGTTGTTCGACTGCACTTCCATTAAAAAAAAAATCTTTTCCACATAGAAAATTAGACATTGGGAGACAGCATTCTAGACTAGATTTGACATTTAGTTTTCTATGTGCAGGGATTTTGTGCATGCAAATTCATCATACCTCACCATTGCCTATTGTGGGCTGATGAGAGGTGCAGTCCAAACACATCTGGGGGGCACACCTTGCCCTCCACTGTTCAATAGCTTTTTATTGTTTTCTTTAAGCATCCTCAGATCTGCAGCTTAAATTTTCTAAAGCAGGGGTGTTGAACCTCAGGCCTGTGGACCAAATCTGGCCCACCTGGGGTCCCAATCTAGGCATCTGAGGTTCTCCAGAGGGCCATGCCTCCTTCCCCTTGCCCTCCCCCTTTCCCCCTATGCATTGATCATTTCGTGGCTTCCTGGCTTTTGCACAGTTCCCCCTCCCCTTCTAAAAAGTTGAAATGCCTCTCCTAAGGCTTAGTTACTGGCAGTAAGTTATTTAAGCTAAAATACCCTGGTATTTTTCACCCCATTTCCCAAAGGCTTCTCTGAAATTGAATTTTGTCCTTGGGCTAAAAGGGGCTCAGTACCTCTCTTATTAAGCCAGTCTCACAGCAATATACATTCAATACATGGTTCATATTTAAGAGGAACTCAAACATCTGGCAATGACAGTGCAATATAACCAATGGAAACACAACCAGTTCTTGGTGGTGCACAGTAGCTGGTTGATAATTCTCTCCCCATGCCACACATATAAAAGTGATACGAAGTAGCTTTATACCAAGCCATGGAGCCCACTTTTGTAAATTTCAGACATCAAAACCACTGCCAAAGTCAGAGGGAGGGAAGCATAAGAACATAGGAGCAGCTCGGCTGGATCAGACCAAATGGTGTTTAGCTAGGGATGGGTGAGAAACTCATTCTGTTGCATACTGAATGCAAATAGGGGAAATCTGACCTCCTGAGCCAGTACATGAGCTGATACAGAGCTGTATCCTAAAATCTGCCCTTTTCTGAGCTTATCAACACAGCTTGTCAGAAAAAAATGTGCAGAAGAATGTGCATATTATTGAAAAATATACTGGAGAAAAGTGTGCAAAAAAATTGCAGTACCTTAGTGAAAAGTACTGTAAAAAAGTGTGTATATGAAAAAATGCACACACAAAAAGCACTGATTTCCATGCAGACCTGATGATGATGCCAAAATGGAATGGAACAAGCTTAAACCTGACAATCCAACCAGTTCTGTGAGAACAAGATTGTCAGATCCATCCATCCCTATTAGTCTTATATCTTATTTCCCACATGGCTAGCGAGAAGCTTCTAGGAAGCCAACAAGCAGAACACAACGGCTATGGTTGTTTCCCCCCCACCACCCAGACAGCAGCTGGTACTCAATATCATCCTGCCTCTTAGCATAGGTACTCCATTTAGCTATCATGGTTAATAGCAACTGACTGGTATGGCTTCCCATTATTCTGAATGTATTTGTTTTTGCAAATCCAAAGTTTAGAGCTTTTCTACACATGGCTCTTAATCTGCTGTTAATCCACCCTACTGTAGAATTGAGGTCTGAGCACTACCTGAAGAGCATTTCCTTTCCTGCTTTTCCACTACATAACCTGTAGGTGGCACTCTGGTATAACAGAATAGCATAAATACACAAGAGGAAATAGTGCTTTCTTTTGCCATCAGAAATAATACCCCTGCTCTAAAAAAACTCTCCGAAAGTGCTCTTCAGATACAGAAGTGAATCTGGAGGGTTACAACATCATCTAAAGAACCTGAAAACAACTGTGATTAAGGAATGACAAGCAATGATAAATGCCTCATGCAGAAAAGCCTGTGGGTCTGCCACACCCTGTACAGAAGAGCCTATACAGTGGTGGGCAACTTAACAGTAGTGTTGGGAATCTCAGTCAGACCTGTGGGAAAAAAAGGCACATATATTCTGCTGGAGTGGAAAGTATTTTTAGTGCTTGCAAATGTGAGCATGGAAGTGTAAGGAGAATGGCAACAAGCATCTTAGCTGTGCCTCACAGGTCTTAGTACATTAACATAAGTAGTTCTGAGCCAGTGGTTAATTAAGCAGATTTACTCAAGAAAAGCTTTTATTAAGACTGGAGAAGATCAAAAGCATAACACCCTTACATGTTTCATAAACTTAGCAGTATCTGGCTTAATACATTCTTAATATATCCCCCTCCCCAATGCAATGCATAATAGAACCTCTGAAATTTTTCTAGAGAGGCTACTGTGTTAGTCTTTTGCAGCCAAAACATGGAAGAGTCCTGTGGCACCTTAAGGATGAACAGAGATATTGTGGCATAAGCTTTCACAGACTAGGTAGCTGTCCCCAGTGTAATGCTTTCCAGAAGTTTTGGACTACAATTCTCAGGATTTCTGAACATTGGCTATGCTGGCTGGGGCTGCTGGGAACATAAGAAGAGCCATGCTGGATCAGACCAAGGGTGTATTTAGTCCAGCATTCTGTTCACACAGTAGCCAACCAGCTGTCAATGGGAACCCCACAAGCAGGACATGAATGCAACATCATCATATAAATAGGCTCACTTCTTTGATACTGGAGGTAGCACATAGCCATCAGGACTAGTAGCCATCGATAGCCTTATCCTCCAGGAATTTGTCTCACCCCCTTTTAAAGCCATCCAAGTTGGTGGCCATCACTACGTCTTGTGGTAGCGAATTCCATAGTTTAACTATGCAATGGAGTTGAAGTCCAAAACATCTGGAGGGCATCTGCTTGGACTAGAGCCTTCTTTTTTATCATGAAATTTGAATGTATTTTGAAATAAAGTTAACAAAATAAAGGCAAGAATGAGGAGGAGGAGGAGGAGGAGGAGGAGGAGGAAACAAGATCACTACAGAAACAAAGGAATTCACTAATTATAATTATTAGTCTATAACCGATATGGACTAGAGTCTTCTTCATCAGTTACATGGTGTATTATCCTCAGTTGTAGGCCATTGATTCATCCCTCCCTCCCTCTTATACCCAATGCAGGTGATCCTGTGCCAGGAAGTGAAAAGGGGCCACCCTTTGGGGATACACAGAAGTATTTGTAAATCAAAAGAAGAATAAATACAATTTATTAATAAATACCTATAATAAATACCTTTATAGCATCATGGGTAAAAGAAAAAAAGGTGCCCCTCTTATTCACCCTCTCCTGAATCTCTCCTTCCCTGTGAACCTCAAAGGGCACTAAAGTTCTTATTCCCAGTTGGAGCCCTGAACAGAAGACCTCATTTCTCCAACTGCATGTATGCGCACACACACATGCAGAGACGTATAGTGGTGGTGGTGGTGGTAGAGAACAGTGGAGCCAAAAGGTGTATGTATGTATATATATATATATATATATATATATATATATATATATATATATATAGTGTAGGATGCAATCCTATACACATTTACCTGGGGATAAACCTCACTGAACTCAGTGGGACTTACTTCTGAGTAGACATGCATAGGGTTGCTCTGTTAGTCAGTCACGAACTGCAGCATTGAGGAAATATAATTTATGGAGTAGTTCTATTCTGTTTAAATGCCACTGCAATCTAATTGACAGGGCTTTGGTCTTTGGATTTGGATGGTCAAGCCCTAGCTCCTTCATGCCTTATACCACAGCATGGGTCCATCTAGTCCAGTATTGTCTGCTCTGGCTGGCAGTGGCTCTCTGGGGTCTCAGGAAGAGCATCTTTCCCATCAGTTGCTACCTGATCCTTTTAACTGGAGGTGCCTGGGATTGAACCTGGGACCTTCTACAGTTGTATATCTTGCTTTGTTTGTATTTATCCTGAACTCTTCTTGCCAGTTTCTTTCTCACTCTTTCCATCTTTCTCTTTCTTCCTTGTGCAACCCACCCTAGGCCAGCTCTCAGGATGGACACATCACTGTCTTTCCAGTACGTGCCGCTTTCACATGTGTTCTGTCCCAAGTCTATTCCATCCCAATTATGCTTCCATTATCAATTTTCTTTTGTTAAAAAAAATCTACCCTAAAATTCACATTTGAATACATTACTTAAAGTGTTATACAAAGTGGACTGAGGGCTGTCTCTAAAGTTCTAAATCCCCCCTCCTTTTTGCAGTATTTAGGGTGCAATTCTACGCACGTTTAGACAGAAAGAAGTCCTAGAACCTGCAGCATGCTGAGGAATGCACCTTGAAAGTCTTTTAAAAGAATAGATAACAGCTGTTTGGAGCACCTAACCGCATGGCTCCTCCCACACATGTTGAAAATGGGGCCACAAATGCCCCTGGGAGTGAAAGCCCTAAAAAGCAGCTTATCAATCAATCAAACAAACAAACAAACAACTTTGCAAATTAAAAGCACCTTAAATGACTGGCTGAAATAGTACTGGCCTTCCTTTTCTTTCTGCTTTGTAGATTTTCCTATAACAGGACAAATTATGATAATAAGAGAAGGTTGAACTTTCCTTATCAAGTTGGAAATCCCTTGTGATTATCAGTTACCCATTCCAAAGAAGAAGAAGAATGGAACCTGAGGTTACAACAATGAGACAGGAAGTGAAAGTAAATACAGGATGGCAGAGGGACAAGCAGCATAGGTTAACTGTGTGATGCAATCAACATGCACATTTTGGGGAATGTAAACAGCAGTCCGGGGGAAGTCTAAGCAGGCTTGGGACCATGGGGGTGGGGGAAGTGCGAGATTTAACTCTCTTACTCCCTACCAGGGTCTTGACAAAGACAAAAGTCACCTCTCCGGAAGGTGCTATTTGTATTTCAAGGGAAAAGGCATTTTGATGCCTGAGGCAAATGACAAAATGGTGCCCACCTCCGCGTGCAGAAGCCGATCAGACTGGCAGTTGGATCTTACTTTAACACTGGGAACAGGATATCCTTCCCCACTGCACATGAGGGAAGCAGACTAGCTTAGGGAGCACGCAGCTCTGTCTACCAATACCTTGCTGCTCCTCCCATCACTCAGTATCTCCCACCTCAGGCGGCTGCCTCATTTTGCCTACAGGTAGACCCAACCCCAAAAGGGAATTTCCCTTAAAATGTAAGTGGCCCATTTAGAGAGGTAATTTTCAGCTGGGCTGTGAAGAAAACTCCCTCCCTGCATCCTATGGTCCTGAGACTGCTTGTGTGTGAGGGGGGCAGGGTGAAGAGGGAGAGCCAGTGGAGGCTGGAGGCTCTGAATTTGGTGGGGCTGTGAACTCATTCTGGGATTCAGTCAGAACCAGCCAGAACTCTAAAGGAGCTATCCATCACACTGAATCCTAATCCCCAAATAGGTCCAGCACCTTGGATAGCTCCCTTAGAGATCTGGCTGGTCCCAGAATGGGTTTACAGCCCCACTGAAATTGGAGTCACCAGCCTCAACTGGGGAAAGCTGTTATTTAAACCACAAAAAACAATTCATGCAATTAAGCTAGTTCTATTTCTGCCTGATATTTGAGTTCTTGTCATTTTGGTCTCTTAATCCCAATTTGGTTGCTAGAGATGCCATATTACAAGGAGGTATACATTTGCCACCCAATTTCTAGGAAGGAAGAGTGATTCACACTCACTATTCCAAATATGAACTGAAAGCAGCCAGACAAAACATACCCTCAATAATTTCCAAGAAAACCATCCAACACAGTAAAGCAGGAAGCTTTTCATTTCTGTTGTTTCTGCTTAATAGTGTCCCTGTGTGCAATGGCGTGGGACCTATCGCCATTACCTTTCTCAGCATTGAGAGGGACAAAGGTTAATAGTGGGGGGAAATGTGAAAGATGGCCTTCAAAGTAGCAGCCAATCTTCACAAAATGTGGTGTGTGTGTGTGTGTGTGTGTGTGTGTGTATATACAGCTACTTTTCAGAGGAACTGAAAGGAAGTAGAATAATGAAGAGAATAATGGGCCTTTCGGCTCTGTGGAAATTAAATGCCCTTCCTAGGAGAGTAAAAGGAGTACTGAAGGAAGACGGTGAAATTGCAGAGACACTAAATGAACCCTATGTATCAGCCGCTGTCACTGCTCAGGATATTAGAGACACCCACACCCAAACCATTGTTTTTGGGGGAATAAAATCTGGAGAACTCTGTTAGGTGGAAGTGACAAAGGATAAAAGTTTTAAGCTGATGGAGAAATTGAGAAGAAACAGCAAGGAGACCACATGTGGACACTCGCTTCTAAATGCATAGCTGAAAGGGATGCATGCAGGATACTTTGAAACTACGGATTGGGTCTTTTGCACTAGTTTCATATGGCTAGAGCTGTCGAGTTAAAGCAGTCATGCCAATGAATGCCTTTGCTCTCCTACTCCCTGCCCTGCTCAAACAGGTTCCATTTCACTTTTTCTTTTATTCCCCTCTGACCAGTGCCTCTTTGGCCTCCCCATATAGCCTCTTTGCCACTACTGAACCCACTTCCTGTCCCCTACCACAGCTGCCACCACATCCATTTCTATTTCTATTCAAAGAAATGCAACACAGCTCTCCTGGCAGACCAGGCACTCTTCTTTATGATCTCATTCCAAGCATGAAAGAGCCAGCAACATACTTTGTTGCTGTGCGTCATCGCTCACATGATCACATAACTTGTGTATATCCATGTATACCAACCAACCCAGCCTTTAACCAAAGGTGTGGCGTATACACAACGGATTTATGCACTATGCTCTTGCAGATGGGGAACAAGTCCTTCTAAATTGGGAAAAATCACTCTAACGTTCATTAAAGTCTTAAAACATAGACTTTAGTTTTACGGATTTGTTGCTCTCGAAACACACACACGCATATTACAGGAGAGAGAAAAATGGCTTGGTTAGTATACCCACCGCCTAGCGCACGGCCAGCATACTAGTTCTAAAGGTCAAACCAAGATTGGGAAATTAGCGTTTACCCAGTAAGGAGGGGAAAGTGGTGCTGTGGAACTAGAAGGGCAGGGGGTTGAAAGGCTGTGCAACCAAGGGAGCAATGGTGCCGGTGACAATGGTGGACTGGGGGGAGAGGGATAGATGGTTTTAGGAGGAAGGGGAAAAGAAATAGATGGGGGCGGCTATAATCATCTGACTTCAGAGGAACCCGAAGGACTTCATTTCCTGGAAGGTTGCCAAAACCGAGAAAAATGCTGTGGGCGCTTTTGGATTTCTCAGCTTTCGTCCCAAACGGGGCAAAAGTCTCAAGCCAACTATAGATGGGGAGCTGCATCATGTTCTTAAAAAACATCCAAAGGAAGGCCCTTTAGGTGGGTGATGATGGGGAGATGAATTGAGGCTAAGCTATTATTGGGGACCCCGGAACCAGTACAATTTTGTTGAAAATGGCAGCGTCCATCCTGATAGTGTTTCTGACTACACTCTTTTACTTTCTTCCACATAAGTGAATGGTTGCCATTCACTCCTACAGGAAAAAGTAAAGTGCCCTTCTTGGGGAATATTAATGCTGTGAGGGCAAAACCTGTCCTTCATTGCTGACTCTGGAAAGCCCAGACCTCAATAAATCCCACTGGAGTCTGCAATATGTATCTATGCAGAGCATAGAGAGATATACTACGCTCCCCTGGGACCTTTGCAACATAGTATCTATCTCTCCAGGCACACACACCTTGTCCATCATAATGACAGGCATTTTACTGGTAATAAATAATCATGAATTATTCTTCCACCCTCCCCTTACTTTGACAGCTGAAGAGAAAGAGACACTCACCACACAGGCTATCAAATCCCATCACTAATCCCAACACATCCACATGAATGCATAGCAAACCAATCTTTTTGGGGTTGGGGCTGTTCATTCGCTGAGTTAACTGCCACTTAATATAGAAATAGTATTTTGCAGACATCTTTATTGCATTATGCCAACAGTTCAGTTAGTGTAATTGCATGTGAAGAGCCAACAAATGTAATTTTCTTGTACTTAATACTTGCTCTGCTGTTCCTTTCAGCTTCTTCATCTGATTAACTAATGTGACTCACAGTCCTTCCGAGAAACAGCCACGTCGTGGCACTTGAAGTGGGACCTTCTCTCCCACAGACTCTAAAAGACCTATGAAAACCAGCTGTGGTGGGGAGGGCTGAAGCAGGGTAAGGGGAGAAAAAGAAACAACAGATCATCACCAAAAACACAAAGCAACTTGTCAAAACTGATCTTGGCCACAGGAGCAAAACTAGGCTCATGGCAGTGAATGACAAGCTGACAAAAGGTCTGAGGGAGAAGGAGTCAAGGTTCTACTTCTGAATTACTGAACAAGGCAATTCTTTTATCTGCACAGTTTGGTACAAGCAAAGTTTAATTTGGAATAAAACTGAGGCTAAAGTGTTGAGTATTTGAGACTGAGTGATATTCCTTAAAGTGCCAAGGTGATCTAGAGCCTACCAATGCTTATGTACAGCCCTTTTGATAAGGACTAGTGTTAGGTTTGAGCCCTAATTCTAACAGGGGACTGGAGTTTATGAGCAAGGAGATCCTTCCTAACTCTGGTTATGTTATTGTGGCATGAATATTTTTCAGGCAACAGCCTACTTCGAAAAGTGTGTGACTGGGGAAGTGGTTGCATATGTAAGGGGAATACTCTCAACAAGCTCTTACTAGTTGTAAGTGTCTGATGGGTGTCAAATCCCAGCATTCTTTTCCTCCTTTAACTTCAATCACCTAGCAGGTATTGATTATAGTCAAGGCATAGAAGAGGCATAGTTGGGTGTTTATAAGAATATATATATATATATATATATATATATATATATATAAATAATTATTGGGGGAAATGAATAATTAACAAACATATTCAGTGTTTAATCCCCAATCGGCTTAACAGTCCCTTTAATTTTTTTCTGCTCTCTCAGAACTCCCTCTTCCTCCTTCAACATTTTGAACTCTCTTCAGAACTCCTTCAACATTTTCAGCCCCTCCCTTGGAAGGTGGCCTCTGGTACATCGAATTGCAGGGAGATTATTCATCACTTTAATTTATGTATTTATTACATTTTTATACTGCCCAATAGCCAAGTTTCTCTGGGCAGTTCATGATTAAAACCATAAAATACAGCTTGAAAAAACACTTTTAAAAGTTTAAAAACACCAGGTAAAACCCAGCAGCAGTTACAGCCCAGGGAAACCCTGTGAGAAAAGGTGTGTTTTCAGGAGGCGTTTAAAAGATGTTACATTTTCTGCCTCCAGAACAACATGAGGGAGGGTTTTCCACATGGTTACATGTGGGAAACTTTACATGTGGAAAACCATGTGTAACTTACTGGATTACACATATATATGAATAGGTTGAAGCACAGTGAAGGATAAATAATGTTTTAACAAGTTGGGGAACTGACAAGAAGAATGCAAATGAAATAACATTAAAAATAAGCCACTCTTCACATTTCCCTAGTTGGAATGCTGCTAGACAGGAATATAAACCTCAAGATGGTGTGCAATATCAAAGCATGACACCTAAACAACTGCAGTTTGAGTATGGAAAGCAGGAAGGAAAAAATTAAGAGGAAACCAAAGGCCTGTATAGACTATAATCAGGATACACGGAGTACAAGGGAGAGCAGGATCACTACGGGAGGTCCCATTCCTGATTTCCAAATGTAGACAGTGCTTTATGAACACAGCCTTCACGTGCACAAGTTGAAAATGTGCAGGTTCTATCCAGGGCTTCAGAGTGGATTCCACGGCAAACATTACCATGTGTCACCTTGGGCAAGAAGTCAACCAAGCTGCTCAGAGGTTCATGCAAGTTGACCCTAATCACTGCTCTATATACATTCTTAATGGTCTCTTAACTATTATCTATTATGAAACTCTGGAACATTTAGCAGAAAATATGAGTATTTGCCACTTGAAGTTGGAAAGCAACCCCATTTGCTAGTAGAACTAGTTGGCTTTCCTCTGTGGGTTGATCACTAGACAGAGAGATAACACTTTAAGGGGGCAATCATATGCTGGCTGGAGAACGCTGAGAGTTCTATAACTTTTTTGTGTCTAAACATACAAACGATTGTGCCCTAAGCCATGGTGACAAAGTAGCAAGTGCAGATTCATACTCTGGCTAGCTGCAGTTTCCAATGTATGGAGGGGTTCCCAACATAATTATTAGGAGCAGGGCTGAAAAGGGGTTTTCTGCTCTGTACTGGACTGAAAATAGAGTGTAATTATCATGAATATTCAACATGTTTGCTGGAATTCGCTGACCTAGCCATTAAGGGTACCAATAGGAGACTGCTGATCCCAAGCCAGTCAGAGATATAGTGTAAATCCCATGAAACAACAATTAAGACAATGGAATTTCTCCAAATGAATGGCCACATCATCTAACGTGGTGCATTTTAGTTGGTTCTTTGATTGTGTAGGTTTTCGTGTCAGTTCAGGGACTCAGTGGAGGGGAAGCAGATTTTATCACTCAGTTGCAACATAAATGTGTCTCTTTGTTGTAATCTGATTTGTTAAGAAGGAAATATTACAGCCTGTGACTCATCAAAGAAGCCAAAGATCACATTAGTTGTAATTACTTTTGGCCGGCTCCTATTGATCATTGCCCTCCAAGGGATTTCACTGTGGCACTGATGCTTCACCAGCCCAGAAGTATATATACAACCATCAGACTAAAAATCCTGACAGACTCTGGCCTCTGTTTCTTGAACTTGTTGCTGGGATGCAAAAGGAACAGTGTAAATCCAAGACTTATCTAATGATCAGGGATAAACCTCTCATATTTATTTATGACATCGTTATAACACTCTTTTCTCCAAGGAGTTCAGGGTGGGTTATCTGGTTGTTTCTCCCTGTTTTATCCTCTCAGCAGCTCTGTGAGGTAGGTTAGACTAAAAACTAGTGACTGCCTTCATGGCTGAGTGGGGATCTGAACCCAGGTCTCCCCAGTCCAAGCTAACCACTACACCACATTGGCTCATGTTATTGAACGCTGTGCTTCAGCCCCAGAAAATGCTAAACAAGCATGTCAAAATGATGAGTGATGGACTGGAACATTTTGCATCCATGCATTTAGAATTCAGTTGAAATACTGAACTAGAGATTCCATGTCAACTTTCAGTCAGACTTTTACCATTCAGGTTGTTTTGAAACTTCAACATTTAATAGCTAAATATATGAAATGAAAATGTGAGGTTATAAAATATTTAGATATCTAAATGCTGGTTTTAGTACTGACATTGAAAACACAGGGAAAAAAAGCTTTAGAGTTTTGTTTTTGTTCTTTAAAAAAGTTACATAAATGTTAATAGTCCTATAAAAGATCCATTGTCATATAGTGCCCAGAGTGATGGGTTAAGGCTAATAGGGATGGGGGCAAAATTTGTTTCATTGTATTTTAATAACAATGTTCACATTTGCACTTCTTGAACAAATCCATGAACTGGAACACAGCTACCCTTCATTTGTCACACATCTCTAAATTTTTAGATGCAGTTCTAATTAGAAAAAAGAGCATATAAAAAGGCATAAGGGGAAAAAGCTTGCAAAATAAATGTGTATATTACGGTGCATTGCATACAACAATGCGTAAAAATATTCATCCGCATGAAAGTGCATATGACTTTTAACATGGAATCAGAAAACAATCATTTACAAACTGATGTGGGAACAGGATGGAACAAATTTGTTCTAAAAATAATAAGAATATTACAGAAACTGAAATGGACAGATTCATCCATCTGTAGTCATTAATACCTTATTGAAGATGTACTTCCTAGACCTTCCATGTGGTTTCTTCTAGACAGTGCTGACTAGCTAGCAGTGTATGGAAGGGGGAATCATCGCTTCTCTCCTATTCAGACCACCAATAGAGCACAAAATGTAATATGCAGAGATGCCCTATAACAGTTTCTAGGGATTAAAAGGCTTAGTTAAGGCCAGTTCCTAGGAGGCAATCTTAGGGCCTGCTAAACGGGGTTTCCAAATGATAACATCACTTCCTCTTAAGGCGGCCATGTGTTCTACTTTACAGAGGACAGTCCTCCATTTGTAGAGCTGCCAGAGGACACTCCTCTGTTGGAAGGCCTCCTCTGTTTGAAAGGTTGTCTACTCCAAGTCCAGTTTAAAGATCAAGAACCATAAGAAGGGGGAGCCGCAGAGACCTTGAAGCTGGTCATCAACAGTTAGCAACTGGACTGCGGACTGAGCAGGGACACAGGTCACCTACTCACAGTCTTCTCCACTATGATATGATAGTAATTATTTCTAAACATGTATGTATACATACAAATTAGCAGACGCAAATTCCACTGAAATCAGTATCCTCTTTTCTCCTCTTTTTTTGGTGATGCAAAAGTAGTTATCCTACTGAGAGGGTGTTTGTAAAGTGGGTGCGCCACTTATGTGAAGACACCCAAGAAGTGCAAATGTGTGTGTGTGTGTGTGTGTGTGCGCGCGCACGCAATCAGGAATGCAGGTTAGGAGTGGTAGAGTCTCCCTACTCTTGGGTTTGATGTTGGGTGTGGAATGCGAAGTGGGTTGAATGTATATGTGTGTAGAGGGGGTTGTGTGAAGCCCTCCAGCGACTGGGAACCCACGGGAACTCCATATATGTTGAAATTTCAATGTACACACGTAGGGAGTGATGGGAATTACTTGGTACTGCTGTCTCCTGTTAAAAAGGCAGTTAGCAGAGAAAAAACAGAATGAGTATTTACCAGTCTCGCATGCACACAAGGACCACTCCCTTCTTTAGTGCAAAAAAGGTAAAATGGTTTACTCACAATACTCTTGCATAAAAATACAGGTATGCTGTAGACTATCAAACAAAGTTTGTTCAGTCCATTTCTTTGTATTCTACAACACTGGCAGGAGAGAAAGTAAGCAAGTTGAAAATGGGGTTCTGTCTTTGCCCCAATGGCTAAGAGAGTGAAACCAGAGCTTCCTTAAGGCTATTTAAAAGTTCAATATGTTTGGAAATGTATTTTAAAACTTAAGCAGGAAAAACAGTGAATATTCTTTTAACTTGTTAAACAAATGAAACATGCCACACCAGAAGTCTTAAGATATGAATAGTTCATAAAGAAAGTAATACAAAGAACTTCTGCTAACAAAGCTCAGAGTTGAGCAAAAAAGTAAAAAATTCAAGCAAGCCAGGAACAAACGTGTGTGTGTGTCTATCAGGGCACCACTGCTTTCTTTAATCCCCTGATACCCCTCAATTTCCTGCTTTTTGATTAGCTCTTTTCTCTAGTTGCTAACTTGAAAATTTGGTTTGGACTGGTGAAAGGCATACCGGGTGGGCAGAAACCTGCAAAAACAGTGTTTTTTCATAGTTTCATAGGCAGCTGATCTTACTTTAGGCCTTATCAAGGAACATTCTGGACTCATGGAGCTGCTTGTTGTGAGAAGTAACAAACGTTGTAACTTCTTCTCATGGCAGCCTATTGTTCCACAACTTCACCACTGCTTTGTCAGTATGATGGCCTGCATCTCAGACCCTAGCAGGAAAATTCTCTGCCCTCAAGAAAAGACAGGCCTGCTTATGAACCACAGTTTTACTCCCATTACACTCCATGGCTTCCTTCTAAGCCCTGTGCTCCCAGCACTTGAACCCCAAAAGGGACCTGAGTAACACAAGGGTGCTCCCACCAGTGGTGGAAGGTCAGAGAGAGGGAGAGGGTGAAGGAAGGAGAGAAGCATACATACATACCAAATACATACCAAGGCCCTTAACAAAAGAAAAGAAATAAAAAAATAGATATTGTGGATTTATTACTAATATTATTGGGAATGAGGCAGGGGGATTTAAGAACAGGATGGAAGGAAATGGGAAAGAAGATGAGGGAGAAATAAATTATTGGCAGAAATGTTCAGAGTGGAAAACTTTCAAATTGATGTATACAGTTGCTGAGGTACCGAGCAAAAGAAATCAGAGCCTTGGTCTGCAGCCCAGCTGGTTGTCAGATAAATGCACAATGGGGTACTTTCACTTATTTGTGGTGGTTGTGTTCTGTTCCCTGATGGCCACATGTCCATCATTATAGAAGTGACAGTCTTGTATTCCAGCTGGGGGAAAATTTCTGATTCTGCTACGGCTCTGCAGGGGCTGTCTGCCTCCAGTTTGAAAATAAAACTAAGAGGGACAACAGGGGACAGATCAGTTCTCGAGCACAGCATAATCAGATATTTACTTCCCCAGCACAGCCTAATTACTTGTCCACAGTACAATACATCACCAAGAAGAAGGGCTAAGCAGCAAAATAACACTAGAGTTACAGAGGAGGTATTTATTTCTAAGTTATTTACTGGCTGCTCTTCAACCAAAGCTTTCAGAATGGTTTGCAAGAATAACCTCCCCCCCTCTGAATAGCATTCAATAAATATCAAATAATAAACATGCCACAAGCAGAGCAGATAAAACTGCAGAATATAACCACCCAAAAGAAAATGAACATGCCTAAAAGACCTGGGCAAATAGAGAGCATTCCACTTGGCACCAAAAAGAAAGCAAACACAGTACCAGGCGAACCTCCCTGGAAGGGAATTGATAAGACAGGGTACCACAACTAAAAAGGCCCTTTTTCCAGGCACCATCTGGCTCACTTGAGAGAGCAGGGGAATTCAGAGCAGTACCACAGAGGCCCAACTAAACATCTGGGCTGGTTCATGCAGGAGAAGGTGGTTCTTTAGGTACCAAGCTTTTTAGGGCTTTGGGTCAAAACCATCACTTTTAATTACCCTCAGAATTGGACCATAAGTCAGCGTAGCAAGGTAGCTGTCAGAATCTCAGGTTCAAGAGTTTCAGCACCATACAGGTCTGGCTCAAAGTACAGTAAGGCAAGCATAAATAAAACTCTGTTACAAAATGATTCCTTGACATTCATGCTACATTTATTTTTCTTTATCTATTCAGGGTCAGTTCTTGAGACCTTTTCTGAGAATTTCAGCTGCAGCTTTTGTCAGCAAGGGTTGACTAAAAACTGCATCTGCCATGCACAGAAAACAGTGGTGGGAATCCACTCTCAAAAGCATTCATATGCACTCTTCATAAATCTTTTGAGATGGCTTGCATTCCTCTCCTACTCCATTTCTCTGATGCTTGGCATGGTAAACGTAAATAAATGTGAGCACTTTAGGAACAAATAATGCTTTGACCTGCTTTATTGCATCTTATATTGGGGGATGGCATCTCAAGTGCAAGCTTTCATGCCACTCTATGCATGTTTTATACAGAACACATTATAAAACCCACTCCATGCAAGATGTACAGCAATTGTGAGCTCATGCTAGAAAGTCAAGCAGAGTACCAGGAATCTCCCTTCTTGTCGGAACCATTGCAACTGACTCGTAGAATAACATTGCAGAAGTGCTTTTTTATCTTGAAAGTATCATACAAACACTCTAACTAATGAAATTAGCAGTGGGTGTTGCAATATCTATGTTTACAGCATTTATCACGGTATTAATTCATTTCCTCAGATATGATATGTCTGTTTTGAAGAAGACATAGTGTGCAGCCTGACAATAGCAGGTTTGCTCATTACTGGAAGCCACCTCCAGTCACCTGTATCTGCAGCCATCAACTGCTTTCAGAAGCAGCATCAGAGTATCAACAAAGTCGCTACCATCAGCCATTGGGAATGCAAACTTAAAAATACCTCCCTTTTGGAGGTGCTGTCACATGAACCAAGCCAGCTCTTTCTGGGAGAGATACAAATACGCAGTGGATTATGGTAATGCTATACCCAGAGGGTGGGGCACACCACACAGCAGAATGAAAAGAAAACTAAAAAAAGAAGTATATGCTGGTTTCCAAATTTCCCAACCAACGTGTTTCAATTACAAATGTTCTTCCTTGGGGAAACTATTCAACATATACATTACAATATCAATATACTAGTAGCATTCAATCTTCTCCTTAATCCAGAGTGAATTCCCTATTTTGACAACTGTCCAATCAGATTTATTGCCAGTAGAAAAGCTGTTATCTCCACAGTTGTCTAGCCTAGATTGCTAGAGAGAGAGAGAGAGAGAGAGAGAGAGAGAGAGAGTGCAGCTTTTCTATGAGCAGTAAACCTGAATGAATTAGCAAAAGGTGGGGGCAATTAACTAGGGATGGCTATAGCCCTTGTAAGCTCACCTTGAGTAGTATCTGGTTTCTCACAGTCAGAGACAGAGCAGATTGATCTATAAGTTTTCTTTGAACTTCCTTGGTAGTTCAGAATCTTTTCCTCTATTGACTGTCTATAGTGGTGGTGGGGACTTATGGCCCTCCAGATGTTTTAGCCTACAACTCCCATCATCCTTCATCACTGGCTGATGGGAGTTGCAGGCCAAAGCATCTGGAGGGCTACAAGTTGTCCACCTTCCTATGTGTTACCTTCCTATGTCAGGTCAGGTAGAAAGATCAGTGGAAACTAGATGCACTTTATATTAAACAGAATTTGACGAAAGCAAACTTTTCTGGACAACGCCCCCTCATCTTCCCCAGCAAAAAAATCAAGCCATCACAAAACTTGTTGGGTATTTAAAAATTAAGCCAGGCCCCAAACACAACTGCTACAACAAACACACACACAGAGAAATAAAGCATCTTCCCTTGGGAAGCATATGCATTAGAGAAATGTGTTCCAAGCTCATGACTGATTAGATGAGTTAAAACAGGAATGCAATCGTTTGATTTGCCTATGTTTCACTTTGCCTTCACAGCACTCAAGATGTTTTAAAGAGGTCTTTTCCTTTTCAAAATGGCAACACTCCTGGCTTTGTGAACAGCCTTATCCTAGCTCTCCAAATAAACAAAAAGACTATCTTACAGCCCAAACATGTCCATTTTGATCTATCTCATTTGCCAGAAAAAAGTCCACTGTATATTTTCAATGTCTAATAAGCAATATATTAGTATGTACTACTGTGTTTAATGGGAGCCTGCACTCTTGGGAAGACTACAACCATCTGGAATCATTCTCAAGAAGAAACCAGTTCCTACCTCCAAAGCCAACTGGTACAGGATCCTGTGTTGGCATTTCTGCAAACATTTCTTCCCACCTGCCTCTTTCTGTGAGCAGATTGCCTGCATCTGGACTGTTGTCTCGAGATGTCTTCTCTTCATTGACTGGAACACAGAAAGTAGTTTAGTTTATGACTGTTTGAAGATGGTGTGTTGGTCTGGCAAAGTGAAGAGAACAACAGCTGGTGGTGGATCAAACTTGGCCAAGGGTTTGCAACCATAACATATGATGGCATTAAAAGGAAAGCAGGCTGGCATCCATTATTGTTGTGGGATCTGAAACAAATGGAGTGTGTGTGTGGGGGGGGGACATGAGGAAGGGAGGAAAGATACTGAAGATGCTAACAAGGTAAAGGGACATCATTACTCTCAGAAAAATTATGGTGGCGGCTGTTTAATTGTCCAGTTCCAGCAGGTAAATTTAGCTTTTAAATTGGTAGAGTGCAATTCTTCTTTAGTTACAATGCAACAGCTGTAAATAATGTTTTTTAAAAATCCCCTTATAATGGTAGAAACTCAAATCCAACTGTATTGGCATTTGGCATTAGGATACAAAGGTGCAAGCAAATGGAACTCATTAGAAAGAAAGGATAGATTCGCAGATGGCATATGTTATAGAGAGTGGTTATAAAATAGCCATAGAGGGGATGCAGTGAATTTACACCAGAGGAGGAACTGGGTATATGAGACACTGCATCATCAATAATCTCAGTGGTTGGAGGCTCAGGGGCAACGGAAAGGCAGGTTAGGCCTAATGTCCACGATCAAGGAAATGAAACAAATGCACTTCATTACACTTACTGCTGTCACTAAATAGTTATAAATATTACACAGCAGTTGTAATACAAACCCTAATGTAGTGAAGTATTTCAGCTTTATAAATGTGCTTACTGTAGTGCAGTACATATGACAGATACCAGCTCCCAGAAGAACAATGATCCTTCCGTTCTAGAGACAGAGAGGACTCAGTCAGTTGGCCAGAGTGAAAGCCTTAGAAGGCAAGCCAATTACGCTTGCCAGAGAGCTTTAGGACTTGGTGCAAGTCTCCATGCTGATGGAGATAACCTACTCCTGGGCACCCAGCACTAGCGTAGCACCAGGGAAAGGTTGATGCAATGTTGTACTGCTGTATACCTCCACTACTAACAGAGCTCCACATGAGATCACCTCCTCCCATATGTGCCTGCCTGGGCCTTAAGATCATCCTCAGCGGCCCTTCTCCATGAGCCCCTGCCAAAGGAAGTGAGGTGGGTGGCTACTAGGAGGAGGGCTTTTTCTTCTGTGGCACCCCGGCTTTGGAATGGGCTCCCCTAGTGAGGTTCGCCTGGCACCTACATTGTATTCCTTCTGGCGCCAGGTGAAGACCTTTTTATTTCCCTAGGCATTTTAGCATTTTAGCCTTCTAGACTTTTAGCTTTGCTGTTTTAAATCTGTATTTTAAATTCCTGCACTGCTGCTAGGTTTTATTGTGGTTGTATTGTTATATTGTGGTTTTAATGTTCTATATATTTTAAATTGTTTTATTGTGTGCCATTTGGTTTTAATTTTTGTGAACCACCCAGAGAGCTTCAGCGATTGAGTGGTATAGAAATGAAATAAATAAATAAATAAAATGAGTAGCATCTTCTCCACAAATGCGGGTGGGCAGGCAGGAATCCACTTTGGTAAGGGAGGGTAGCTTTAACTCTCACCTTTGTCTCTCACACACACTGCAGTCCTGATCTAGATCAGGTCTCCTGTAGGGATGTCAGAGAATTCTGCCACAGATCTCGGTGAGGCCGAATGCCAGTGCATTCGGCCCCCCGAAATCCGTGGCGGAAAGAAGCCCCCCCGCCCCCCCCCGCGAAAGGCGCTCGAAATGGGATACCTACCTGCTGCCATTCATGCTGATTTGTGAATGGTGGCCACGACTGCGGCCACAATTCGCTTCATCACTATAGCTGTGATAGGCTACGTAAATACTTACGTAGCCTATCACGGTAAAAAAAAGGGAATGCAAATGGCGGCCACCGTAGCCGCTGCCATTTGCGTTCGCTGTTTTTTGGGGGGTTTTGCCGTGATAGGCTACATAAATATTTACGTAACCTATCACAGCAAAAAAAAAAAGGGAACGCAAATGGTGGCCACCATAGCCGCTGCCATTTGCATTCGCTGTTTTTGGGGTTTTTTTGCCGTGATAGGCTACGTAAATATTTATGTAGCCCATCACGGCAAAATACAGGGACACAAATGGCGGCGGCTACGGCAGCCACCATTTGCGTCCCTGCAGGCTGCCCAGCGGCCGGATGTCCGGCTGTGGGTGGCCCCGGCTGGCGGCTCTGCAGAATCTCTGCGGAGCGGAGCCGGCTGGAGAGAATTTTGGGGGGAGGGACGGAGCGCCTCACCCCCACCGTGAATGTCACCCTTTAAAAAGGTTAGTTACTTTCATACATCCCTAGTCTCCTGCATTTGCTATTTGCTAGGGGTGGACGAAAGTCCCTTACCTGTTCTCGAAGGACGTTCGCGGTGGTGGGGAGGCGCTTCACTGCTCCCCCCGCGAAGTTCCAGCCGGGAGGGGAGGCTTCCCGCCTCGCCCTGGCCGAAATTCAGGCCAGGGGGGAGGCTTCCCACCTCGCCCCGGCCGAAATTCAGGCCGGGGAGGAGGCTTCCCGCCTTGCCTGGCCGCGAACGCGAAAGTTTTTTTTTTTTTTTAAACGCTCCCTGATAGGCTACGTGACGATTCACGTAGCCTATCATGGCTAGATCTGCAAAGTCAGCCGTGATAGGCTACGTCAATCGTCACGTAGCCTATCACGGGTGACTTTAAAAAAAAAAAAGCGCGTACGCTAATGGCGGCCCCCATAGGGAGCTGCCATTCGCGTTCCTTATTTAGTCGCTGTAGTCTACGTAAATCTTTACGTAGACTACAGCGACCAAATAAGGAACGGGAATGGTGGCTTCCTATGGGGGCCGCCATTATCCGTACACACTTTTTTTTTTTTTTTAAGTCACCCGTGATAGGCTACGTGACGATTGACGTAGCCTATCACGGCTGACTTTGCAAATCTAGCCGTGATAGGCTACGTTAATCGTCACGTAGCCTATCAGGGGGCGTTTTTGTTTTTTTTCTTTTATTGCAATGGCGGTGGCGGCAGCCGGTTGAAAGACCGGCTGCCGCTCCCGCCCCGCTCGAACACCCGCCAAACCGCCGGCCGGACCCGCGGCCGGGAGGGACATTCGGCGAAGGTAAGTCCCGTCCCGGGGGGGTGTGTGCGGGGGGCAGGGGGGGTTCGGAGGATTTCTCCCCGAAACTTGTTCGGGGGGCCGAACACGTTGGCGCTCGGCCCCCCGAAGTTTCGGGGAGAAATTCTCCGCCAACCCTACTATTTGCATTGGAAGAAAAGCTTCCATTCGTGACAATGGGCTCCTTCATACCAGGCTTTTATCCTGCGATTGAGATTGCTCTGTTACAGAAGTTTGCGGGCTCTTTCCATGACGCAGTGATCATCCCAGGCATCTCCTGAGCAAAATGCCCTTTGTTCTGTTTTTAAATAGATTGTTCATTACCCCATTGCGTTCTGCTTCAGTTCCCTCCATGAAAGGAGGAAAAGCAGCAAGAAGAAGAGTGAGATCAATGAAAGATAATGGAAGACTCAGATATGGGGAGAATGAGTGGGGAAGGGGAGAGGGGAAGGAAGCGCATGTAAAGGGAGTCAGTTGTGATCCTGCATTTAAAATGGAAGCAGAAAGCCCCGTTTTAAGTGCAGGGTTTTAGGCTGTTGTAGAGATGCCCAATGAGGATGCCCTCCCCTATGCAAATAGCAGGTGTGGGCCCCCACTCTGGACTGGAACAGCAGTGGGGAGGAGGATGAAAGCCCCCTGTACACACTTCCCCAGCCCCACAGGGTTCCACTCCAGACTGGGCTCCCTGCTCCTACCATGTACTTTTAAAAAGCCATTCACACTGCTGCTAATTGCATGAATGGCATCTCATCTAGTCTGGCCCTTAGAGCATATAAGGAAAAATGTGGAGATGTGAACTGTGGACAAAGGAAGCATGAAAGGGGAGCACTTTGCAGAACAAATTCTGTACTTCATTAGGCCAGAACAAATACAAGCAGAACAGATTAGTAGCACTTCTCAGAACCCTTACAGTACTCTGTTGTGTTTAGTGGGGAGGCAGGTGATGTCATGGGGGCTTTCCCCCATCCCTGTGGGTGAGCTGGACCCATTTATGCCTGACTGCTTGGGGACATCATCGGCATACCACTCTGTGGTTGGTGGTGTTGCCATGGAGCCATGGCTAGTGGGAGAGCTGTGTTCTCTGTACAACTATTGTTGATTTTGCAGCTGTTCTGCTGAGAGTGCATAGGAGCCTAACGAAACTATGCTGATGTTATTCCAGTGTAAGCTGATCACTGGCATGGGGGCCATAGGAGTGCTTGGCTGAGGAGTGCTAAGTTGGCCCACCTGCCTCTAAGATGACCCACATTGCAGAAAATTCCAGGTCCTGGGTGACTCCCAGCCCAATTTCTTGGTTGACTGGGAGCCACGTATAAATCTTCCTGGTCAGGTCAAATCACAGCCCTGAGCATTTGGAGGGTAAACCGTGACCAGCACTGTTTTCACTTTGGCCTTCCCTTCTCAGGGCAACTTTGCACATGATGTGGAAGCATCAAAATAGGAAACACGAGTGAATTGCACTTCCTTTCATGCTCTTTGAGTAATGAGCAAAGGGTTTGGTCTTCCACTAAAAGATACAAAGCAGGGGCAGCCCATTATACAGCTGCAGATCATCAATTAAAGGCTACTCTCAGGCTTGCTTACTTGTCAGGTAACAGTCCAGGCTGAGTGACACGTTATCGAAAGCAATGATGGCTTCTGATCCAGCTTTCCAGGTCGTCATAATCTGAAGCCAAAATCTGTAAAGAATAAGAGAAGTTATCAAATTCTGGCAGATGAGACTCCACCTATCACAAACATATTTGAATTTTGATTTTGATATAGCAGCCCAGCCTTAGATTGAGAGAAGGAGAGCATTGGATCACAACAGATCTCGGACATCTTGGTACCAAGCAAACTGCCTGTTCCAAGGAAAGGGGTGTTCATCCAGGGCACAATCCCAGAGGCGCTTATCAGAAAAATCAGCTGCTGCACAAAAATGAAGAGCAGCATCATGTGTAAGTAAGTATACTGATGAATATAATAATTGACCATGAGCAGTCTTCAGGTGTTAAGAGTCACGAGGTGCACATCCATTTTTCTCACTAGCAATGACCCCCCCCCCACGCCCAAGACTGCAGCTTGCTTCTTCCCACCTTCCTGGCATGTGTTCACTGTGGATCATCTACAGCCAATCATCTTGTGCTGCCTCTTTTTCCTCTATGACTTCTTCAGTTCCAGGGTATGGAGAAGGAAGATGAAGGTCTCTACTATAGCCTTTGAAAAGGGTGGTTTTGAAAGTGCACTTGCTATATACTTTCATAGGTGCCTTGTCTTTTGCCACGTTACCAGAAGTGCCCAGAAGCACTAATTTCTGAGAAGCTCAAAGTATGGTTCAAATTAACATGCTGGAGGTGGTACATATTCCCCTGAAGCTGCCAAAAGGAGGCACTTCTGTAATTTTCTTAAAATACATTGGAGCCACTCTCACAGAGAGCTACATGTGGCTAAGAAAAATACGATTTGAGTACACTGGTATACTTTACTGCATGCACACACACACAGCTCCTGGGTGCAAATGGCTGCCGGAACATTTTTTGCAACAGTGAGATTTCCAGAAACATTCAAGGATGCTTTGCACTCTAATCCTTGTTTACTTTGAAGTAAGTCTCACTGAGTCCCTACATTTGTAGTCGTGTTGCAATTACCTGATCAGGACACCGTTTGTTCTTACCTCATTTTAAAAGTTTATTTATGTGTTAATACTTAAATGTTCAACCTGGCTTTCCACCACATGACCCTCATAATGATCTGATCAAGTCAAATAAGTCAGTGGTATTTCATTGGCCATTTGAATTTCATCCTGTTAGGACAAGGTAAAGCCCTACTGGTATGAGTAGCAATTCAGATGAGGAGGGAGTCTTGTGCTATTCAAAGATGGCCATTCTCTAATTAACCTTGCTTTTACTCTCATAATTATACACGGGTGCAGTGAGTTACCACATTGTAATAAGAGCCAGAGCACTTGTCACACTGGTTAGGGGGATGCCACCGAAAATCTCATCCCAACAGCAAGTTCTTGCCCCACCTCCAGGCTCTAACACTGGAAAAGCTTATCATACAGTCAGCCACTGCAATCTGGGCAGCCCCATTCCCTTGCTAGAGAGGGCAGATCTCTCTATGAAGATGCTCTTTTGGAGGACATTTCTCAAACCAGAGTAACAGGGACTCTACCCCTAAGTGCAATGAAGGTGAGCTGCTAGTATGTTCACATTTCTGATGGATTTTTGTTTCACCTGCACTGTGTAAAACAAGCAGGATTCCAATGTCAAGTTTAGGGAGGCAAAATTATGTCACCGTGGTTTCTGAAAGCTGTGAAGCCCTCTTCAGGTGGAGGGAGAGAGGGGACGTGCATGCTAGCTCTGCCCTGCACCCACTCAGCCGCCATCCTTGCCCCATTCTACACGCAGAGAACATGAGAAGGGCTCTACTGAATCAGACCAGAGACCAGAATCCTTTCAGCATGAGCCAGAGGGTGGGGCAGGTGCTTTCTAGAGCTGCGTCTGCCACAGAAAGCAGCCAGTGTGGCTCTTCAGAGAGCCAGCAAGGCCAAAATGCCTGGCTCTGAGGGGGTTCTTCCATGTGGTAGGGGGTGTCCCAGGAGATCGCCTGTACGGTGATGGGAGGCTGGGAGATGTGGCATGGGGGGGACAGGAGAGACGGTGGGGTGGTGGAGCTGTGCCTATCCTTCCCTGCCTCAAGCAGGTCAGAAAGGCTAGAACAGGGGCGCAGCTCCTCAGGCCCAGGCACCAAATCTCCAGGGTTTCCCAGCAAAACATGCCCCTTCCCCAGGCTCCACCCTTTCCCCTAACTAGGGCCGGATTTACACCTTGTGTCATACTGATACGATCCAATCATGGCAATGCTAAATCCCTCTTGTGCATTCATACCTCATAGCACACACAATAATATCTGCTGTGGTATTTTGGATAATATGGAACAAAAAGTGGGAAATAATGCTACAAAAGCAATATATGGAGTGTGTAATGTGTCCCAAAAGTTATCAGTGCACTCCAGTATTGGTATAAAGCATTAGTGTAGATCTAGCCTAGGAATCATTTGGTAGTTTCCCAGCTTTTGTGCAGTTTTTTCCCCCATTCTAAAAGGCTGAAATGCCTGTCCTAAGGTTTAGTTACTGGCAGGAAGAGATTTAAACTACAATGTGTTGGTATTTGGTGGGGGGGTATTTTTGGCCGCAACCCTTTTGCTAATGGCCCTGCACACTACTGAAATGCAGCTCCGGAGAGTTTTTCCAAAGTACAATTTGACCCCTGTGCTGAAAGAGGTTCTGTATCCCTGGCCACAAAGATGACGTTCCAGGCAATGATTGATCCGTGTAAATCTATGAAATATCAATAGTCAAAGGCACAACCCACAGGGACTCTCACTTGAATGAGCTTCAATCAAATGGGAGTTTTCTGGCTTCTAAATTTATGTGCACTCATTATCTTTGGGCTCAAGGGGAAGGATAGGGGAGACAATGTTTGTGTAAGTGCTGAAAAATGGTGCCAACAAATGGAGTACAGTTGAACGATGATCTACAGAAAGATCATGCCATCTTCTTTTATCTGCAGAATATATACAACCTTTATACCTTTAATAAATGCAAGAACTGAAGTTGTAATAATATTCAAGGATAGGTTTTCACAGCACCATGTAAGTCCAGCATCTCTGGTGCCATTAACCAACCAGAATATTTATTCTGCCTATCAGAATATTTATTACATTTCTTGTTGTTGTTTATTCGGTCAGTCGCTTCTGGCTCTTCGTGACTTTATGGACCAGCCCACGCCAGAGCTTCCTGTCGGCCGTCGCCACCCCCAGCTCCCCCAAGGTCCAGTCTGTCACCTCCAGAATATCATCCATCCATCTTGCCCTTGGTCGGCCCCTCTTTCTTTTGCCTTCCACTTTCCCTAGCGTCTAAGGGAGAGTAAATTCAGATATGAAATGCATACAATTGAACATACTGGATTTTTTTTCCTCTTACCAATTTTCAAGCCAATTTGCACAGCTGAGAGATTCAACGAACCCAAACGTTGCTTAAGACTCTTGGGGTATTTCCTGCAACCTATTCTAAGCTGTGTACCATTTGTGTTTTTTCCCTTTCTGCACTGCTTTAACACATCCATCTTTCCCGTCACTGAAAGATTGATCCCCTTATGAGAAGGCAGAAGCACGTTGGGTTGAAGAGGGGAGGAACAGAAGCATAACAGTCTCGCTAAATGATAAATGGATGCAGGCCTAAGAAAAGCTGGCCATATAAACTGCCTGGTAAATGCGATGGGTTAATACCTGCCCTCTGTTATATCTCTACAACTCCCATCAAACTGATGGACTAGCCTCATTAATTCCAGCTGAGTGGTTGAGATGTAGCAGATTGCACAGTTTGTTCATCTTGTATTTAGCAGATTTCTTAGGTGGTCAATTAGGGGGGAAAACCTGGCTCCCATTTCTCAAAGTAGGATTCCTTTTCTATTCTCGCTTTGGACTGGAAGATTCAAAAAATATCCTGAACTGCAGGAAGGGGCAGCAATAACTATGAAATGCTGTAATGATTTTCAAAGGGACTCTATATTTATTCTCAGTGGGACTACTGGTCCAAACTAAGCATGACATTAAATGCATCTTTGGATTTAATGCAGACATTTTTTGAAATGCAAATAGCCATTTAGGGGAGGCCTTAACAGGATCAGGACCATGGTGGGTGGGGAGGGGGAGTTTAACCCTCCTCTCACCCAACCATGATTCTAACAAAAACACACACACCCCAGCTGCTATTTGCACTGGGAAGAAAGCTTCCATTGGCACTAATGGAAACTCTCTGCCTCGTATAAGTTGGGCTGGGGATGGGGTTTTCACCAGATCCTGGTTAAACATCCCGCCCCATATCCCATGATCCTGATCCTGCTTCAGCTGCTTCAGCTATTTACATTAAAAAACAACAACATGCATGTTAAATGAAGGCCACATTTAATGTCACATTTAGTTTGGCACTTTAGCTTTAACTGTACTTCATCCTCCACTCCCCCAGAATAAGAGCTTCATCTGCAGTGGGCTCCTAGGACTAAGCAAATATATAGGCCAAGATTCAAACTAGTATGCACTGGTGTTCTGGTTGCACACGGAGGCTTCTAAACTTCCCCTTGCAGTAGCAGCCTTCTGTGCTGCTTAAATGGGGGAGCCATGTGCCCTCTTTTACAGAGGACTGTCCTCTATTTTGAAGGCGTCGCCTATCTGAAGGTCTGTCCAGCCCAAGTTAAAAGAGCCATCAGAAGGAAGAGTTGGGCCTGGACTTTGACCATCAGGAACACACAGCAGACTGAGCAAGGCACACAGGTCACCTGGTCACAGTCTCCCACACTATGGTGAGAGGTACTGCATTTCTATTAAAATTATAATAATTATTTTTTAATTTGCGTCTAAACACATACATTACCATATGCAAATTGTATGCAAAGCAGTGTCCTCTTTTTTGGACATCCATGTCCTCTTTTTTGTCAGTTCAGAAGTGGCCACCCTACACTTAAAGTCCCCCAAAGTCAGGGCCCTTCTGAGCAGTAACACTTGAGGCACACCAGGCTGATACCGGAAAGACCTGCTCTGCGCCCCGCAGGAGCAAAAGTGCTGTCTGTTTGCACACCGGGTGAGGTTGAGACCCTGCCCACAGACTGTGCAGTTTATTCTTTCATGTGCATTCTTTAAATTCACCATGAAATTTAAAAATACAGACCTTTGGATTCCACTAAAGTGGATTCATTAGTCAATGAACATGCTACTAAGTAGCTTCAGTAGTTTCCACTAGGGATGTATGGATTGTGTAAAATCTGTGTTTCGCAGGTTGTCAGGTGCCTTTCATTATGTCATCTGCCCTTCGATGGAATTGGATTTTTTTTACTTCTGAATTTGTGCAAATTCACACATGCAAAAATGTGCATATTCCCACAAAATGCGCAAATCCCCCCAAATGTGCATTTTCACGCTTTAGCCTATGGGAAAAATCCACATTTTCAGCAAGTTATTTTATTTTTGCATATTTTTCTACAAAGACATTTGTGCAAAATTCCCAAAGGTTAGAAAAATGGTCCACAAGTCTGCAGAATCTGCCCGAAAGGGGAAAAGCCGGACCACTGCAGAATCCGTGGGTCAGATTCATAAAAATCCAAACTGATTTGATTCCATTGCAGATTTCTCTGACATCCCTAGTTTCCACTTACTGGACTGACTTAAGAAACTTTTAATTAGAACTGAATGAGGAGTTGTTTGTCATGAGCAGGGGGGAAAGGGTAACACAATTTTCAAACCCTACTTGGTTTCCCCACTTCATGCATTAAATATGATACAGAGAAGCTTAATCCATCTGATTTACGTGGCTTGCTTACCACAAATGCTCTTAGGATTTGCAAACAGGATTTCTAGGCCTCACTGAGGGTATATTTTAAAAATAACTAAGGTACTGATCAACTGGGCTGCCCCATTCCATACATTAAATATGACACAGAGGGGCTTATTCCTTCAGCTGATTCATGTGGTTTGCTTACGTCAGATGTTCTTAGGACTTGCAAATCAGGTTGCCAGGCCTCATCTGGGGTCAGTGCCTAGATTTTTAAATGTCTTAAGGTACTTGTATCCACACCCCTCTCCTTCATTTTGTCTATTCCTAAACTACTACAGCACAAGATCAGAATCCTGCCCGTTTATTATTTTAAAACATGTCTATAATATGCTGCTTTTTCATATTAATGTCAAAAGCGGTTCCCAAGATAAAACAACAATAAAACTTCCATAAAATAATACAATCACAGTAAACCAAAGAACAATAAAAGCAAAAAAGAAAGAAAGAAAGAAAGAAAGAAAGAGGAAAGGAAAGGAAAGGAAAGGAAAGGAACAAGGAAAAGTACAACGTCTATTGAAGGGACAGAAAACAAAGCAGTGAATTTCAACAGTCAACCCCTCCCTCAGGTTTTCACCCATTTTTAAAAAGTTATCATGGACAAGTCTCTACAGCTTTTGCTTGGTACCGAATTCTACAACACTGGTGCCACTACAGAGAAAGCCCTGCTCCTAGTGGAAACTAGCCTCGCCTCATCGTAAGATGGATTTAGAGCAGGGTCTCATCGGAAGACCTTGAATGCTGGGGAGCTGACAAACAGCTGACAGGGGAAATAAGTGGCATGGGGGTCAAAGGAGGAAAGAAGCAGGAGCCCCAGTAGCTAAACTGTAGCCTTGCTAAGTGCCTTAGCACATTTATCATCTTCAGGAAATAACTTGGCTTCCTGGCAATGGAGAGACACAGCCTGTAGCAGAGCAGCCCTGGTTCTCTCAGTCCCAGGCTGGTAGGCTTGTCAGTGTTTATTCTGGCAATGCTTTCATGCCTTTATGAGAATAATAAAAACATACATTCTACAGGTGTCAGTGTTAAAAACAAACAAAACCAAAACTTTTTGCAGCTCTTAAAGGCACAGGGGCCATGCCAGGAAAAAAAAAAAGTGTCAAGGCAATGCCTTGGGCCTTGTAGTTATTGGAGAATGAGCCTCAGAGACTGATCAGGCTGGTCTTTCAGGGGTCCCACAACCATCAGCTGCCTAGTTGGTGGCCAAGGAGGATTTGAAAGTTGCAGCTGTGCCTGAAGTGCAGAGAGATGAGGCAGGAGTGGTACAGCTACAAAGAATGCAAGGCTATGAAGATTAGACAGGGCTTTGGACATGACTGGTTCTGTTCAAGATTGATAGACATAAGGGCCATAATTCTGGAAAATGTAAGCCTGGAGGTGAGGATAGACCAGGGGTAGCGTTGCTCTCTAAAATGATCAAGGGGCTGGACCAACTCCCCTTTGAGGAAAGATTACAGAAGCTGGGATTGCTTAACTTAAGAAAAAAAGGCCGGCGGGAGGGGGGACATGATAGACAGAGGTGTTCGAAATTATACATGGTGTGGAGAAAGCAGATAGAGAGATGTTTTTCTCCCTCTCTCATAATACTAGAATCCAGGGTCATAGAATCATAGAATAGTAAGGTTGGAAGGGGCCTATAACACCATCGAGTCATCGCATGAAGCTGATTGGTGGGAGATTCAGGAGAGATAGAAGGAAGGACCTCTTCACACACTGCATAGTTAAACTATGGAATTCACTACCACAAGATGTAGTGATGGCCACCACTTTGGATGGCTTTAAAAGGGATTGGACAAGGGAAAGCTATCGATGGCTACGAGTCCTGACAGCTATATGCTACCTCCAGTATCAGAGGAAGTGTGCCTATGTATGTATACCAGTTGCTGGGGAACACGAGTTGGAGGATGCCGTTGCACTCAATGTATTGTATCTTAAGGTATCTGTTTTTACATGTATCCCAGAATATACATTTTTAAATGCACTTTGATATGGTTTTTGAGCTGAAAACGACACCATAACAATGAAAGAAGTGTGAAATCGGATGGAGAGCTATGTTCTGATCCTCCCATTAGTTTGAGTGGTGCGGATCAGGTATGCTAGAAAGATCAAATTCTTCAAGCATCCCTACCTGAAGGCAACAGAAACCTCTTTCACTGCTGCTGATAGTGCACCAATGTCCTTGCTCTGACTTTATTTTCATTGAAATGGCTCTGATGAAAGGAGAGGAGTGCCCTGAAGACCCAGAATTAGCATAACTTCATATGATCGGCAGTGTAATGACAGGCTTCATGCAGGGATTTACTTTCTTTCTAAGCAGACAGGAAACATCTTGCCCAGTAGAAAAGCAGAAATCTTCAAACTCTCCCTTTGAATTACCTGCTGAATAGCTGTTGAACTGAAGAAAGCTTAACATTTTAGCTTGAAATTGGCCTTGGGGTAAGATCTGGTAACAGTTCAAATACCAGAGAGCAAAGGATAAAGAGAACCAGTTGATACTTTTTTTGCTGCTCGTTCAGCATCAAATCACAACTACCCCCAAGCAATAGGAATGTCTTATCAGGTGTGCTTTCTTGTTCCACCTGTTGTTTAAACAGGTTTCCATCTGTGAAGTTTATGTACAGATTTTTTTAGCTTCCTTGGATCTTAGGTTGTTTTTGGATCAATGGTGGTATGCCTAAATGGAAAGGAAATTTTTCATGGGTTTGAAACATAACAGCATCTGAATCCAAACTGTTGAATCTGAAATTGTAAATAAATTCAAACGCCAACATCTGAATGACAAACTTGTGTATTTATGTTAAGTTTGCAGTCCTGTGCCCACTTAACTGGAAGTAACTCCCATTGAACTGAATGGGACTTACTTCTGAGTAGACACAGATAGGCTTGTGCTGTAAACTCTGCAATCCAAGCTGTGGTAAACCAAGCGGTGGTATAAAATAGCCAAATTAAAATAACTGAAACACATAAAGATTAAAAATACAAACCGGTAAAACCCTGTCCACCATCATCTCATCCCTCTGCCACCATTTATCAACCCAGAATATGACTTTCAGTGCTGCAAACCACAACGCTTTTAATCATGCGGCCACCAACGTTGACCAAATGACCTGGATTACTGTCCAACACTGCAGGTGCTGAAAGCCCCTCCCCTCAGGATCTTAGCATATCGGTCTCAGCAGAAGAAAATTACATTGGATCTAAGTGTAAGAGGTGTAAGAGGCCAATTTCATTCTCACTTACAATCCAGCTTGGAGACAGAAACTGCCCTGTGGACAGCCTACACTGGGGGTTAAAAGGAGACCACTGATCCTCTCATATCTCAGCAGGTTTTTGATCAATCGACCCTAGTATCCTTGTAGGCCTCCTGTCTGGGTTAAGAACAAAGGAAGCTGCCTTATACAGAGTCATACCAGTGGTCCATCTAGCCCCATATTGACAACATTGACTGGCAGCAGCTCTTCAGGATTTCAAGCAGGATTCTTTCCTAGTCCGACCTGGTGATATTGAGGACTGAACCTGGGAACTCCTGCATGCAAAGCATGTGTTTGCTCTACCACTGAGCTACGGCCCCTCTCCAAAATGAGAACTGGAGGCACAGCACTGTTTGCAGTAGGTGAATTCCTGCCTCGTGGGAAGGATTCCGGAAAGGGAGGCTGTGGAAGCCATCAAGGGCAGAGTGAAGGCCTCCACAGAAGACTTAGGTGGACACAGAGGTCTTGCATGTCTTTCCTTTCCCCATTCATTTCAAAGGGCAGTTGTCTATTGCTTATGTGGAATGCTTATGTGGAGGTGTCCCCTCCATTCTGATGAATGAGGAATTTCTTACATATGTGTAGGGATGTCAGAGAATTCTGCAACGGATCTTGGTGAGGCTGAATGCAAGTGCATTCGGCCCCCTGAAATCCATTGCAGAATGAAGCCCCTGCCTCCCCCAACCCATGAAAATAGTGCGAAACAGAGCACTTACCTGCTCCCATCAGCACCGACTTGTGAATGGCGGCCGCCCTGCGGCCACCATTCGCTTCCTCTTTCATGCCGTGATAGGCTACGTAAGTATTTACGTAGCCTAACACGGCAGGCTAAAAACAAAAACAAAACACATACGCATTTGCGTTCCTTATTTTTGGCCGTCTCAGTCTACATAAATATTTACGTAGACTATTACGGCCAAAATAAATTGGAATGCAAATAGCGTAGTGGGCGCTTTTGTATTCCCCTTTATTTTCACCGTAATAGTCTACGTAAATATTTACATAGACTAAGACAGCCAAAAATAAGGAACACAAATGGCGGCGGCCGTAGCTGCTGCCATTTGTGTACGCAGTTTTTGTTTGTTTTACCCAGAGCCCTCCGTGGCCGGAAATCCGGCTGTGGATGGCTCTGGCCTGGGCCTGGCCGGCTGCTCCGCGGAGCCGCTGTGGAGCACAGCTGGCCGGTCGAGGATTCCGGTGGGGAGGAACGGATCGCCTCCCCCCTGTTGAGGATTCCGGGGGGAGGGACGGAGCGCATCCCCCCCACCGCGAAGCAGATCCGCAAAACGGTAAGTGACTTTCGTACATCCCTACATATGTGGCCAAGATCCAAGCACCTCCTTTGTCTCATGAAAGGGCACTAGCTCAGAGAAACTTTCATTCCACCCATCCGTCCCCAATCCCTATCCCACGCCGTATCACAAAATGAGGTCTGTTGTTTTGGGGAAAGGAAGTCAAAAGCACCTTTTAGTTCACAGAATCAGTTTTATAGTTCTATGGATCCTGGCCATGGCATCTGCTGGCTTGTTTAGTTTGTGCTACTGTTTTTATGCTTTTGATTTGTTTTGTGATGTTTTATGGGTCTATTTTACTACATTGTGGCATGTTTGGGTTTTTATGCCTCTTGTATCCTGTCCTGATATGCTAGGACAGCCTTCCCCAACCTGGTGCCCTCTAGATGTGCTGGGCTACAACTCTCATCCCCAACTAGCAGGCTGGCTGGGGATGCTGGAGGTTGTAGGCCAACACATTTGGTGGGCACCAGGTTGGGGAAGCTGTGCTAGAATGAAGGGCAGGTTAAAAATTATTTGAATGAATGAATTAGTGTTGTGTCTCCATGTGTACATGAGTCTCTATGCTCACAAGGGGTTGCTGGATCTGGCTGGTGACAGCATATATAAAACATAGCTCACATATGAATTTTATTTTAGAACTGTTATTTGCTGCTTGTACCTAGTAGTTTACTTGCTGTGGGCAGGCAGGGAACTTTTACTCTGGAGTGTGGAGCTCGTTTTGGTATTTATTTCCTTTCAGCACCTTTCCTTTAATAACCATTTAGGCCCCAAGGCTTAGGACATCTTCTGAGCAATTTAATGTTGGCTTGCAGGCACATTCGTCAGGATCACGTAGCTCTTTTCAAGCTACAATCCAAGAATGGCTCCATAATCATTACAATCAAAAATCCATTAAAGTCAAGGATGGCTATCAAAAGGGAAACATGAGAGTCACTCACATATACTCAGAGTAAGATAATCAAGAGTGAGTCAGAGACATAAACAGTGACCATGCACACAACACTTCCCAACTTTTAAATGGTATATCCCTGAATGACAAGGGCTGTTGCTATCTTGTGTGATTGTTGTCAGCCTGACTCTTGCTCTGCCTTCAGCAATAAACTTCGTGAGCTCAGGCTCCAACTAGTTTGAATTTCCTATTTGCAACAAAAGCACAAATACATGGACACACACACACACAAATCAGAAGTGGCACCTTCACCTAGTGGGAGTGAAAACAAAACAGTGAATGGAGATGTCAAAATCAAGTTATTTGCAGATGCAGGGTTTTCATTCAGAAATGAAACACAATGGGCCTTGAGGATCCTAAGGGTTAACAATGAGGGCTGAGCCAAAAGGGTGGTGTGTGTGTGTGTGTGTGTGTGTGTGTGTGTAGTTCTCAAAAAATGTCATGCCCCCACCCCTTGTCCCAATGCAACCTGAAGTTCAGCAACTGAGGGGCTATAAAACAGGGCAAAACTGTTTGCTCATTCCGAGTGAGGGCAGGAAGCATTATTTGTTTATTTGCAGCATTTATATACCACTCCACATCTAAACTGCTCCACCCTCAATGCTCAAAGTGGTTGGGATGGGGGTGAGAATAGATACCATTCCACTTCTTGGGCAAGACCAAGGCCATCCCACCTTTTCAACAGATGTAACTGAGCCTGCCCTAATTTGAAAGGAAATCATCCAATTTCCTCCCCCGACCCCATGTCTAGCCCTGATTACCCTCATTTAGAGATGGGTGAGAATTTCATTACCAAATCTGCATTTTCTGAACCTGCACGTGAACTGAAATGCAGTTATATGGTGATATTCACACTTTTTCTGAATTCAGCAATGTAGTTTGCAAATCAAAAATTGTGCACAAAGAATGCGAATAATAGGAAAAAGTGTGGATAAAAGGAGAAAGAGGAAAAATGCAATATATTAGGAAAAACCACTTGGGATTTCCCACAAAAATGTGTATATTTGGAGAAATGCACAAGAAAATATGTATGAAATTTTGTGCTGACTTTTTGGGGGAAAATGTGGGATTGTGGGACAGAACAAACTTAATGTTTGAAAAATAAGAAATTCAGCAGCATCGAACTTGCCAGATTTGTTAGCCCCTACTGCTATTCTGATTTGGTTTTGTGACTTCATCTTGTAGCCAATTATGATTGGTTGCAGATGTAATGCAATGAGGTTGCCTATGTGATCCCTGAGTGGCTTGGATCTCCGCAGGGAGAAGTGCCTCCCCCTGCCCCAAAGCAGTGTTGAAGTTACCAAGCTGGGAAAGAAACAGCAATGAACGGGTGGGGGAAAAGAAGTAAGCAAGGGGGATTTCATGAAAATATTCATATACTGAATAATAATGAGTGAAAAATTGGTGCAGTCATAAGATACTTTAATAGTTAACAGTGGCCAGATCCACAATCTTTAAAGGAGTGCAGCTAATTTAAAAACAACAGCAATGGCACTTGAAGTTACATACAGTCAAGGCCAGAAATACTGGAGCAAGGATAACTGTTTTGGCAGTTGGCCTCTGTACACCACGACATTGAAGTTGAAACACACCCAGATGGGAGCGAAGTCAGGACTTTCAGCTGTAATTCAAGGGGTTTGACAAAAGTGGGGCACTAACCATTCAGGAAGGACAGCCAGTGGCATAAACACACACCTATCATTGGTGGCTCATACGTAATGGAACAAACCAACATCATTTCAAACTTAAGGATCGCCTTTAATACCTGGATGAAAATCCTTTGCAGTCAATGACTGCCTGAAGTCTGGAACCCATGGACATGACCCAATGCTGAGCTTCCTCCCTCGAGATGCTTTGCCAGGCCTTTACTGCAGCTGCCTTCAGCTGCTGCTAGTTTGTGGGTCTTTCTGCCTTCAGTCTTGTCTTCAGTAAGTGAGAAGCATGCTCTATTGGGTTGAGATCAGGTGACTGACTTGGCCATTGAACAACATCCCACTTCTTTGCCTGGAGAAACCCATGGGTAGCTTTTGCTGTATGTTTTGGGTCATTATCCATCTGCAATATGAAGCGGCGTCCTATCAGTTTGGCAGCATTCGGCTGAATCTGAGCAGAAAGTATAGTCCTATACACTTCAGAATTCATCCTGCTGCTTTTATCAGCAGTCAGGTCATCAATAAACACCAGTGACCCGGTTCCATTGGCAGCCATACATGCCCATGCCATAACACTGCCTCCACCATGTTTGACAGATGATGTGGTATGCTTTGGATCATGAGCTGTTCCTTTCCTTCTCCATACTTTTCTCTTCCCACCATTCTGGTACAAGTTAATCTCAGTCTTATCAGTCCAAAGAATCTTATTCCAGAACTGGGCAGGCTTTTTTTAGGTGTTTGCTGGCAAAGGCTAATCTGGCCTTTCAGTTCTTGAGCGTTACCAGTGGTTTGCACCTTGTTGTGAAGCCTCTGTATTTACATTCATAAAGCCGTCTCTTGACTGTAGGTGTTGACGGTGACATGTCTACCTCCTCAAGAGCGTTCTTGACCTGGCTAGATGTTATGAAAGGGTTCCTCTTCACCATGAGCAGAATTCTGCGGTCATCCACTTTAGTTGTCTTCTGTGGTCTTCCAGACCTTTTGCTGTTGCTGAGCTTGCCAGTTAATTCCTTCTTTTTCAGGATGTTCCAAACTGTTGTGCTGGCCACTCCCACTGTTTTTGCTATCTCTCTGAGGGGTTTATTTTGTTTCCTCAGCCTAATGATGGCCTCTTCCACTTGCATGGACACCTCTTTGGACCTCATGCTGGGAGTTCTGGTGAACAGCTACCAAATGCAAATGTAACACTCAGAACCACCTCCAGTCCTTTTATCTGCTTGATTGGTCATGGGCTACCCAGGAAACAGGCCACACCTGGCCATATAGCTACTTGTCAGCCATTCATTCCATTACTTATGAGCCATCAATGATGGGTGTGTGTGTATGCCACTGGCTGTACATCCTGAATGGTTAGTGCCCCACTTTTGTCAAACCCCTTGAATTACAGCTGAAAGTCCTGACTTCACTCCCATCTGGGTGTGTTTCCTTTCAACTTCAATGTGGTGGTGTACAGAGGCCAACTGCCAAAACAGTTATCCTTGTTCCAATATTTCTGGCCCTGACTGTACTTTCACAACTTTTGCTCAGTAAAGCAAAAGAGAACTTTTTTTCTTCCAAAATACTTCAGCATCTTTATTGTACTTCCACTCACAAGAGTCCTAGAAAATAAACCTGCTCTATTAATCCCATTTTACAGATTGGGAACCGAAGATGTGAAAGAATGACTTGCCATCACTATATCTCTTTGTTGGGAACAATTTGCCCTGTGTTTGGAATGCTTTGCCTATTAAATTTTTGCCTGCTATCCAGGAAAGAGTAACACTGATTTGCAGAATTCAGCACTCTTCTGAGAAGCTTCACTTTTATTTTCAAAACACAGGTTTCTAGTCCTCGTTACTGAGATAATAGGCTTAAAATATGTGGGCAATGACTGGTGAAATCTCCAAAGCCAGAGGGGATGTAAGTAGGATTGCCAGTGAACAGTACTCCAGAGCCCACACAGCTCATTACCCCTATCTTTCAACAACAGAAGCAGAATATGGGCACAATCCTATCCAATGCAGGGAAGGAGCAGCACGGAGGGAATCTTCCCCTCCGCGCTTCAGCCACACTGCAGTCATGGCTAGACAGCTGATTCTGGCTGTCTAGCTGCGGGAAGTTGGAGTGGGGGAGGGCAGATTCTGGACGATGCATAGGATGCATAGGAAACGTTGGAAAGGCACATCCGCCCTCCCTGCGGATATTGGTACTTGAAGTAATTCAAGTACCAACAAAAACTTCAGCATGTGGGAATTTTGTAAAGTTGCATTTCTTCCTCCTCTTCCAAAAACCAAGTAAGAACAGATAAACATTAGGAGAGGAGCCCTGCTGGATCAGACCAAGGATCCACATATTGTCCAGCATTCTGTTCATGCAGTGACCAACCAGCTGCCTGTGGGAAACCCACAAGCAGGAGATGAGTGCAACAGAATCTGCCCATGTTCCCAGCAACTGGGGTACATAGGCATATTACCTCTGATACTGGAGGTAGCATATTGCCATTAGGACTAGTAGCCATTGATAGCCTCATCCTCTAAGAATTTGTCTAATCCCCTTTTAAAGCCATCCAAATTGGTGGCCAACACTATATCTAATGGTGGCAAATTCCATAGTTTAAGTATGCACTCTGTGAAGAAGTACTTCCTTTTATCTGTCCTGAATCTCCCAGCATTCATCTTCATGGGATGATCCCATCAGGTTCTAGAATTATGAGAGAGGGAGAAAAATGTCTCCCTATCCATGTTCTCCACACCGTGCATAATTTTATGCACCTCTATCATGTCTCCTCTCACTTTCCCCTTTTCTAAGCTAAACAGCCCCAGATGTGTTAACCCTTCCTCATAGGAGAATTTCTCCAGCCCCTTGATCACTTAGTTGCCCATTTCTTCCCTTTTCCCAACTCTACAATATCCTTTTTAGTACCATTACCTTGCAAATACAACAAAGCCCAAACAACCTGAAGTCACACACATCAAACCGCACAACCACAACATTGCAATTAGCGTAGAAATACTTGCGATAAAAATAACACAGGAACTTACAAAAGAGTGGCCATATGGGAATTTTGTGGTTCAGAACCACGTTTCACTTTTATAGACTTTTTTCAATTCCATCCATAGGAAATGATTCCATTTGAATTCCATTTGCCTTTAGGGTAATGAGTGGCAACATGCCCCAGCTCTTGCTAGTTTCATGCTACGCTGGGCTATTAATGGAAAGCATTAAACAATGACTTTTATTTCTCCTCACTTCTGAGCAAAATGTGGGGCCAGATGAAAAGCTGCTGCTTCACTAATGCTCACCAGGAACAGAAGTAACTGAACATTAGTGATGTGCCTGCATGCAATAGAATTAATTCCAACAGGACTGCTGGCACCGATGTGGCAAATAAGCTCATTAAAACAAAGGAAGCCCATCTATTCTGCACAGATTCTCTTTCTACCTTTGATTAAAAGAATGCTGATATCACCACTGTATATTCAGCTAGTTGTGCTCCATGGGAATCTGCATTGAAACTGAGTTTGGAGATCTGCTTCACCTGTTATGGCTTTTGCATACAGAAAGTGTTTCCATGCAGGAAAAGGCATTCTGCTTCTATGTAGAAAAAGGGAACCCACTTGGTTCCGATAAGCTCTGCTTGTATATTTGGAAATAAACAGAATATAAAGAGACCATATATCTGCAGTGTTCTTGTTCATTCAAAGGGAAAAAACACTGTGGTCCTCTTCACATGAGGCTTTTCTCATGCACTCGTGGTTGGTCACACATGGAAATTTGTGGGTCCTTTTCACAATGTTGTCAACCTCCGGTGCCTCTCCCGTCATTTTTCAGCTTTACTCCGCTGTTTTTTTGAATCACCGAAAATGCAGTAATAAATATAAACCACCATCTTATAAAGCACCATCTACTGGTGTATAAATGAAACATATGGAACTTGCTGAGAAAGGAAGTCCCTGATTCAGAGCACATGTCCACCCATTTAAAGGAGCTGATCTTAATCCTGCAAAGGATCCAGAAGCAAAAGCTCCGATAAGGATGTGGGATTTTAGCCTTGTGTGGCAAAGCCCTGTAGCATTGTCCCTGGCCTTCTCATCAGGGGAGAGCCTTTAATAGGGGTGTGCAGTACTTTCAGAAATGAATGTTTAACTAAATCAATGTAATCTCATTAGTTTCACATTAGTTGAAACTAAAAAGAAAGCTTCCATACCATTTGGATGGGAAACATCTAAATTATAGGTGGCAGAACTCAGGCTGGGTTTCCACTGCAATCAATATAAAAACTCAAATAAAAGTGAAACTAAAAAAAAAAGTGACAGCAATGAATGTGAAACTAAACTAATGTCAAACTAAACGAAAGTGGTATTTAGAAACTAAAACTAAACTTTTTTTTCAAATGGACACCCCTAGCGCTTATCATTATCGTACAGCTCATTATACAGTGCTCTCAACATGTTAAACCATCATCTTAAGGGCCATCCCCCCGCCCCATCCCCCCCCCAATGCCATCATGGGGTTGTTGATTTTTTGCTGTTAAGATAGTGGTTCGCTTTTTTAATGCTCCAAAACAGCAATGGTGTCAGTGTGCTGGGACTAGCAGACAAAACAGGTACACTAGGTCCAATCCCAGGGTGGGCCAAAGTGAGACCACCACACTGGTTCTTGGGCTGTTATATGAATGAGGGATACTTAAGTGGGGGTAGGACAGGTTGTTTGGCACACATAAGATGGTAACTGATTGAATTGTAGCTACTGATTTTAAACATTGTGCCTTCTTCGTTCTCTGAGTCTTTTAATCTGGAGGTGGGAGCACAGAGGATTTGGTTGCACTGAGTATATTCTAAATAGGATTCAGATACATTGAAGGAGAATTGGCATGACAGTGGGGTTTGGTTAAAAAAGGTTGGATTTTTTCCCTTTGTTTTGGAAATAAAAAGAGTAACAGCTGGATTTCAAATTTTTTAAAATATGGGATCAACCAATGTTCATTTGTTTCTTCATCCCAGCAGTCCTAGGAGAATCCAAAAAACAACCTTAAACATGACATCACCTGGTACAGACTAATTTGAATGTCTGCAGCCACCTCCCATATTTCATCTTAAGACTCTGACCATATGGACTTCATGACTTCACCAAACTTCACCATGGTTAGCCTTTTTTTTTTCTCCTCTCCACCTCCATTCCCCTCACCTGGCTTTTTCTAACATCTTGCCTGTTGAAGAGATCTGGAGATTGACATCTGGAGACCTCTGAGTTGGCCTAATAAAAGCTGTGGGTTTTGGAATCTTTCCTTTGGGACACAGAGGGGAACAACTGATTTAAGAGGAGATCAGTTCAAAAGCAAGAAATTGCAAGTAGATAAATAGGTACCGCCTCGGCAGGAAAGGTAACAGCATTCCGTGCACCTTGGTGTTCAGTCATGCTGGCCACATGACCACGGAAGCGTCTTCGGACAGCGCTGGCTCTTCGGCTTAGAAATGGAGATGAGCACCACACCCTAGAGTCAGACACGACTGGTTGGGGACACCTTTACCTTTTACCATGGCGGGGGGGAGGCGAGTGGAGGTGAAATGAATTTGGGGATACTTAAAGAGGAAGGTATTTGTGGGGAGAATCTGGAAAGGAAATAGTAATGAATTTTCACGGGGGGGGTGAACTTAGGGAGGGGGATCTGCACATATAAAGAGAGAAAATATGTTCAGGCTTTTGTTGTCCTGTTGTTGTTTTATGCAGCAAGTCCTGTGTGATTAAACCAAAGGTACATCTAGTCCAGCATCCTGTTTCCATTTTGATAGTATTTGTGAATCCCGGTTTGTGAATCCATTCCATCGCTTAGCTATTACAGTGATTAGATGTTGCTAGACTTGCCTTATATACATTTGTTTAGCCTTTTCCCCCTTGGGGAAGAAAGCTGGTGGGGTGGGGTGGGGGAGGCTTAGCAGAAAAAGCTACTGGGGGGGGGATGTTAAGAGGCCCTTCTGCCCATGCAAGTTTTCCACTGCAGATTTCTGCTTCTATGCATTTTGGAAAATAAGAAAATATTGGAGAAAAATGACAGGTGGCTGAATATCATGTGTAGCTTGGCCATAGGCTAACAGCTATGACAACTACTTGTGGCAGTGAATAATTACATGTTGTGTGAAGAAGTAAACTGTGCAGGTTTGTGAGGCTGTCTGAATTAATTTTCCCCCCTTTTGTTTCTGCAAACACAGAAAGTCCAGGGCACAGGGTCGAAGTTGGTGAGGGAAAAAGTAACAATTCAGAGCATGACATACTTTGGCACTGCATTAAGCATTGGGTCAAATGTATGGCAGGTTTTGGAAAGGAAATGATTTTGGAGATCTGGTATTTAGATTCCCCATCTCTTCCTCACATTTATCACGAGGTCTTCAGCAAGTCACTCACTCATCTTTCAGCTTCACTTGTTCACCCTTTATGAAATGGAAGGAGGAGCAGCAGCAAGCAGCAATTCCATCGAGCTGCAGCAAAGGATGAGACAGAAAGCAGAACTATTCCAATGACTGCTGAAAGACTGACCCCATCAGGGTCCTCCCACAGTTGTTACCAGGCGGCAGCCATTCCATCAGGCTACAGCAGAGGGAGAGATGGGTAGCCGGGACGCTCCGTCAGCTCTGCTGAGGCTTTTCCTCTCCCTGAACTGTTTCAATTATAAGTCATTATAAGCACTTTGTAACTGGTGCCAGTATTGGCTTCTTTTCCTCTTCTCTCCTCCCCTCACCTTCCTTTTGTGTCATTTCCTTTGGATTGTAAACCTGTGGGCGGGGTCTGTCTGTCTTCTTATTTATCTTATGTAAGCCACTCTGAGTAGGGCTGGATTAAGGTCATGATGGGCCCTGGGGTTAGCAGTCTGTAGCGGGCTCCCTAGTCTACCCCCAATACTGAAGCCACACATGACATTTGTGTCTGCACAGACACACCATTAAAGAAAGGTATTTTATGTTTTAAAATTTTTTACTACATATTTGAGTGGAAATCATGTACCACACTTTCTTGGAGGCAAAAGATCAATATCTCTTCCATGTAGAGAACTCAAATACAAACACAAGCTTCCCCTTTTACAGCATACAGACACAGGGAACATAAATTCACATAGAAACTCTTTCATAAACAAACCCTCATTCAAGAAAGAGACACAGATTGACCCACTGACTCATTCAGACACAATAGCCAAGGAAGACAGGAGACAGACAGACACAGATGTAGACACCAAGCCAGGACATTGTGCTACCTACCTGAGGAGGACCAGCAAATGCCACCGCCACTAGATGATCTTGCTAAATGATTTTGCCAAATGCTACTAGAAGCTCAGAGAGAGGCTATCTGCTCTTGTTTTTCCCTGTGATCTGGTATTCACAGATATAGTGCCTCTGAATAGGAAGGTTCCAATTAGCTATTATGGCTGATGGAAGTGGTTTCGATGGGCAAACCTGGGTGGAGCAGGCAGGAGGAGCTTTGGGTGGGTGGAGTCAATAGGTTTCTGGTAGTGGTTTGGCAGAGTGGATGGAACTTACAGCACCCGCTCTTTCTGGAGGCATCATTATCCTCTGTTGCCAGCAACAGCAAAAACATACCTTGATGGGTAATACAAATGGTCTATTTATTTTGCTAAATATATGTCATGGCTGAGGAATGATCTGGTGACTTGACTGAAGGCTTGATTAACTTTGACATGGGTAAATAATAACCTTTGTTTCAGAGCAGCCATCTGAGAAGTTCCCAAATGTGACGGTGTAGCCACAAGACACACAGGTTTAAAATGCTTATTCTGCAGCCAGATGCTCGTGAAAAGATAATTTGAGGCTCAGGACACAAGAGTTATATAATCTTGACATGCCTGTATTTAGGGATGGACGGACCCATCTGATGAGTTGCCCCCCCCCCCCAGGTCGCATGGCCCAGATTCGCTCGGCAAGTCACACAAGCTGCTCCCCCTCTCCGTGCCAAGGATTCCATCAAGCCCCCAGTGCTCATGCCCTGGCCTCCTCGGGAGGAAGCCACGGTGAGAGTGCTGGGGTGCTGCCGAGGCCCTTCCTCCCCAGGCCAGCTGTTGAGAGCTTCCTTAATAGCCGGCACGGGGAGGGCAGGTCCCAGTGTGGCAAGCCCCCAGCACTCCCAGCTGCTCGCCAAGCTCCAGGATGCTGGGCAGGCGGGTTCGTCAGCACCCCAGGGCTTGGTGTGCGGTGTCAGGGAGGCTGGATGGAGGGAGTCCATTGGACTCCACCCCCTTTTTGGACTCCCGCACCATCCCTACCTGTATTGCATGCACATAAATATCTATATATCTATATATGACATCACACCTGCTGATCCTATGTTCATTAAACTGGAATCATTACAGCATTCTGGTTCTATAATGGTATGCACTCCTCTCTTCCCTAAGCAGTCATGTCCAAGGACAGTTTAGTTTCCTTTGGATGAGAGAGCCATGGAGAATTATGGTATCTTTGGACTATTTGTTTCTTTACAAATATAGAAGCCAAGCCTAGTGGAAGCAAGCTGACAAAAGGGGCAGCAAAACCTCTGATCCTGCATCATATTCCCACAGAATCTCTAGCCCTGTTCATTCGGTACCTGTGGATACTGAATGTGTGAAGGGGCTTCCAAGAATCCACCAAGTTAGCCCTGCTCCCTAGATGCTGATGCAAGTGCGGACCATGCCTCCCGGCAGTGCACAATCAGCATCAATCTGATGGGGGCCTATGTGTGCACAGATGTTCATGTGTAAGATTCCCTCAATAGAGATGCAAATTTTGGTTGATCATGGTACACATCCCTGTGAAGGGAGCCCTATTCTCATACATTGATATACACATAGAGCTCCCCTCAGACTGACACTGCCAGCTGGGAGAGGAATGGTCAGTGCATGCATCACCATCTGGGAGTGGGGCTATCTAGGCACATGCGCGAAAGTCCCTTTATGCATTCAGTACATACCAAACACCTGAACAGGACTACTGTTTCTAACCTTCCCAGTTTTATAAAACCCAGTTTTATCTAAGTCACCCTAAACTCTTTTGCTGTCTGCCTGCCACTCTCAGACAGAAATCCTATGGCTGCTAGACAGTGTCTGGATGGTTCTGAGCTTAGTTCCCAGAAACAGCCCCCCCCCCACCTTATAGGCAGCACAGTTCTCCCCCGTCTCCGTGCTTGTAACTCTACGCAGTGCAGCGTGGGCAAAAAGGGGGTGTTCCTGGGGGCGGGGGGGGGGAGGAGACCATGGAAGTGTCGTTACGACACTTCCTATGTGCTGTGCGGCCTTCCCCGCTCCCACTCCAAGGTCCCCAGCTAGACAACCAAATGCAGGGAGGCTGGAGACCTGAGGAGAGGATCCCCGCTGTGTTCCACCCACCCTGCATTGGATAGTCAGCCACTTTCGAGTTTGGAGGCAGCCGACTATCCTGATAGGATTGTGCCCTCGGAGTCTAAGGGTGCTTCCGGATGAGGGTTTTATGGTGTTATCGCCCTGCCTCATCCACAAAGGTTTACAACAGTCCAGACATCATCATCTTCTATTCAGGACCACCCTGTGTTTTCTTACTGCATCTTCCCTCTTAGTGCTAGGAGCCTCTGGAAGCACCCTGCACTGTGAACCAGGAAGTCCCCTGTTCAAATGTCGATTCTGCCGGGTGGTCTCAAACAAGCTCTTACCTCTTAGGGTGCTTCCACAATTAGAAAGCATTGTGCCGCTATTTCATATTTTTCTCCTCAACAGATTTTCTGCAGTAACAGAAAAGGTGGAAGAAGTGGTAGGAAAACAGAGGAAGGTTTTCCCTCATCTGAAAACACCCCAAATTCAAAACTGTAAAATTGTCTCAACACTGTTTCTCTGCCTCTCTCATAGCTGGAGGAAGTCACATTCCCAAACTCTGATAGGTGTTGCATTCCAAAAGCTTGGAAAGAGATTCCCAGCTATCAAGGAACATTGCTGTTCTTTTGTCCAAGTCATTCCCTGGCCACTCATCCATTGCCCATTCACAGTAATCAGGACAGACCAAACTCTCAGCAATATTCACGATCACTAATACAGATCAAAAACTTAAAACAATGCACTGAAGACTCTGCTCTTGCATCTTAACCACCCTGATTTTGAATACGGGAAGTTAAAAGGGGTGGCTAATCTGTATTATTGGAATCAATATTAGTGTTTATGAGTTTTCACTGAGAACTCTTGGGGAAAGCTTGCCTGTTTTGTTTTTCTAAGATTTTTTTTCCAGCTTGTAATGCTGGCTTTTTATTTTTGCTTTTACCTCTATTGTTGTCACAAAGCACCTCAATTTTTCAGCGTGTTTTCACCTGCCCTCAAAACTTCATCTATGTTTCATCCAAATCCTGGACATTAAACACAGCTCAAAGCTAGGCAAAAGCATCCAATGGCTCTAAGGAATTATGCTGTTCTCCTCCCAGTCTAAATATAGATTGTAAGTGACATGGGACAGGGATCATCTTTCGCTTATTGTTTACAGAGTAACAATAAATGAAAGCTAATCCCAGTCCCAATTCACTTACAATCTATATTTAGACTGGGAATGGAATGGCATATTTCCCTGGAGCCTGAAAAACCAGCCACTGGACATGTATATACACCATATTTCTTATAGAGTTTGCATGACCTGATCACACGTTGGTTGCGCTTACACATCACGTTAACCTATGGTGGGTGGCAAGCTACACTGGGTAGGTGGTTATGCAAACAACCTACTGTGCTCTTAGGCAAACAAGCTGCACAGAGTAGTCTATTTCCACCCACCCCCTTCCTCCTATAGTCCCCTCACCCAGCTGGGCAGGTATCCCAGCTTCCTTTGTGGTGGAAATAGAGATCAAGAGGAGCAGAGCGGCGGCAGCATTTTTGGCCACTCTTGCTGAGCAACCCTGTAGGCGATCTCCATAACCCACACTGATGCAACAGACAACACACTAACCCGCCATAGGTAAAATAACCCTTACCTCAGACCTGTGGGTTCTCAGGGTAGCTTATTTGGGGGAAATAACCCACTGTGTGTTGCGGGGGAGAAATCCCACAGACAACATGCTAACACATCATGGGTTGTTGTGGAAAATAAACCATCATGGGTTAGTGTGTTGTGTGAACGTAGCCATTTTCTCTAGCCCTATTCAGGCATTCAAAAAGGGGTTAAAATCAATGTATGAGGAGAAGAAGCACTCCAGCTCTGCCCCTCTCCCTCATCATATTTGTTACCCTCAACTTGTGGAGGGTGACAGTCTGAAGAGGAGAGCCTCCTGTATCTATGGAGGCTCTCCACATGACCCAGAGTGCTGGAAAATCTGTGTTCTGGCTTGCATGGATATTGGATAGCCTCCAGGGATACAGGAAGCTCTCCTCTTCAGACTAGCGCCCGCCGTGAGTTGAAGGCAGCAAACATGATGAGGGAGAGGGGCAGGGCTGGAGCATGCCTTCTCCTCATGTGCTGATATTAACCCCCTTTGAATGCATGAATTGGGCTTCTCGATCTGCCATATTCCCACACACACCACAGCAGGTCTGGGTCCTAACATTAGGCAGAGTGAGGCACTCCCTTCAGGCAGCAGATCCTGGGAGGCAGCAGAAAGGCATTGGAGGAAAGGCCTGTGTGCCATACAGCCTGCTCTGTTCCCCCTAAGTTAGCCTGCTGCCTTCAGGTGCAGTGGCGGATATTGTCCCATTGTCGGTGATGAGGACAGATTCATCTACCAGTTCAGTCAGTGTTTGTACATGGAATGGGTGGGGCACCATCTTGTTCTTCGCTTCAGGAAGCAAAACATCTTGGGCTGGCTGTGCACCACACCACAGAGCCAATTTTGTTATAGATTCCACATGCATTTGTATTTGAGCATACTTTTCTAACCACACCTGACAAAGTGGTTGCACAGATTATTTTCACAATCCTAAAACTGCTTCAAAAGACATACATTGAATCATGTATTATTTTAATTCTGCTTAGACCCAAGATCACACAGAGTACACAGTACAGGGAAAGGATGAGTGTTCCATTGGAGGGAAGTGTCTATGTGATTATCACTCATGAAGATGCATAGATGTGCATTTGACTGTAGAAATACTTAAAAGGAAAGTAGTAAAATCGTGTGTAGAATGTCAATGTTAGGATAGGGCCTTGCAAGAAAATACCACAAGTATAGATATAGTTCGGGGAGGGGGGATGTTACCTTGGCAACACATAAATAAATTATTACTCTTAAATGATGCTAGCAAAATAGTAAAGCTGTCTTCAAAGGATAGCATAGATAAATGGAACATAGCTAAGTGGAATCAAGCAACTACGTCTTGCTATGGAGGGCAAAGGCAGCAGAGAGGAACAGCAAAATAAGACAAATGTTGATATTTTTATCTTACATATTAATTATGCATCCAGTGTCGATGTCCCTCTTGTACTAGCAGCCTTTGTGCTCTTTCAAGGGTCAGCAAGATGAAAGACACTCTCTGCATAATATCTCAAGAAGCAAGGTAACCGTTATAATGAAATCCATTATTCCTGGAACAATGAGTTGAATGAAGAGCTAAGGCTGAGATTCTCTCAGTGCAAACAAGCAGTGAATGTATCATTTGCAAAAAGGGCTTATCTAGATAGTGACTTCCCATATTTCTAGAGCACTATGGGAAATGTTGCTGGGATAAATAGATACTGTTGTGGCTTCTAGTCAATCATTCCTTCATTAGGTTGATTGCTGGTTAATAGCCTAGAATGGTTGGTTGCTGGGAGCTGTAAGGAAATGGTTCCCTGATAGGTGGGAGATCAGTGTGTTGGAACGATATATCAAGACTTTGGAGATGGTGAGACCCTTTTCGATGAAAGGGGTGTTTGTGTCTGCATGCATGTGTGCATATTTGAGAGAGAGAGAGAGAGAGAGAGAGAGAGAGAGAGAGAGAGTAGCTCACAGTCTTTGGGAGAGGTGTGTGTGAGGAAGGGGTGGCAAAGAAAGACAGGAATAGCTGTGAGTATGCTGAAGGTGAAATCTCTTGGGCTACAAGGCATCTCTGATGAGGGTTAGTAGATCTCCTGTCTGGGAGGGAGCCTGTTGGCCTCCTCTTATGCTCTGCTTTAAAAAATGTGCAAATACAGCAATTATTACAAAACTACTGCAAGTCTCCAGTATTCTTTCATCAAAAGGGCACCAAACTGAATAATGCTGCCCTGGGAACTTCTCACCACTCAGGGAAGTGGCAGGCAAGCAATGCTGACAGCTGACCTGAACATTTTGGCCACTCTCCCCCCACCCCCAGCCATGGAGGGGAGGGAATTGGAGCAAAAGAAAAATGCCCTGGGTGATGCAGGTGGGAGAACTTTGTTGACATTTTCAGCAGTGGGTGGGGTTTGGAATTCAACTTAACTTTCACAAGGTGGTAGAGGGGTGAATTATCTGCTGGGGATGGGGGTTCCTAGAAGCACATGAAACACATCATCCAGCATCTAAACTGACTGCCTGTAAACTGACTCAGTTCAAGGAACTGGCTTTGAACTATAACATCATGGGCCCAACATAACCCAAAGGACTGAGTCCTTCCTTATGTCCCATCAGAATGATCTCTAACACTAACTCAAAGAGAGACCCCTTGTTATCATGCATTTATCAGACATCAGGGGCAACCACAGAATCAGAGCTTTTCTACAGAAGGCTGTTAGTCCACTGTATCTACTTTTGGTTTTGTCACAAAATTGAGATCCAAGTTCTAGGGCTTTTCTACATGAGGCTGTTAATGTGCTGTATCTACTTTTGGTTTCGCTGCGGAATTGAGATCTGAGCACTACATGAACAGCATTTCCTTCCCTGATTTTCCACTACATAACTTCTAGGTGGCAGTGTTTGCACTATTGTGGGAACAGTGCAAATACACAAGTGAAAAGGTGTTGTATTTTGCTTTCACAAATACTTCCACATTTTCCCTGCTCTAAAAAAACTTGCTGAAAGTGCTATTTAAAACAGAAGCAAAACTGGAGGGCCACGACAATGCAGGGAATGACAAGCACACAATAAATGCCTCATGTAAAAAAGCTCCCACACAAAAAGCTTTTCCTTTTCAGTTTTCCCACTACGTAATCTCTAGGTGGTGCTGTGCTAGAGTGGAATAATGCAATTCCACATTTAGGAAAATACATTTTCTTTTGCTTTCAGAAATAATAGCTCTTAAACAACAGAAGCAAAACTGGCGGATGTTGTTGTTGTCTAGAGAACCTGTAAATAACCATGAGTAAGGAATGATGAGTGCATAATAAATGTTTTGTGTAGAAAAGCTCTCAGTCTTAGTGCCTAATGACAGGTGCTGTTAAATGAGTCTTAATTAAATGTAAAGATTTATTTGTTTTGAAGTGCAAATTGCATCAGCTGAGTAGTGGTAGTAATAATGGGATCAGAATAGGGATGGAAGATTCCTCCCTAGATCAGAGCAGGCATGGAGGATTTCCACCCCATGCAAATAGTAGCTTCAGAAGAGAATTTTCCCCAGGACCACAGAACCAGAAGAAATGGTTAAATTCCTGCTCCATGCTTAACTCTGATCCTATTCACGGTCAGACCACAGCTCATTCAATTTGCATTTAAAAGCAACAACAACAAAACACATTGCACAATAAATGAGAAGATACACTGAACATCAACTGTAGTTTGGCCCTTGGTGGTCCATGGGAGATGTGCTCTCAAGAATTCCAGACACCTGTGAGTCAAAAGATGTAAAGAATGAAAAAGATGGTGTAATGTCTCCTACCTGTCTGATACATCATGGAGTGGCCTGACCATCTTCTGCCAGACCCCCAATCCTTTTCTGTTATCAAAGTGCCAGAGCTTCCTGCTCTGCTCCTTCCCAGTCTTGTTCTCGACAAGGACCAGGGAAACATCTCCAAGCAAGATGCCGTGGAGGAGCCAAGACATTCGAAGCTATAAGGAAAGGATTTGCACAAAGCAAATTAAAACAGAGCACAAAGAAAGAGCACAACCAACAAACTCTCCAAAATGTGTCAAATTCCTCATGGGCACCATTCTCTTTAAGGCAGCAGCACAGAAGCTCAGACCTGGGGGTGAAATCTAGGCTTCCTGGGGACAAAATCTAGCCTTCTGGCGTTCCCCAGATGGCCACACCCCTTTCCCCTGGCCCTATCCCCTTTCCCCCAACCACTTGGTGGTTTCCTGGCTTTAGTGTAGTTTTACTTCTAAAAGTTTGAAATACAGTCTAAGTGCTTGTTTGTCTTGCTCCAACTTGTCTTAGGGCCACTTCCACATTATATTTATTTATTAAAGCTATTTTATAGACCACTATCCACCCAAGTTTCATCATGGCTTACAACATTAAAGTACAACAGAACCTAAAACAACAACCACCCACCAGCAACAAAAAGTTGCAGCACAGCTAAAAACAAAATACAGCAGGGCAAAACAATAATCAATACCCAAAGGCTAACAGAAACAAAGATATTTCCATTTTTTTCCTGTGGAAGATCAGAGGAAGGGCACTGTTTGAACCCCCTGCCCCCCAAAGGGAATTCCCTCATGCTGGAGCTCTTAGCAAAAATGTCCTTTTCCTGGTGGAGGCTAATTTAGAGATGGAATCTGGAACACAGGCTCATTAGAAGATCTTAAGTGCTGGGGCAGGTAGGTGTTGTATGGTAGGAGATGTCTTTAAAATAAGCCATTTAGGGCTTTAAAGGTAAGAATTAACACTTTGACTTGGCCCTGGAAACAAACTGGCAGCCAGTGCAGATGCTTCAAAACAGGTGATATATGACAACAGGTGAGCTGCTGCGTTCTGCATTAGCTGAAGTTTCTGAACTGTTTTCAAATGCAACCCCATGTAGAGTGCATGTCAGCAGTCTAATCTAGAAGTCACCAAGCCATGAATGAGAGCGGCCAGATCTATCTTCCAGCAGAGAGTGTAGCCAGCATTATCAGCCAAAGCTGATAAAAGGTTCGCCTGGCACCTACATTGTATTCCTTTCGGCACCAGGTGAAGACCTTTTTATTTTCCCAGGCATTTTAGCATTCTAGCTTTCTAAACTTTTAGCTTTGCTGTTTTAACTCTGTATTTTAAACTCCTGCACTGCTGCTAGGTTTTATTGTGGTTGTATTGTTATATTGTGGTTTTAATGTTCTATATATTTTAAATTGTTTTATTGTATGCTGTTTGGTTTTAATTTTTGTGAACCGCCCAGACAGCTTCGGCTATTGGGCGGTATAGAAATGAAATGAATGAATGAATAAATAAATAAATTAAAGGCACTCCAGCCACAGCTGCCACTTGGGAATCCAGGAACAGTGCTGGGCCCAACACTATCCCGAAGCTACAAACCTGGTCCTTACAGAGGGGTGTGACTATGTCCAGAACAAGCATAGTCCCAGGCAACTGGTCCACTGAATCCCCCACTAACAACTCTGCCTTATCTGGACTGAGTTCAAATTTATTCACCTTCATTCTGTTTACCACTGACTGCAGGTGAGCATTGAAGGCTCACACCGCCTCACCTGGATTTGCTGAGCATACTGATGACAACAAACTCCATAGCTCCTGACAACCTCTCCCAGGGGTTTCATGAAGATCAGCCTTCCCCAACCTGGTGCCCTCCAGATGTGTTGGACTACAAGTCCCATCCCCAACTAGCAGGGTTGGCTGGGGAATGCTGGGAGTTGTAATCCAACACATCTGGAGGGCACCAGGTTGGGGAAGGCTGGCATAGATGTTAAGCAGCTTGGGAGATAATATTGAACACTGAAGGTATCATGGTGGCAAGCCCAGGTTTGCCTCTTTATAATGTGGGAAATGGCTCCTAATTTGCAGTTCTGGGTTGTTATTTTTGGAGCAACCACTTTGCCACTTGTTTTTGCTCCCTTCAAGGCTCATTCTGGGAGTCCTGTTAATTCGTGCTACGAGGGCATTTGCAGCAGCACAGCAATTATGCTTATTTCCATCGCTGCTTGGGAATTCTCTTGTATTGAGACTTTTTTTACCTGGGGAGGTGGTGGGCTCTCCCACCCTTGGGGCATTCAAGATGAAGTTGGTCAGCCATCTGTCAGGGATGCTTTGACTTAAGATTCCTGCATTGAGCAGGGGATTGGACTTGATGGTCTTATAGGCCCCTTCCAGCTCTACTATTCTATTATTCTATGATACTGCTCTTCTCCCAGTCCCATCTCTGACTTTGCATTACACATTTAGCTGTTGGACAGGTTTCTTTCCTTTCCTTTCCTTTCCTTTCCTTCCCAAGACCACATTCTTCACCTCTCCGCCAGGTATGAAATCTCTAGCTTCTAACATATGCCCTGTATTACTTTGACAGACTTGTCAACTCAGTTCTACCTTAAGTGCACATCCTCCTATAAAAAGTACAGTGTTAATACTTCTATGATCCAAAATAGCAAGAATCCCACTCTCCCTTTAGACATGGCCTAATAGATACAAGTTAAAATTGACAGCTTTTTCAGTAATGAACTCCTTTATATTCAGCTAGCAGCAGAGACGAGCGGAAAGCTGCAATAAGAGGGTGTTGCTTGTAATTACACACCATCATTCCCCTTGATATTTCATTCAAAAATTAGTTTTTTTCCCTCTTTTCTGTAGGTGATTATAGACTTTCCAATTATGATCCATTGGTATTTGGATTTTTATTAATTAAAGTGCCATACCCCAAAGTGGTCCCAATGTTTACACTTAAGTTTAGTGTGATCCTTTATGCCTGTATATAAAATTATTTCCTGGCATTTTCACATTTTAGAACTTCCTTGCAATCTCCCTCAGGAATGAAAAAAAATATTTGCAATTTGAGTGAGGCTCAACATCAGTCCATTGTTAACAATGCCTGTTCTAATATGAATAGGTTAAAAATGACTAAATCTCAGCTAAATAAAAGCACTATGTGAAAAATAATTTTTTGGAAGGCATAGATTTATGCAGTCTCAAGCCTAAAAACTTGAGAATATTGAGGAGAGTAATTTGCTGAGGCTACATTTAATAATGATTCTCTGGTGTCAAGTGGATAATCAGAGAACTGGGCCTTGTCTCAATGTAGGAGGTGTTTTTTTTTTTTTAATGCCCTCTATTTGTTATTATTTCACAAGAAACTACTGTTCATTAGAAGATCAGTCCTGTTACCAATGGAGGCTGGTGGCTTTGAGGTCATAGGGTGGTGAATCTGCTCTGGGTTTCAGTCAGAATCAGTCAGAACTCTAAAGGAGCTATCCAAGGTGCTCAGCCTCCCCTGTCCATTACCCTGTGACTGCTATATTTTTTCAGTAGACTTCAGTAGCACTATATATTCTGGCACTATAGCGGGGCTAAAACAGGGGTGGGTAACTTGTGGCCCCTGTTTGAAGGAGAATCACAGGAAGACCCTGAACTTATGGGCTAGGGAGAGATCCTCCCTCTTTCCCTCAGGTCCTCAGGACGCAACCGTTGCTTGTGCGCCAAACAAGCGCTACGCCTCCTTTCCGTGCCCTCCATCTGTCGTCGCTCCCTGCGTCTACGCCGAGCGTCCAGCAAGTCCCCCTCCAGCACTCTCTCGCTGCCAGGGTCACTATCTATCCCAGGAATGCCGGCAGGAGGAATCTCTTCCAGCTGCTGTGCCTGTGAGGGATGAGCTAGCTCCTCTCCCACGGATTGCTGTTCCTCCTCAGAATCAGAACTGCTCTGGGGTTCTATCGGCTCAGTTTCCACCCTGACATATATAACCAAACCTGGGCAGTCTCTCACCCCCCTTTTTTTCTTTTATAGGAAAAGCCATGGGTGGGTGGGTGCGGGGGAATGATCTGGAGTAGTTCATTTTCCAATCTTTGGATTTGGGCGATGAAACAGTTAAGGACTTTATTCTCCTGCCCATATGTATGTAGTGTGTAGTTTGACCCTAATTTAACATACATTTTAGTACTATAAATATGCAATTTAAATCCACCTTGAATACTTTGACTGTAAAATGGTGGGAGATCAGTAGTAGTAGTAATAGTAGTGGTAGTAATAATTTCATTATTCACATCAATTATTTTAAAACCATTATTTCTGAAAGTGTGAGATGGACTAAGGAGGTGCAAGCAGTTGTGAAAGGAAGCTGGATCTCATGTTTGCCTATTTTTGGTCTTTTAACAGTGCCAGAAATAGTTGGCCTACTCTGGCCAGCTCAGTGCAACGTAGGCGGCTGCATGCCTCTCAGATTATGTTGGCTGACTGTACTGAAGGCAAATGATGCCAATTTCCTTTTGTTCTTTGCCTTTTGGCTCCACCTGCTTACTGCCCTGTCCCCCACCAAATGAGCACAGGGTTGGCAACAGGAGGAAGGCAGAATTTACAGCTAGGCTAGGCTAGGTCAGTCTGCACAACCAAATGGGGACATTTTTCTCCTCATTATCTGTCAGACCTTGAACTGAGAACCTGAGAGACATTGAACAAGGTTTCAGCTTGTATGCTGCCACCACCACCACCTGCCCAGCTCTGCCCAAGGGAGGGAACTGTAGGGAAATCAGCAACCCCAGCCCTTCCATCGATATGCCAGAATGGATCAGGTGATCTCTGCAACAGTGTCCTTTTCTGACTTGCTCTCCAGTTGGAAAATAATAGGAGACCTGCTCTCCCAGGCTACAGACCATCTTTGTCTCTGTCCTGACACTGAACATTTCTATAGCGATTTTAGAGAATTCCACCACGGATCCCAGGGGGGCCGAATTCCAGTGAATTCAGCCCCCCGGAATCCATGGCGGAACGGAGCCCCCCACCCCTCCACCTCGCGAAAGCCCCGTGAAACGGAGCCTACCTGGCTGTGGCTCCGGCTGTGGCTCCAGCGGCGGTGGCTCCAGCTGCTGCCGAGCTGGTGTGGACACAAATGGCATCCTGAGTAGGGGACACTATTTGTGTCCCTATGGTAGCCCGTGATAGGCTATGTAAAGATTTACGTAGCCTATCACGGATAAAATGGGAATGCAAATGGTGTAGGGGACGCCATTTGCGTCCCTGCTTCAGCCGTGATAGGCTACGTAAATATTTACGTATCCTATCATGGGCTACCAAAGGGACGCAAATGGCGTCCCCTACTCAGGACGCCATTTGCGTCCGCACCAGCCCAGCAGCGGCTGGAGGCCCTGCTGCGGGTTGGCCTGGCCGGTGGCTCTGCGGCCCGGCTGCAGAGCGGAGCCGGCCAGGCAGGATTCTGGGGGGGGGAGGAACGGATCGCCGCCCCCCCGTTGAGGATTCTGGGGGGAGGAACGGATCACCTCCCCCCACCTGCGGAACCCAGCGGAGCCAGGTAAGCAGGGTTTCGTACACCAAACCAGGCTAAAATTCTGCACTTTCACCCAGGCTTTCTGCTCCCATTTTAAATGCAGGATCACGATGGGCTCCCTTTGCACACGCTTCTCTTTCCCCCCTTTATCTGTGTTGTTCTATATGTTTCATTATACAGCCACTAGATAGCACTGTGGTCTAGCGCCTCTTATTTCTGCATTTCCTCTTTTCACAAGGGAACTCAACATGCTGTAATTTGATAGCTCATTATCTCCATTTTTTTTAAAAAAAATGGGATAAAGGTCATCTGGCATGGGAGACCCCTGGAGGTTGACAGTGTCTTATGAAGGACCCGCAAACTTCCATGAATAACCGATCTCAATAGCAGGATAAAAGCCCCATGTGGAGGATCCCATTGACAAGAGGCCCATGGGGCAAAGTGGCACCATACAAACCTCTGAGGGCCAAACTAAACATTCCTTTAAGCATGCACAGTGCTGCTGCTTTTATTTACTCTCCTGCAAGCCCCAGTTTGGATTGGGACAAAGGTACTTCAGGAGAGGAGGGTTTGAGCTTCCCCCCCCACGCATTTTTGTCCCAAAGGAACATTTAGTTTGGCCCTAAGTGAACAAGTTACTCCAAGGAAGGCTGGAATTGGTCTGAAGCCTTTTATGCCTCTAGGGCAGGGGTGGGCCACTTGTGGCCCTCTAGATGTTTGGGCCTACAACTACCGGTAGCCCTCACCATGGATTATGCTAGCTAGAGCTGATCAGAATTGTAGGCCAAAACATCTGGGGGGCACTAGCCAGACCCCCTCTTCCAGGCTGCACCCCTTCCTTGAAGAATACAAGGCCTTAAGGGGGCAGGAGCCTAGAATCCCTGCTCCTCTCAGACAGCTTCAGATAAGCTTATTGACTGCACTGCTGGACCAACATGGGGATGTGGGTCCTTGGTCTGGAGGGGACCAGTTCCTCAGGCCATGTGTGTGTGAGTATGGACTCTAGAGATCGCAGTTCAGGGTTCCGTGACTCAAGGGCCTCTGATCCAGTAGGCTGTGGTTCTCTTGCCCAGGCATGATGCTGGGGCTTAGATTGGTTTCCAGCACCTCTGCCTCCAATGCCACTGGTCCGATAGATCTGGGTGCCCCCTCCTTATCTGAGTTGGGGTCAGAGACCAGGATGCTGCTCAGGGTGAGGGTTCTGGCAGCCTTGGCCTCGACTGCACAGAAGCTAGGCAACAGAGAGGCCTGTCTGAAAACCCTGAAGCAGCACCCTAAACCTGTCTCTCCAAGCTTTCTACCAAACGTATTAGATAGAGAGCGAAAGCATTTGGTAAATTGGAATGGATGCTTTAGTTTGCACACATGTCAGCTGCTTGAATGAAAGGAATTATTGGCATCATACATGGGAGCTTAGCATATCCGCAAAGAGCAATACACAGACTGTAATGAACTGGCTCAGATTGAATTAGCTGGCATGCTGCCGAAATGGATGTCTTTGGCTTTTATTTCTCGGTTTCCAATCTCTGCAGTAGGACATTCTAAGGCCTTTCACACCTGCTGAAGTGAGCAAGAGCGGACAATGATCTGGATGCCCCAAGCCATGACGGTCCGATGAGAATGGTGTTCATTTTACAGATGAGATTGTCAGCGAAGGCAGATGGCATGCTTTGTGCGATGGAGCCTTAAACAGACTCATGGCATGTTTTAAAGGATCTGAATCTTGGTGCTATTGTTTCTGGGTTTTCCCCCAACCACCAAACCTCTCCCCTGATAGGAATTTTCAGTAGGTTAGCCAGAAGCCAGAAACACCATTAAGAATGTAATCAACCATCCCGGGCTGACATTGTCTCATCATTGCTTTGAAAGCCTAACTGATTTGCTAAATATAATATAGAATAAATTAGGGGAACTATCCATTGATTGGGTCCAGGGTTAAAATAAATCACACTCCGGCATAACTACAGCAGCACCGATGCCTATATTGAACTATGATTACCTCCCTGGCAAGCCTACCAGCTTCCTATAGTCATTGTATAGGATAGATTAGAAAGGTCATTTCCAGAGCATACAAGAATCATTAAGACTTGCATGCAAGTTGTTGGCTTGTTAGACGTGGAAGAAAGGATTACATAAACTATCACTGGTAGGGATGTACGAAAATTCCGCCACGGATCTCGGGGAGGCCGAATGCCAGCGCATTCAGCCCCCCAAAATCGGTGGCGGAACGGCCTGCCCCCCCCCCCAGGATGAGACTTATCTCGGGAGGATCTTCCTGGCGGCGGCGGCTCTGGCGGCGGTTCGGTGGCTGCGGCGGCCGGTCTTCCGACTTGCTGCTGCCGCTGCCATTTCCAGTTAAAAAAAAAAAAAAAGACGTGTTAGGCTACGTAAAGATTTACGTAGCCTATCACGGCTAGGTTTTTTAAAAAAACCGTGATAGGCTACGTAAATCTTTATGTAGCCTATCATGTCTGACTTTTTTTAAAAAAACAAAACCGTGCGTACGCAAATGGTGGCGGCCACGGTCGCCGCCATTTGCGTTCCTTATTTTGGCATGTCTTAGTCTACGTAAACATTTACGTAGACTAAGACGGCGAAAATAAGGGGAACGCAAATAGTGTAGCGTCAATAGCCGCCAATTACGTACACGCGTTGTTGTTGTTTTTTTTTTAAGTCAGCCGTGATAGGCTACGTAAACATTTACGTAGCCTATCACGGCTGACTGCAGGGACGCAAATGGCGGCGGTGGCTATGGCTGCCGCCATTTGTGTCCCTGCTAGCCAGCGGCCGGATGTCCGGCTGCTGGCGGAGCCGGCCGGCGGCTCCGCAGAATCCCTGCGGAGCACAGCCGGCCGGCCAGGATTCCAGGGGGTGGGGAGGAACGGAGTGCCTCCCCCCCCGGCAAGGATTCTGGGGGGAGGGACGGAACGCCTCCCCCCCAACCATAAACATAATCCGCGAAAGGTAAGTGCCTTTCGTACATCCCTAATCACTGGACATTCCATATCCTTGGGATATAGTTTAGCTCTATTTATATTTGTGAGTCTGCTATCCACCCCCCCTTACTGAGAATGCTCCTGTGAGAATATTTTCCATGCTCTGGATCACAGTAAGAGCCAGTGCTCTACTTTTATAATACCGGAGCTCTTATGGGCAAAATACTGGCTGGGAAACTAACAGTAACCTTGGATGCGTACATTATTTTATTTCCATCCATCAGATACCATTGGCACAGTTAATCTTAAGGTAAAGGTAAAAGGTAAAGGTGTCCCCAACCAGTCGTGTCCGACTCTAGGGTGCGGTGCTCATCCCCGTTTCTAAGCCGAAGAGCCAGCGCTGTCCGAAGACGCTTCCGTGGTCATGTGGCCGGCATGACTAAACACCGAGGTGCACGGAACGGTGTTACCTTTCCCGCCGAGGCGGTACCTATTTATCTACTTGCAATTTCTTGCTTTCAAACTGCTAGGTTGGCAAGAGGTAGGACTGAAGACGGGAGCTCACTCCGTCACACGGCACTTGGGTCTCGAACTGCTGTCCTGCCGACCTTCTGGTCTGCAGTTCAGCGTCTTAACTACTAAGCCACCGCGGCCCCAATCTTAAGGTAGAGGAAGGGAATATGCAACAGTTAAAGTCCGCAACAAAAGGGGTTCTTATAGTTTACAGGATTAGAGCTGCCACCTGGACAGTTTTAAACCTTTCCTTGCTGGAGTCCTCCCACCCGACCTGAACTGCTTTCTAGCTGATCTTTTGTTTTAGGCTATGCATAACTTGAACCCTGCACTCCTTTGTGATTAACATATGCAAAAGCACAATGGCCCCTGTAGGAGAGGTGGCAACCTAAGTAGGAAGGTCGACTATGACAGCTGCTTAGTAATTAAAATTTTATCATGCTGGAGGCTTCTGCCTTCTCCATTATCTGTTGCATGGCTCAGGCAGGCAGATCGAGGAAGAGATTTGTAGGCAAAGAAGTCTGAAAGTTTGTCCTCTAACATGAATGCCCGGATTCAGTGAATGGAAGTTCCATATTCAGAAAACTCAGAGGAAACTTAATCATACAGTAGGTGCATGGAAGGAGAGATAGCACCTGCAATGGAATATATTTCAACAACAATCTAACACAGATTTAGATGGGTCTAATCCTCTTGTGACTTGTGACATCCCTCCAAGGTCAGAGCATGCTTTATGGGTGGATAGATGGATACATCATTAGGGGCATGTAGTTTACTATCACTTGCAATGAAAACATGTTTTTTTGCCTGCTGTAGTAGATGGAATTTCTTAAAAAGAGGCATATATAAAATATGAAGATTTGACATGCAGGAAAGTGCTTATCTGAAATATTCTCACCTCTGAACAAATTGTGTTGGGACTCCTCTGAGTTAGGGAAGTCTCTGAACATTTTATTTTCAGAAAGGAATGGCAGTGCTGTGAGAACAGTTTTTTAACACCCTACTTTTGGTCATGGCTTGTATGTAGAAGCAAAGTGAACAATGGACACTTAATCAGTTCCAGCCATCCAAACGAAACGGTATGAATCTGTCCAGGGCAGTGGTGGCCAGCCTCTTGGGCAAATGTGCCTCAACCCCCAAGTATTAGCCAGTGGTGTTCTGGTGGCTGGTGGCTAGAATACACATACAACCTCTATGCTTTGGTGTGGCTTTGCCTCTAGTGTGAGTCGGGAAAAGGCAGCAGCATCAGATAGGTGATGTTAGCTAAGAGGCCTCATTCTACCATGGCCAGGCCAACAAGTCTGGTTCATGTCCAGGATTGCCACAAACATGCACTACCTGTGTGGCACCCATGCCACAGGTTGGCCACCCAATGTTTTGGGTATTAGCCTTGAAGGGGGCAATGTCAACATGTGCTAGATGGGTACTGTAAGGATTTTCTTCAGCCTTGCAATTAACATTTGGGTACAATATGGGGTATGGGGAGGTTACAGTTTAATGGAGTAAGAGATGATGCTTATGGGGGGCTAAAGCTAATGCGCAACAGGGAAAGTAGGGGAGCAAGATCCACTGTATTAGAAGATTGATAGATGCTGATGCTGATAACAGATGTTTTGATAACCCTCCAGCCTTGTCAACTGTGTCTTCCTTATAAGGAAACTGGGTAAAAAGTAAGGGGTCATAGATAAGAACACATTGTGGTTTGGGATTCCAGCGTCTGGAAATAAAGGGAAGAAAAAAGGAGCTGTTGATCACATAAGGGGAGAACTTAGACCTCTTTTGTAGTAAACAAGATGTGTCAGAGGTAGGAGGAAATATTTGGGAAATGTGTCATGAGATGGGATATATAGGATGACATGGACCAATAGTTGTAAAGATTTTGGAATAAGTACTAGAGGGGAGGACGCCAACTTTGAGAGGGTATATAATGGGGTATATGGAAGAGATCTGGGTCTTCCTTCTTTACTCTGGGTCAGGCCTGCTACTCTGAGGTCTATCGGTTAGGCCTTAAGGTGAAGCTGGGATCTGGAGTGGAGCAGAGTCCCTTTACCCTTCATGGTAAAGTAGCACTTTGTGAGTATGGCTTTGCTTGGCTGAAGGTTTGTATGCTTGTTAAACTTATCTTTTATCTTTCTTTAATAAATGCATTTAGCTTATGTCATTGTTTTAGTTCTTATCTGTAGAATTTAAGTAACTCTGGGTGAATGTGAACACTCTGGTCTTAGTCCCCAAAGGAACCTTACCTACCACATCAGGGCTAAACTGAGGCTGTTTAAAGTAAGTCTGCCTAGGTATCCAATACTAGGGACCCTGAAATTTTAGCCTCCAGATTTTCCCTTACAGTACCACCATCACTACCATTCCTGTTCAGACCACCACTATAGCCAACTGGTCATTTTTTTCAGAAAGAGCATTCTGAAGTTGCTAACCATTATGCTTCCTTTCTTTTATCACCCAGAATCAGCATTATCTTTATCTTGGATAGGAAGGGGTGTGTGTGTTCCAGTCTACATTTTAATGTGAACATACCACATTTTGCACTTTCAAACCACTAAACTTAGTTATCTTTTGAAATTTGCACTTTGCTGAATTTTGTAATGGAGTTCTCCAATCAAAAATGCATACGTTAGGGGAAATAATGTTCAAAAATGTGTTACAGCATGAAAATTGGTTGCAAAAACATTAGGCAAAATGCATACAAAAACATATGTATTTGGAGAAATGTGCACAAAAACGCTTATGAATTCTTATGTGAACTTTAAAAAGAAAATCTCTAAGTTTGGGATGAATCAGACTTAAGACTGGAGAAATTCTCAGTGTTCGAGATGGACTGAATGTAAGATTAGAAAAATGAGAAACGGAGAGAAACCAAAACTAAACAATTTGTCAATCCCTAACTGGGGTTGAAATGCAGTGGCAGGGATATCCAATTGCAGTAAACCTAAAGGATAGGTGCAGTTCTGGAAAGAGACTGAAAATCTAGAGATTGTCATATATGCTGTCACCTATCCAGGGTGTACAAATACCTGGGCCAGTCCTGAAACCCAAAGGGTATCTTTTGCTTACAGGATTATGAATTTATCAGATGTGGATGATTGTTACCTGCATCTTCACTTTTCTCCAAAGCTTGCTCTCTGCCTTTACATTCGCAGGAGCAGGCCCCATAAGCATCATTTTCTTTGGGCCCAAAACATCTCTGCTTATGAGCATCTTCTTTTCAAGTCAGATTTAGATCCCAAGGCGATAAAAGTTAGTTTTGCACAAATTTGTCCCCCAAATCATATGCAAAGTATTAACTTTTTTTTTTTAGATTTCTACTTTTGTTTGATTTGTTGTTGTTTATTCAGTCAGTCGCTTCCAACTCTTCGTGACTTCATGGACCAGCCCACGCCAGAGCTTCCTGTCGGCCGTCGCCACCCCCAGCTCCCCCAAGGTCGAGTCCGTCACCTCCAGAATATCATCCATTCACCTTGCCCTTGGTCGGCCCCTCTTCCTTTTGCCTTCCACTTTCCCTAGCATCAGCATCTTCTCCCGGGTATCCTGTCTTCTCATTATGTGGCCAAAGTACTTCAGTTTTGCCTTTAATATCATTCCCTCAAGTGAGCAGTCTGGCTTGATTTCCTGGAGGATGGACTGGTTTGATCTTGCAGTCCAAGGCACTCTCAGAATTGCAGTCCAAGGCACTCTCTTGCAGTCCAAGGCACTCTCAGTCCAAGGCACTCTCAGACACTCTCAGTCCAAGGCACTCTCAGTCCAAGGCACTCTCAGAGCTTCCTGTCGGCCGTCGCCACCCCCAGCTCCCCCAAGGTCAAGTCCGTCACCTCCAGAATATCATCCATCCACCTTGCCCTTGGTCGGCCCCTCTTCCTTTTGCCTTCCACTTTCCCTAGCATCAGCATCTTCCCCAGGGTATCCTGTCTTCTCATTATGTGGCCAAAGTACTTCAGTTTTGTTTTAGATGTATGTGTTTATTCCACCATGTCCCCAATATGCTGTGGCACAATTATGTTACAGAATTGCAGAATTCTAGATTCATTTCTTAAGCATGCCTATGGAAATATTCAGCAGAATCTCTAGTCATAAATCTTCAGAGAAGTAACATATTAAAGAACCACATAGAACAGGAAAATCATAGTCTTAAGTAAAAATCAGTAGATTTAGTCATAAGCTTGGCTAAATGATGTGAATCTCCTTTTTATTCAATTTTATTTACTACGCATTTACTTTAACCTCTCTCTGAATGGCCACCAGTCACTTGAAGTAAGTGTAGTTGGTCTTATCTCCTAACCCATAACCAAAGGCATATTCTCCTTCCCCAAGAGTGGGCAACTTTCATGGCCTCAAGGGCCACATGCAATGCTGGTTGGTGGGGTGCGCATGCACATGCACATGCGCACACACACGCGCACGTACATATACACCCATACATACACACTACCCTCCATCTCAGCATGTAGGGATGAGAAGGTTTAAACCTCTAGTCCCTGGACATGTAACTGACTGCTGGAGTGGAGGAATTTAAAGCCTCTCCTCCCCCACCCAGCAATACTGATCCAGATTTTGGGGACGGGGTAAGGCTAAAGACTCACCCCGCTGCCCCCCAGTGATCCTAATCCAGATCACTGTTTTGCCACTGTGGTTAGACCTTTTGGTTCTCAAAGTAAAGGGGTTTATGGGGAATCTCAGTGAGCCAGGATTGCAAGGTGAAAATTTCACTGAAATTCACTTCAGCGTCATCCCTATGAAACCTGCTGTAAAATTCCAATTGCCAGAGAACATAGACTGATTGTGAAATGCCCATTTGAGCTGTCAGAGCTTAAAGTAGTTAAGGGGGAGAAAGAATTTTTAACATGTGAATCTAAGCCAACACAGTTAGGAAATGGGAAATGATTGGAGGAGAGGAAATAAATATGGAAAAAGCAGGATTTTAATTTCACAGTCACATTTTCCAGCTATAACTCCATTATGAGGATGCTCACTTGCTCCTGTCCTCAGGGATAATTAGGGGGCAAGGACTTGGTTCTCTGCTTGCAATCGGCTTGAAAGTGCTGTTGAATTATTCTGGTCACATAGACAGATTGCTCCAGTAAAACAGTATTTGAAGCCGCAAGTAAGGGCTTGTTCAGAATGGAGACTTTTACACAAAACGAGAGGCAAGGGGCAAAAACCATGGCCAAGTTCTGTTGAGTCTTTATTACCAACAGCTGCAATGCTGGATCTGTGTCGCTGAGTTTTAAGCATCACAGGGAGTGACAGAGGTGGGGCAATGATAGATTGCAACTTTCTCTTTCCCTCCCCAATTTGCTTCCAAATGCAGGTTTAATTATTCACCCTGTTTATGGACAAAGAAGAAAAAAATTAATACGTCTTGGGAAATGATTCATCCAGCTTCTGACAGCAGGCAGATTATGAGCAATATTCACACTTGCTGGCCTGTGACAAAATGAAGTTTTTAAATATTTAGATCTTGCACGTGCTGTTGGCTTGAGGGAGAAAAAGGGAGACTCTTGCAGGAGAAAGAAAGAAAGAAAGAAAGAAAGAAAGGCAAGAAATGGCAGGCATGGAAACTGAGTATATGTGTCAACTGGAATTTAGGTAGCAAGTGTCTCATTGCCTGAAGGAAGATGTCCACTAAGAATAAATGCAATCAGACAATAAAGCAAAGGGTCTTAAGTTTAGAGATAAAAAAAATCAGTGTAGCTGGGGGATGAGGTGAGTGAAAGCAGGGGCTAAGGGCCAAATGAGACACATGGGTGTTCTGGTTTGGCTATAAAGCAGGTGTGGAGGGTTAGTGTTTCACATAAATTGGAGCACAGGGTAGACAGGAGTAAAGCCCACCCCACCCTTGCCTGACCTTACCACCCTGCATTTGCTGCTTTAAGATGTTTCCCTCCAGCCTGGCCCCAATACTGGAAAGCAGCCAGGCTCAGGAAAAGTATCTTAAAGCAGTGGAGCATGGGGAGATAAGGCAGGGGAGAAGGTTGTATGCAGCAACTGAAGAAGAGACAAGAACAAAAGCAGAAGTAGCACAAGGATAATAGTGCAACCATCACTGCTTTATAGGTATCTCATTCCCAACAAGCACCTATTTGTCCTCAGCAAATGTCCACCCTTTAGAGCAAGGGTGGGCAACAACTCCCATCATCCCTCACTGTTGGCTGTGCTGGTTAGGGCTGGTGGACATAGTAGACCAAAACATCTGGATGGCCACAAGTTGCCCACTTCTACTTTATAGTGTTTCCACTGAAATATAATGTTCCCACCTCTTCCTTCACCTTAAGACTGTGACCAGTGCAGACTGTATGGCTTCAACCCCAAGCTGGCTTTCTTCTCCCCACACCCCAGCCTGGTTTGCTTAATATCCAGCCTACTGAAGAGGTCTGGTGAAACTGAAAGCTTGAACACTATTTTCTGACATTTTGGTTGGTTCTAATAAAGATGTTGCCTGACTGGGGGGGTTGGAATTTTTCTTATGGATCAGTTGGCTACCTTTGCTTATTTGAATCCCAAAACCAGGTCTCCAAATGGTTATCTACAGGAATGCATTGAACATTAATAGTAATCAAAAGACAGAAAATAAAACTTCATGGATGCCACAAATATGAACCCTTCGGGGTACATGTCACACACTGTAATTATGGAAAATTAAAGCCAGGATATTTTCATATGCCCCATCATCTCCTATTTGCACAATCCTGCTGTAATTATTCTGTACACACTGCACACTAGTGGCAAAGCGGTTTCCAATTTTAATTTTATACGCCTCTTGGGTATGTCATTTTCTTGCCGCTGTGAAAGAGGCAAAGAGCACCAGTGATTTACATCAGAGATGGTAATTACTTCTAAAGGCCAAACACTACAATTCTCATTTCCTTCTTACTTGAGCGAATCTATCATTCACAGGAATCCGACAATAGTTCAAAGGAAGGGAGAGTCCTCACTGCCAAAGCTTTGCTCCCTAACCTACTATGTACCTGACCCTGAACAAATTAAAAATAAATCTGAGGGGAGCCTTTTCCCTGGCAGACAGTAGCCTACGATCCTTTTTCCTCAAGTCTCACTTACTTCAAACCCAGTTTGAATGGCATGTCTTATGGGGCTCCCTTTTCCCTAATTAGACCAAGAAGTCCAGCTCACCAGGGGTGGCACCATTCCTCACAGCTGGGATGGACAGCAGGGCATCCTTTGGGTGAAATCCCAGCACTCCAAACATTGGTTTCTAATGGTGAGTGGACAGTGGAAAGTCCTGGGTGGTGTGATAATGGCCACTCCACACTATAAATGGTAACTTAATTGCTGTGCTTTACCACAAACACATAAACTGGGGAGGACATATACCCATGTACAAGCATGTTTAAGCATCCATGTGTATAATCCAACCTTGATTGTGCCAGGGTTCCAAAGCCCATGTGCACAGGTGTTTAGTATGATGTTCACAATGCAGGAGAAAGGGAAACGGACAGATTTGCTCATTCCTTATGCCAGTATCTCAGTTCTGAGAATAAACCTGGGTTTCAACTGACTTCTATTATTGCTCCTTGTGACCTTTTCCTAGCACAATTCTCTGTTCCACTCTGGCACAAAGCACATGTTTTCTGGGCCAGGGTTTCCCTTATGCTTTCCTATTGCACCATTGTGTTTGCCTAAGATATCTCACCCCTTCATGGATCACTGCCTTGTTGTGGCAAAGGGGCTTGCGTAACTCAGTGTAGCCATAAGCTATGCCGTGCAGGGCCACCCAAGACGGACAGGTCATGGCAGAGAGTTCTGACAAAATGTGGTCCACTGGAGAAGGAAATGGCAACCCATTCCAGAATTCTTGCCAAGAAAACCCCATGGGACATATCACAAGGCTAAAAGATATGACGCCAGAAGATGAGCCCCTCAGGTTGGAAGGGGTCCAATATACTACTGGGGAAGAGCAGAGGGAATTTCCAAGTAGCACCAGAAAGAGTGAAGCGGCTGGGCCAAAGCCGAAAGGACACTCAGCTGTGGATGTGTCTGGTGGTGAAAACAAAGTCCGATGCTGTAAAGAACAATATTGTTTTGGAACCTGGAATGTAAGATCAATGAATCAAGGTAAGCTGGAGGTGGTCAAACATGAGATGACAAGACTGAACATCAACATCTTGGGAATCAGCGAACTAAAATGGACAAGCATGGGCGAATTTAATTCAGATGACCATTATATCTACTACTGTGGGCAAGAATCCCTTAGAAGAAATGGAGTAGCACTCATAGTCAACAAAAGGGTGGGAAAAGCAGTACTGGGGTACAATCTCAAAAACGACAGAATGATCTCAGTACGAATCCAAGGCAAACCATTCAACATCACAGTAATTCAAGTCTATGCCCCAACCACTGATGCCGAAGAAGCTAAAGTTGATCAGTTCTATGAAGACCTACAACACCTTCTAGAACTAACACCAAAAAAAGATGTCCTCTTCATCATAGGGGATTGGAATGCTAAAGTAGGAAGTCAAGAAATCACCGGGATAACAGGCAAGCATGGCCTTGTGTACAAAATGAACCAGGACAAAGGCTAATAGGGTTTTGCCAAGAGAACACGCTGATCACAGCAAACACTCTTTTCCAACAGCACAAGAGGCGACTCTACACATGGACATCACTAGATGGTCAATATCATAGAATCATAGAATAGTAGGGTTGGAAGGGGCCTACAAGGCCATTGAGTCCAACCCCCTGCTCAATGCAGGAATCCAAGTCAGAGCATCCCTGACAAATGGCTGTCCAGCCTCGTCTTGAAGGCCTCCAGTGTGGGAGAGCCCACCACCTCCCCAGGTAATTGGTTCCATTGTCGTATTGCTCTTACAGTCAGGAAGTTTTTCCTGATGTTTAGCCAGAATCTGGCTTCCTGTAACTTGAGCCCATTATTCCGTGTCCTGCACTCTGGGATGATCGAGAAGAGATCCTGGCCTTCTTCTCTGTGACAACCTTTCAAGCACTTGAAGAGTGCTATCATATCTCCCCTCAGTCTTCTCTTCTCAAGGCTAAACATGCCCAGTTCTTTCAGTCTCTCTTCATAGGGCTTTGTTTCCAGTCCCCTGATCATCTTTGTTGCCCTCTTCTGAACCCTCTCCAGTTTGTCTGCATCCTTCTTAAAGTGTGGTGCCCAAAACTGGACACAGTACTCCAGATGAGGCCTAACCAGTGCTGAGTAGAGGGGAACGAGTACTTCCCGGGATTTGGAAGCTATGCTTCTATTAATGCAGCCCAAAAGAGCATTTGCCTTTTTTGCAGCCACATCACATTGTTGGCTCATATTCAGCTTGTGATAGACAACAATTCCAAGATCTTTCTCGCTTGTAGTGTTTTTGAGCCACGTATCCCCCATCTTTTAACTGTGCATTTGGTTTCTTTTTCCTAGGTGCAGAACTTGGCATTTATCCCTATTAAATGTCATTCTGTTGTTTTCTGCCCAGCGCTCCAGTTTATCCAGATCACTTTGAATTTTGTTTCTGTCTTCCAAAGTATTAGCTATCCCTCCCAATTTTGTGTCATCTGCAAATTTGATCAGCATTCCCTGCACCTCCTCCTCCAAGTCATTAATAAAAATGTTGAAGAGCATTGGGCCCAGGACTGAGCCCTGCGGTACCCCACTCGTTACCTCTCCCCAGTTTGAGAAGGTCCCATTGATAAGCACTCTTTGAGTCCGATTCTGTAGCCAACTGTGGATCCACCGGATTGTTGTTTCATCTAGCCCACTTTGAGCTAGTTTGCTCATCAGGATATCATGGGGCACTTTGTCGAAAGCTTTGCTGAAGTCGAGGTATATGATGTCTACAGCATTCCCCCGGTCTACAAGGGAGGTTACTTGATCAAAAAATGAGATCAGATTTGTCTGGCAGGATGTCAGGGTGGACACTGAGCCCATAGAATCCCAGAGTAGTTCTGATTCTGAGGAAGAGCAGTCGCTCCTGGGAGAGGAGCACGCTCCTCTTTCCCAGGACCAACAGCTGACGGAGATTCCTCCCACCAGCATTCCTAGTTTAGTTAGCAGTCCAGGGAGTGACCAAGCACAGATAGCAGACTTGGTGGATGTGCGACGCAGACGCAGAGAGCGGCACCAGATGAAGGGCGCGGAAAGGAGGCGAAGTGCCAGGTTGGCGCGCAAACAACGGCTGCGCCCAGAGGCTCCAAGGGAAAAGGGGAGGGACTCTCCCTAGTCCTTAAGTTCAGGGGTCTGCCAGTAATTCCCTTTCAAACGGGGACCAACTGTTCCAACTTTGGGCATAGGTACTGTGCTGCTCAGATCTAGTTGCAATCAGTATAGTTGTTAAGTTGTAAAAGAAAAATTCCTTTCCTTTGAAAGGAATTCCTTTGTCTGCATCTGGACTTGGCTACTGGTTTAGACAGAGAGAGACCTCCAAGGAGCCCTTGACACAGGACTTGTTTTTGACAAATCCATGTTGGCTTCGAGTAATCACGGCATTGTTGTCAAGGTGCTTCCAGATGGATTCCTTTATCAGCTGCTCCAGAATTTTCCCAGGGATTGATGTCAGACTGACTCATCTGTAGTTCCCAGGTTCCTCCTTTTTACCCTTTTTGAAGATAGGGACAACGTTAGCCCTCCTCCAGTCATCTGGCACTTTCCCGTCCTCCATGATTTCTCAAAGAGAATAGACAGTGGTTCTGAGAGTTCTTCTGCCAGTTCCTTTATTACTCTAGGATGCAGTTCATCTGGCCCTGGAGATTTGAACTCATTCAAAGTAATCAGGTGTTCCTTGACCATATGCCTATCGATCTCAAGCTGCAATCCTGCCCCTTCAGCCTGTACTTCGCCTTTGCCAGGGGGGCCATAGACCCTCTTTCAGGAGAAGACTGAGCCAAAGTAGGAATTGAGCACTTCTGCCTTTTCTTTGTCATCTGTTATCATTTTGCCATCCTCACTGAATAGCTGAACCACCATTTCTTTCCTCTGCCTTTTACTATGCAAGTAGTTGAAGAACGCCTTTTTGTTGTTTTTAACATCCCTTGCTAACCTCAGCTCATTCTCAGCTTCAGCCTTCCTGACGCCATCCCTGCAATTCTATGCTATCTGCCTGTACTCTTCCTTTGTTACTTGGCCTTCTTTCCACTTCCTATATGTGTCCTTTTTTGTTTTCAGGTCATCCCTAAGCTTTTTGTGAAGCCACATTGGCTTCTTCTGTTGTCTTCCACCTTTTCTTCTTGTTGAAATTGTTTGTGATAGAGCCTTGAGAATTTCCTTTTTTAAAAGCTCCCACCCATCTTGGACTCCTTTTCTCGTTAGCGTCGCTTGCCATGGGACCTTACTGATCATTGTTCTGAGTTTATTAAAATCAGCTTTCCTAAAATCCAGGGTACATGTTTGACTACACTCAGCTTTTGCTTCCCTTAGAACCAAGAACTCAAGTACAACATGGTCGCTTTCCCCCAGAGTTCCTGTAACTACTACTTTATCCACTAAGTCATCTCTGTTGGTTAGGATCAAGTCAAGGATAGCCGATCCTCTAGTTCCTTCCTCTACTTTCTTTAGGAGGAAGTTATCCACCACACAAGTCAGGAATTTCCTGGAGGGGCCATGTTTTGCAGAAATTGACTCCCAACAAATATCGGGGAAGTTGAAGTCCCCATTACTACTACATCATGCTTCCTTAAAACATTGGCTATTTGCTTTTCAAAAGTTTCATCCTTGTCTTCTCCTTGATTGGGTGGCTGGTAGTAGACTCCGACCACCAGGTTCCTTTTATTCTTTCTCCATTTATTTTGATCCAGATGCTCTCGATGGGGCTACCAAGCTCCTCCTCCTGTATTTCTGTGCAGAGATATGTATTTTTCACATACAGTGCAACCCCACCTCCCTTTCTGTTCCTCCTGTTCTTTTTGAACAAGTTATATCCTCCAATTGCTGTATTCCAGTCATGAGAGTCATCCCACCAAGTCTCAGTTATACCTATCAGGTCATAATTTCCCTCTTGTATTAAGAGTTCAAGTTCGTTCTGTTTGTTTCCCATACTCTGGGCATTAGTATATACACATCAAAGACCATGTGCTTCATAGTCTGGCTTTCTTCCTACATGTGTCTGAAGACTATTATTGGGTGCTATCAGAGCTGTTCTCTCCGTTGCAGTGCATGTGCCTACGTCCATTGTTACCCCCAAAATTACATCTCCCTTCCCCGTAGGATTCAGTTTAAAGCCCTCCTGATGAAGTTCTTCATGCTGTGGCCAAACACATTCTTCTTTGTGAGGTGCAACCCGTCCCTAGCCAACAGCCCATCTTCCAGGAAGTATAGCCCGTGGTCCCAGAATCCAAATCTCTCTCGTCGGCACCACCTTCGTAGCCAGTCATTCACCTGGAGTATTTTTCGTTCCCTTTCTATCCCTCTTCTAACTACTGGAAGGATGGATGAGAAAACTATCTGGGCCCCAAAGTTCTTGAGTTTCCTTCCCAAAGCTTCAAAGTCTGACGTGATCTCGTCGTAGCTCCACTTGGCGGTATCATTTGTTCCCACATGGATGAGAAGAAAGGGATACCTGTCAGTGGGCTTTATGAGCGCAGGCAACCTTTCAGTCACGTCTCTAATCTGTCCTCCCGGGAGACAACATACCTGGTGAGTCCACGGGTCTTTGCGACATACTTGGGTCTCGATCCCACGCAGCAAGGAGTCTCCCACTACTACCACTCTTCTCTTCTTCTTCTTGTAGGCCTGGGTTTCATCGCCTCTGTTTGACTGACCTTCAGCCTCTTGCTCTCTCTCATGTAGGTTCCCCTGTGATTCTTCCTCTGCAGGCTGTCCTCCTGTCTCATCCGCAAGTACCTGGAATCGGTTCCACAGCTCCACTGCTTCCACTGCTGCAGAGTGGCGTCTAGTTCTTCTTCTCCTAACTGTCACCCTTTTCCAAGGAGTATCCTCTACTCCATTTTTCTTCACCTCAGCATTTCCCACTGCCTCATCTTGCTGTTGCTCTTCAAGCTTCTGGTCTTCCCTTTGCTGCTGTAGTTCCCCCATTCTGTCCAAGAACTCTTCGTGTTCTCTTATTCCCCGGAGGGTCGACAGTCGCCGCTCCAGTCCATTTACTTTTTCTTCCAGCAGCGTGATCAGCTTGCACTTGTTGCAGGTGTAGGCCATGTTGTTCTCAGGCAAGAAAACAAACATTGCACACACCTTGCAGGTCACCACCAGTGGAGAGTCTTGTCCTTCCATTGCCTCTTTTCCCTTTTTGTGTCTAGCTTTGTGATTGTTCTAGTCTAGCCTGTGCCTGCTCCTCTACTCAGTAGAGGTTAAAAGCAGAGTCCCACTGGTGTGAAAGTGTGTTACAAGACAAATAAATGGGAAAAAGTTAGTTAAAAAAAATAAAAAAAAATGTTAGGGGCCTCCCCCTTGACCTCCCCTGCCGAACTCCCCTGGCCAACTCCTGTTTGCTCCCCCTGTCCGCTTGCTCTGTTCGCTCGCTGTCTGGGAGCTTGCCTGCTTCTGTAGTCCCTGGACCAGCTGGAGCAGCTTGCTCTGCTCTGCTCAGCTGGGAGGCGGGAAACAGACTGAAGCTTCCCGCCCAGTCAGCTGCTGGGAGTACTCAGGCCACACCCCTCCAATTCAGTTGGAGCTCTCAGAAGCACCTGGTGAGCTCACAGCCAATCAGAAGGATAAAGGGCAGCCCCCTGGGCTTCCTGTAGCCCAGGAAAATCAATCAGATTGATTATGTCCTTTGCAGCCAAAGATGGAGAAGCTCTATACAGTCAGTAAAAAAAAGACCTGGAGCTGACTGTGGCTCAGATCATGAGCTTCTTATCGCAAGATTTTGGCTTAAATTGAAGAACGTAGGGAAAACCACTAAACCATTCAGGTATGACTTAATTCATATCCCTTATGAATATACAGTGGAGGTGAGGAATAGATTTAAGGGATTAGACCTGATAGACAGAGTGCCTGAGGAACTATGGACAGAGGTCCGTAACATTGTTCAGGAGGCAGCAACTAAATCCATCCCAAAGTCAATCCTAAAGGAAATCAACCCTGACTGCTCATTGGAAGGACAGATACTGAAGCTGAAGCTCAAATATTTTGGCCACCTAATGTGAAGAGAAAACTCCCTTGAAAAGACCCTGATGCTGGGAAAGATTGAAGGCAAAAGGAGAAGGGGACGGCAGAGGATGAGATGGCTAGATAGCATCACCGATGCAATGAATATGAACTTGAGCACACTCCGGGAGAGAGCGCAGGACAGGAAGGCCTGGCGTGCTATGGTCCATGGGGTCACGAAGAGTCGGACACGACTTAATGACTGAACAACAACAAGATATCTTATACACTCAAAAGGCGTGTTCACAAAGGGTGTGTTCACACGATCACAGGGAGAGGGTGGATAGAGGAACCACGCTGTGGGGAGGGGTAACGGAATCATGATGTGTGTGCCCCACTCATGACTGTGGAACCACACAGGGCAACAGGGTTCCCTTACTCATCCCTGCAGTGTGGTTCCCTCATCGTCCTCCTGCCACTACGGCCACGTATCCCAACAGCCACTGCGGTGGGAATGGGGTCATGCCGGCCACTTCAGCCATTGCTATACAACCACAACCATAGATTTCAGCCATGCAGGCTAGAGTGTTGCCAGAACTTCCAGTTGATCTAGGTGGCCGTCTCTATGGTCACCCGGATTTATCAACAGAGCGGCCAAATTTATCTATGGAACACCCAACACACGACATGGTAAGCCACCCCGGGGCCCCATACCCACTCTACAGAGGGTGGGTAACAAGGATAGGTAACTTGCCAATTGTGGGTGGGGAAAACACCCCCCCCCCACAACACGCTAACCCATCATGGGTTGCTCCTGAACGCAACCCATGAAGGGTTAACATGTCGACTGAACCCAGTCAAAGAGGATGCTTTAGCAATCTTAGCGAAGTGCCCATTAAAT